>NC_086099.1:145874667-147074667 GCF_963921235.1 Mobula hypostoma
CAGCACACATTTCAATATGTATTCAAATTTAGTGACGATTTCTCTCTCTACTATGATTCCAGGCTGTGAATGCAGCCCATAACAGACTTTGGCTGCTTTTTCTTGTCTTTCCCTAGAGGTTGCTTTAAATGTATGGCACCTAGTTTGCGACATCTATGCTGAGGGAGCTTCCTAATTCTTCAGTATCCAGTTCTTCAATATGGTGGGTTAATTAACTCATTTTGGAACAAAGGGGAATTGATGGGCATGTGAGTCTCAGACTACAGGGTAAACAAATGGGATTAATAGGATTGCTCTGTTGGGAGCTAACATAGGGCTGAATGGCCTTCTCCTGCATTAAGTAAGTTTGATCCTTCTGTGAGCTGCTGATAATAATCTGAAAATGCTATAAACAGTTTCCAAATTATAAACGTTCTTTGAAAAGTTCCCAAAATCACATGTGGTATTATAAATGCAGCCCCAAAACTGGATTGGGCAAAATTGTAAAAATAAATTTGAATTGCAAATTCTCTTTATCAAAGTTCAAAGTAAACTTATCGAAGTACACATGGTATACAGGGTGTCACCATATACAACCCTGAGATTCATTGTCTTGTAGCCCTTCACAGTAAATACAAGGAGTTCAATAGAATTGATAATAGTCTGCTTCCAACAGGATGGACGAACAATCAATGTGCAAACGACAACAAACTGTGCAAATACACAAAGAAAAAATAATAAATAAATAAGCAATAAATAGCAAAAACATGAGATGAAGAGTCCTTGAAAGTGAATCCGTAGGTTGTGGGAACAGTTTAGTGATGGAGCAAGTGAAGTTGGGTGAAGTTATACCCTCTGGTTCAAGAATCTGATGCTTAAAGGGTAATAACTATTCCTGAACCTGGTGTAGTGGGACCTGAGGCTGCAGTACTTTTATCCTGATGGCAGCAGTGAGAAGAGAGCAAGGCCAGGATGGTGGAGGTCCTTGATGATGGATGCTGGCTTCCTGCTTTACCCATGATGACCTGGGCCATATCAACTACTTTTTGTACACCTTTCCGTTCAAGGGCATTGGTGTTTTCATACCTGGCCATGATGCAACCAGTCAATATACTCTCCACCACACAGCTATAGAAGTTTGTCAAAGTTTTAGATAATATGCTGAATCTTCACCGACTTCTAAGAAAATAGAGGCACTGCAGTGCTTTGTTAGTAATGGCCCTTGTGTGTTGAACCCAGGACAGACCCCCTGAAATGGCAACACTGAGGAATTTCAAGTTGTTGACTCTCTCCAACTCTGATCCCCTGATGAGGACTGGCTTATGAATATCCGGTTTCTTCCTCCTGAAGTCAATAATCACCTCCTTGGTCTTGCTGGCACTGAATGAGATGTTGTTGTTATGGCACCACTCAGTCAGATTTTCAATCTCACTCTTATGTGCTAATTTATCACCACATTTGATTTTGGCCAATGACAATGATGTCATCAGCAAAATTAAATACGGCATTGGAGCTGTGCTCCGCCTCACTGTCATAGGTATAAAGGGAGTAGAGCAGGGAGTTAAACACACGGCCTTGTAGTGCACCTATGCTGATGGAGATTGTGGAGAAGACGTTATTGCCTCTCTGAATTAACTGTGGTCTGCAAGTGAGGAAATCGAAGATCCACTTGCAAAGGAAGGATTGAGGTAGATCATCCCTACTATAAAGTCTGTTGGAGGTAACATCATGCTATGGGGAATCTTTTTGGCAGAAGAGACCGAATATTTGGTCAGGATGAATGCTGCTAAATACAGAGAGATCCTGGGTGAAAACTTACTAGCCTCTGACAGAATCTGTAAACTGGGGAGGAAGTTCATCTTTCAGAAGAACAACAACCCAATGCACACTGACAGAACAACCATGGCATGGTTAAAATGAAGAAAATTGATGTCCTTTAGTGGCTCCATCAGAGTCCTGACTTTAACCTGATTAAGCATCTCTGGAAAGAGCTCAAGATTGCTTTCCACCACTGCTCCCCACTAACCTGGCACAGCTTGAGCAATTTTGCAAGGAGGATGGATAAAGTTTGCTCCATCATGTTGTGCAAAGCTAACAGAGACTTATCCAAAAAGACTACTGGCTGTAACAGCTGCGAGAGGTGGTTCCACTGAGTACTGAGCAAAGGGGGATGATTACCTTTGAACTGCCGACATTTCAGTTTTTGAGTTTTAATTTTTCATGTTTTACAAATTTCCCTGTTTTTTGGGCTCTTCTATGAAAAAAAGAGCATGTGATTGACAAATAAAAATTCTCAGTTGAGTTGATCGAAATCTCTGGTTGTAATACTCATCTCCGTGAACAAAGTTTGTGGCTGAATTCTTTTTCCAAGCACTGTATGCTGTACCAGAAGTCTTCACAGAGTCTTAGATGTACTGTAGCGATATGCTACACACAGCGCTAGAATAACCACACGGAGTCGGTGAGTTAGAGTTGCGATGAAAGAGATTTATTCAAACTTCGTGGCCCGCTTTAAAGCCTTCCCGTTCCCGCTCTCCCTGGGCGGGACTACTGTGGGGAATGTATATTCCCAGACTCTTTTTGCGCGCGGGATTTTCCCCCTGCTGGTGAAGATGGCCTGGCGCCCTTTTTGCTGCTGGCCCTCTGCCTGCACGTGCTGTTGTGAGCCGGTTCGTGTGTGCCAGAAAGTGGGTTGCCACAGTACAAACATTTCTCTGACAAGGCATCTTGGGGAAAGCTGCAATGAACAGCTGCTATGTCACTACATTCGATGCAACAGTGATTCCTGCATGAATAAATTCTATTGAAGTGTCTCCAACAGTGGTGAGTCTCATCACCAACAACAATGAGATGGCCTACAGACAAGAGTTGGAAGAGCTCGAGGCCTGGTGCTAGGCAAATAACCACTTTCTTAATGTCAGCAACACAAAGAAGATGGTGATCAACTTCAGAAAAACTTGCACCACTCACATGCCCCTTTATATTGGCGGCACCTGCGAAAACTGCGAGTAGTTTTAAATTCCTGGGAGGGCACATCACACAGCTTCTCTTGGTTCCAGGACACATCCTACAGTCAGGAAAGCTCATGATTGCCTCTACTTCCTGTAAAGGCTTAAGAGAGCTGAACTGTTCACATCTATACGCATATCATTCCACAGATGTGCAATAGTGAAAATTCTAGCAAGATGCATCATTGCTTGGTATGGAAACTGCACTGTGGCAAACAGGAAGACTCTGCAATGAGTTGTCAAAACTACCCAACACATCACCAGCATCGGCCTACCTGCCATCAGGGAAATAAGTACAGAAAGGTGCCAGAAAAGGGCTAGCACCATTATGAAGGATCCCACTAGCTATTTGACACGATCTTAAATCCCGGTTTTGTAATTGTATTATAAATTATAAAGGAATTCTAACCTTTCTTATGTTACAAGTATTATTGTTTGAGTGAATGCCTCCATTTTATTAATTCATTGGTCTGAAAATTATTTTAAGCATTTACTTTTAGCATTTTTTGCTTGTTTGGTTCTTCATATTCTTATTTCTCCACTTCAGTTTGCTGTTATAATTGCAAAATTGTTTTTCTTTAGTTTCTCCAAAAATGTAGAAGAGATTCCCAATCTTTATTGCATTTAGTGATTAATTGTTAACATTACATTTTTAACGATTATAGAGTAAAATACTTATACAATTTAATTAAAGTTTTGCTTTCTTGTAATTCAGACACCTATTTCTTGCAGAGACTACAGCTTTTATGACCAATGTTCTGGAAATTAATCCAAACCATAGTCTGACTCAAAAGGAGGTAAGTCTGCGGGGAAAAAAAATCTTAGTTTCTGGGAAGTAAATTTAGACGTGATTTTACTGGCAAATGTGTAATTGCAATCACAGAAGTTGACAAATCCTAGACTAGATTGAAGTTGTTTATTAGCCAAATTAATTTTAATATTTATCATTTTAGTTACGTAATCCGCTTGAACGTACAGGGCAAGTTAAGTTTTCTTTGTACATTCTTAGGTCTGTCATTGATAATTAATGTAAGTGTAATAGTAACAAAGTCAGTCAAATGTCATTTATTTGAAGTTTAAAACACAAATCAATCTTGTACTCTCTTTATCTCAAACCTTTTATTGCTGTCTTCCCTTTTATATTATAGAATTTACGAAAGATAAAATGTTTTATTGCATTAATTATAACCTAACAGCTCCATGACTGCTGGACATGATTGATTTATATAATTGCCTCAACTGGGAAGGAGGCAAGGTCACATGGGAATCTTGTCAGATTAATGCAACACCGCAGTCATAGGGGTCTTGTAGGCAATGATGTTTAAGTTGCAATGTATATAAAATAGAGGAAAAATATAGATTCCTATTCAGGTCAATAGATGGAAATAGTACACATTTCGTAGTGGTGAGGCAGCCACAATTGAGAAACCCAATGAAATAGAAATTCTGTCCAGTCACAAAGGTGCTATTGGAATGGTAGAGAAATGCTTGATTAAACATTTGGGGAAAGGAAGATGGACAGCTGGAATGTGACAGACAAAACAGGCTGAAGGAGCAGTGATCAGCTGAAGCAAGAGTGATAATGGAAAATAACCAGAAGTATTGTCAATGAGGAAGATAACAATAGCCTTCAAATGACATATAAATGCTCATTTGAATGAGCTTTCCTTCTTTCTACGATGGAAAATTGACTAGATCTCTCTGTCTCCCTGCCCATAGTCTACATCTATCACTCAGCAGCCTCTATCCCACTCCCCTATAAACTGCTATATAGTGTCATGGAACACTACGGCACTAAAACAGGTCTTTCATCCCATTTAGTCCATGCCAAACTATTAATCTGCCTAATCCCATCAATCTGCACCCAGACCATAGCCCTCCATACCCCTTCCATCCACATACCTATCCAACTTGCTCTTAAATCAAACTGGCATGCACCACTTCCACTGGCAGCTCATTCCACACTCTCGCCACCCTCTGAGCGATGATGTTCTTTTTAAATATTTCACCTTTCACCCTTAACCCATAACCTCTGGTTCTAGTCTCACCCAACTTCAGAGGAAAAAAAACCCATTTGCATTTACCCAATCTATACTCGTGATAATATTGCATTCCTCTATCAAATCTCTCCTCATTCTCCTACACTCTAAGGAATAATAATCCTATACTATTCAGTATTTCCCTATAACTCGTGTACTCAAGTCCTGGCAACAATCTTTGTAATTTTTCTCTAAAATATGTTAGCAATCTTTCCTGTTCTGCCTCAGTCCTAATGTAGGGTCTAAGCCCAAAAAGTTAACTCTGTAGATGCTGCTTGACCCATTGAATTCAAAGTTTAAAATAAATTTATTATTAAAGTATGCATATATCATCTTATACCACCTGAAATTCATTTTCTTGCAGGTATTCATAGTAGAATAAAGAAATACAACAGAATCAATGAAATAAGCTACACACAAAGATTGACAATGTGCAAAAGAACACAAACGGCAAATACAAATAAATAAATAATACATTGAACCTGAGTTGTAGAGTCTTTGAAAGTGAGCTCATAGGTTATGGTTCATTTCAGAGTGAGGTCGTTCCATGCTGGTTCAGGAACCTGATAGTCGAAGAATAACTCTTCCTGAATCTGATGGTGTGGGACCTAAGGCTCCTGTACTTCCTTCCTGATGGCAACAGTGAGAAGAGAGCATGGCCTGGATGGTGGGCTTCTTTAACAGATGCTGCTTTCCTGTGGCAGGGCTCCTTATAGATGTGCTCCATACCAGGCCATAATGTAAGCAGTCGGGATACTCTCCACTGTGCATCTGTAGAAGTTCGTCAGATTTTTAGATGACGTGCTTAATCTGCGCAAACTTCCAAGAAGGTAGAGCTGCTGCTCAATTGAATGACCAAATAACCAATTGAATAACTACTTTGGTTCTGTCTTCACTAAGGAGGACATAAATAATCTTCCGGAAATAGTAGGGGACCGAGGGTCGAGTGAGATAGAGGAACTAAGGGAAATATATGTTAGTAGGGAAGTGGTGTTAGGTAAATTGAAGGGAATAAAGGCAGGTAAATCCCCAGGGCCAGATGGTCTGCATCCCAGAATGCTTAAGGAAGCAGCCCAAGAAAGGCATTAGTGATAATTTTTCAAAACTCTTTAGATTCTGGATTACTTCCTGAGGATTGGAGGGTGGCTAATGTAACCCCGCTTTTTAGAAAAGGAGGGAGAGAGAAACCGGGGAATTATAGACCGGTTAGCCTAACATCGGTGGTGGGGAAACTGCTAGAGTCAGTTATCAAAGATATGATAACAGCACATTTGGAAAACGGTGAAATCATCGGACAAAGTCAGCATGGATTTGTGAAAGGAAAGTCATGTCAGACGAATCTCATAGAATTTTTTGAGGATGTAACTAGTAGAGTGGATCGGGGAGAACCAGTGGATGTGGTATATTTGGATTTTCAAAAGGCTTTTGACAAGGTCCCACACAGGAGATTAGTGTGCAAACTTAAAGCACACGGTATTGGGGGCATGATATTGATGTGGATAGAGAATTGGTTGGCAGACAGGAAGCAAAGAATGGGAATAAACGGGACCTTTTCAGAATGGCAGGCAGTGACTAGTGGGGTACCGCAAGGCTCAGTGTTGGGACCCCAGTTGTTTACAATATATATTAATGACTTAGATGAGGGAAGTAAATGCAGCATCTCCAAGTTTGCGGATGACACAAAGCTGGGCGGCAGTGTTAGCTGTAAGGAGGATGCTAAGAGGATGCAGGGTGACTTGGATAGGTTAGGTGAGTGGGCAAATTCATGGCAGATGCAAATTAATGTGGATATACGTGAGGTTATCCACTTTGGTGGCAAGAACAGGAAAACAGATTATTATCTGAATGGTGGCCGATTAGGAAAAGGGGAGGTGCAACAAGACCTGGGTGTTATTGTACACCAGTCATTGAAAGTGGGCATGCAGGTACAGCAGGCGGTGAAAAAGGCGAATGGTATGCTGGCATTTATAGCGAGAGGATTCGAGTACAGGAGCAGGGAGGTACTACTGCAGTAGCACAAGGCCTTGGTGAGACCACACCTGGAGTATTGTGTGCAGTTTTGGTCCCCTAATCTGAGAAAAGACATTCTTGCCATAAAGGGAGTACAAAAAAGGTTCACCAGATTGATTTCTGGGATGGCAGGACTTTCATATGATGAAAGACTGGATCGATTAGGCTTATACTCGCTGGAATTTAGAAAATTGAGGGGGGATCTTATTGAAATGTATAAAATCCTAAAGGGATTGGACAGGCTAGATGCAGGAAGATTGTTCCCGATGTTGGGCAAGTCCAGGATGAGGGGTCACAGTTTAAGGATAAAAGGGAAGCCTTTTTGGACTGAGATGAGGAAAACTACTTCACACAGAGAGTGGTGAATCTGTGGAATTCTCTGCCACAGGAAACAGTTGAGGCCAGTTCATTGGCTATATTTAAGAGGGAGTTAGATATGACCCTTGTGGCTAAAGAGATCGGGGGTTATGGAGAGAAGGCAGGTACAGGGTTCTGAGTTGGATGATCAGCCATGATCATTCTGAATGGCGGTGCAGGCTCGAAGGGCTGAATGACCTACTCCTGCACCTATTTTCTATGTTTCTATGTTTATAATGGCACTTATCCCAGGACAGATCCTCTGATATGACAATGCCAAGGAATTTCAATTTACTGATCTTCTCCATCTCCAATCCCCTAGTGCTCATGGACCTTCGGTTCCTTCCTCCTATAGTCAATAACCAGCGTTTTGGTTTTGCTGACATTGAGTGAGAGGTTGATGTTCTGGCACCATTCAACCAGATTTTCAATCTCCCTCCTATGTGTTGATTTTTCACCACCTCTGATACCGCTAGCAACAGTGGTATCGTCACCAAACTTAAATATGGTATTGGAGCTGTACTTAACCTCATGGTCACGGGTATTAAGTGAGTTGTGCAGGGGCTAAACACACAGCCTCGTGGCGCACCTGTGCTGGTGATGATTGTGGAGGAGACCTGCACTGACTGGGGTCTGAAAGGAGGTATTGAGGCCCAGGTCTTTGGAGCTTAGTGATTAATTTTGAAGGGATGGCAATGTTGAATACTGAGCAGTAGTCAACTAAGAGCATCCTGATGTATGCATCTTCGCTATCTGCAGTTGATGAAATGGCAGCGACTGTGATGGTAGGAACATTGGAGCAGATCCAAGTTACTTCCCAGGCAGGAATTGATATTCTTCCAGCACTCTGTTTTTACTATTGATTTTAGCATCAGCAGTCTCTTTTATCTCCATATATACATGCTGGTGGAATAGGTAAACATGGTGCAGCAGTTAGAATATGTAATTTGATATGAAGGATGAAGAGAAGATTTGAAGTAGATTCATAAACAGAGGGTCCTTAAATGTTTGTCTGCAGATCTTTGGAAGTGACAAGTTAACAGTGGTTAGAAAAGCATTTGTGTATATTATGTTTTGTAAGTTAAGGTGAAGTTGTAACAGCAAGTTTAGGAGTGATAGCGATATAAAGCATTGTAACAGGCTCTTCAGCCCCTCTGTCTGTGCCAACCTTCACGTATCTATCTATACTAATCTTATTTATCAGCACTTGGTCCTAAGTCCACTATCTTTTGCCGATTTAAGTGCTCATTTCTGTGTGATTAAGGGCCTGTCCCTGTGCTTAAATGTTTTGAGAATATTAATTTCCACCACCTTCTCAGGCTGTGCATTCTGGATTGCAATCACTTGCTAAGTGCAGAAACTCCTCCTCAGATACCCAAATCCTTTATTCCTCACCTGAAACCCATGTCCTCTGCTCTTGCACATCTTTGACAAGGGGACAGTTTTCTTGGTACCCACACCATTTTCTGTTTTTCCTAATTTTGTACATGCTTCCACCTCTGCTACAAAGAAAATAAACCCATTCATTTTCCCTTTGTAATATTCCTTCCCACACAATGTTCTTGTTAATCTCTGCTCATTCTGCAGTGCAATCATATACTTCCTCTACTGTGGTGGCAAGAACTCACTCAATATGGCTCACCTGAGGACTGGGAGAAATTCAGAGTTCAGCAGAGGAGGACAAAGGGCTTAATTAGGAAGGGGAAAAAAGATTATGAGAGAAAACTGGCAGGGAACATAAAAACGGACTGTAAAAGCTTTTATAGATATGTAAAAGGGAAAAGACTGGTAAAGACAAATGTAGGTCCCCTGCAGACAGAAAAAGGTGAATTGATTATGGGGAGCAAGGACATGGCAGACCAATTGAATAATTACTTTGGTTCTGTCTTCACTAAGGAGCATATAAATAATCTTCCAGAAATAGTAGGGGACAGAGGGTCCAGTGAGATGGAGGAACTGAGCGAAATACCTGTTAGTAGGGAAGTGGTGTTAGGTAAATTGAAGGGATTGAAGTCAGATAAATCCCCAGGGCCAGATGGTCTGCATCCTAGAGTGCTTAAGGAAGTAGCCCAAGAAATAGTGGATGCATTAGTGATAATTTTTCAAAACTCGTTAGATTCTGGACTAGTTCCTGAGGATTGGAGGGTGGCTAATGTAACTCCACTTTTTAAAAAAGGAGGGAGAGAGAGACCGGGGAATTATAGACCAGTTAGCCTAACGTCGGTGGTGGGGAAACTGCTGGAGTCAGTTATCAAGGATGTGATAACAGCACATTTGGAAAGCGGTGAAATGATCGGACAAAGTCAGCATGGATTTGTGAAAGGAAAATCATGTCTGACGAATCTCATAGAATTTTTTGAGGATGTAACTAGTAGAGTGGATAGGGGAGAACCAGTGGATGTGGTATATTTGGATTTTCAAAAGGCTTTTGACAAGGTCCCACACAGGAGATTAGTATGCAAACTTAAAGCACACGGTATTGGGGGTAAGGTATTGGTGTGGGTGGAGAATTGGTTAGCAGACAGGAAGCAAAGAGTGGGAATAAACGGGACCTTTTCAGAATGGCAGGCGGTGACTAGTGGGGTACCGCAAGGCTCAGTGCTGGGACCCCAGTTGTTTACAATATATATTAATGACTTGGATGAGGGAATTAAATGCAGCATCTCCAAGTTTGCGGATGACACGAAGCTGGGTGGCAGTGTTAGCTGTGAGGAGGATGCTAAGAGGATGCAGGGTGACTTGGATAGGTTGGGTGAGTGGGCAAATTCATGGCAGATGCAATTTAATGTGGATAAATGTGAAGTTATCCACTTTGGTGGCAAAAATAGGAAAACAGATTATTATCTGAATGGTGGCCAATTAGGAAAAGGGGAGGTGCAACGAGACCTGGGTGTCATTATACACCAGTCATTGAAAGTGGGCATGCAGGTACAGCAGGCGGTGAAAAAGGCGAACGTTATGCTGGCATTTATAGTGAGAGGATTCGAGTACAGGAGCAGGGAGGTACTACTGCAGTTGTACAAGGCCTTGGTGAGACCACACCTGGAGTATTGTGTGCAGTTTTGGTCCCCTAATCTGAGGAAAGACATCCTTGCCATAGAGGGAGTACAAAGAAGGTTCACCAGATTGATTCCTGGGATGGCAGGACTTTCATATGAAGAAAGACTGGATGAACTGGGCTTGTACTCGTTGGAATTTAGAAGATTGAGGGGGGATCTGATTGAAACGTATAAGATCCTAAAGGGATTGGACAGGCTAGATGCAGGAAGATTGTTCCCGATGTTGGGGAAGTCCAGAACGAGGGGCCACAGTTTGAGGATAGAGGGGAAGCCTTTTAGGACCGAGATTAGGAAAAACTTCTTCACACAGAGAGTGGTGAATCTGTGGAATTCTCTGCCACAGGAAACAGTTGAGGCCAGTTCATTGGCTATATTTAAGAGAGAGTTAGATATGGCCCTTGTGGCTACGGGGGTCAGGGGGTATGGAGGGAAGGCTGGGGCGGGGTTCTGTGTTGGATGATCAGCCATGATCATAATAAATGGCGGTGCAGGCTCGAAGGGCCGAATGGCCTACTCCTGCACCTATTTTCTATGTTTCTATGTTTCTATGTTAATATACCATCTGTGGCCTAACCAATATTTACTGAAGTTGTACCATCTTGTCATCTTATACTGTGCCCAACAAAGGCAGGTAACCTATATACTGCCTTCATCATCCTATCTTTGCTGCCACTTTCAGGGATCTTTGCATTTGCAATCCAAGTCCATTGCTCTGAAAGAGGCCACAGAGGGTGGTAAAGAAGGCATATGTTATGCTTACCTTCATTGGTTGGGTCATTGAGTACAAGAGTGAGGAAGTCACATTACAGACAGCTTTATGAAGCTTTGTTTGGACCATTGCTGCAGAATTGTGAGCAATTCTGGTCTCAGCATTACAGGAAGGATGTGGAAGCTTTCGAAAAAGTATAAAAGAGGCTTACCATGTTGCTACCAAGACTAGAGAGTATGAGTTATAAGGTGAGATTGACAAATTTGTTTTTCTTTTGGATCATTGAAAGCTTAAGGGAGCTCTGAAGGAAGTACATAAAGTTATGAGAGGTGTCGATAGGGTAGTTAGTCAGAATCTTTCTCCCAGAATATATGTCAATTACTACAGTGCATGCATTTAAGGTGAGAGGGGGGATGGTAGGTGCTTAAAACAGACTGCCAGAGCTAGTGGTAGGAGATCAGTGATGGCATTTAAGGGGCTTTCAGGTGGGCAGATAACTATTGCAGAGAATAGAGGAAAATGGATCATGTGCAGGCAGAAGAGATTTAGTTTATTTATCATGTTCATCACAGACATCGTGTGCTAAAGGGCCGGTCCATGTACTTTGTTTATATTGCACCATAATTAGCCTCTCAAAATAGTATCAGCTTGCATTATCAGTCCTATGATAATCTATGACATTCTCTGTCCTATGGTGTAGGTAAGTAGAGTATCATCTCTGTACAGGAAAGCAAACCACACTAACTATAGGTAAGAGGGCCAGTGACTGTTCCTAGGGATCTTAAAGTGTATGAGAGTGGGGGATTGGGGCGGGGGTCAGGGCTAGAGAAAGCTATCCTCGCAGGGGTAAGATACGTGGTATTGGTAATCTGGAGTGAGCTGCCGGGGAATGGGTAGAAGTAAATACAATTACAATGTTTATAAGGCTTAGGTAGAATGGTGCTTTGATAGAAAAGACATTGAGGAGATATGCACCTAATACAAGAAAATGAGATTAGCATAGAAAGGTATCATGGTTGGCATGGACAAGCTGTGATGAAATAATCCAGCTTTGTACATCCAGTTCTATGATTCCAAGTGTGAGATATAGTTTGAAGTATAAGGGTGGAAGCAGTAAACTGAAATTTCACTGGAAAGGACAATAGAGAATTGAAGGTTAGATAGCTCAAAGAGGGCATTGCATTCCAAATTGACGGGTATTCCAAAAATCAGATTTATTGAAGTATTTGTTAGTATTCTAAAAGAAATTTATATATTTTCAATTGTTAACTGTTTACACCTGTATTATCATCACTTAATCGAATGCAAAGATTTCCTCTGAAAGAGACAGGTATTTGTTGTTTCATTTCATGACTGAATAGCCATGAATTTAAGAATTTTGGAAAATAAGTCATAGAGGAAATACTGCAACAAAAAGAAGAATCATAATTTGGATGCATATAAAGTTAGTAAAATCTGTACATTAAAGGAACATCTAAAACACTTGTATCACCTGTACATATAAACTATATGTTTTCTCTATGTATAGTAAAACAGTTGGGCCAAATGCATCTTTTTCACCCTTGACCAATTCTGAATTTCTGCCAAGATATGAAAATGAATCAAAAGTGTCTTTGATTTTCTAATTTACAGGCTTCCTAAAAGCAATTTCCATGGCAAGGCTGGTCCTTATAGCTGTGTTATAGCTTGCTCAAAGCAGTAGGGTTTGTGAGGCCACGCCTATTCTGTCCCATGCTGTGCTGCACATGCTGGTGCTTAGTGAGAGGATAGGTTCTGAGTGGGAGTGGCAGTAGTTCATACTTATGATATGGGTGGTGCCAGGCAAACGTCAATAGATTTATCAGATTATAGAATATGTCTCCAAGGTCTTTGTGGTTTCTTGCCAGTAGCTGTAATGACATTCCAATAAGCAGGAGGCCATGAAGAATCAGACAACTAGAAATTATTCAGACCATGTCGGTTATCCATTCTGCAGCTTCCTGCATAGCGCTATTTACCAGTCTCCCTTTGCCCTCAGCTCATTTAATTTCCACTACTTGACAGATAGTTCTGAGCTTATATTAAATGGAGATTATTTTACACATCATCCATTGCAATCAAGAAACTATTCTCCCCATGTGAGGAGTGCAGCATCATTATATTGGGGCATTTCTCTGCCGACATATATTCTGGACTGGAGACCACCATTCCCAAAGACAAATTATTACCTGCTACCATTGTCGGTATCTGTATATTCATTGGGCAGCACATTGGCACAGCTATTAGAACCACTACCTCACAAATCAGAGACCCAGGTTCAATCTTCAGAATCAGAATCAGGTTTATTATCATTGGCGTGTGACGTGAAATTTGTTAATTTAGCAGCAGCAGTTCATTGCAATACATAATCTGGCAGAGAAAATAAAATAAATAAAATTTTAAAAATTGATTATAAACAAGTAAATCAATTATGTGTATTGAATAGATTAAAAAATGTGCAAAAACAGAAATACTATATATTTTTTTAAAAAGTGAAGTAGTGTCCAAATCTTTGATGTCCATTTAGGAATCGGATGGCAGAAGGGAAGAAGCTGTTCCTGAATCGCTGAGTGTGTGCCTTCAGGATTCTGTACCTCCCACCTGATGGTAACAGTGAGAAAAGGGCATACTGTGGGTGCTGGAGGTCCTTAATAATGGATGCTGCCTTTCTGAGACACCGGTCCCTGAAGATGTCCTGAGTACTTTATAAGCTAGTGCCCAAGATGGAGCTGACTAGATTTACAACCTTTTGCAGCTTCTTTCGGTCCTGTGCAGTAGCCCCTCCATACCAGACAGTGATGCAGCCTGTCAGAATGCAGTCCACTGTACAACTATAAAAGTTTTTGAGTGTAATTGTTGACATGCCAAATCTCTTCAAACTCCTAATAAAGTATAGCCGTTGTCTTGCCTTCATTATAACTACATCGATCTGTTGGGACCAGGTTAGATCCTCAGAGATCTTGACACCCAGGAACTTGAAGCTGCTCACTCTCCCTACTTCTGATCCCTCTATGAGGATTGGTATGTGTTCCTCCATCTTACCCTTCCTGAAGTCCACAATCAGCTCTTTCATCTCATTGACTTTGTCAAGTTGTTGCTACAGCACTATTCCGCTAATTGGCATATCTCACTCCTGTACGTCCTCTCGTCACCACCTGAGATTCTACCAACAATGGTTGTATCATCAGCAAATTTATAGATGGTATTTGAGCTATGCCTAGCCACACAGTCATGGGTATATAGAGAGTTGAGCAGTGGGCTAAGCACACACCCGAGGTGCGCTGGTGTTGATCGTCAGCGAGGAGGATATGTTATCACCAATCTGCACAGACTGTGGTCTTCCAGTTAGGAAGTCAAGGATCCAAATACAGAGGAAGGTACAGAGTGATATCAAATGCTGTGTAGAGTTTGCAAGTTCTCTCTGAGCATAATTTACATATTACTATTTAACTATTTATGATTCTATTACTATTTATTATTTATGGTGCAACTGTAACGAAAACTAATTTCCCCCGGGATCAATAAAGTATGATTATGACTATGAGAGCTCACGGGTGTCCTCTGGTTACTCCAGTTTTTTACCATATCCAAAGACATGGGTTATTAGTAAGTTAAGGGGCCACTGTAAATTGAGCTTTGTGTAGAGATCAGTGGTAGAATCTGCGGCAGTTGATGAGAATGTAGGGAGAATAAAAATGGGATTAATGTAGGATTAGTGTCAGTAAATGGTCTTCATGAACATAGGCATCTGAAAGGTGTGTTTCTTGTATCTCTCTGACTAAGTAATTAACAAAGAATGTATTGAAAGCTGTCATTCATAAATGTATACAGTTTCAAGGCACAGCTTAATACATTGGCAATTACTTTGCCATTGGAAAGCTGCAGCACCTGCAAGTGCTAAAATACTTTATACTTTATTGTCGCCAAACAATTGATACCAGAGCATACAATCATCACAGCGATGCGAGGAATTCTGCAGATGCTGGAAATTCAAGCAACAGACATCAAAGTTGCTGGTGAGCGCAGCAGGCCAGGCAGCATCTCTAGAAAGAGGTACAGTCGACGTTTCAGGCCGAGACCCTTCATCAGGACTAAGGGTCCTGACGAAGGGTCTCGGCCCAAAACGTCGACTGTACCCCTTCCTAGAGATGCTGCCTGGCCTGCTGCGCTCACCAGCAACTTTGATGTGTGTTCCTTAATCATCACAGCGATATTTGATTCTGTGCTTTGCACTCCCTGGAGTACAAATCGATAGTTAATATTAAAAGTTTAAATTATAATTCATAAATAGAAAAGGGAAAGTAAGGTAGTGCAAAAAAACCGAGAGGCAGGTCTGGATACTTTGAGGGTATGGCCCAGTTCCACGTCAGGATCCGTTCAGCAGTCTTATCACAGTTGGAAAGAAGCTGTGCCCAAATCTGGCCATATGAGTCTTCAAGCTCCTGAGCCTTCTCCCAGAGGGAAGAGGGACGAAATGTGTGTTGGCTGGGTGGGTCGTGTCCTTAATTATCCTGGCAGCACTGCTCCGACAGCATGCGGTGTAAAGTGAGTCCAAGGACGGAAGATTGGTTTGTGTGATGCGCTGGGCTGTGTTCATGATCTTCTGCAGCTTCTTCCGGTCTTGGACAGGACAACTTCCATGTGATGCACCCTAGAAGAATGCTTTCTAAGGTGCATCTATAAAAATTAGTGAGGGTTTTAGGGGACGGGCCAAATTTCTTTAGCTTTCTCAGGAAGTAAAGGCGCTGGTGGGTCTTTTTGGCAGTGGACTCTGCTTGGTTGGAACAAGTCAGGTCATTTGTGATATTGACCCCGAGGAACTTAAAGCTTTTGACCTGTTCCACTTGTGCACCACTGATGTAAATGGGGTCATGTGGTCTACTACTCCTTCTGAAGTCAACAACCAATTCCTTCATCTTGCTGACGTTGAGGAATAGGTTACCGACTTTGCACCATGCCACCAGGTTCCTAATTTCCTCTCTGTACTCAAACTCATCGTTACCCGAGATAAGTGATATTAATATGTGCATAGCTGTAAAAGCGCCAGCACAGGTTTAGAAATTCTGTCACATTTGCTCTTTGAACACTTTCTGAATTATCTGATATTGTTTTGTAGATTTTCACATTTTACAATGTAAAGTCATTTTTGGTGATATTGGATTAAGTTATGTGGATTATGATGATTTTTAGATAAACTATGCAGATTTAATTTTATGTTATAAGAGGACAGAAATTACTAACAGTGTTATTTTGGTACAAATGTGTAAGTCACAATTAACTCCATTTTCTATTTTGGTGCTTTTTTTTGATTACACAGACAGAAATTTGGAATACATGTTGAACATACACAAGGATAAAGCAAATTCACTTTTAGATTAGATTATGAAGACACGTAGTCCTCTTTTATTGTCATTTAGTAATGCATGCATTAAGAAATGATACATTATTTCCTCTGGTGTGATATCACAAAACACAGGACAGACCAAGACTGAAAAAACTGACAAAACTACATAATTATAACATATAGTTACAACAGTGCAACAATACTATAATTTGATGAAGAAGTCCACGAGCACAGTAAAAGTTCAAAGTCTCTCAAATGTCCCACATCTCATGCAGATGGGAGAAGGAAGAAGGAAGAGAAACTCTCCCTGCCATACCCGATCATGGTCCGACTCTGAGTCATCCGAAAACTTCGAGCTCTGATCAGATCTCCGACACCGAGTACTGAGCGCCATCTCTATCCGAACGATTCGACCTCCTTCTCGGTCGCCAACAGCGGGCAAAGCCGAGGATTTTGAGGCCTTCCCTCCGAAAGATTCCCGACCGCGCAGTAACGACAGCAGCGAACGAGCGTTTCAGAAATTTATCCAGATGTTCCTCTGTGCTTACCCTGTTATATACAGTTTATATGTAGTTTAACTATTTTAACATTCTAATTGTATTGTTCAATCTTAATGTTGGTTCTTCCGTGTAAAGAGTTTGGCTCTGGGTGTAAGTCCAGACAATGTGAATGTGGATCAAAAAGACTGGAGATATTTGGACTGCTGGTTGTTTTAATACATGGAAATTTCTACTGTACAATCCTGAAAATCCCCCAGGATCTGAGGTTTGTTTTTAAATTTATATTGCAGAATAAGAGTTTTTTGGATGGAAGTGACCAACAACTCTGATAGAGGCAGATGCCAAGTTTTTAAGCTCACCAGTGGGAGGTGCTGCTTTAGCACTGCTGGCCCACCACCTCGAGGGAGTCTTGATCATAAATGGGCCGAAACTCCTGAAGACAGGTGGCAGATCAACTGATGATCCCACTGGTGATAGCACAGGACAGTTCACATCTTGGTCCACGTGTATTTTGTAACTCTACAGTACATGAATAGGTTTGGCATTATGGGCATTATTTATAGATGAATGTCTGCTAACATGGTTCATAGATATTTATGCATAATTTGCAGAATTTCTGGGAATAAAATAATTTTTGTGTAGGAGATAATAGCATAGTTACTGAAATAAAAATGTTATATTTTAAATCATCATTTCTTCCAAATCTGAGGCTTTTTAAAAAAGTCTCAAGAAAATTTTCTTTTGAGGGATGGTTTGATTTTAAATACAGCCCTGAGTAAATCCCCAATACTTTAAGCTGATGAAATAAGAACATGCATTCAGTTTAAACACAGAAGGATAGGCTGATGGCATCAAAATAAGCATTTCAGTTAGCCAAGAATGTTTTGGCTTCATTATTGATCTATCAGCCATTGTACTGCTCAGTTAACACTTCTTTTGTGCACACAGGTAATCAGAATTAAAAACATTCTTTTTAATACCCCAAAGTGACCCAAGTGTATGTGAATAATGGCTCTGTACTGCAAAGTGCTTCACTTGCCACGGTTTACAATGATAATCTGCTCATCCGAACAATTTACCACAAAGCTCTCTACTGTGAGTTCAATAACTTTGGAAAAAGTGTCACTTTTCAATTGACAGCAATCTACAGTTCTGTAGGTATCAAGGGGTCTTAATTTTGGTACTATATTTAGACTCAGTGATGGGAGTTTAAAAAAAAAACTTATTTGGAAGAAAGTTTCATATAATAGTTTAATTAATATACAGTTACCAAAATGATTTATAATGTATGAACAAGTTGTAAAACAATGAAATATCTTATTGTAATTTTAATATGTCCATTGATTTCTGTTCCTTAATGCTTCCATGTTCCATATTGACCAGGGGTTCTCAACCTGGATTAACAAGATTCCTTAGTTAGTGGTAGGGGTCCATGGCATAAAGTAGGTTAGGAATGCCTGCCTTAGATAGTGAGATGAAATTGTTCGTAGATCATAAAGAGCTCTCACATAGTCTATGTATCGAAAACTTTAAATGGAGAATTCTTTTTTTCCCCTAAAGATTTATATGAATTAACATTCAAGTTCTAGTATTCCCTTGATTATTTTGATAAATGTGATGATTTATTGTTGAGTGATGTACTTTGTGTTTAATAAATCTAAACCTAATGATCTATATACTGTATTTATGACTTGCTGCGAATTTCCACCATCTCAATTTCTTTCATTCATGATACTTTGGGTCAATTTTCCTGCAACATGAACAAATCAAAATTCTGTAATTTGTGCAATGAAATATAAATCAATCTTTCACTGCATGATCCGTTGCTCTAATACTTCTTTAAAGGACCAGAATACCAGTATTGAGATGCATTTCATCATAAATTGTATAAACTTTTGTTTGGGAAACAGAACAAAGTTTTTAATGGAGGAGCATTTGATTAGGGGTTTGATGATATGGTGCTCATTCATGCTCTTAAATAAAAAGGCAAGGCATTTGTAGCAGTTTGAATTCCTGTTTGGGACAGGCTCTTAGGAACAACAATGTTTATGAGCAAAATTATAATATCATTCTTTAGAATACACACAGCATGTATACCTAACTGTATTCTATCAAAAACTCAGTTCTCATTGCAAATTAGTGTTGGTTAAGATATTAAATATATAAATGTAACAGAGCTTATAATAATTTCAGCTGCAGATTTATCCAACATTCTATATGTTAAGTATTTTCTCGTGTCGAGAAGCTAGCAAGTTATTAATATTACTCTGATAAACTTGATTGTTTTTAAATTGATCCAAAATGCTGTAGCCCAGTAGTCTGACTTCCATTAGAAGAAACCAACTCCATTTGATATTTGAGTATAATAATCTTGAACTTTCCAAAATTTGCAATATCAGGAACTTCTGATTTCCTAATGCTTTTATTTTTATAGTAATACTTCAATTCCAATTTTTGAACAGCAACATTTAGTTCACATTCAATGAATAAAATTGTTAATGAAACTTAAATAAAAAAATAATAACTCAAGTTTGTAATTCAGGGAATAATCTAAATATAGTTCAGGAAATACTTATTATGACATAAGTAGTCTTGTAAAAAAAAAACAAGTGCGGCCACATTACTTGCAGCATTCACTTTAAAACAAACCAAAACCGCAGAGTCTAAGCCAGAAGATCAACATTGTGTGACACGCTTCAAATAATGAAGTTCCAAAGTTGAAAAAGATATGTTTGATCCTTTATTATGAAACCAGAAAAGATGAACAATCTTCTAGCGATATAAAAAAAACAAAACTAAATTAGCAAAGTAACAAGTTTGTGGTCGAACTAATATATTTAAAAGTACTAACAGTGACCTAGTTCGTATTCCAATTAGCGGTCTCAATTAGTGTAACTAAGCGGTCAAACTAAATTAGTGTTCTAATAGCGGTTTTTAAAATATCATTCTTCGTGGCTCAACCACTCTCCATTAACTAAACAACTAACAAAATGAGAACATGTAACAATACTCATTTGCTTCTACCACACCTTAGCGTATGTGACATGGCCCCTACATCCCAGCCCCTTAATTACTGCACTGTAATAATTACTACATACTACTGTAATAAGAGACATGAAGTCTTCAAGGACAAACACCTTAACATTTATACAAATGTCCACTTTGTTTCAGTTGTCATGTAAGTCATCTAGGCCAGAGGTTACGAGCACTTAGCCCAGTACAGAATGATCTTTACCATCACTCTCTGTCAAGTCAAAGTCATGCATCTTGTAGAGCTGTAGCTCCTCAAACCTCTGCCTCCTGTTGAAGACAGATCTTGGTTATAGGCTTGTCCGGACAGCTAGTCTTGGTCTTGATGTGCACATGCTGCACAAATCCTCTTCTGTCTGTAAAGATTTGAATGTCTCTTCCCATGATCCATGAGTTTCAAGGCTATGTGTCATCAAATATAGGCACAATGTCTCCTGGGGGGACTTTGCATCTCACATTTGACCATTTCTGACATTCCTGTATCTGTGGTAAATACTCCTTGACCCAGTGCTTCCAAAACAATTTTGATATGTATTGAACCCGCTTCCATCTATGATGAGTATAAATGCCTTCCTTTTGGAACTCTCCTGGTGGTGAGGTCTTCAGAAGCAACAGCTGGTTGGGTGTTAATGTTTCCAAATTGTTGTAATTGAAAGATGCTTTCGAAGTTGGAGTACCCTTGACAAAAGCCTCTACTTTAACAAAAGACTGTGTGGAAACCCTCTTCGTCGAGATTCTGTAGCTTCATAGTGGAATTAAGGACCTTTTGTACAGACCTGATCAATCTCTCCCATGGTCCTCCATGATGTGAACCAGCTTTGGGGGGGGGTTAAACATCCACTTTAATTCCTTTTTAAAGAAGGACATCACTGATCCGTGAATGATTGCACTACTCAGTGGCTTCTTGCAACTCACACTCAGCTCCAACAAAGTTTGTTGCATTATCAGTGAGCTGTTCATGAACTTGTACTCGTCTTGCTATAAAGAATGAAGTGCATTAATAAAGGAATCTCTATATAAGGAAGACGCCACTTCAATGTGAACAGTTCACATAGCTAGAGGGGTAAATATGGCCCCATACCTCTTCCTTGTGCTCTTCACCTGGAAAGGTCCAAAGCATTCAACTCCTACATATTCATCTGGAAAGAATCTGTCCAGAGTTAGATCTGCCATGTGCTGGCATCCTGGAGCTGCTCCTTCCACCACAATGTGTCCATATGGCTTGCCACTGTAGCAGTGATGAACTCCATACGAGGGATGAAAACTACTTTCCCATGATCAGAGCACTGTGCACTTGAGAACATGTGTTGTGCAACGATAGATAGGACACTGCTCCATAGCCATCTTCGCTATGTCTGTTGCTTATTCACTTTGAGTTGAAAACCGCCTTCAGCACAAATGGATACATGGTCACAATAGAGAGACACCACTTCTTCCTCAGAGGATACTGACACAAAGCAGTCATCAACATAGAAGCAATGGAAAACCTTATCCACCATCTCACAGCTGGACTGTTCTTCACTGTTTTCTACACATTTCTCAAGAGCAAAGTTGGCACCACTCTGTGATGAAGTTGCTCCAAAGAAATGTACCACTATTCTAAAGTCCACCATATCACGGCTGAGGTCACCATCAAGTCACCAGAGAAACCTCAGCAGATCCACATCTTCAGCTGGTACTTTAACATGATTAAACATTAATTCAATATCTGCCATGATCACCACTGGTTCTTTTTTGAATCAGGTTACGATCCAATTAGTCAGCTAGTAAGATATGGTCCCTGTAAAAGCTGAGTGATATTCACTGAAAAGTCGCTCCACAGTTAAAGACAAAACAAAATTTCCCTATTCTGGGGTGATGAATACCATGATGTGGAGTACGCTAGACTTTCCCTCACAGA
This sequence comes from Mobula hypostoma, assembly GCF_963921235.1. Classification (NCBI taxonomy): domain Eukaryota; kingdom Metazoa; phylum Chordata; class Chondrichthyes; order Myliobatiformes; family Myliobatidae; genus Mobula; species Mobula hypostoma. The sequence goes on from NC_086099.1 coordinate 145,896,621, forward strand.
ACAGACATACCCGTTTGCTGATGAGACCATTTCCCTTCCATTAGTTCCAGGTTCAGTTTTAGCTTTACTTCTCACAATGGCCACAGTAGTGGCAAAGCTGCCTCCTTCAACCTTAAAACAAAGTTGTGATTTAGTTTTGTTCACACCTTTGCTTACTGCTGGTGATGTAGCATCCTATATATTCCCAAACACCAGGTGTGTAGCAGTCTTTACTTGCCTTTCAATAAAATCAACAATGCCATTGAAAGTAATCTTTAAGTTGTGCCTTTTCAGCAGTTCACAGACCACAGTTCTCCATTTATCCCCAAGCATATAGGACAATTTCTTTACAACAATTGACAGGTATGTCTAGCTCATACATGTACTGCACTTTCTATTGCATTGCAAGTCTCTAAGAAAAAGTCTTGTAGAGTTTTCACCTTGTCAGATTTGATAGGTACCCAAGAAAGAGCCGTTGGAATGTAGGCGGATGCTATTTTCTGTTAGAAAATAATGTTCCTGTAGTAAAGCCTTAGCTTTTATATATCCTTTCTTAGTGACAGACTGGCAACTTCTGACAAATTTTCTATGGGGACCCCTAATGTACTGTTAAAGGAAATAGAGCCAGTCATTATGGCTATAATTTTGCTTCCTCATACTGTAATATCAATAATATTTTTTGACCCGTCGCCTAAAACAGAAGTGTTTCCTTGCTTTATGTAAATGTCCCCATGAGCCCCTTGAGCTGTTGGGTATGATATAGGTCCAGAGTGCCTCCTTAGTGCAGGCTAGAAGTAAACACTCTGAACTACCTCTTGGGAGCCTTTTTCATGTTTTACCAGCACCCGAGGAATAAATGAATCAACAGTGACATTGAATGTTTTTTTTTCTCTGTGCCTCTTCAAAATAAGAATTCAAACCATGGGACTGTTCCGCTGGAGCACCTTTAGCACTTGCCTCATTTGAAGTCCTTAGCTCATTAACTTTGGCCCTTTGTGCAGCAAATTCTTCTTGCAATTTAAGCCGCTCCTTCCTTTTCTATAGCTATTCCTCTTGTTCTTTCATTACATATTTGTCCTTCAATAATTGTTGCCATGTGATTAATGCAGCTAATCAGCCTCTATTTTAATGTTTACAGAGGAGGTATTAGATACAGAAGTTGCTCTGTCTGCTGCAGAACATTGATCCCTGACATTTGACACACTTGTTCGGGTCTATGTCATCTTGTGGGCCCTCTGCTACATGTGTAGTCAAAACACGCCCTTGGAATTTGAGAAACTTTGTCTGTTGGAAGGTGAGACACATATTCACTTTTTGTAGCAACATGACCTTCAATATAATGTTTGGTTCAACCATTGTTTCACATCCCCTATGAATGCACTGCAATAACAATCAGTGCTTGAAAAACATCTATTTTGTCTTTCCTGCTCGCGCTTGGCAAGTAATAAGATTAACATGTGATGTTGCTTAGCAACAGCATCACAGATATTAGTCAAGTCCTCACGATGAGATTGCACTTGTGAGGCACATTCTTTAATTTTGTTCACATTTGTTTTATATTCTTTCAGAAGACTTTCAGTTCTACCCACCAAAGCTTTCAAAGTAAATTTAATTTCTCTTTTGCCAGCCCTGATGTGAGGGTTGCTAATGCCAGTTCCATTCACTCATGTTACCTTTTCTAGTTGTGCCAATTGCACTTGCCTCTTTTTTTTCCTGAAGCACCAGCGACATTCAATAAATACAGGCAACAGTTTGTGCATGTATCCACAGCGCTTAAACCAAACAGCCTTCAGATCAAATGTCAGCAACCAGAATATTTCAGCACTTAAATAAAACAAGGTGATGACCCCTCAGGGAAACACCACACAATCAAGTAATGGTCCCCAATGGACAGGCAGCAGTGACCATTCAGAATTGTGTTCAAGCTACAAATACACAGCATGAATTAACAAAAGGTCATTTACTTGTTGCAGGCTGCTTGGGTTGCCAAAGTGCAAGCTTCTCAGTGTTGAGATTCCCATTTCACAAACAGTTCTGAGGCAATTCTTAGCTGTAGACTGGTGTTCATTTTGTATAATTATTTTTTGTTGACAAAATGTAATGGTTACTTTAAAACAAACCAAAACCACTGAGTCAGGAGATCGACACTGTATGATGTGCTTCTAATTATGAAGTTCCAAAGTCAAGAAAGGTACATTCGATCCTTTATTGCAAAACAACCAAAGATGAATTGTAGCGATAAAAAAGCTAACAAAACTAAATGAGCGATAAGTATTCAAACTAGAGAAGTAACCAAGTTAGCAGCTGAACTAACAAATTTAAGTGTACTAATAGCGATCTAGTTAGCGTCCCAATTAGCGCAACTAAGCAGTCGAACTAAATTAGTGTTCTAATAGTAGTCAACAAAAAATATAGTTCTGCATGGCTCATCCCCTCTCTACAAGACTAAACTAAACATTTAACGAAATGAGAGGTAACTGTACTCACTTGCCTCCACCACACCCCAACCATATGACTGAAAATAGATACATGGCTCTTACAGTCTTGTTTAGAATAAAAAGGGATAATTCAGTACTGAGCATACACTTACAAGAATATTTTCTTTAACCTGTTGTTTCACTTAAGACTTTTCACTTGTTTAATGCATGTTGTCTGATAACAGTGCTTATTCATTGGCAAGATGTTTATTTACATTTATCCAAATAAGTTTCACAGGCATTTAAAATCAACAAAAATACTAGTTATTATCTGTCATTAACATTAAAATAAAATATTAAGTTTGTAAACATAAGAATGTAATACATCACAAAGCACAGAAGACTAAATTCAGGCATGGCACTGTTTTCATTATCATGCAGGAAGAGGAACATTGAACAGCTCTTCAAATCAGACATCAGGCCATGCCATTTGTACACATTTTATTCAAATTAAATTCCTCCATCTTTTGGTACTTATCTTACAAATAAAAAACAATTTCAACATCCTCAGTGCATTTCTTAGTTAGCTGCCCCAGTCCTCCTTCAGCAACATGTAATCATATTACTTCAAAATCAATTAACAGTAACACAAGAATTCAAAGAACACCAATATAACATCCTTTTATAGTTTGTTTTACATATATATATATATTTATATAAAAACACTCCCTTCTGTACAGGACTTCCTATTATGGATCACTATATCTTGTAAGCTTGCTAGATTTCTTACATTATTTTGGGCATTTATTGTTTGTAAAGTTAATTTTCAGTTTTACTCCCTCGCTTCACAGCATTTAACTGGAAAACAAAACTATCTACACTCACAAGATATTCCCAAAAGGAACAATATATACTAGACCAACTGATTTAGTTAATTACAGAATTGTGACTATAACCTCAGCAATTAGATATGTTTTTACAGTTTTCATGTTAGTGATAATTATTCAGCATATAACAGAGCAAGTGATTCAATACTTGCATAAAATCAAGTAACCTAAAATAATTGAGGCATTAAATTTAAAGTTTTAATATACTTACAGTAGTCACATATTGAAAATATAGCACAAATAGAATATTGCAACAAATGAGATGGAAAAAACTTTGATAATTACTGCAACAAGGCAAGATGAAATTGACAGTGAAACAATGCTGATCTGAATATTACTGCTCTGCTCAATAATACTCTAAATGGGAGATTGGGTGATAAAAGACATGCAGAATTCATTGCAGAGCTTCATGTGAAATATCACTTTTAGCATTACTTTTCTTCACAAGCTTAATATTTTTCAGAGGAGTGGGTGAGAGGAGAGAAATTACTTGTCCTGTTAGACACTGCAAGGAAGCCAAGAAAGGATAATCATTAAAAGACATTTTTGTAAGAAATAGGAATTTATTTATTGAAATATAAGGCGAAATAGGCCCTTATGGCCCATTAAGCTGCGCTGCCCAGCAACTCCTGATATAACCCTAGTCTAATCATGGGGCAATTTACAATGACCAACTAACCCACCAACCAGTTTTTTGGACTGTGGGAGGAAATCGGAGCACCCGTAGGGTCACTGGTATTGTAATGTGTTGTACTAATCACTTCGCTACCATGCTGCTGCTGTATTGTTTAAAATGAAGACCAAAAAAGTCACAGGGCAAATTGTATGCATCAGTGGGCAGAGATGTAAAGAAAACATGACATCAAACTATAAACACAACAGATTCTACAGATAAGAGAAAATCTGCAGATGCTGGAAATCGAAGCAACACAGACAAAATGCTGAGGCAACTCAGCAGGCCAGGCAACATAAATGGAAAACAGTACAGTCGATGTTTCGGACTAAGACCCTTCAGCAGCACTGGAGAAAAAAAAGATGAGTAGAGTTAAAATGTGGGGTGAGGAGAGAGATACACAAGGTGATAGGTGAAACTGGGAGGGGGAGGGGTGAAACGACGAGATGGGAAGTTGGTGAAAGAGATAAAAGGCTAGAGAAAGGGGAATCTAATAGGAGAGGACAGAAGGCCATGGAAGAAATAAAAGGGGGGAGGAGCACCAGATGGAGGCAATGGGCAGGCAAGGAGACTAGGTAAGAGAGGGAAGAGGGGATAGGGAATAGTGAAAGGGGGAGGCCATTTCCAGAAGTTCAAGATATCAATGTTCATGCCATCAGGTTGGAGGCTACCCCAGCGTAATATAAGATGATGTTCCTCCAACTTGACTGTGGCCTGATCGTGACATTAGAGGCTGCCATAGACTGATACGTTAGAATGGGAATGGGAAGAGGAATTAAATAGGTGGCCACTGGGAGATCCCACCTTTTCTGGCGGACAAAGCATTATGTGCTCAGTGAAGTGATCTACGTCAGGTATCACCGATATACAGGAGGCTTTTACAGATTCTACAGAATCTTGAGCAACACACAGAAAAGGATGGAAGAACTTAGCAAGTCAGGCAGCATCTACAGAAGGAAATAAACAATCAATGTTCTGGGCCAAGACCCTTAATCAGCACTGGAAGGGAGCAGGCCAGAATAAGGTGGTGGGGTGGACGGGTAGTACAAGTGGCAGGCAATGGGTGAAACCAGCTGAGAGAGAAGGTGGGTGGGGGAGGAGGATGGAGTATGAAGCTGGGAGGTGATAGGTGGAAGAGGTAAGGGGCTAAAGAAGGAATCTGATAGGAGAGGACAGGGGACCATGGTAGAAATGGAAGGAGAAGGGGATCCAGACAGTTGCGATCAAAAAGAAGGGGTTAAAGAAGAAATAGAATTGGGAATGGAAAAGAGAGAATGGGGACAGAGAAAAATTACTGGAACTTAGAGAAATTGATGTTTGTGCTATCAGGTTGGCACTTACTCAGACAGAATATAAGGTATTGCTCCAACCAACCTGGTTGTGCCCTCATTGTAGCCCAACATGTCAGACTGGGAATGGGAGGGAAATTGAAATGGAACCAGGAAATCCTACATTTTGTGGTGGATGGAGTGAAGTGCTCTACAAAGCCGCATCCAGGTCATGCAGATGTAGAGGAGGCTGCACTAGATACATGAATGTCCCTGACAGACTCGTAGGTGAAGCACCATCTAACCTGGAAGTACTGTTTGGGCCCCTGAATGGTGGTGAGGGAGGTGGTATAGGGACAGATGTACACTTGTCCCACATAAGGATGAGTGCCAGGAGGGAGATCAGTGGGGAAGGATGAATGGACAAGTGAGTCATGTAGAGCAATCCCTGCCAAAAGTGGAGAATAGGGATTTTGGGGGGGGGGGTGGGTGAGGGAAAAATGCGGTAGAATCCCATTGTAGATTGGCAGAAGTTACCTTGAATGATGTGCTGGATATGGAGGGTAAGGGGGTGGTAGGTAAGGACAAGAGGAACCCTAGCCCTGCTACAGTAGTGAGAGAATGGGGTGAGGGCAGATAAGCATTAAACCACTTGTCTGAACAATGCAGTAGACAAATCTGCATTTGGACCGAAGCAGTTTTGTTTAGTTCAAATGGTAGAAGTAAAAATACTAAACATATGAATTTTCTTAAAAATACTACGTTGGCAATTAGGCTTTACTAACACATCTCTGGAACAAGATTAAACTGGTGTTACACCCAACAGTGTTGAACTAAACTACAGTAATCTTCTCTAATAATGGGAAAATAGCACTCAACCACTTTGTTGAATTAGTTTAATTAAATGCCCAAACTTGTTTGCTGCTTAATTTTAAATAAGTGAGAACCAAGAATTGCAGCCACAAAATACTTTCAAAGTAGTAAAATGGAGTTTAAAACGGCAATGGTGAAAGTGTGTAATGCCACTTCATCAGAATTTCATATAAAACACATTCAATGTTTTGATGCTTTGTAGACTTATATTAAATATTAACTACTGGCTCTAATTACTGACTGCTGCTATCATAAAAAAATACACAGACTATTGATCGGGAAGACTTGGAAATGACACATTTTCACCGACTCATTAATGATGTTCTGGGTTTCTGTTAGATGCAAATCTATATTATTCAAAAACAGGAATCAGGTTTAAAACATATACAAATGGGCTTCCAAATTAGATTTTAAATACATATGTCATGTTCTAAACTATTTTTTGAGCATAGGATATTCTTTAAGTATCGCTTCAAAGTAGTAATGTTTCTTGTAAAATCACTTCAGCAAAGCCTTGATTATCCCTCAAATCACAAGAAAGAGTATGCCGCAATATGAAAAGACTGCTCACATACAAAATATTGATGTTAAGGAAATATATTACTTATTTTAAGTGGTGGGGAGATTAGTATCCAAATAAGGTATCAACAGTTTAACTGAACTAAATATGGCGTAAGATGATTTTGAATTCTCATCAAATGGTATATGTTCCGAATCATTAAAGCCAGAAGCCTACAGTTATGCAGAACCATCAACATAGGTATTAACTACTTGTACCTACCTTTAACAAAGAAAGCCCACAGTTCTAATGTGCTATCTTTGTTGAATTGACAAATAACTAACTTTACCATTTACTGTGGAATTAAAAATACGGTAATGTAGAATAACCATATCCGATTTTTTTTTAAATGTTGTTTGTTTAACCAACTGTTCCCAATTTCTACACCAAACCATGCTTTAGATCCTATGAAAATAAAATCCCAATAAAGTAGTTTATATCATTTGCCATTCAATATTAGATCTGTAACAATATAAAGACCATTACTTAAATATCATTGTCTCAACTTATTTATTGCAAATTTAATTCTTTGGAAATGTTTCAGAACATCTGTTATTTAGATAAACTTTAAATGAAATATTGAAACTGCTATTTACAGTTCAATAAATTTTTGAAATAAAAAGAAAAATGCAGTGTGCAATAATAATATTTTAATAGTAAAATTTATTTTTAAACTTTGCCAATTGGTGGAGTAAAATAGGTATACGCCTTTACAAACAGTTATATCATATTTCAGGAAATGTAACTTGACATAGTTTTCTACTCAGAAGTTTAAGTTCCATGAATATCAGTGCAATATGCAGACTGCAGAAATTGCTTATTTTGGGCCCTCTCCTTTTATGTAATGCTGATATATTGTATTTAAGTTTTCTAGTGTGAAAATTCTGAGATAACATAAAAACAAAGTTCTATCCCATTTTAAAATGTTTTTTTTAAAGCTGATCACTTCTCCACAAGTTGTTTTGACAGTTGTTTAGGTTTTGTGCAGTTTGATTTTAATGCCAGGTAATCAGAGAAGTTATGCAAGTCTTCCACAGGAGCCAGTGTATGTAAAGAAAAACATACACAAAACTAAAATGAAATGTTCAGGTTCTTTTGTGATGACCACCATAAAATGATTCTGACATAATTCTGAGGTGTTTGTAAAATGAAATTATATACACTCCTCAAGTCTGTGCACAGGATATAAAGTGCCTAGAAAACTATTAAAACCCTTTCAGTCTTTTTAATGATGAACTTCTTATTCAGTGTCAGGTTCTGCTGCTAGAAATAATGACTTGCTTGTTTTCTTATTCTTTTTCAGAAGCTGCTCCTGTTCCTTTTTTCTCTGTTTTTCCCTTTGTTTCTCTAATTTCTGTTGTGCTTTACGTGCTTTTTCAACTAATGATTTCAACTCCTTTAGCTTCTTTTTGATAATGGCCCGATCTCGAGAAACATTAATACCTAATGCCTGCAGAGAAACAATATTTGGAATGACAGTTAATACAAGGTAAACAATAATTCAGATTAAACATTCTCCTTCATATCTAAGCATAAGAAGTGTTCCACACACCTGTGAAAACAAAAGATGGAGTATTTTGAAAAGGAGCCGTGTTAAAACCGAGAAATACCACAAAATTGGATTTTAATGAATCAGAAAGAATATCAAGAATGCTAAAAATTGCAACTCTTGCCACTTGCTAATATAAGCTTTCTCAATTTAGGGAGAAGAGCTTCTGCATTAGGGCAAGGACTTGGTGTTATCCAGAGTAGTCTTGGAAGAAAACCAGTTCTGCACATTCTCGTGTTCTAAAAGTGCTGACTAACAGTAGATCTGCCCAAATTTATCAGATTATCATAGCTGGCACCCTGTACAGAGGCTCAAATCTGTTGAGAAAATAAAAGTCAACTACATGATTACTCTTCTTGCTTATTTTGAAATGCTGTTCACCTGCAGTTCTAAAAAAGGACTAGCACCCCATAATAAATTAACCTGTACCTCCTTTGTGCATATTTGATCTATTGAATGTAGTCAGCATTTTCTGCTTTCACTCCACTCTTTAAAAGTTCAAACTGATAATTAGATTAACTGAGCAGCCTAAGAAAGTATAATAATAATAATAATAATAATAGTAATTAGAAGCAGTAGACATTTGATGTCTTGGGCCTGCTCTTGCATTTAAGACCACAGCTGATCTTTTACATCAGCATTAATTTCCTGCACTAACCCAGATGCCTCGATTCCCAAAAATCTCAACTCCACCCCCCCAAAAACAAGATGATCTCTAAACAGCATGATATTATTTTCCCACTCATTTATTAGACCAACACAATGTCCCACTAGAAAATAACTATTGTAATTTAATACAAACACCTCTGATAACGACTCTTCATCTCTCTGCATCCCAAATCATGGACAATGTATCTGTTTATAGCTTTCTGATGTCAGGTGACAGAGAGTAACCTTTACTCAAGCCTTGTCATTTCATTATTAGCTTCATGAAAGTTACTGCTCTTTAATTTCATGCAAAAGCTGCCCTTCAATTCTAGACTGCAATTCTGTTGGCACACATTGACCATCCCTAACTACAATTGCACCACTTGTGGTGGTGAACAGCCTTCTTGAACTGGCATGGTTTGTGTTGAAGGTACACTACCAGCTGCATTATGTTGTTATGTTCTGTGATTTCGGTAATATATTTGGAAGGAACTAATGCTGATTCAAGCACCTTTTATCCCTGTCTTATAATGAAGTTCTTTTGTGTCAGGGGGTGTAATGAGTTCTTTCGGCCTGTGCAGGGCACTTGAGAGCATTGGGCTGAGGTTTTTAGAGCCATAAAACATAAGTAACTCTGCAGTTACTGTACATCCAAAACAACACACACAAAATGCTGGAGGAACGCAGCAGGCCAGGCAGCAAATATGGAAAAGAGCAAACAGTCAACATTTTGGGCCAAGACTCTTCATCAGGATTGGAAAGCAAGGGGAGAAGTAAGAGTAAGAAGGTGGGGGGAGGGGAGGAAGAAGAACAAGGTGGTAGGTGATGGGTGATACCAGTAGAGGGGGACGGGGTGAAATAAAGAGCTGGAAAGTGACTGGTGAAAGAGTTAAGGGGCTGGAGAAGGAGAAATCTGATAGGAGAGGATAGAAGACCATGGAAGAAAGGAAAGGAGGAGGAGTACCAGAGGGAGGCATTGGGCCGGTAATGAGATGAGATGAGAGAGGGAAACAAGAATGGGGAATGTACAAGGGGCTGGGGGAAATTACCAGAAGTTAGAGAAACTGAGTTCGTGCCATCGGATTAGAGGCTACCCAGACAGAGTACAAGGTGTTGCTCCTTCACCCTGAGTGTGGCCTCATTGAGGCAGAAGAGGCAGCCTTGAACTGACAGGTCCATGTCAGGTCCCACAGGTTCTTGTCTCTCAGGTCCCACCATCAGCTTTTGGGTCCTTGGAGATTCTTGTGTCCTTAATATTCTCCCCAACCGGGGGGGACTTCCGGGTCATCAAGGGAATGGCGGCGTAAGGAAAAGGTCTCTCCACAAAAAAGAAGGTAAACTGCCCCAAAATCGAATTTAGACAAATACTTAATATTGCATAACTATATTAATAAAAGGGGCAAGGATGATGTCTAAGAACAAGAATAAAAAGTCCGCTTCGAAGGCTGATAAACATAAAGAGATGCAGCAAGGCGACGGGCCTAGCTCTCCCACGGCAAGCCAGGACGGAGGTAATGAGGGGGAATCGGTGACTCTGTCTTTGATTCTCGGAGAGATTCGCGAGTTCCGACAAGATAACAGCAAACAGCTGGAAGATATTAAAGGAGAAATAGTAAAAACTAACTCGCGGATAGATGAAGCCGAAGCGAGGATTGTTGGAATTGAAGAGAAGCTACAAAACGCAGAGGAAGTGATAGCAGAAATGCTGGAGCTACAAGACCAACTCCAGTGGAAACTAATAGATCAAGAAGGCCGCTCGAGAAGGGAAAATGTGAGGATCTACGGAGTTCCCGAAGGAACCGAAGGTAGACCCGGATTGATGATTCCCTTCATAGAGAAGCTGCTTAGAGAGAACCTTGATATACCAGCCGCAAAAGACCTACAGATAGAAAGGGCTCACCGCGCGTTGGCACCACAGCCTCCGGCAGGCGCCCAGCCCAGATCGATTCTGATCAGATTTCTCAGTTACAGAACGAAGGAAGAGGTGCTTAAATGGGCATGGCAAAAGAAAGGTTTCATGTGGAACAACTGCAAAATCAGTTTAGACCACGACTACGCACCGGGGATTCTTGCCAGACGGAAGGAATATACGGAAACACGGAGAGTCCTGAAGGAAAACAACATCAGATTCCAGACCCTGTATCCAGCTCGGCTGAGAGTCTTTTACGACGAAGGGACAAAAACTTACGCTACGGTGGAGGAGGCAACGTCGGACCTGGCGGACCGGGGACTACCTATTAAAGTTATCACCCAACCGGAGTCGCTACTGGAGAGGATTCGGCTGAAGTCGTGGCAGTTAGTGGGGCGAGGACGGTCCACTCGAACCAGAGTGTCAAACTACAAGGAAAAGCTGCAAATATTCAGACGCGAATGTACAGAGAATACAGATTAATTAAGAGAAATGACTGAAAAGAGTAAATCGGACTTAAAAGTAAAATGAAAACTGGTAACTGAAAATAAACTAGGCGGAATAACTTGAATGATAGCAATATGGTCGAGACATAAATAGGAGAAAATTCTCTATGATTATTCAAACTGCTGAGGGCCCTCTAACACAGGGTGAAGATAGAGGTTATCCCTCTGAACTGAGGCGGGTCGGTGCTCAGGCCTCACTGGGAAGTCGGGGAAAATTTTCAAATGTTATACGTTCAGAAATGTCTAGGGTGTGGTTATATGTCTTGGTTTACTGTTGAGAAGGGATTGCTTACTGTTTGGTTAGAAAAGGAGAGTGCTTTTTTTCTACTAGAGAAAAATGCAAACTGAATTGGTAAAAATAATTTCCTATAATGTTAATGGGGTTTTGAATCCAATTAAAAGAAATAAGATTATGTCTAAATTGAAAAAAGAGAGGGCACAAATAGCTTTCCTCCAGGAAACACATATGAGCCAATCTGAACATGGAAAATTAAAAAGAATGGGCTTTAAGCATGTATTTTATTCATCATATAAATTGAGTCACAAAAGAGGGGTAGCTACTTTAATATCAAGTACTCTTAATTATGAACATATTTCAGAGACTAGAGACAAAGAAGGACGGTTTGTAAATATCACAGGAAGAATAGAAGGTACAGAAATAACATTGCTGAATGTTTATGCTCCTCCAGATAGTGAATGGTCATTTTATAGACACATTTTTGACCTAATGGTCAGTTCTCGAGGGGTAGTAATTTGTGGAGGGGATTTTAATATTAGATTAAATCCTATATTAGATTCTTCAAGAATAGTTACTCAGAATAAACCTCTGACTCGGAAAGTGAATTCATTGATGGAGGAGTTGGGAATTATAGATGTCTGGAGGGAATTACACCCTACTAGTAAAGATTATACATATTACTCTTTCCCTCATTCAGCCTATTCAAGGATAGACTATTTCTTTATCTTAAATACAGATAGACTCAGGATAAAAAACTGTAATATTGCAACAATTGATCTGTCGGATCATAGCCCAGTCTCTATGTCTCTAATCCTGGAAAGGAAAATGAGGAAAACACTATGGAGGCTAAACTCACATATTTTATCAAATCTGGAATAAATGGATTGAATATATAACCCCAATGCGAGCAGACTTTAGATGACTCTTCTAATGATTTATATTGCTCTTCTCATCAACACAGTAATATTGCTAACGTAAGCACCCCTAGTCTAAATGTTTGTTGTTTTTTTTTTGGAAAGTAGAGAATTAACACAAGTAAAGGGAAAGATTTGGGAAAGGGATAAAAAAAATGAAAAAATTAAGTAAATAAGTACATAGGGATTGGATAATTATGTCTGCGGGCAGGAACAAGCACGAACAAATTGGGATATAAACACCTACAATGGTTGGTATATAGGATTGTATGCAACATTTTGGACCAGTGGAAATGGTCCAGAAGGGTTGTATGGAAACTATTATTACCATTTTTCTTAACAACTAATTTCATTACTTAGCCTAATAGGTTAGATTTATCACAGTACATAATTATCTATTTAAATGTTTATTTTCCTTTTATATCATCTCAATGTCTACTTAAGAATGTATAAATAATTGTGGTTTTGTACATATAAAAGAATGGAAAAGGTTATATGTGTGAAAAAAGTACAAAATAATTGTGAATTCCTTATCCAAATAAAAATAAAATTTAAAATAAAATATTCTCCCCAACCCAAAACCTCTCCTCCCCCGACCCCACCGATTCCATCTGTGCCAGGCCTTCACAACTCTCTCTAATCAGACTTTATTGCAAATGTGTTGGAATTTGAAAATATACAAACTTTATTAAAATGTACAGCATGTTAGTATTGGTTTATTATTGTCACATGTATCAAGATACAGTGAAAAGATTATCTTGCATATTGTGCATACTGATCAAATCATTAAACAGAACATTGAGGTAGAACAAGGTAAATCAGTAACAATGCATATACAGTGGGTCTGGAGAACTGCACACAGTTTTTTGAGGATGTAACTAGTAGAGTGGATCGGGGAGAACCAGTGGATGTGGTATATTTGGATTTTCAAAAGGCTTTTGACAAGGTCCCACACAGGAGATTAGTGTGCAAACTTAAAGCAGACGGTATTGGGGGTAAGGTATTGATGTGGATAGAGAATTAGTTGGCAGACAGGAAGCAAAGAGTGGGAATAAACGGGACCTTTTCAGAATGGCAGGCAGTGACTAGTGGGGTACCGCAAGGCTCAGTGCTGGGACCCCAGTTGTTTACGATATATATTAATGACTTGGATGAGGGAACTAAATGCAGCATCTCCAAGTTTGCGGACGACAGAAAGCTGGGCAGCAGTGTTAGCTGTGAGGAGGATGCTAAAAGGATGCAGGGTGACTTGGATAGGTTAGGTGAGTGGGCAAATTCATGGCAGATGCAATTTAATGTGGATAAATGTGAGGTTATCCACTTTGGTAGCAAAAACAGGAAAACAGATTATTATCTGAATGGTGGCCGATTAGGAAAAGGGGAGGTGCAACGAGACCTGGGTATCATACATCAGTCATTGAAAGTGGGCATGCAGGTACAGCAGGCGGTGAAAAAGACAAATGGTATGCTGGCATTTATAGCAAGAGGATTCGAGTACAGGAGCAGGGAGGTACTACTGCAGTTGTACAAGGCCTTGGTGAGACCACACCTGGAGTACTGTGTGCAGTTTTGGTCCCCTAATCTGAGGAAAGACATCCTTGCCATAGAGGGGTACAAAGAAGGTTCACCAGATTGATTCCTGGGATGGCAGGACTTTAATATGATGAAAGACTGGATGAACTAGGCTTATACTCGTTGGAATTTAGAAGATTGAGGGGGGATCTTATTGAAACCTATAAAATCCTAAAGGGATTGGACAGGCTAGATGCAGGAAGATTGTTCCCGATGTTGGGGAAGTCCAGAATGAGGGGTCACAGTTTGAGGATAAAGGGGAAGCCTTTTAGGACCGAGATTAGGAAAAACTTCTTCACACAGAGAGTGGTGAATCTATGGAATTCTCTGCCACAGAAAACAGTTGAGGCCAGTTCATTGGCTATATTTAAGAGGGAGTTAGATATGGCCCTTGTGGCTAAAGGGATCGGGGGTATGGAGAGAAGGCAGGTACAAGGTTCTGAGTTGGATGATCAGGCATGATCATACTGAATGGCGGTGCAGGCTCGAAGGGCCGAATGGCCTACTCCTGCACCTATTTTCTATGTTTCTATGTTTCCTGACCAAAGAAAAGATATAGCAGTGTTGGAGGCAGTCCAAAATAGATTCACTGGGATAATTCCTACGGCAAGAGAGGCTAAACAGATTAAGTCTGTATCCTTGGTGTTTAGAAGACTAGGTGAACTTATGAAAACATAGAAGTTCCCATTCCCAAGGAGACACATCAGGAGACACAAGTTTATTCGTGGTAGTTTCAAGATTAGGGATCAGTCATATAAAATGAAGATAGGACATAGAATACAACACAGGGACAAGTCCTTTAGTCCACAATATTGTGCCCAATAAATTAAATTAGTATTCAAATGGCCAACTAATGGCCTTCTGCCCACACAATGTCCATATCCCTCCTTTTCCCTCACACTTAACTGCCTATCTAAATGTCTCTTAAAAGTCCCTACTGTATCTGCCTCTACCACCACCCCAGGCAGTGCATTCCAGGCACCAACCATTCTCTATGCAAAAAAAAAACTTGTCCCTCACATCTCCTTTAAACTTACTCCCTCTCACCTCAAATGCATGCCCCTCTGGCATTAGACATTTCGACCCTGGGGGAAAAAGTTACTGTCTAGTCTATTTATGCCTCTCACAATCTTGTAAATCTTTATCAGATTTCCCCTCAGTAAGCCTCTATTGCAACCTCTCCAAATCTTGACATCCTTCTGTAATGGGGTGACCAAAACTATTATGCAATACTCCAGATGTTGCCTAACTGAAGTTTTATAAAGCTGCATCATAGACTTTTGAACTCAATGCCTCGACTAATAAGGGCAAGCATGCCATATGCCTTCTTAACAAACCTACCAACCTCTGCTTCAGGGAGCTCTGAACATGGATCTCAAGATCCCTCTGCTCATCAACTCTGTTAAGGCAAGACAATCTCTTCAATTTGACCTACCAAAGTGCATTACTTCACATTTGGTCAGGTTAAACTCCATCTGCTATTTCTCCACCATATCTGCAATTGATCTATAACTTGCTGTATTCTTTGTTAATCTTCTATGCTATCCACAACACCACCAATTTTTGTATCATCTTCAAACTTACTAACCCACCCATTTACATTTTCGTCACGCTCATTTATATACATCATAAACAGCAGAGGTCCTAGTTTAAATTTCTGTGGAACACCACTTATCAAAATTCTCCAGCTAGAATAAGTCTCTTTGACCACTACCCTCTATGAGCAAACCAGTTTTGAATCCAAATTGCCAATTCACTATGAATTCCATACATCTTAATCTTCTGGATTAGCGTCCCATGAGGGATCTCGTCAAACAATTTACCAAAATCCATGCATCAATGTTGCCAGCTCTACTTTCATCAGCCTTCCCTGTCAACTTTTCAAAAACCTCAGTCAAGTTAGTAACACATGAATTGCCATGCTGGCTCTCCCTAATTAGGCCATGATTTTCCAAATACTCACAACTCCTAAAGCTAAGAATTTTCCCAGTATCTTCCCTATCACTGATGTGAGCCTCATCAGTCTTTTTTTTTCCAGGATTTTCTC
Source organism: Mobula hypostoma (assembly GCF_963921235.1). Classification (NCBI taxonomy): domain Eukaryota; kingdom Metazoa; phylum Chordata; class Chondrichthyes; order Myliobatiformes; family Myliobatidae; genus Mobula; species Mobula hypostoma. The sequence continues at coordinate 145,912,660 of NC_086099.1, forward strand.
TGGTTCCCTTTTTGAATAATGGAACAACATTAGCTATTTGCCATGCATTGAAATTCATTGAAATATTTACTTACAGATGGCACTGAATCTTTGAAATTGTCTATCAAAGTGAACTGCGGACCCATAGCTAAATATAAGGATTGAAAGCGGAGGTAGATTAAATTTTTAAAAGCTTGGTGAATTGAACGCTATTGGGATCTGGCACAGAAGAGATGAGGATGGGGTAAATTTGAATGGTGAGGTTGGCTTCAAGGGTAGGTGGCTATTTCTAGCTTCTGTTGTCCTGTTTTCTTTGCTTACTCCAGCCACTGGAACATGTTCTCCTGACATCACGAATTTATAGGGCTTTTTGATGCTTCCTTGATGGTAAGTTAGCCTATTTCTGGAATTCAGCTCATTTGACCATATTTGGACCAAGGTTATATTGAGAGCAGAACCCACTATTGGTAAACAAATTTGCTTAATAAAACAGTTGATAATGCCTTCAATTATGTTTTGATTGTTAAGGGTAGCCTGATATAGTTTGGTAATTGCTAAGAATACAATTTTCCTGAATTTTATGAAAAGGGTATCACCTGTACAAGCGTAAATGCAAGAGGTAATGCAGATGCTGAGAATCTTGAGCAACATACACAAAGTGCTAGAGGAACTCAGCAGGTAAGGCAACATCTGTTGAGGGGAATAAATAGTTGACGTTTTATGGCCAAGACCCTTCATCAGGACAATCACGTATACAATTTTCCATTGCCATGTAGACGTCAGTGTTGTAACAATTTTGGAACAGATTGACTAGCACCATAACTTTTAAAATATATACAGTATTAAATAGGTATTGACAATTTATCAATCATAGCTTGGCTCCCGATCTTAGAAACAGCAGAAATATTCTAGCACATTTGGACAATCAAGTCCAAATTAGTGAAACAACTAAGGAAAAACAAAATGAATCTTTTTCCTGTAATTTAATTACTTTCATCATAGTCACATTTTATTTATGGGCTACATTTCTTGACTGTGAGCATTTTTATGTCTAGTATTGGCATTATATAAGAATCCAATTCTAATAGTTCATCTATGAAATTTAAATTCACATTGAACTAAAAAATAGTAAATCTTATTTTTAGAGAAATTACTAACCTTCAATTTGGTTCCATCCAACTGGAGCAACTGAGCTCCGTCAATGCTCTTGGCAATAAATTGTGGAACATATTGCTCCATGTTGAGTCCCATAAGCCAGTGAGAAACCTGATGAGTGCTCCAGTCCAAAACAGCACAAGTTTTCCATTGATTGTGTTTGGGCGACTGTCCTTCATCAAGGATCTTTCAAGGTAAAAACAAAAATTCATCATTGTGATTGTGCTGCTACCAATATCATTAAACCTAAGGCTACAGCAAAAACTGTCTTCATTTCAACATCTTAACATTTTTTTTGCTCTTCTTTCAAAGGCAATTGTATCACCTGGAACCTTTTTGACAGAAGTTCAGATAATACATGCTGATGCTTGTATAAGGCTGTAGAACATATTTGCAGGATATTGTGCACTTTCAACAACCACTTAACTCTACCACAAGCCTTCAGTTTATGTTTTTCTACCTTGACAAAACCAATCCAGAGAACAGATGTGTAAGAAGAAAAGGGAGAGCTAAAATAAAGGCACAAAAATCCCCTGTCATCTCAATGTTTTCTTAATCTGTCCTGATGTTTCTCTTTTTTCAAAAGCCATGATTTGCAGGAGGGCCACAACCCCCAAAATCACTCACTTCCAATTCTAATAGCCAAAAATAATGTCATTGTCTGCTTTTATTATTTTTGATTCATTTTCATCACCACGATAACTTTTACTGCCAGAATGTTCCTCCACTTGTTATTTTCCTATCGATAAATTTGTGATGTAATAGGTAGCGGACTTTGCCAATATATCCATGTGCTTAATACAATGAGTACCTCAGCTTTATCACAAAATGCATTGGGCTAGATCTTGTTTTGACACAAAGGTAAAAAGCTCTCCTTTATTAATATTTAAACCAGGTAGTACTATCAGGTAACTAAACACGCAGTTAGAAGTATGAATCAACTTGTTGCTGTCCAAGTTGCCTAACTTTCCCAAAAGTTCTTCAAGCGTAATCGTTCAAAGGTAAACATGGCAATGAAGTACTGTACTTACACATGAAAACTATACACTGAAATGTACCAGGAAAAATCAATGGAATGAAAAAGAAACTCTAAATGTTTAATGATGCACTTATATTAGTTAATAACAAATATCTACAACTGTGGTCTTTGCTTTTGGACTTTAATAGATATTTAAAAATTAATTTTTCATTAAAAAATATTTGTTTTCAATTCTAAATTTCAGATTTAATTTTCTCTCTGTACCTGAATTATCTATTCCAGATCAAATTTCATAAGAGTCAACAATGCAACTAGTTAGTGCTGCTCCCTTATATTAATGGGAAAAGTGCAAAAAATCCCAGAAAATTTAGTGGGTAAGCATAATGAATTATTGGTGCTGTTTCTGCACTGTTATGATCAAAATCTATTCAATGTGACAGCTAATTATACAGTACTTTACTGTAAATTGACAAAATATTACAAATCTATTTATTATTTGTATTGTAGATTTTGAAAACTTCAAAATGCTAGGAATTTTAGGAATTGGGTTTCAAAACAAAGCATATTATAAAATTGCAAACTATCAATTGAATCACAATTTATAATTCTAGATCTTTTTTAATGCAGAATCCTAACAGTAAAATCACAGGAGCTACTGTTCAGGTATAATTTTTGATTATGAGATTACATCTTAAAAGTGTGTTACATATTAGATTCTGTGCATAAAGTTAATGATGAGATGGTAAAATTAAAATAAAACATGCTAAACTTGATTTTAAGCATCTCACCTTATCATCTATCATATCCAGGCTCTGCCAAGTTAGCAACAAGAGAAATGAAGAAAAAATATTTCAGAACATAAAAAATAATGCAAAGAAATATTAACAAAATTTATTTCCCAAATAATGCTCAATGTACTTTTTGAATGCAATGAAATGAACAATATGTTGCAGTTATAGAAAAGTACTTTTTCACTAAAAGCTTATTTTGCTGCTGCTCAGATTACTTCACCTGGCTTCATTCCATTATTCCAAACCCTGTAATAGGACTGGATTCTCAAATATATCCAGGATGTGGAATTTATTTAAGAAATTGCATAATGTGATAGCTGTCAACGTTGTTATCCCTGAAGTATGAGATAATAAATAGATCAAACCCATGAGTTACTCTGTATTATTCCAGTGGTCCATTTCAGTTTCAATGGACACAAACAAAATTGTGCAATATCAGATTATATACGTACAACTAAAGTCACTACACAATTGGGACTTTATCATGTCTTATACCAGTAGACCCAGGTTGAGAACAGTAGAGACTAAATGAAAAATAAAGGCCCCTGTGAAATTCAGAATACTTGATGTAAAATAGAGGTTTTGTTCAATTTAATGTTACCTTCTTTTTATGGCAGCAGGTCAAGATTGCTGACATAAAAAGAAGTGCTAACAGAAAAAGTAGGCCAAGAGTTTTTTCAGGCTTAATAATGGAAATACAATGTTGTAATCCAAAGCATCAGTCAATTGCTTATTTGTATTTTTGTTCTCTGTTCCTCAACTAGCATTTTGAAAGACCAGATACCAGGCAGGGACTACCAGAGGGACAGAGATAAGGATGGTGAGGTGTAGAATTAGTGCATTTACGAAGAATTTGGGTGGGACGATACCTTCAGATTGTGCAGTGAGGGTTGATGATGAAGCCTTGTTCTTATTTATTCACTTTTTGTTTGACAGGGTACTTTTGCTGTCGAGGCCAACATTGACTGCACCTCCTTAACTTCCTTTGAGAAGGTGATAGTAGTGAGCTACCTTCTTGCACTGATACAGACCTTCTTGTGAAGATATTCCCACAATACCGCTGGGGTGTTCCAGGATTTACACCGGCGATGGTGAAGGAACAGCAATATATTTCTAAGTCATGATGTTATTCAGTTTGGAGTGGAACCTGCAGGTAATGGTGTTCCTATGAACCTGGGCACTCATGCTTCTTGGCGATGGAGTTTTAAGATTTGAGACATGCTTTCGAAGTAGCTTATGTGAATAACTTTGTAAATATTACACTTTGTATCCATGATGCTCCAATGGTAGGAGATGAATGCCTAGGGTGGGAGTCTTTAGAGTGTGGAAGAGTAGAGCTTCAGATTAGGGAAGATTTTGGATTAGAGGCCTTGGAGATAGCAGTATACATAAAGTGAATTGGACCACAAAGAGTGGAACAGATTAACTTCCTACAAGTTTCAGCTTAAAATGGAAAGCTACCTTTGATAGGAAATTTGTCCAACAAATATAAATTAATAGAATAAGAGGCATACAGTCTCATTAGCATATTTAAACTGGAGACAAAGCCAGTTATGAGCTGTTTACCTGCACAACCAGCAATTCCTTCCACCCTGTGGTAGCAGAAATATTTCCTATCCTACCAAATTTAATCAATTCCTCTCCCTTTACACATTGAGTTAAAATTGTATAAATTATTAAATTTCAGAAAGATTTAGTACCTGCACCAGTGTGAACATTTCCATTTCACACACCAGTCATGCTCTGCAACCAATTTAGTGGTGTTTTGAAACATTTGACACAATTCGGTGGAATAGAGAACATGAAGAATTATTAGACCACAAACATTGTTATTGAATCATCCTACCTAGAATCAAACTTAATTCTACAAGGGAAGGTACGATCTTGTAATCTCAGGTACCATTCAGTTCCTCAATCAGAAGTTCAGTTTTATACAGCTCCTTCAAAACTTTGATTTTACATACAGCAAAAAAAATCCCACAAAATATATAAAACTACTTTCACCTTTATTCACATAATTCTATTCAGTTCACCTTATCATAGGACAATTAGGCCCTTGAGTAAGCTTTTGGAAGAATAGTACTTCATTGTTTCTGAATGCCTATTACATATTGATAGTTTCATGATCACCTGATCGTGAGATAATGATGGCAAATTTCATGACAGGATTGGAAGCATATTCAAAGACAATCACTCAGTATCATTAAAAGCATATATTTGAGTCTCTACTGAACATGATCAACTTTTCATTAGTACATTAGGGGAAAAAAACACCTCTACATTAAAAATGCCTGTTAATATTAGTTCTTACAAAAGACATAATAAAAGCAGACCCAAGTATTTCAATTTCACTTCTTTTCACAATTTACTTACTTCATCAGAGGAGAGTGCCAATATGTGTGAGCGCCCTGTAGAATTTGGTTCTGCAACAAATCCACTCAAGTCAGCAGAACTTGTGCTACTGGGACTAAAGTCATCAATGTAGGTGAAATTCTGCAAATCAAAGATTCTGGGTGGTAATAAGTGCTTAACTTGAATTAAATATAGACGAATACCCAAAATAATACAATATTTAGTTTCAAATGCACGCCCTACTGGAATAAGCAAGAGAAGATGGGAGCCAAGGGAAAACAAACATGGATGGACAGGATCCGCTGTTGACTAGGAAATGGAAAAACATGTTTTTGTTCCTCAGACTAGTTGCAGGAAAACAGCCTTAAAATTGAAGCAGAAGAAGCAGATGGCACAGGGCATAGCTAGTACAGCCACTGCCTCATTTTCCCTTGGAGCTGGGCTCAGTCCTGATCTCGGATGCTGTCTCTGTGGAGTTCGCACATTCTCCTGGTTACCGTAAAGACACAAGAGATGGAAGGTGCTAGAATATGCAGCGACAACCAATATAGTAGAGGGACTCTGTGGGTTGAGCAGTACCTGTTACCTAATGACCATACAAGTTTCCTGTGAGCATTCTGGTTAACTTCCATTTCCCCTAGACATGCCGACAGGTAGATTAATAACTGTAATTTGCCTCTTGTGTGGAGGTGAGTGGAAGAATCTGAGAGGAATTGATAGGAAAATGAAGAAAATGAGGAACAGGATTAGTGTAAACGGGTGGTTGACAGTAAGCATGGACAGAAGGGCCATTCCATTCCTTTCTCCAGAGTCTTTGACTTTGTTGCATCCATTCCAATGATGACAGATTCCACATCATTTTGCAATACCTCTTTCTTTTTCTCCAACAGTAGGTATCCCTCCACAACTTATGAAGCCTTTAAAAGCAAGGATTCCATTTCCCAAACTTCTGCTCTTATTCTCTTTCTCCATCCCAATAGGGACATAGGCTCTTCTTGCAACCCATTGTTCATGCATTAAATAGATAATCCTCTATAAAAGGATACATCATTCACTACAGTCCAAAGGATCATTCCCCTTCCATGACGTATTATCCCTAATCTTCCCACAATAAAAGAACACAAATAATTTGCTGATTTACTTGTCAGAACACACAATATTGTTGTTGTCAGTATTGTTCTCCTCTACATTGGAGGGTCCAAAGGCAGGCAGGATAACAACATTTTAGAACCAAAACAAAAAAAAAGGACAATTCAGTACAGACTTCTACGATTTCAGTTAATCAACAATGCCAGTCTTTGTAAACTATACTTCCAGCATTCACAGCCTGTTTCTTTCACTCACTTTGCAAGTACCTTCCTATATTTTCATCATCCTTGTTACACCTCCTCCAAACTTCAGTTTTGTTATTTGCTACAACCTTTACAGCTCTATTTTGCCCAGCTCCATCACTTTTTCCATATAATTCTACCTACCTGCCAATCCTCCTTCTCTTTCTCTTCCTGCGATTCTTGCTCTTAAAACTAATTTTATCTCTAAATTTTTAGGTTAGAAAAGTCAGCCTGAAACATCAATACTATGTTTGTCTCTCCATAGAAGCTTCCAACGTGCTGACCGCTTCCAGCTCTGTTTTATTTCAACAGCAGTATGCTCTTTGATATACGTACTGTATGTTTCCTTGAACTATTTTTATATTGAAAATTCTAGATACTTGTCAGATGAAGATTCATACATATGATTATCAAATATAACATTTTAAATTAGATGCTAAAAAGATATTTTGCACTTTCGCCTTTCTCTTAGGCCAAGCAAAATTTCATGCCTTGGGATTCACAGGAAATTTGAGTGCAGTTACGTATCAGCAGAATGAATGCAGGAATGACTATTAATTTTCTTTGCATCATCTATATTACACTTTACAGAAACCCTAATATTGCATTTTCATACTCTTTCTGAAGTCTAGGGCAGAACAACAGTTGATCCACAAAATTTACTTAATTCATATGTAGGGCTGACATAAAATATTTACCTCACAACTATCTGTCAAGTACACTAAGAAACATGACTTTTCATCTTCCAATCCATGTGCATAGGACTATTTCTATTAAAACACATCTTTCTTGTTACATTATTTATAATACATTTTAACCAAATTATCATCTTTTTTAGAAGTATTGACATATTCATCACAGAAAGTAATTCGTTTCATATTGACTCCCAACATAAACTTTGTATGTGCAGAAACAGAAACAATAATGAATTACGATAGAGACTGGAGAATTTTCAAATCAGATACTGCATTCATGAACCAGACAATGCTCTTGTACATAGCAACTATAAGGCATATCTATCTGCAAGGGAGAGTCTTATACTCCAATCCAGAATAAATCAAACCATCTGACTGGTACTCTACCACCCAAAGCATTCAACCATTCCTTCAGCGGCGGACTGCAGATGCAATTAGAGCACCTACAAAATGCACCATAGTCTCTAGGGCTACCCACACAATTTCCTAAATCTAAAAACGGCAAGGGCCATAGGCAAATGGGAACGCTACACTTGCAAGATCTCTAAAACACACACCTGTTGTAGAATTACATTACTGATCCTTCATTGTTGCTGGATATAAAGCCTCACATTTCCTACCCAGTAGCAGTGTGAGAGTATCTTTATTAGGACTGTAGAAGCTCAAGATGGCTGCTCAATTTTCAAGATGAATCAATAATCAGCAATAATGATTTTGGCATTTCAATATGCCCATTTTCCATACATGAGTATTTTTCTCCAAGTGAATATTAGAATTAGAAAGTTAAATGTTCAGTGTTTTGTAAACCGGCAGTAATATATCACTCCAGTTCTCAGATCGCTACACTGGCTTCCTGATGGACAGGAAGTCAGTATAGCAATCTGAGAACTGGAGTGATACATTCTAATTTCTTGGTCTTAGTGAGGACTCTAGCAGTTCTGAATGAGTTGCAGCTGAGGGTTGTTCTTTTTTACAGAAACCCTTGAAAACATTACATTACAAGTACTCAAGCCTACTAAAAATATATGCATGGATGAGTTTTTCTAGATCTTACTGAGACATAAGCCTTTCAACTTGCTATATTTCTAAGATGGTAGTAGGCTGACTTTATAATTCCCTTAATGTGGCAGTTACAATTTAAGTCAAATTGCATTACATCATCAAGGATTCTGGCTTGGTCTGTGGTCTGCAACAATTGGAATTTCAAGTGAGCACTTACAGAGTTTATAAAGATTGGCTTATAGAATATTAGAATAGCCTCTGGTAAGAAAAACTATACTAGGCTCCTGGAAGAAACACAAGTTGTGTAAGTAGAGTTAAAGGAGGTCAAAAGTGAAATTATTTAGAAGTGTCGATGTAGGACAGCCTTTATCAACCTTTTTGCCCTGGAGGAACCCTTATAATAATTTTCACGTCTCATAAAATTATTATATCTACAGCTCACAGTTCATTAGCATGCCCAGTAAATTGTACATGTAATAATCCAAAATTAGTCAATGGTGTTTTGAGTAGAGAATGAAATTTTAGCCAACCATTAAAAAAAACAGGTAGTTAAGCTTAGCTTACCTTTCTTGACAATAATCTCTTTCTTTCCCTTTCATAAATTTTAAAAACTCATAAGGCAAACATAATAAATTTCTGTTAAATAACTGGCTTAAGCTAAAATAGGATTTAATTTTTCTAAAGGTAGGCTTGGTAGATTTAATTTAAGTAAAGGTTGTAAATTAATTTTAATTAATGTTATTTACAACATGAAAATTTATTGACAGTGTTGAATAGCAAAGTTACAAAAAACCATAAGCCAAGGCAATATGAATAAAAATTTGGCCTAAGGCACAATTTTATACAAGACCTTGAAAAAACATTTTCTTACTAAGTGACATGATCAGGCTCAAATATAGGCCTAGCCTGTGAAATCTGTGCTTGGTTTTTCAATGTTGTTTAAATGAGAAAAATGGATAAAATATGAAAACTTCACAATACAATTCACTTCTAACTTACACAATCCCCCTTTTGTAATGTTTACAGCAACAGCAGAGTGGCAGGCCAGCAGCCGAGTCACAGCATGTAAAAATTCCTTCTTTAGAATGAAAATTTCCCTCCAATTTTCTACTACACTGATAGAGATTGTTCGCTCCCTTAAGTCAGTTTGTGCCGTATAAGGGGAAGTTGGGGGAGGTAATTCGGAAGTAACAGGCTGACGTAACAGCCCAAGTTGGGTGAATCCATTCAATGCTCGGAAAATGCACTTTATGCTCCTCATCAGTCTACCTTCCTCCATTCCGTGCAATACAATACTCCCCAATTACCAATGGCCTCCGCTTTCTCACATCAAAAACTGAAAATGTACTCAACCAAATAAACACAGTACGGCACACTAGCATACTGGGCTAAGAGACATCTAACAAGATTGCTAACAGGGCTGCTCCGTCACTACCCAGCACCGCGAGCACCAGCATCATGCATCGTGTTAAGTTCAAAAAATGATATTTTTTTAAAAATCATACGTGGAACCCTAGAGTTCTGCAGAACCCCAGCTGAGAAACCCTGATATAGGATAAAAACAACTAGTGCTCAAAAATTTTGGATTCATACAGATTTGTTGAAAGGTAGCAAGTGAAGAACTAAATGAGAGTTAGAGATGCACAAAATTATTGACAATAGCTAAAGAAAACAGACTGCTTTGACTTCTTCAGCTTACCCAGACAGTGCAGTACCGGGGTAGTGCTATTACATGGTGTGAAATTACAATCAAGATCCCTACTTACTTGTTCAAGTAACTATTCTGCAGAGGTTCTCAAAAAGGTTCTCTGGTCAATATTTGTCCCTCCGTCAATAATACCAAGTAAAATTCGAATGGACATTTAATTGCTTGTTGTTCATTCCTGTTTGCAGTGCACGTGATAGCTGTCGGTTTTCCTACATATCAAATAACATCGGAAATAACCTATTTACTATAATGGTCTTCAGAATACTGAGGATATGATAAAGGGCTAAAACATTGATGAAATATTTTCCTACAACCAGGTATCAAACAGTGAAAATAACAGGATTCATAGAATCAAAGGAGGAAATAGAAAAATTAAACTCATTGTTAATGTATACAATGATCCTCATCCAGTCCTTCAGTGGATATTACCGAGACCGACTGTATAGACAATGACAAAATGAGGACAAAGGACGATTACTTGAATTTTCATGCAATGATCATTCAGGGACAGGAAGAAGCACTGCCATGGAAGTGTCTAGGTTTGCCAACAGTATCAAAACTAACAGGAAATGGCTTTGGCCTCATAGGTGCTTCTGCTGTGGGGAGTGCAATAACCCTGCTCCAGGATTTCAAAGCAGAAAATACAAAAGGTATGTAATGTGCTACGAAACAACAGCAGCATCTAGAATTTTAGGGAAAAGACATCACATGAGTCTTATGAGTGACATCAATAGGGTAAATATTCAGAATCATTTTCCCAGGGAGAGATATCAAGTACTAGAGGACATATATTTAAGATGAGAGGGGGAAAGGAAATTTTAAAGGAGATATGTGGGACAAGTTGTGTTCTTTTTTTGCACACAGGAAGTGGTAGATGCCTGGAATGATCTGGCAGGGGTTGTGGGAAAAGCAGATATGATAGTGATGTTACGTGACCATGGTTTTGTTTACTGTGGGTGTCACTTTAAAATGCCTGGATGAGGCCGCTGGGACTTTCAGGAGGAAGGGAGGGAGGGAGGGGGGGAGGGGGAGAGAGGAAGGGAGAGGGAGAGAAAGAGAGAGAGAAGACTCCGGATTGCTACAGTAATGGGTGTAGTTTGATACTTTCACATGCCCAAAGGATTGGGTGAATGAGCGGCACACACTGCATAATGGATGTGTGACTGTCACTTCGTATGATCCATACGTGGATTTTGTTAGTGTATCCTGTGGCACCACTTCTGTTAACCCCTACCTGGATTCGGGCGTGCTATGTGGTAACCACTTGTGCTAAAGGAATATTCTGTGGCTGTCACCTTTGGGGATATTTCTACGTGGATTTCGTGACGACTCGGCGGATAAGATCTTTGGCGACTGTTACTTCGTTCTCCCAGTGTGGAACTCGTGGAATCTTTCGTAATCACTTCCTCTCTACATTTGAATGTGGATTTACAAGTTTCTCCCTTCACTTATTTCGTGGATTACTGGACCTTTCTAGTTTGCCATCTTAAGACTTTAAGGACTGTTCCTAAGCTTGACAGTTTAGGAGCCACACACACACATAACATTGTTAACTTCTGTTTATTTTGTTTAGTTTTCTATATTTTGAGTAGATACTAATAAATATAGTGGTTTTAACATTAAAGTCTGACTCAATTTGTGGTCTATTACTGCTGGGACGTAACATAAATTGGGGGCTCGTTCGGGATTTTGAACAAAATTGGAGCTTGTTGATCGATTATCGATCTGATTGGTTCCTTCCTTTTTGATTGACTTGTGTGTGGAAACCAGCAGCAATGGATATTGATGCATTTCTGACATCATGAACCTCTGAGGCATTAGGGGAAGCAAAAAAGGAAGATTTGTTGCTCATTGCTGAAAGGCTGGAACTTACTGCAGTAAAGTCGGCTATGAGAAAGGCAGAGATTCCGAGGAGAATAGCTGAGCACTATGTATCTACTGAGGAGTTTGAAGGGGAGGTGTTAGAAATGTTTCCTGAGAGTAAACCAGCTAACTCTGAGATCCAGTTGAAGCTGGAACAAATAAAGTTAGAGAAACTTAGATTAGAGCTAGAGGTTGAAGAAAGACGACAACGAGGCTGCAGAAAGAGAAAATGAAAGATGAGGGTGGTTTGAGCTAGAGAAGTTAAGGCTCGAAAGTCAAGTTCCTGGTTCTAGTAATAGGTTTGTTGCCAGTCAGGAAGTTAAATTGGTTCCTCTATTTGATGAGGCTGAGGTTGATAAATATTTTCAGCATTTTGAGAAAGTTGCTCAGAGCCTACAGTGGCCAAGGAACTGCTGGCCTCTCCTGTTGCAGAGTGTAATTAACAGTAAAGCTCAGCAAGCTTATTCTGTCCTGTCAGTTGACGATGCAGCTAATTATGAGATCGTAAAACAGGCTGTGCTTAAAGCTTATGACCTGGTTCCAGAAGCCTATAGGAAAAGGTTTAGGAATCTGAGGAAATCTGTGAGCTAGACTCAGTGTGGTGATTTCGACAAATTGAAAGATTTGGTTTTAATTGAAGAATTTAAAAGGTATGTCCATAATGACATAAAGACATATTTGGATGAGAAGGATGCTGCCACTTTACAAGAATCTGCTAAGTTAGCAAATGAGTTTGCTCTATCCCACAAGCTTAAGTTTGCCCCAGGTAAAACCTTCCAAAAGAGTAGCACGAATAGTCAGGGTAAACCAGAAATTAAATCTGGGACTAGTGACAAAGGTAACGATGAAGGGAAGCAGTAAAAGGAGGAACATTCTGGTCCTACTTGTCACTATTGCAAGAAACCTGGTCATGTTACGGCTAACTGTTTCCTCCTAAAGAAGAAGAAGGAAATGGAGGTAGTTCCAGATGCCTGTATTCACTACTTTGAAACACCTATAGACCCACAGGGTTCCAGGCCTTCTGATGAAGCTCTGTCAGGGGCTGGGATGTCTGACCTAGTTAGAAAAGAATTCATTCCTTTTACGTCAGAGGGGTTTGTTTCAGTGAATGAAGGGTCATCCCCGGTACCAGTGAAAATTCTTAGAGATACTGGGGATTCTCAGTCACTCTTGTTACACAATGTTCCAGAGTTTAGTGATGAGACTGCCATTGGTGAGGTAAATCTTATTCAAGGCATTGGGGATGACATTGTTTCTGTACCTCTGCACAAGGTAATTTTGAAATCATAGTTAGTTTCAGGACCGGTTAAGATAGGACTACGGCCCAGTTTACCGGTGACAGGTGTTTCTTTGATGTTAGGGAATGACCTAGCAGGGGGTAAAGTTGTCCCTGCAGTGCAGCTGACTACTATGCCAAACACTGATGACCCAAAAATGGACTCTAATGTTTATCCATCCTGCAAAGTAACTCGAGCTATGGCCAAGAAGCTTGCCAATGCAGATGGTTCTGAGCAGCATGCTTCTGCTACCCATGATGGCCCAAATCAGGACTCAGGTTTTGATGACTTGTCAGCGACTTTCCTTCCGTCATTATGGGAACAGGATCCTTTTATTAGGTCTGACTATAAAGATTTGTCTCTGTCTAGGAAGGAGTTTATAGCAGAACAGACCAGAGACCCTGAGGTTGCAGCCTTGAGAGAAAAAGCTCTCCCAGGGGATGAGATTCAGAAAGCACCAGTTGGGTATTATATCAAGGATGGAGTGTTAATGAGGAAGTGGAGACCACCTCATGTTCCTGCAAGTGAGGAATGGGCAATTGTTCACCAGGTGGTAGTTCCTAAAGTCTACAGGAAGAGATTTTAACCTTGGCCCATAGTATGCCCTTGGCTGGCCATATAGTTGTGAATAAAACTGTGGATAAGATTTTTAAACAATTCTCCTGGCCTGGTTTGAGGAAAGATGTTGCGACATTTTGCCAGACTTGTCAAGTTGTGGGTAAACCTAATCAGGCCACCCCAGTGGCCCCTCTACAGCCTATTCCTGCATTTGGTGACCCCTAAAGTTATTGTGGATTGTGTTGGCCCATTGCACAAGACTAAAGCTGGCCATCAGAATTTGTTAACCATCATGTGTACAGCGTCAAGGTTCCCAGAAGCAATACGCCTCAGGAATATAAAAGCTCAAACTGTGTCAAAGGCTCTCATAAAGTTTTTCACTCTGTTTGGTTTGCCTAAAGCAGCGGTCCCCAACCACCGGGCCGCAAAGCATGTGCTACCAGGCCGCGAGGAAACAATATAGGTCAGCCGCACCTTCCCTCATTCCCTGTCACGCACTGTTGAACTTGAACATAGGGTTGCCAACTGTCCTGTATTTGCCGGGACATCCCGTATATTGGGCTAAATTGGTTTGTCCCATATGGGACCCCCCTTGTCCCGTATTTCCCCCACTAAGGTACAGCGTTCCTATGAAACCTTTTGTGCCGAAATGCCATAAAGCGCAGAGACAATTACCATTAATTTATATGGGAAAAATTCTTCAGTGTTCCCAGACCCAAAAGATAACCTACCAAATCATAGCAAATAACACACAAAACCTAAAATAACACTAACATACAGTAAAAGCAGGAATGGTATGATAAATAGGCAGCCGATATAAAGTAGAAATAATGTATGTACAATGTAGTCAGGAAGATTAAACCAAAACCGATTTGTGGAAAAAAAATCAGCACGTATGCGCATGCGCACGTCACACAGGTACCCGCGCAAGGCTTCATGGTCATGGTAGTCTTCCTCGGGGTTATCTCAAGAGTCCTGTATTTGACTGCTACTTTTGTCCCTTATTTGGGAGTGAGAAAGTTGGTAACCCTAACTGTAAGAGACAAGTTGAGTTGAGTTTAACCCTACTGAACACCTCCCCCGCCCCCGGGGTCGGCCGGTCCACAAGAATATTGTCAATATTAAACCGGTCCACGGTGCATAAGTGGTTGGGGACCCCGGCCTAAGATCCAGTCCGATCAAGGAAGTAATTTTATGTCAGGATTATTCCAGCAGGTTGTTTACAAACTGGGAGCCAAACAGATTATGTTATCTGCGTACCATCCAGAATCCCAAGGGGCCTTAGAAAGATTTTATTCTACCCTTAAAACCATGATTAGGAAATTCTGTATTGAAAATGAGAAGGATTGGGATGAGGGAGTTCATGTGCTTCTATTTGCAGTAGGGAGTCAGTGCAAGAGTCCCTAGGCTTTAGCCCCTTTGACCTTGTGTTTGGACACCAGGTCCGAGGACCTTTGGTATTATTAAAAAAGCAGTGGATTAACAATGACCTGCATATTAATTTGTTGGACTATATTTTAAAATTCAAAGATAGATTGAAAAGGGCTTTCAACTTAGCAAAGAAAAATTTGAAATCAGCCCAAGAAAGAATGAAGACTTGGTATGATAACAAGCCAGAATGAGGTCATTCAAGCCTTATTTTGTTTCCTATGCAAACAAACCCTTTGCAAGCAAAATTTCATGGTCCCTATGAAGTTGTGTCTAAAGTTAATGATGTGGATTATGTAGTCAAAACACCAGATGGACGAAGGCCAACGCAGCTTTGTCACTTAAACATGCTTAAGCTGTATTATGAGAAACAAACAGCAGCTGTGACAGTTGTTGTCAATAACAATGAGTCTGAACTCTCTGGGAATTTACTAGCTGATCCATCTGAGGCCTATTTTAAGTCAAACATTATTTCAACCAGATTTACAAACTTGACTATTTTGGAAAATCTTGATGAGAAATTGGCTCATTTACAGCCACAGCAGCGGCAACAGATGAAGCAGTTGATCATGAAATTTAGGGATTTGTTCCCTGATGTTCTGAAAAGAACCACAGTAGCCTCACATGACGTAGATATCAGTAATGCCAAAGCTATAAAACAACATCCATATCGCATGAATCTTGAAAAATGTAGACTTGTTGAACAAGAGATTGTGTATATGTTAGAAAATCGTATTATTAGGCATTCTACTTCAGATTGGACCTCACCTTGTGTTATAGTACCTAAACCAGATGGTAGTATCAGGTTTTGCACTGATTACAGAACGGTGAATGCTGTAAAACAGATGCTTACCCCATCCCTAGAGTGGATGATTGTGTAGACAAGGTTGGAACAGCTAGGTTTCTTAGGAAGATTGATCTGTTAAAAGGGTATTGGTGTGTTCCATTAACAGACAGAGGTAGAGAAATTTCAGCATTTGTAACACCCTCTGGGTTCTATGAATACAATATTCTGCCATTTGGAATGAAAAATGCACCGGGAACACTCCAGAGAATGATTTATTCTGCAATTCAAGGGTTAAAGCATACAGATGCCTATATTGGTAATTTGGTCATGGGGAATGACACCTTGGAAGCCCATATCTCTGCAGTGGAAAAGCTGTTTGACAGGCTCTCAAAGCCCAATCTTACAGTTAACTTAGCTAAGAGTGAATTTGGTCATGCTACTGTGACCTATCTTGGTTATGTTGTAGGTCAAGGCAGGTTGGCTCCTGTTCAGGCAATTTCTGAGGTTCCCATTCCAACTGGTAAAAAAGCTCTTAGAAGATTCCTGGAATGGTTGGATATTATCGCAAGTTCTGTAAGAACTTTGCTGACATTGCTCTCCCATTGACTAACCTCTTGAAGAAGGTGAAAAGTTTGTTTGGACAGAGCCTTGTCAGGAGGCATTTGATAAATTGAAAGCCATCTTATGTCACCCACCTGTGCTCAGGTCACCTGACTTTCCAAAGCCATTTTCCATAGCTGTAGATGCCAATGATGAAGCTGCAGGAGCAGTGTTACTACAAGGGGATGATTATGATGATGTTGACCACCCTGTGGCTTACTTTTCAAAGATATTCAATCAGCAGCAAAGAAAATATTCCACCATCGAGAAGGAACTACTATCGCTTATTTTGGCTTTGCAGCATTTTGATGTTTATGTTTGTCCAGCTCAGAAAACACTTGTGGTTTATACAGATCATAATCCATTGGTGTTCTTGAGTAAGTTGAAAAACAAGAATAGAAGGTTGTTGAACTAGAGTATGATTTTGCTGGAGTATGATCTCATGATAACTCATATTAAGGGCAGGGATAATATAATTGCCGACTGTCTTTCCAAATGTTAAGTTTGCAACGTACTTTTAATAGTGGAGTGAGATTTACTATTTTGTATATGCTTTTGCAATATGTTATATTAGTCTGTAGTATGCTATATGGTTGCAGTTAAAAGTTTGCTCTTACAGATCAAAATTTTCCCTTTTTGTGGGAGGTGTTAAGTAACCATGGTTTTGTTTACTGTGGGTGTCACTTTAAAATGCCTGGATGAGGCCGCTGGGACTTTCAGGAGGGAGGCAGGGAGGGAGGGAGAGAGGGAGAGAGGAAAGACGAGAAGACTCCGGATTGCTACAGTAATGAGTGTAGTTTGATACTTTCGCATGCACAAAGGATTGGGTGAATGAACGGCACGCAGCGCACACTGGATGCGTGACTGTCACTTCGTATGATCCATACGTGGATTTTGTTGGAGTATCCTGTGGCAACCACTTTTGTTAACCCTTACCTGGATTTGGGTGTGCTATGTGGTAACCACTTGTGCTAAAGGAATATTCCGTGGCTGTCACCTTTGAGGATATTTCTACGTGGATCTCATGACGACTCGACGGATAAGATCTTCGGCGACTATTACTTCGTTCTCCCAGCGTGGAACCTGTGGAATCTTTTGTAATCGCCTCTTCGCTACATTTGAAGGTGGATTTACAAGTTTCTCCCCTCACTTATTCCGTGGATTACTGGACCTTTCTCGTTTGCCATCTTAAGTCTTTAAGGACTGTCCCAGGCTTGACAGTTTGGGAGCCACACACACACATAACATTGTTAACTTCTGTTTATTTCGTTTAATTTTCTATATTTTGAGTAGATACTAATATAGTGATTTTAACATTAAAGCCTATTTGTGATCTATTGCTGCTGGTGCGCAACAGTGGCATTTAAGAGGCTTTGGATAGACACGTGACTATGTAGGAATTGGAAGGATATGCATTTTGTTCAGGCCGAAGAGATCAGTTTATTTTGGCATCATGTTCACCTCTCCTATTGTCTATGAGTCACAGTGACATTTAAGGTGGTAAAAAGATTTTAGCTGAGGTTCTGGGAGCGGGATAGTGATTTTTCTTGAACTCAAGACAGACAATACAGCGGCAATACAAATCTGATAACCAGTGCCCTGCAAAGTGGTATGCTTGAGGTCAGTTAGTTCATTGGCTGGTTCCCTCTTTACCCAAATTCCTACTCAATCAACTAAGACAATAAACAGGATAAAACTTATTTAGTCTGGCAAAGCGCTATTTTGTTCCACTCCAATGACAATTCATGACTGTTGAATCAGCTCTCAAATACAACAGTTTTGAGGGAGAAGTAACTGCTGGAGAAATCCCTTTTTGTTGATAAGAAATGTACAATGTAATAAAACCAACTTAAATAAATCTGATCTTATCCTAATATTCCGCCACCCTACCAGGATACGGCTCCTCTTGTCCTCACCTACCACCCAACCAGCCTCCGCGTCCAGCACATTATTCTCTAGAACTTCTGCCATTTCCAATGAGATCCCACCACCAAACACATCTTTACAACGCCATCATTTTCTGCTTTTCGCAAAGATCGCCCCCTACGTGACTCTCTTGCCCATTTATTCCTCCCAACTGACTCCCTCCTGGCACTTATCCATGCAAGCGCAATAAGACCCACACCTGCCCCTACACCTCACTACCATTCAGGGACTCAAACAGTCCTTCCAAGTGAGGTGACACTTCACCTATGAGTCTATTGGGGTCATATACTGTGTCCGGTGCTCCAAATGTGTCCTCCTGTATTATCAGTGAGACCTGACGTAGATTGGGAGACTGCTTCACCAAACACTTATGCTCTGTCCGTCAGAAGAAGCAGGATCTCCCAGTGGCCACCCATTTTAATTCCACTTCCCATTCCCATATGTCAATCCATGGCTTCCTCTACTGTCCCAAAGAGGCCACACTCAGGTTCTTCTCCGTGGATTGTCACCTTGTCGTGGTGGAGAAGCTTGTGTGTTCCTGTGATACCGAAAGCAATGCTGCCTGGAGCTATGCTCCAGGTAGGGTCACCCACGGCGGTAAGGTCGAGGGTGAGGTCCCTGACAAAGAACAATCCAACCAAGACCTCAACGGTGGAACAGGTGGACGAAGTTACTTCGAACTCAATGGCTGTGAAGGCGGATGAAGGCTGCAACAAATCCATCAGCTCCAATCGTCGTCGTTTCTGTGCTATTGGAATCAGTTGGTTGACTTGTGAAGTATCATGTACTTCTTGGAGTGCAACATCAAGTACATGTTAAACAAATACATGCACAAGCGTCTGCACTCTGTGGGCTACTTCTTCAGAACAAAGACCATCATCCTCAACCTTGAGGGCTAGCCACGATGACGACGACACTCAGGTTGGAGGAACAACACTTTATATTCTGTCTGGGTAGCCTCCAACTCCTTCACCATTCTCCATCCCCTTTTCCCTCTCTCACCTTGTCTGTTCATCACCTCCCTCTGGTGCTCCTCCCCCTTTTCTTTCTTCCATAGCCTTATGTTCTCTACTATCGGACTCCTCCAGCCCTGTATTTCTTTCACCAATCAACTTCCGAGCTCGTTACTTCATCCCTCTCCCTCCCAGTTTCACCTATCACCTTTTGTTTCTCTATCCCCTCCCCCACCTTTGAAATCTACTCTTCTTTTTTCTCCAGTCCAGCTGAAGGGTGTCAGCCCGAAACGTCAACTGTACTTTTTTCCATAAATGCTGCCTGCCCTGCTGAGTTCCTCTAGTATTTTGTGTGTGTTGCTTGGAATTCCAGCATCTGCAGATTTTCCCTTGTTTTTAAAATAAAATTCAAACTGATTTGGAATATTTAAGTTAAATAATTATTAAAGGATAAACACACATGCACATACATATAGACTATATATAAGTACACACATACATACACAGTGCTGTTGGTTAGTCAGGGCAGTTGCTTACTTGGGACACCTCCTAAGGAACAGAAACCAATCAAGGAAATAGCTAGGCTTCCCTTTGCTTATTTGGGGCACTATGCCACTTAATTAAGGCAAGAGACTGTTGCCGAAGTTTTTAAACTAGTTTCAGTCACGTGCTTGTATGGCCGTTAGACACAACACCATGCTTCGAGTGAATAGTTTTTAAGTAGTGTCAGTTGCATATGTTTGTGTTCTAAATGCTGTGATTTTTGTCACTGATAATTGCTGAGAAATAATCAGTAAGACAATTCAGAACTGTTTGGGTCACTGTGGTTTCAAACTTTCAGGCTTGAATACAGGTTTACCCCGCCATCCGAAGGTAGAGCGTTCCTATGAAACGGTTCGTAAGCCGGAAGGTCGTAAAGCGAAGGTGCAATTACCATTTATTTACAAACGTTTGTATATGGGAAAAATGCCAAATAACACATGAAACCTAAAATAACAGTAACATATAGTAAAAGCAGGAATGATATGATAAACACACAGCCTATATAAAGTAGAAATACTTTTCCACAATCATTGCCTGCACTGTTCTCCGTAGCGAAAATCTGACGCAAGCGCTCTCGGAAGAAACATGGCGCAAGCGCTCTCCAGTAACCTTTAAGCTATGAAGCTGCCAAATCATACCAAATAACCCGTAAAAATACACAGCCGATATAAAGTAGAAATAATGTATGTACAGTGTAGTATCACTTACAGGAATCCGGAAGACATCGAGCACACTGACGATGGTGTGTTAGGCTGAGTCATCAGAGGTTGGGGTGGTGCAGTGGCCCCCACCCTCCGGGCAGCGAACCGATACCAATCCGCGAAGAATGCAGTGATCCAGCGGTAGCCGGGAGGCACCCAGCACATCTTTAAGAAAAAAGCCGAAATAAACAAGCTAATTAATTAGCTGCTGCCTCGCACGTAAGTGTCGGCCCAGATCAGAGGCGACGCAATCGGCAATCAGCTCTGATCTGGGCCGACATTTACGTGCCGGGCGGCACCTAATTTATTAGCTTATTTCGGCTTTTTTCTTAAAGATGTGTTCGGTGCCTCCCGGCTACCGCTGCATTCTCCGCGAATCGGTATCTGTCCGCGGCCTGGGGGTTGGGGTGGTGGGACACTGGGGTGTCATCTCATCGTCAATCAGGGCAGGCAGGTCATCTTCTTCTATGTCTGCCTGCCTTGACGTCGAAGGCCGAGTTTTGTCGTCTGCTATGGCTGATGTGGAAGGCTTGAAAAACGACAGTATGCTTCACTGCTAGCCTCGCGCATTTTTCTACCATACAGTTCTTTGTAAGCACTCAAATCATCCTGCAAATATGCCCTAAACCTACGTACCCTTTCAAAATTAAAGTCGTACTTTATCATTGCAGCGAAAATCTCACACAGTTGCTTCACGTTCAGTTCCTGGACGACTTCACTTTTGGTCCGTTCGCTACTGCATTTGGTTTCAATTGTTATCCTTTCCTTCCAATTGCATCAGCTCTTCATCTATCAGTTCTTGGTCAAGGGATGCCAAAACCTCTTCAACATCATCTTTGTCAACTTCCACAAGCCAAACTCACTTTGTCCTTACTTCGTTCCCCATGATTGAAATGCTTAATTATGTCTAGTTTTACGCTAACAGTAACACCCTTACGAGTTCTTTCAGGCTTTTCCGATACCTTAGAACTCATCTTGCTAATGGATGCTCACAGGCACGTGTTTAAGCAATGCCGGCTAGAATGCCGTTCTGAATTCGGGGGACAGTGGCTGCTCAGGGTGCGCACTGCTTTTTTTCCGCACGTTGCCTTTATTCATAACAGTGAAAACACCTTCTGTTAGCGAAAACAGGGAACTAATGTAGGTCTTTCGTAACAGTGAGGTTTCGAAAAGCAGGGTACACCTGTATGCTGAAAATGGCCAGGAGTGAAAATGAGACTATTTACTTAACAAGTTAGAAACTATGAAGAATTTGAAGGTAGGAACAATAATTTTGAATGTCACAATGTAAATGAAGATTTAGTTAATGTAACCATACATAGCATCAAATGAAGACAGTCCATTATCTGCACTAAGTGCCTGTGCTGATTTTGTTCATTTACAGTCAAAAAAATGTAATGCACCATGCACTCTATTGGTAACACTAGAGACGTTAATGCTGGGATCTGGGGCATGGGACTTTTCTGTTCCAGGACTTCTAAAGCATCCTTCTTCTTCAGGGAATGAGGCTTCCCCTGCACCTCAATGCAATCCTCACTCACATTTCCTTCTCTTCTCAGGTGTTTGCTGTTGCCCTTACCCATTCTCCTGAATAAGAGATCCCCTGTCCCTCATCATTCACCTCACAAACCTCTACATTTGCTACAGCACCCTTCACCATTTCTGCCAGTTGCAAAGGGATTCTATCTGCCCCCCTCCCCAATTTTACTGTTTTGTGCCGATATCACTCTTGCCTTGAAGTCCTGGTTCACTCGTCATTCCCCACCCATTTTCTCTGTTACCCTGGCACTTTTCTCTACAATTGTACCTGTACCTGTCATTCATCACTATTCAAGGACGTAAATGAGATGAGGCAGATTCACTTACTAGCCTACAACCTAATGATATCAACACTGAATTTTCCAATTTCAGGTAACTGACAGCCCAGTGTTTCTTTCCCACTCTCAACAGTCCATCTAGGATTTCATTTCCTTTGTTCACCATTTCCAATTTTCCCAACCACTCTCTTATAAAAACCTATTTATCACACTTCCCTGTGATTTGTCTATATATCTGCTTGTTGATCTCCTTTTTCAATCTTGTAGCACAACACCAGCAAAATAATTGACCTTTTTCTTTCCAAGTTCTACTGGTATTGAACCATTGAAGAGATTTCTATGACCTCCTTCCTCATTATGATACTGATGGTCTTCTTAATCAATATTACAATACGCTTGCTTCCTTTACTTGTACCTCTATCAAGCCCAAAGTTTCATAGCTTAGAATGTTGATTTGCCATGTTTTCCCTTCTTCAAACCATTTCCTTATGACTGCAGCAGCATTATATTGCAATGTGCCCATTAACTTACTAGCAATCCCTCTGGCTGCTGGTCAGTAAGCTAAAAGTAACTCTCTTAAAATAAGAACATTGAGCAGTACAGCACAGTACAAGGCCTTTAGCCTAAAATGTTCTGCTGACTTTTTAACCCACTCAAAGATAACTCTAAGCCTTCCATCCCACATGGCCTACCATTTTTCTGTCTTCAGTGTAGCATGCATATGGTGGATAGATCCCCAATCAAGTTGCAGTTGTCTCAGTCACTCACATCTCCACAACGCTAGCCCTCTTGTTTTTAAACCACTTACAAGCCCAATGTGGCATATTGGTTGTTGCATTTCACTGTTAAAAATGTCATCCCCTCAGGAATTATCTTTTATCCAGTCTATGTACATTTTTGGACATCTGCAGGCTTCAGTTCAGTATCTTTGAAATATAGTTCGTACTCATTTTGTGGAATGACTGAAACAGCTGAGCCAGTGTACAATTCCATTTTAATTAATATGCCTTTCACTTCTGATGTAAGCTATATTGCTTTTCTATTGTTAGTTTTCACATAAAAAATCTCAAGACTACCCAGTCCTGTATCACTCATTATTATCAGATTTTCATTAATAGCATGCAGATTGGTACTCTTTTTGAAACTACAACTTTACTTTTTAAACTTTTTCTCTTCCCTTTGCAGGCCATTTATTTTTGTCTGCCCAGCATACTCTTTGTATGTGTCCTACTTTGTTGCATTTTCTACGAGTTTTGCCTTTTAATCTGCATTGGGCTGTTGTATATGAGCCCCTGTCATAACGGTTTCACAATTTGTTCAGCTAGGCAGGTTTCTGATTAGACACTGCAATTTTGTTCACACTCACCTTCATTCTAGACTGTAACTCAACTGTGCCTCTGTTTGTGGTTTCTAATGATACAGCAATCTCAACTGCTCTTTAAAATGTGAGTTATGCTTCATTTTTGATTCCACAAACTAAACAATCTCTCAGTATATCATTAGGCCCATCACTGAATTAACAATGCTTAGAAAATCTCTTCAATCCAGCCACATATGCTGAACTAGATTCCCTTCCTTTTGATTCTGCTTATGAAACCTAAAGTGTTCTGCAATTAACACAGGCTTCAGTTCCAAATGTTCCTGCATTATTTTAACAATATCAGCAAAGTTCATTTCAGGTGGTTTTTGGTTGGAGCAGTTAAACTTCTAAGCAAACTGAATGCCTTTATATCCAATGGACTCTGCAAAACTGGTACCTGCTTATTGGCTATTTCATTTGCTTTAAAATACAGCTCAATCCATTCAGTATACAAAATCCAGTTATCTCCTGTGTAATTAAATGAGCTTACCTTTCCGATGTAGCCAGCCATTTCTACTTTTTAAAAATTTATTTATGATTATTATCATCCGGTACTCACTGTTTATAAACCCATGAATTTGTCAGTTTTCTGCCTCATTTATTAACTCAAACATCTCTGTCTCCTTTTGAAGAAGTATGTGCTGCACTGTTTTTTAACTCGACCGTTTCTCAATGCACTTTAAAAACATCGAACACCTTGCTGTGCTTCAACGGGTAGGTACTTATCTCGGGTTTGTTTAAATCTCCCTTGTCATCACCGTTACATTTTGCAACTCCAAAACACAAAAACTAATTGAAAGGAAAACAAGGGAGCCAGGAATGCGAGTTTTTTTTTCACTTTTACTTTAGCAAGATGTGCCCATATCACGTGGTAGCATCATAAGACATAGAAGCAGAACCCTTCGTCAGGACTGAAGAACGAAAGATGGGGAAGGATTTGAAGAATGCTTGTAGCGTCAGTTGATAGACCAGTAATTTGAAAGACAAAGGGGTGGGGGAGTGGAAGCATTGACGTCATAGCCCTGAAAACAATGGGTGGTAGAAGAAGGAGGCGGAACCATGAGGGAGCTCAGCTATGACGTCAATGCTTCCACTCTTCAGTCCTGACGAAGGGTTCCGGCCCGAAACGTCGACTCATCGTTTCTGACTGATGCTGCCCGACCTGCTGAGTTCATCCAGCGTACTGAAAGTGTTGCTTTGATCTTTTACAGCATCTGCAGATATTTTGTGTTTACTTCTCCTCAAATATACCTCGACCTCACTCCAACTATATGTCACACCCACACGCTATGACCCTCAAGTCAGCCTCGCCTTTGTTGTCTTTTCGTTGTTTGCGGTGATCATTTATCACAATTTTCCACAGAAAAAGTGTTATTAATAAAGTACTTAGTTGTACTTCTTGCTTTATGAGCTGCCAGTAAGCTGTCACCAATCTTCAGTAGTGCCACCTTAAACCGAAACCAGTCTGCTTCTTAACAGGTTTCTGCCATTTGCAGTGATTCAACAGGAGGACACACCCTGATTCCTGGCAAGTTGGCCTTGATTAACAAACAGTATAAGGATGCACTGGGAGCTTGCTGGGAAGGTCCCTAACAAGTACTGTTAATTGCCAACTCGGTGGTTAAATTAGAAGGCAAAAGTAAGTGGATACGCACCAGCCAGTACAAGCAAGCTAAAGTTGTATCTGATTAGCATAATCAGCACTGTGATTGATGTGCTAGTAACCTCTTGTTCACAATACTTATGCTGCTGGGCTACAGTGAGCAATCACTAATCATAAGACCGTAAGACATAAGTGCAGAATTAGGTCATTCAGCCATCAAGTCTGTGCCACCATTCTGTCATGGCTGCTCCTGAATCTCAGTCAACCCCATACACCTGACTTCTCATAATACCCTTTGATGCCTTGATAAATCAGGAAACTATCAAGTTCCACATTAAATATACCCATGGACTTTGCTTCCACTGCAGTTTGCGACACAGCATTCCACAGATTCACTACCCACTGTCTAAAAAAAATCTTCCTTACCCCTGTTCTGAAAGGTCACCCCAAATTTTGAGGCTATGCCTTCTAGTTCTGGATATCCCCACCATAGGAAACATCCTCTCCACCTCCACTCTATCTAGTCCTTCAACACTTGGTAGGTTTCAATGAGATTCCCCCCTGCCATTCTTCTCAATTCCAGTGAGTACAGGTCCAAAGCTGCCAAATGCTCCTCAAATGTAAACCACTTCACTCCCAGAATCATCCTCGTGATCCTCCTCTGCACTCTTTCCAATGACAACACATCTTTTTGAGATGTGGGGCCCAAAACTGTTGACAATACTCCAGCGAGAAGACTTCAAGCAGGTCAACAACTACTGGACATTGTTAAGTATATATTAACATAAGTTGTTAAATTTTTGCCAATTTTGCCCACTTAACTATGAGTACTAATATTCACACTAATGCCTTATAATTTACATTGTTTTACTTGTTTAATAATGATGATTAATAGAATAGTTCAAACTTGCATAAGTGTGCCTACTAATCTGCCTAACAATGACATAACTTTATGAATACTTTGAATATATACCCTTTGATAATTCATAACCCAAAGCAGTTCTTTGATTATTTTACATGTAACGTAGATACAAGTTTTCCTGCCTCTGCATTTTCAGGTCTAATGATTCTAAACGTGATTTAGAATGAGTGGGGGGAGAGGTATGGTTGGATCTGACTGTTTAATTGTCACTTTCTTTACAGTTTAACTACTAATTATCTGCTTGTATTTTAAAATGCCTTTAAATGCGTAACAATTTAATATGCCTCTAGTGGCTATATAAAGTGTTACTCTGGAAGCTTTTTTGTTCTTTCATTGGTTACTTTTTACCGCAGTATTGAGTAAGTATTTTCTAATTAGTTGTCTCTTATCTATGGATTTGAATGGAATTGTCCTTATCTTTGGGTACAAAAGTAGCTATTTTATGCTAGGCAGGCACCATCTTTAGTTCCTCTCTTCAAGTAGCAGTGACTCCTGTCACTGTCCTGTTCTCTTTGTTCTATCACATCTTAATAAAACGATCATCAAGCAACAAGTTTTATGCCTCATTCCCGACTTCTGAAAGAACACCAGAATATAAAACACCAGAATCCAACAGCTGCAACTTCTCAGCCAGCTCTGCATCCTATCAATGTCTCGTTATAAGTTATGACAACCTTCTGCACTATACATACCATCAGCTTTTATGTCATTTACAAACTTACTAACCTGCTCACTTGCTCACCCAAGTCATTTATAAAAATCACAGAGCACGGTTACCAGGAACAGGTCCCTCCAGAACACCACTGGTCACTGATCTCCAGGCAGAATACACTCCATCAACCATCAAACTCTCCTTTATATGGGCACACCACTTTTGAATCCATGCTGCCAACTTTCCCTGCAACCCATGCCTCATGAGTTTCTGAATCAGCTTTTCATAGGAAACCTTGTTGAATGTCTTACTAAAATCCATATACACCACATCCACCACTCTAACTTTATCAATTCTTCTTGTCACTTCCTTAAAAAGTCAATCAGGTTCATGAGGCATGGCCTTTCCCTCATAAAGCCATGCTGACTATTCTTAATATTCTTAATCAGACTATGTTTCTCCAAATGCTCATAAATCTAATCTCTAAGAGTCTCCTCTAGCAGCTTACCCACCACTGAGGGAAGACTCACTGATCTACAGTTCCCAGGATTATTCCTAGAATCAGAATCACAATCAGGTTTAATATTACTCATTTATGTTGTGAAATTTGATGTTTTGCAGCAGCAGTAGAGTATTTAATTAAAAGAATAATTAAAAAGTATAACGCAATAATATATACAGTATTTCAACTTAAATTAAGTAGTGCAAAAAAAGAGCAAAAATAAACAGTGAGGTAGTGCACATAGGTTCATTGTTTGTTCAGATATCTGATGGCAGAGTGGAAGAAGCTGTTCTTAAAACATTGAGTGTCTCTCTTCAAGCTCCTGTACCTCTTCCTTGATGGTAGCAATGAGAAAAGGCCATGTCCTGGGTTCTTAATGATGGATGCTGCCTTTGAATCACCTTTTGAAGAAGTTTACGATGCTGGTAAGGTTAGTGTCCATAATGAAGCTGCCTGAGTTTGCAACCTTTGAAGCTTCTTCTGATCCTGTGACTGGCCCCTCCATAACAGATGGTGATACAACCAGTTAAAATGCTTTTCACAGTACATCTGTAGAAATTTGCTCGAGAGTCTTTAGTGTCGTACCAAATCTCCTGAAACCCCAAATGAAATATAGCCATTTTCGTGCCTTCTTTTTAAATGCATCAATAGGTTGACACTCAGGAACTTGAAACTTTTCACCTTTTCACTGGTGATCCCTTGATGAGGACTGGTGTGTATTCCCTCAATTTCCCTTTCCTGAAGTCTACAATGAATTCCTTGTTCTTACTGATGTTGAATGCAAGCTTGTTGTTGCGACACCACTTAACCAACTGACCTATCTCACTACTGTACGCCTCCTCATCATTACCTGAAATTCTGCCTGCAATAATTGTGTCATTGACAAATTTATAGATGGAATTTGAGCTGTGTCTAGCCACACAATATTGAGTGTGGAAAGAGTGGGCTCACCACACATCCTTGAGGTGTGCCAGTGTTGATAATCAGTGAGGAGATCTTATTTCTAATCCACACAGACTGTGGTCTCCCGGTGAGGAAGTCGAGGATCCAGCTGTAGAGGGAAGTAGAGAAGCCCAGGTATTGAAGCTTGTTGATAGTACAGAGGGCATGATGGTGTGGAATGCTGAGCTGTAATCAATAAACAGCAGCCTAGCATAGGTACTGCTATTGTCCAGGTGGTCTAAGGAGAAGTGGAGTGCTAGTGAGTGTGCACCTCTGTAGATCTATTGTGGCAAGAGGCAAATTGTGTGGGTCCAGCACCTTGCTTAGGCAGGAGTTGATTCTGGCCATGAACAATCTCACAAAGCTCTTGATCACAGTAGATATGAGTATAACCGAGCAATAGTCATTGAGGCAGCACACCCTTCTCTTTTTGGAAACTGGTATGACTGTCAGTCTTTGGAAGCAGGTGGAAATCTTCAACTACAGCAGTTAAGAGATCGAAGATGTTTTTGACCACTCCTGCCAGTTGGTTGGCACCAGTTTTCAGTGCGCTACCAGGTACCCCATCAGGGCCTAATGCCTTGTAAGGGTTCACCCCCTTGAAAGATGTTATAATGTCAACCTCCAAGACAGTGATCACAGGGTCACAAGATGCTGCAGGGATTCATACAGGTGTAGTTTTAATCTCCCTTTCTAAGCATGCATAAAAGACTCTGAGCTCATTTGGAAGTGAAGCACTACAGCAATTCACGATGGTAGGTTTCGCCTTCTAGGATGTAATGACCTGCAAATCCTGCCAGAGCTGATGTGTATCCATTTCTGCCTCTAACTTCAATCAGAATTGTTTCTTAGCTCTTGAATTAGCCTTCCCTAGGTTGTACCTGGACCTCTTGTATAGTTCTTGATCACCGGTCTTGAATGCCATATATCTGGCCCTCAGCAAACTGTGAATCTCTGCTTCATCCACAGATTTTGGTTTGGGCATGTCCAGTATGTTCTCAAAGGCACACACACATCCACCTTGATCTTGATGAAGTTGGTGACAATTGTGGCGTATTCATTCAGATTCAAAGATGAATTTCTAAAGATTGTCCAGTCCACAGATTCAAAGCAGTCCTGTAAGCACTCCTCCAACTCTCTTGACTATACCTTTGTGGTCCTTGCCACTGGACCACAATTACCTTCCCTATTACCTTTCCTGAACAAAGGAATGGCACTTGTCATCCTTCGATCTACTGGTACTACTCCTGTAGCCAGAGAAAAAGCAAAAATCATTGAGAAAGGTGCAGTGGGGGGCGTCACGTGATGACGTGGGATTGAGACGTGTAAATCCAGCTCTCCCGCAACAAATCAGTAAAGTACCGTTTAAATAAAACAAAGTTGGTAAATATTTTCTGAAAACTATTTATAAACTTTGTAAGACTACTTTACGATATGCCTCCTAAACTGCAACAAAAGAAGTCTGCTGTTGCGAAGCAGCCACGAGATGGGAAGAAAAAAGGGCCTACTGCAACGATGGAGCCTCGGACTCAGGTTGGATCTCCTTCAGTAGAACAGGGAGCAATGGCGGTGGCAACGGTTTCTCCGAAGAAGACACCGGAAATGCGCATGCGCAAAGAAGAGCGCATGCGCAAATCGACACAACGCAAACTACAAGAACCGACACCCACTGCAATTGAAAATGACTCAGAGTCAGAACTGGATTCTGCAGAGAACACAGATGAAGAAGAGGAGGAAGAATTGGAAGCGAGTGGAAGTAAAGGAGATGATAGAGACATAAGAGAGGCTATATTGCAATCAACGGTTGAATTAAGAAAAGTAAGAGAAGAGCTTAGAGATACGAAGAGGTGCTATAATAAAGTTATGGAAAGACAGGACAAAATGGAAGCTTCAGAAGATGGAAAGAGAAATGGGGCTTATGAATGATAGAGTGGAAAAAACAGAAAATGATTTGCTTGTCTGGAACTCGGAAAGAAACCGACTCTTGGAGAAAGTGGACATGTTGGAAAATTTCAGTAGACGTAATAATATTAAAATTATTGGTCTTACAGAAGGTATGGAGGGAGAAAAGCCAATAGAATTTTTTCAAAGATGGATCCCGGATGTTTTGCAAATGGGCGAGGAGGTTCGACCAATTGAAATTGAGCGGGCACATAGAGCTCTAAGACCAAAACCAAAAGATGACCAATATCCACGATCGATTTTAATAAAATTCTTAAGATTTCAAGACAAGGAAAGGATTCTACAGGCAGCTGCTCGAGCTGCCAAAGATAGAAAAGGGCCATTGATAATTAAAGGGAACAAAGTTTTTTTCTACCCTGATATAAGTTACGAACTTTTGAAGAAAAGGAAGAAGTTTAATCCAGTGGAAAAAACCCTATGGGAGCATGGTTATCAATTTATACTGCGTTATCCTGCAACTTTGAAGATTTTTTTGCCTGGTGGAGAAAAAAGATTTTTTGATGACTACCAGAAAGCAGAGCAGTTTGTGCGAGATTCTCTGAATATTCACCAGATACAAGAACAAACTCAGGAGAGCGAGATAGATTGAAGGTGAAGATTGGGTTAAAGAATGGACTTGTTGGATTTTTGAAGCTGGATGAATGTATAAATATATTATTAATTATATGGGGGGGGTAAGAAAGGTTAATACTGGAGGAAATTAGTTGGGAATAGTAATACGAATTTTGTCTATATATATATAACTTTTTTTGTTGCGGGGGAGCTGGAAGAAGCACTGATCGATTGCTACGTTAATCATGTGTGCAAGCGTGGCTTTTGCCGCGACCCGTAAAATGGAGGGGGGTAGTGTTGTGTATCCTTTCATTCACAACATTAGTGGGGGGGTATTTTGTTTTTTCTTTTTTTTTCCTATCTTTTTTTCTTTTTGCCTGGAAGGTTGGGAGGGGAACACATAGCAACATGGTGAAGTTTAAAGAGATTCCCCAAGGAACTATGAGAGTTGAGAAGATAAGTAACGTTTTAGATTGGAGTAACTTTGTTAAGAATAATGACTAATTTATTGAATTTTTTGAGTTTTAATGTTAATGGGCTGAATGGACCAGTGAAAAGAAAAAGAATCTTAACATATATTTAAAAAATGAAGATAGATTTAGCTTTTTTACAGGAAACACACCTAACAGAAACAGAACATCAGAAACTAAAGAGAGATTGGGTGGGTAGTGTTGTTGCAGCTTCATAAGCTTCCAAAACAATAAATGCAATTAGAACAAGGGCAAATAAAATATCTTATAAACCTCTTGAAATAAATGAAACCTTTAAAAATTTTTATTCTGAATTATATCAATCAGAATCCCAAAATGACGTTAATGAGATAGAAAGGTTTTTATCACAAGTTTCTCTTCCAAAATTGAATTTGGAAGAACAGAGGGGATTAGATATGCCTTTTACATTAAAAGAAGTTGAAGAAGCTTAAGGATCACTCCAAAGTAATAAATCTCCAGGAGAAGATGGTTTTCCACCTGAATTTTATAAAAAATTTAAAGATTTATTATTTCCTCTTTTTATGGAACTAATACGTCAGGCAGAAAAAATACATAAACTTCCAGAATCTTTTTCAACAGCGATTGTAATAGTATTACCAAAAAAGGACAGAGATCCTATGAAACCAACATCATACAGGCCTATTTCTTTATTGAATACGGATTATAAAATAATAGCAAAAATTTTATCGAATATATTATCTAAATATTTACCAAAATTAATACAAATGGATCAAACAGGATTTATTAAAAATAGACAATTGGCAGATAATGTAACTCGGCTACTCAGTATAATTCATTTGGCACAAAAAAGGGATGAGAAGAGTATAGTAGTAGCTTTGGATGCAGAAAAAGCATTTGATAGATTAGAATGGAATTTTTTATTTAAAGTATTAGAAAAATATGGGTTAGGAACATCTTTTATAAATTGGATTAAAACTTTAAATTCTAACCCTAAAGCTAAAGTAGTGACAAACTCTCAAATTTCAACACCATTCCAGTTAAAAAGGTCAACTAGACAAGGTTGTCCACTATCACCTGCTTTATTTGTATTGGCGATAGAGCCATTAGCAGAACTAATTAGAATTGATCCAGATATTATGGGTTTTAGAGTTAACCAAGAGGAATATAAAATTAATTTTTTCGCCGATGATGTTTTGATCTATTTAACAAACCCACAACATTTGTTACATAAATTATCTTCTAGATTGGATGAATATGGGAAGGTATCAGCTTACAAAATAAACTGGGATAAAAGTGAAATTTTACCTCTTACTAAAAGAGACTATAGTCAATGTTGATTAGTAACCCAATTTAGATGGCCGGTAAATGGTATAAAGTATTTAGGTATAAGACTTGATAATGATGTAAAGAATTTATATAAATTTAATTATATACCACTATTGAAAAAAATTCAAGAAGATCTTGACAAATGGATGATACTACCAATAACATTAATAGGTAGAGTCAATGTTGTAAAAATGAATATATTTCCTAGATTACAGTATTTGTTTCAAACATTACCAATACAATTGCCACAGAAATTTTTTCAAGAGTTAAATAAATGGGTGAGAAAATTTCTTTGGAAAGGTAAAATGTCAAGAATATCATTGGAAAAACTGACATGTAAATTTGGGTTAGGAGGGTTACAACTTCCAAACTTTAAAAACTACTATAAAGCAAATCAACTTAGATATATTGCATCTTTTTTCGATGATCAAAAACCAGCATGGATTAAAATAGAACTAGACAAGATAGGAGAAAATAAACCTGAAGATTTTATATATAAATGGGAATCTAAATGGATACGGGAAAAGAAAGAATCTCCTATATTAACACATTTGATTGATCTATGGAATAAGATAAATGTTGATAAGGAAACACAGAAATCTCTATCAGCAAGGAGACCTTTGTTCCAAAACAGACTTATTCCTTTTACAATGGACAATCAACTTTTATATATTTGGTACCAAAAAGGGATTAAATTTATAGGAGATTGTTTTGAGCGAGGTATATTGATGTCATTTGAACAATTAAAGGATAAATATAAAATATTTAATAATACTTTCTTTTGTTACTTTCAATTAAGGGCTTACTTAATAGGTAAGCTGGGTCAAACAATGTTTTTGCCAAAGCCTAATGAAATTGAAATTTTAATTCCAAAAGGGAAAATTAAAACATTTATTTCTTGTATGTATAATTTGATTCAAGAACAGACAATTAAACAAGGAACCCATAAGTCAAAGCAAAAATGGGAAACAGATCTGAATATTAATATTGATGAAACAAATTGGTCAAGACTTTGTCTTGACACACAGTATGACAAATGCAATAAATGTTCGACTTAGATTAGTACAATATAATTTTTTACACCAATTATATATTACACCTCAAAAAATAAATAGATTAAATTCAAATCTATCTGATAAACGTTTTCGGTGTAATCAAGAAATTGGTACTTTTTTACATTCTACTTGGTCTTGTTTTAAAATTCAACCCATTTGGATAAATTTAAGAGTCTTATTGGAACAAATTACTGGAATTCAACTTCCACATAACCCTGTATTATTTCTAGTAGGTGATATTGAAGGGATAAAACCGAAACTTAAATTGAATAAATATCAGAAAGAATTTATAAAAATTGCATTGGCAGTAGCTAAGAAGACTATAGCAGTTACTTAGAAATCGGATTCGTATTTAAGTATGGATCGTTGGAATAATGAAATGGCTAGTTCTATTCCACTTAAAAAAAGTCCTTCCAGGTGAGGCATCACTTCACCTGTGAGTCGACTGGGGTGATATACTGTGTCCGGTGCTCCCGATGTGGCCTTTTATATATTGGTGAGACCCGACGCAGACTGGGAGACCGCTTTGCTGAACATCTACGCTCTGTCCGCCAGAGAAAGCAGGATCTCCCAGTGGCCACACATTTTAATTCCACATCCCATTCCCATTCTGACATGTCTATCCACCGCCTCCTCTACTGTAAAGATGAAGCCACACTCAGGTTGGAGGAACAACACCTTATATTCCGTCTGGGTAGCCTCCAACCTGATGGCATGAACATCGACTTCTCTAACTTCCGCTAAGGCCCCACCTCCCCCTCGTACCCCATCTGTTACTCATTTTTATGCACACATTCTTTCTCTCACTCTCCTTTTTCTCCCTCTGTCCCTCTGAATATACCTCTTGCCCATCCTCTGGGTCACCCCCCCCCTTGTCTTTCTTCCCGGACCTCCTGTCCCATGATCCTCTCGTATCCCCTTTTGCCTATCACCTGTCCAGCTCTTGGCTCTATCCCTCCCCCTCCTGTCTTCTCCTATCATTTTGCATCACCCCCTCCCCCTCCAGCTTTCAAATCCCTTACTCACTCTTCCTTCAGTTAGTCCTGACGAAGGGTCTCGGCCTGAAACGTCGACTGCGCCTCTTCCTATAGATGCTGCTTGGCCTGCTGCGTTCACCAGCAACTTTGATGTATGTTGCTTGAAAAAATTACTTATAATTTAAGAGATAAATATGTAACATTTTTGAATATTTGGCGCCCTTATTTACAAAAGATAGGATGGCATATTTAAGTGCTCCGATAAAGATTTTGGTTACTTGGGGAAAGTAACGAATAATTATACCAAATTTATTTTGAATCCCATGGAGCATGTGGAAACCTTCCAATACCCAGGCGGCTTTTTTTTTTTTCTCTTTCTTTCTTTTTAGGTAGGACTATATATGGGGGGGGAGGGTTAAGGGGAGGGGGGGTAGATTTTATCTTTTCATGTATTCTTTTTGAAAATTTAATAAAAATTATATTAAAAAAAAGAGAAAGGTGCAGTAATCTCTTTCTTCGCTTTCTGCAGTAACCTGGGGTATATCCTGCCTGGCCGTGATGACTTTTCTATCCTAAAGGTTTGCAAAATTTTCAAAACATCCCGCTTCTTAACTTCTGTTGTCAGAAGGCTAGCCTTGCAGGATATTGAACTGAACTTCATTGATAATGCTTCTTATACAAAATGTGAACTTATCCCATGTGTGAGTGGCTAACTGAGTGACATAGGAATACCACTATTAACTACCACAACATCTCCCCTTCTTGAAGAAAAAGAAAAATGAGGTACGCACTTCTTGTCTACAGAACTGCATTGAAATTACAGTCACTGAAATTGAATGATTCAGTTCACTTTACCCATTGCACATAACTTATGCTCCTGACATAAACATAAAAAAGAATTGCCAACATTATAACAGTCTTTCTCTTTGTTTTTAATGGTCTCTCTCTGATTTCCTCCTTTATTTCACCAATTCCTTTTCTCTTAAAGAACTGTCTCATTTTTTGAAATGTTTTCAACATTATAAATCTTTTTCAAAGAACACCAAATCTAATGGAGATCAGGGTAGACTGCCTGAACATTCTAACAAAGTGAGAGGATTATTTTTCTGCATCTTTAGTCACTTGCCCTAAGCTATTTATGAAGTACATCTCTGCCATAAACGAATATATCTGTATAGCTTCCTGGAAGTGTTGGAGTGGATGGAGATTCTTGAAAAGGTGCATCCACCTCAGGTAGGTGGTCCTCGTCATAAGGATCAGGCCACCATTTCTTCCCCTACCTTTCATGGACATTGAAGGCGTATGAATGCACACCTGTTCCACCTGATTTCACCTTGTGATGTTCTGATCACAAATGATCGAGGTGCATGCTGCTAGACTATTGTTCCTTTGGTGAATTGGTCTAAAACCCAAACTGTTTCACCACTCCTGAGTAGTGACAAAGATTGTACTCTGTATCTGAGATCATGCCTGCTCTTCATTTTCTCATGCTGGGTTGTCTCAAAATTTCTCAATTAGTCTAAGTCCGGTGAGTGAGGTTGGAGAAGGGAAGGAAGAACAACAGGCTTGTTCTCAGTCTCCAGCCTACCACAAGGGGTGTGGAGCGATAAGCTAGCAGTGCTTTGTAGGGCTCTTCTGCCTTCAGCAGGAGGCTCTTAACAGTTTGCGCTGCTCTTTCCACTTCTCCATTTGCCTGTGGATACCGTCACCAGCTTGTCTGCTGTTTGAACTCAGTCCTTAGCAAAGGCTTTGAATCCTGACCAGCTGAATTGTGGACATGGCGAGCAAATACAGCTTTCAGGTGCTGCTTAACTTATGCTGAGTATGTACAGGACAGGTTGGACACCTCAACATTCAAAAATGTCTGTGCCTGCAATTTGTCATGGAAGGTCTGGGAGTTCTATGGGACAGAGAGGTTTAGCATGAGTTTTGTGAAGTTCTCTGCATGCTTCACATTGCCTTACATAATCACCCAGCTGTGTGCTCAGACCGGGCTACCACACAGATTGCCTTGTTCTTAGGTAACATTTTTCAATGCTTTGATGTCCTTGGTGGATTTGACTGATGATTTTGGTGTGCACAGAAGCAGAAATGATGAGTCTCAAGGCCTTAAACAGGATGGCGAGTGTGTCTCTTTCAAGCCAATAACATCTGAGTTTGTGAGCTCCTTTTGGAACAGCTGGACATTCATGATGACTGCAGTAATGACCATGCTGCAGATTTTGCCCTTGTTCAACACAGCATGGATTTCATCCAGTTTACTCGGTGATGCAGGAAAGCTTTCACGTATCTGAGCTGCAATCCCCCACATGAGCCATCTGTTGTCGGCCCCCAACCAACACATATTCCACTCTCTCCTCCTACCCGTCCTCACAGTCCCCCACCCTGCTCTCATGACTATAACCCTCCCCCACACAAAACCACCACGGTGGGCTTCACGGCTGAACAGGTGAGAAGACAGCTGAAACGTCTCAACCCAAGCAAGGCTGCTGGACGGGATGGTGTCAGTACCAGGGTGCTCAAAGCCTGTGCCCCTCAGCTATGCTGCTCCGGCCTATGGTCAGGCCACACTTAGTTACCTCCAGTTCACCTACCAGCCCCGACTAGGAGTTGAGGATGCCATCGTCTACCTGCTGAACCATGTCTACGCCCACCTGGACAAGCCAGCGAGCACTGTGAGGGTCATGTTTTTTGACTTCTCCGGTGCGTTCAACACCATCCGCCCTGCTTTGCTGGGGGAGAAGCTGACAGTGATGCAGGTGGATACTTCCCTGGTATCATGGATTCTTGATTACCTGACTGGCAGACCACAGTATGTGTGCTTGCAACACTGTGTGTCCGACAGAGGGATCAGCAGCACTGGGGCTCCACAGGGGACTGCCTTGTCTCCCTTTCTCTTCACCATTTACACCTCGGACTTCAACTACTGCACAGAGTCTTGTCATCAGAAGTTTTCGGATGACTCTGCCATAGTTGGATGCATCAGCAAGGGAGATGAGGCTGAGTGCAGGGCTACGGTAGGAAACTTTGTCACATGGTGTGAGCAGAATTATCTGCAGCTTAATGTGAAAAAGACTAAGGAGCTGGTGGTGGACCTGAGGAGAGCTAAGGTACTGGTGACCCCTGTTTCCATCCAGGGGGTCAGTGTGGACATGGTGGAGGATTACAAATACCTGGGGATACGAATTGACAATAAACTGGACTGGTCAAAGAACACTGAGGCTGTCTACAGGAAGGGTCAGAGCCGTCTCTATTTCCTGAGGAAACTGAGGTCCTTTAACATCTGCCGGATGATGCTGAGGATGTTCTACGAGTCTGTGGTGGCCAGTGCTATGATGTTTGCTGTTGTGTGCTGGGGCAGCAGGCTGAGGGTAGCAGACACCAACAGAATCAACAAACT
This sequence comes from Mobula hypostoma, assembly GCF_963921235.1. Lineage (NCBI taxonomy): Eukaryota > Metazoa > Chordata > Chondrichthyes > Myliobatiformes > Myliobatidae > Mobula > Mobula hypostoma. Next base: position 145,950,810 of record NC_086099.1, read on the forward strand.
CATTCGTAAGGCCAGTGATGTTGTGGGGATGGAACTGGACTCTCTCACTGTGGTGTCTGAAAAGAGGATGCTGTCTAAGTTGCATGCCATCTTGGTCAATGTCTCCCATCCACTACATAATGTACTGGGTGGGCACAGGAGTACATTCAGCCAGAGACTCATTCCTCCGAGATGCAGCACAGAGTGTCATAGGAAGTCATTCCTGCCTGTGGCCATCAAACTTTACAACGCCTCCCTTGGAGGGTCAGACGTCCTGAGTCGATAGGCTGGGCCTGGACTTATTTCATAATTTACTGGCATAATTTACATATTACTATTTAACTATTTATGGTTCTATTACTATTTATTATTTATGGTGCAACTGTAACGAAAACCAATTTCCCCCGGGATCAATAAAGTATAACTATGACTATGACTACAAGGGCAGAGTCGGCTTCTGTCCACTCACTTTTGCATGGCATCCTCGACAGAGTGTCTGGCATTGTGAAAGATTTGCTGGGGACATGTTCAATGTCATAACAGTATCACATAAGCCTCATTCCAAATCTCTGCACCGACTTGGAGGTAAGTCATCCAAGTGCTTCGAGCTGAGGAGGCTGACAAATGGCTTATGGTCTGCTTCAAGTGGGAATTTAGTGTCTATCAAGTTAAAGTTGAAATGTTCACAACCCCACACAAGAGCTAGCATCTCCTTTTGATTTAAGCGTAATGCTGTTTCAGTAGGAGTCAGTGCTCTTGATACATCTGCCAATTTCCATACACTACTGCAATTTTGATTGAGCACTGTCCCTAGGCCAAAGGAAGAAGCATCTGCTGAGACTCTGGTTGCTTTGTTTGGATCAAAGAATGCCAGTGTTGGCAGAGAGATAAGCTCTGCATCCCAGGTCCAAATGTTTCTCTGAGAGAGGAGGTCACATATTGACTTTATTTTCCCCTGTCAAATCTGGAATGAACTTTTCCAGCTGATTTACCATGCCAAGGAAACTGCGATTCCCTGATACATTCATAGGTTGTTCCACGTTCTGAACTCTGTTAATTTGCCTGAATCTGGTTTCACTCCCTCCGAGGATAGTTGGTGTTTCGTTCAGGGTGATTCCACCCTGATTTAGTTTCTCCAAGGCAGCTTCCACTCTTTTGTCATGTTCCTTACTTGAGCCTCCGAAGATGAGTATATCATCCAAGTGGCAGACATCCAAAATTTGTTTCATCCTCATCTGAAAGAGTTCAGGGGCTGATGAGATGACAAAAGAGAATCTCTTGAAGGCATAGCGTCCATCTGTTGTGATAAAGGTTGTGAGCTTCTGTGACTCAGAAGCTAAATGGATCTGCCAGAACCCTGAGCTTGCATCTAGTTTGGTGAAGAACTTTGCTCCATTCAGCATACTAAATATGCGCTCATCAGGGGGCAGAATAAACTTCTCCTGTATTACTGCATGATTTAATTTTGTTACATCTACACAGATCTTCACTGTGCCATCTGGCTTGAGAACAGAAACAACACCTGCACACCAGTCAGTAGGTCCATTCTGGACTTCCAGCATCTGCAGAATCTCTTGTGTTTAATCCCTACTTTGATGAAGAAATTCATACTCAAAAGCTTTACACTACTTTTACCATTGAACCATACTAATTTTACCAACCACTTGCACAACATTCAAGTTACAGCTGTAGAAAGTCCGTTTGTTTTATTCAAATAACTGAAGTCCCATACGAAAAAAATCAATGAAGACAAAACTCATATAATTATGCCTACACAAAAAAAGATTACATTTATAAACAAAACTGGAAATTATACAGGACCCAAATTCACAATCTTGGCATTTTAAAAATATATTTAATTTGTTGCAGAGTTTTGCATGTTATTTTTCTACTTTTGAACAAACTTCAATGATAACTGATATTACATTGCAAATACACCAACATAAGAAATAAAAGTGGAATTGTCCACTTTTCAGTAAGATGGTGTCTGATCTTTTCCCCAATGCTACTTCTATGTTCTAATACCACCTTCCTTGATTTCCAGAATACCTAAAAAAAATTGATCCTTGTCTTGAATATATTCAGCGACCAAGTCTCCTCAGCCCTTTTGGGTAGAGAATTCCTATTATTTTCTCATTTGAAGTCCTGAATGCTCAACTTCTTATTTTTAAACTACGACCCTAGATTCAGGATATCCCACCATAGGGAAAGTAAGATTCCTGCATCTATCCAGTTAAGTTGTATAAGAATTCTCACTCTTTAAAAAGAGATAACCTAACTCTCTTTTAAACGGAATGGTATTGGTCCAATCTACTGATTTTCTTCTGGTAGGACAATCTTCCCATCCCAGGAATCAACTTGTAATCCTTGCTCAATCAGAAGCATATCCTTCCTAAGGTAGAAGACCTAATCTGCACACAATATTTAGACTGCAGTCTTCCAATGGCCTTATTTAATTTCATTAAGCTGCATTCATATTTTCTTGCAAGAGGCCAATACACCACTTGCATATAATTTGCATATTGAACTTTCAGCGATTTGGTTATGGCAACACCCTTAAATCTATTACTATTTAAAGGGATTTTAACATGGAAAATGGCATATACTGAAACCTTGGATCCTCATCGTGACAACTTCTGCCTGAAATCAAGTTGTCACTGACATTTTACAGGTTGCAGAAGGCTGGTGAGGTTGGCCTTCTGCATCAGGCCCAACTAACTACAGGCAAGCATCGATTCTGGCTGTTGGGCACATAATACAGCCCAATGAAAATATAGATAATTTGGATCAAGTAAATTCAGAGCCAATTTATCTTTAATAATACCTCTGAGTCAGAGAAAAACTGTCTTTCTTCAGATGTGAATTTGTTAGTGAAATATGCAATCATTTAATACACCATTTTAAAAGTAAGCCTGAAATATTGACTAAAGTGTTTAAAAACTTGTTGAAAATCCTGCATATTTATAATTTTGTACGATCAAGACTACATCTCTGAACACAGAATTTACAGCATAGTACAGGCCTTCGGCACAGGATGTTGTGACGAACTTATTAAATTAATAATTAAATGTCTAACTAAATTAATCCCTGCTGCCTACACAATATCCATATCCTCCTATTTCCTGCACATTCATGTACTCATCTAAGAGACTCCTGAATACCTCTGTTTTATTTACCACTACCCCGACAGCAAATTCCAGGCACTCACCACTCTCTGTGTAAAATAACTTGCCCCACATATCTCCTTTGTACTTGCCCCTCTCACCTTAAATACATGCCCTCAAGTATTAGACATTTCAACCCAGGGAAAATAATACTGACTATCAACTCTATCTATACCTCACATAATCTTATAAACCTCTGTCAGATTCCTCTCAGCCTCCTTCAATTCAGGGAAAACAACCCAAGTCTGTCCAATCTCTCCTTCAGTTACATGTCCTCTAAACCTTCTATCACATCCTAGTAACCCTTGTGAATGAGACTTCTTATTACATCCTCTTTTCCCGTACAAAATAAGTTGTAACTTACCTTAAATCTCTGTTTCTCTGGGCTAAGGCTCTCAGAAGATGGTTCTGTTGAGCTGCTAGGAGATGGCAAATTGCTGGAAGAGTTGTATCTTTTCGAACTTTCACCAAACCAGGATAACAGCACACAAGGTGGAATGGAGGAGGATGATTCTCCTACTGAAATGTTGCTTGTTAAGCTTTCCAGTGTATCATTGGAGATCCTGCCATTACAAGTAAAAAAAAATCATGAAACTAAACTAAGTGTATGTAACCACTGGCAGGCTTCCAAAATTTCATTAAAATACTTCCTCCGCCAATTAATATTGATTTCCACTGTTTTAGTCACAGGTAAAAAGTATGAACTTTGCAGGCCATTTCCCAACATTCAAACCTATTGGATGTCAATGCTACCAATAAATCACTTCCAACAACTATTTATTTAAAACAACTTGCTAAGTAAATAGAATTGTTGATCTTCCAATTAATTCTGAAAAAAAAACTTTACTGGAATTCCAAGGTCTGAAGAGCCAATATTTTGAAAACTCCTCAGCAAATTTACTGATACCAACATGGCCCAAGCAATAATACATTCCTAATGTCTAGAGAAAATAATTTTGCAGATTAGTTTACATGAGAAATATGCTGCATTCACATGCTAGGATTTGCAAATCTGAACCAAGAGAAGCCAGGCCTCACTTTTACGATTAGTGGATGCAAATGCTTCTCATCCCAAAGAATCCTATGGTGTCTTAGAGTCACAGAACACTACAGCACAGAAACAGGCACTTCGCCCCATCTAGTTCATGCCAAACCATTAACCTGCCAAGTCCAATCAACCTGCACTGAATCATAGCTCTTCATACCCCTTCCATCCATATACCTATCCAGATTTCTCTGAAATGTTGAAATCAACCCTGCATCCACCACTTGCACTGGCAGCTCATTCCACACTCGCACTGAGTGAAGGAGTTCCCCCTCATGTTCCCCTTAAACATTTCACCTTTCACCCTTAACCCATGAGCTCCAGACCTAGTCTCACCCAACCTCAGTGGAAATAGCTTGCATTTACCCTATTTATAGCTCTCATAATTTTGTATACCTCTATCAAATCGCCCCTCAATCTTCTACACTCCAGGGAATAAAGTCCTTTGCCTAAAACTTAGGTCCTCAAGTTCCAGCAACATCCTAGCAAATTTTCTCTGCACTCTTTCAATTATATTTACATCTTTCCTGTAGGAAGGTGACCAAAATTGCACACAATACTCTAAGTGACACAGACAAAATGCTGGAGGAACTCAGCAGGCCAGGCAGCATCCACGGAAAAGAGAATTGTTGATCTTTTGGGCGGAAACACAATACTCTAAATTAGGCCTCACTAATGTCTTAAATAATTTCAACATAACACCCCATCCCCTGTACTCAACACATTGATTTATGAAGGCCAAGGTGTCAAAAGCTTTCTTTACAACCCTATCTACCTGTGACGCCACTTTCAAGGAATTATGGATTTGTATTCCCAGATCCCTCTGTTCTACAGCTCTTCTCAATGCCCTACTGTTCACTGTGTAAGACCCACCCTGGTTGGTCCTCCCAAAGTGCAACACCTCACACTTGCCTGCACTAAATTCCATCTGCCATTTTTCAGCCTATTTCACCAGCCAGTCCAGATCCCATTGCAACCTTTGGTAACCTTCTTTGCTGTCCACTACATCCACAATCTTGGTGTCATCCACAAATTTACTGATCCAGTTTACCACATTATCATCCATTTTGTTGATATAGAGGATGAACGGACCCAGCACTGATACTTGCAGCATACCACCAGTTACGAGCTTTCAGTCAGACAGGCAATCATCTACAACCACTCTCTGACTTCTTCCTTGAAGTCAATATCCTGAACACTACATAACTGAACCTCCTTGACCAACCTCCCATGCAGACTTTGCCAAAGGCCTTGCTAAAGTCACATAGCCAACATCCACTGTCCTCGCTTCATCAATTTTCCCGATAACTTCCTCAAAGAATTCTATAAGATTGGTTAGACATGACTTACCACAAAACAAAGCCATGCTGACTATCTCTAATCAGTCCCTGTCTATCGGAATACTTGTATATCCAGTCCCCTAGAACACCTTTCAATAACTTTCCCACTACTGATGTCAGGCTCACCGGCCAATAATTTCTTGGTTTATTCTTAAGAGTCTTTCTTCTTAACCAATGGAACAACATTAGCTATCCTCCAATCCTCTGGCACTTTATCCATGGCAAAGGATTTTTTTTTATATCTCCGCTAGAGCCCATGCAACTTCTTAACTAGCCTCCCACAGGGTCCAAAGGAACACAAAGTCAGACCCTGGGGATTTATTCACCTAATTTGCCTCAAGGCAGCAAGCACCTCCTCCTCTGCAATCTATATAGGATCCATGACCTCGTTGCTACATTGCTTCACATTTATAGACTCTGTATCCATCTCCTGAGTAAATCCAGATGCAAAAAAAAATTAAGGTCTCCTCCATCTCTACCGGCCCATGCATAGATTATCACTCTGATCTTCCCGAGGAACAATTTTATCCCTTGCTATCCTTTTGCTCTTAATAGATCTGTAGAAGCTCTTGGGATTCTCCTTCACCTTGACTGCCAGAGCAATTTCATGTTTCTTTTAGCCCTCCTGATTTCCTTCCCAAGTGTGCTCTTGCATTTTTTTTATAATCCTCAAGTACCTTCTTTGTTCTGGCTGCCTACACCTGCTATGCACCTCCTCCTTTTTCTTACCTGGGGCATTAATATCTCTCGAAAACCAAGATTCCCTAAATCAGTTATTCTGTTAGGAACGTACAATCTCTGTACTCTCAAAAATTTCACTTCTGAAGGTCTCCAATTTACCAGCTACACCTTTGTCAGAAAAGAGCCTGTCCCAATCTACACGTGTCAGATCCTTTCTGATACCATCAAAATTGGCCTTTCTCCAACTTAGAATCTCAGCCAGAGGACCAGATCTATACTATTCCATAATTTCCTTGGAACTAATGGCATTATGATCACTGGAGCTCACCTACATAAACTTTTATCACCTGCCCCATCTCATTCCCTATTAGGAGATCCAGTTTTGCACTCTCTCTAGTTGGGACTTCTATGTACTCATTAAGTAAACTTTCCTGAACACATCTGACAAAATTTTCTCATCCAGTTCTTTTATAGTATGGGAGTGCTAGTCAATATGTGGTAAGTTAAAATCACTTACTATTACAACCTTATGCTTCTTGCAACAGTCTGCGATCTCTTTACAAATTTGTTCCTCTAAATCTCACGAACTGTTGGGTAGTCTATAACATAGCCCCATTAACATAGTCATACCTTGTTTATTCCTCAGTTGTACCCAAAAAACCTCACTAGACAAACTCTCCAGTCCGTCCTGACTCAGCGCTGCTGTGACATTTTCCCCGACTAGTAATGCCACAACTCCCTGTTTAATCACTCCTGTTACATCATGTCTAAAACATTGGAACCCCAGAACACTGAGCTGCCAGTCCTGCCCTCCTGCAACCAAGTCTCACTAACGGCTACAATGTCATAATTCCATGTGCGGATCCATGCCCTAAGCTTATCTGCCTTTCTACAATACTCCTTGCATTGAAATATACTCAGCTCAGAACATTAGTCTCACTAGATTTTGTATGTAGGCTTAACAACATCTTTCTCCACAAGCACTCTGCTATCTGTTCTGGCACTCTGGCTCCGAATCTCCTACAACTCTCATGTAACCACCACTCCTCCACCCCCCCCCCCCCGATCCTTGCAGTACTAGCAAACTTTTCCACTAGGATATTCGTCCTCCTCCAGCTCAGATGCAAGCCATCCCTTCTGTATAGGTCCCACCTTTCCTAGAACAGAGCCCAATGATCCAAAATTCTGAAGCCCTCCCTCTTGCATCAACTCTTTGGCAATGTGTTAAACAGTATGATCTTCCTATTTTTGGCCTCACTAGCACGTGACACAGCTAGCAGTCCTGAAATCACAATCTTGGAGGACCAATCCTTTAACTTAGTACCTAATTCCCTGAACTCACTTTGCAGGGGTTCATGTCTCCTCTTCATTGGTACTGACATGGGTCACAACTTCTGGCTCGTCAACCTCCCACTTATGAACGCTGTAGATTCAATCCAAGCTGTTCCTGGGCCTGGCACCCAGGAAGCAACAAACCATCTGGGAATCTCATTCTCATCCACAGAACCTCTTTTCTGTCAACCAAAAAATCTCCTATCAGTACAGCTTCCCTCTTCTTCTCCCCACCTACCCCCCACTTCCCTTCTGAGCTACAGAGCCAGACACAGACTCTGTGCCAGAGACCTACTGTGGCTTTCCTCTGCCAGGTAATTCCACCCAATAGTATCCAAAGCGATATACTTGTTGTTGGGAATGGCTACAGGGGTACTCTGCACTGGCTGCCTAACTTTTCTCCCCATCCTGATGGTCACCCTGTTACCTGTGTCCTGCACCTTGGGTGCAAATATCCTTGTGCATTTCCTGTCTATCAACCCCTCAGCCTCCCGAGTGACTCAGAGTTCATCCAGATCCACCTCCAGCTCCTTAACATGGTCTGTTGGAAGCTGCAGCTGGATGCGCTTAGTGCAGGTGTAGTCATCAGGGACACAGGTCTCCCTACAATCCCACATCCCACATACAGGTATACAGAATTATGAGGGGTTTAGATAGGATAAATACAAGCAGGCTTTTTCCACTAAAGTTGGGTGGAACTGCAACTAAAGGTCAAGGGTTAAGGGTGAAAGGTGAAAACGTTAAGGTGAACATGAAGGGAAACATCTTCACTCTGAGGGTCGTGAGAGTGTGGAATGAGCTGTCTGCCAAGTGGTGCATGCAAACTCCATTTCAACATTTAAGAGAAGTTTGGATAGGTACATGGATGGTAGGGGTATGGAGGGCTATAGTCCCGGTGCAGGCCAATGGGAGCAGACAGTTTAAATGGCTTGGCACAGACTAAATGGGCCTGAAGTGGTTCTATGCTGCACTTTTCTATGACTCTGACACTATACCGCAAGAGAAGCCTTCCCACTGGCATCCCCGCTGCTCTAAATGTGCAATAAGAAATAAAAACTAAATAATGAAAAAAAATCTATCTATGGCCTAGCCTCTCCTTGCCAAAGCCTCAACTCCCCACTCCAGCAGTGGCCCACTCACACAATGCTCATTGCACGTGAACCCAACATTTTTTTTATTGGTCCTTGCCAAGTGCCTAATTATGCGTTATCGATTTTCTCCTCAGTACTGTGACGTGCAAAATGTGATGACTGAGCCACTGGCTTCTTTTAAACCCTCTCCCCCTCCAAACAATTCAGTATCTCCTTGGGACTATGGTGTACAAAAATGTGCCAACTGCTCCCACTCTCTCCCTCCAAGCAATCCAGTGTCTCCTCAGGACTGTGGTGTGCAAACTGTGCTGACTGCCCCTGTTTGCTTCTTTTAAACTCCATCTCTAAGCAATCTGGTGTCTCCTCAGGACTGTGTCATGCAAAATGTGACTTAATCACGACACATTATGAATGCTTTATTTCCATATTGAACTTCTAAACAAAAGTGTAGAAGTAAGGCATGCTTGCCTCCATAGGACCTGGCATTGAGACTAGATTTGGGATGTCATGTTGCAGTTGCATAAAATTGTCCAGCCATACCTTGAGCATTGTGTACATTTCTGATCATTATACTACTGGAAGGATATAACATTAGAAAAGTGCAGAAGTGTTGCACTAGAATGTTCCATGTAGTTAAAAGGAGAGATTTGATAAGTTGTGTTTGTTCTCACTGGAATGTAGGAAACTATATGGCCTCATAGAAGTTGATAATATTATGAGGGAATAGATTTCCAGTCTCTTTAACCCAGGGGCAGGGCAGCCTGAAACTAAATAGTATATGTTTAAGATAAGAGGAAAGAAATTTAAAGGAGTTCTGAGGAGGCAAATATTACCACAAAGAGCAGCAATTGAATGGCATGAGCTGCCAGAGGTGCTTGAGGCAGATACAATTACAACTCCTACAATATGAATAATAAATCAATAGAAATACTACTTAAGATAATCTATTAACTGTCATTTATTTGTTAATAATAATAAAAAAAGGCTCAGTTTGCAAGGCTATATTATGATGATTGGTGGAATCATGATCCTTTATCACTTTCCAGGTCTGATGAAGTGTCTTCAATCTGAAATCCCAACTCTGTTTTCCACCCAGAGACACAGTTTGACCTATTTACCAGCATTCCTTTTTTTTGTTTAAGTTATGACTTTGCTTACTAATAGTATATTTACAGCTTTTGTTCACTAAAAATTGCAACGGAAGGTCAGAAAGTGCTTTGAAGTGGCTCTCCTGACAACTGTGTATTATCTGATTTATGCTCTTCAATGAAAAAACTTTAAATTCACCTCTTGGTAAAACAAAGAACCACAGTATGTTTAGATAATGTGATAAACCAAAACAATATTTATTCATCATTTTATAGAAGACTCAGGATGCACTGAAGATGAGCACAGACAATAACCTCCCATATTCTCACAAGGCCAAATTAAAATCAGGACTCTTGTTGCAGTAATATTAACTATCACTGGAATAGTTAGTGCAGCACATTTTGTATGTTAAAGAAATGCATTGATACCAAAACTGTGTGCTTTCTGTAGTACCAAATAATGAGTTAACTTCCAAAGCTGTACTTTTCCAGTCTCTCTCTGGTTACATAGAACATAGAATAGCACAGCACAGTACAGGCCCTTCGGCCCACAATGTTGTGCCGCCCCTTAAACCCTGCCTCCTATATAAACCCCGCCTCCTATATAAACCCCCAACCTTAAATTCCTCCATATACCTGTCTAGTAGTCTCTTAAATTTCACTAGTGTATCTGCCTCCACCACTGACTCAAGCAGTGCATTCCACGCACCAACCACTCTCTGAGTAAAAAACCTTCCTCTAATATCCCCCTTCAACTTCCCACCCCTTACCTTAAAGCCATGTCCTCTTGTGTTGAGCAGTGGTACCCTGGGGAAGAGGTGCTAGCTATCCACTCTATCTATTCCTTTTAATATTTTGTATACCTCTATCATGTCTCCTCTCATCCTCCTTCTCTCCAAAGAGTAAAGCCCTAGATACCTTAATCTCTGATCATAATCCATACTCTCTAAACCAGGCAGCATCCTGGTAAATCTTCGCTGTACACTTTTCAATGCTTCCACATCCTTCCTATAGTGAGGAGACCCAAACTGGACACAGTACTCCAAGTGTGGCCTAACCAGTTTTATACAGCTGCATCATTACCTTGCGACTCTTAAACTCTATCCCTCGTCTTATGAAAGCTAACACCCCATAAGCATTCTTAATTACCCTATCTACCTGTGAGGCAACTTTCAGGGATCTGTGGACATGTACCCCCAGATCCCTCTGCTCCTCCACACTATCAAGTAGCCTGCCATTTACTTTGTACTCTGCCTTGGAGTTTGTCCTTCCAAAGTGTACTACCTCACACTTCTCCAGGTTGAATTCCATCTGCCACTTCTCAGCCCACTTCTGCATCCTATCAATGTTCCTCTGCAATCTTCGTCAATCCTCTACGCTATTTACAACACCACCAACCTTTGTGTCGTCTGCAAACTTGCCAACCCACCCTTCTACCCCCACATCCAGGTCATTAATAAAAATCACGAAAAGGTCCCAGAAGCGATCCTTGTGGGACACCACTAGTCACAATCCTCCAATCTGAATGTACTCCCTCCACCACCACCCTCTGCCTTCTGCAGGCAAGCCAATTCTGAATCCACCTGGCCAAACTTCCCTGGATCCCATGCCTTCTGACTTTCTGAATAAGCCTACCGTGTGGAACCTTGTCAAATGCCTTACTAAAATCCATATAGATCACATTCACTGCACTACCCTCATCTATATGCCTGGTCACCTCCTCAAAGAACTCTATCAGGCTTGTTAGCCACGATCTGCCCTTCACAAAGCCATGCTGACTGTCCCTGATCAGACCATGATTCTCTAAATGCCCATAGATCCTATCTCTAAGAATCTTTTCCAACAGCTTTCCCACCACAGAACTAAGGCTCACTGGTCTATAATTACCCATACTATCCCTACTACCTGTTTTGAACAAGGGGACAACATTCGCCACCCTCCAATCCTCCGGTACCATTCCCGTCAACAACAAGGACATAAAGATCCTAGCCAGAGGCTCAGCAATCTCTTCCCTTGCCTTGTGGAGCAGCCTGGGGGAATATTCCGTCAGACCCCAGGGTCTTATTCGTCCTAATGTATTTTAACAACTCCAACACCTCCTCTCCCTTAATATCAACATGCTCCAGAACATCAACCTCACTCATATTTTCCTCACCGTCATTAAGTTCCCTCTCATTGGTGAACACCGAACAGAAGTATTCACTGAGGGCCTCGCTCACTTCCACAGCCTCCAGGCACATCTTCCCACCTTTATCTCTAATTGGTCCTACCTTCACTCCTGTCACCTTTTTGTTCTTCACATAATTGAAGAATGCCTTGGGGTTTTCCTTTACCCTACTCGCCAAGGCCTTCTCATGCCTTCTTCTTGCTCTCCTCAGCCCATTCTTAAGCTGCTTTCTTGCTACCCTATATTCCTTAATAGACCCATCTGATCCTTGCTTCCTAAACCTTATGTATGCTGCCTTCTTCCACTTGACTAGACTTGCTACCTCACTTGTCACCCATGGTTCCTTCGCCCTACCATTCTTTATCTTCCTCACCGGGACAAATTTATCCCTAATATCCTGCAAAAGATCCCTAAACATCGACCACATGTCCATAGTACATTTCCCTGCAAAAACATCATCCTAATTCAAATCTGCAAGTTCTAGCCTTATAGCCTCATAATTTGCCCTTCCCCAATTAAAAATTTGCCTAAGAAAATGTGTACTGAATAAAACAATTCTACTAATTACATGGATTTGGTGAGCCCTGTTCTGGGTTTAATAGGCTCATCTTGTTTAAGCGGCATGATCAACTTTTATGAAACCTGTAAGGTAAACATACACCAAAATCTATGATGGATAGTATTGCACTATACCTGCTTCCTGATGAGAGTCTATTGGCTTCTTTCACTTTGTCTTTCTGTTTTTTCCCTTTGCTAAATGTTTTTTGTGCTGGACACCTGCAATAAATTGTAAAATAAATTAGTCATGTAAAAACCAGGTTAAATATGTTTGTAGATCACTATATTTCAATCAGTCTTAATTATTCAATATTTTTTAAAAAGGAAATTGAAGTTACAATACGAGATGCAAAAATTCTCAATAAATATTTCTAAAATGTAATCTCCCAAAATTGAAATTAAACAAGATCAATTCTGCAAGAGGGAGCTGGGTAGAGATAGTACATACAGTATATTTCACACCTTTTGGTACTAAATCACACAAGTGTAATTGTGAGGCAACCTTTAAAGAAACAAAAGCACAATATAAGCAATACGGATGCTGAAGAGAGCTGTTTCTTCAGAAAAGGATGCTGTAATGACGGGAAAGGGCTCCAGCGACTGTGGAGGACATCATCCATGCTTTTTTTTAAAGACTTGTGAAGGGATCACCGAGGCTCCCTCGAGATGAAGCTAAACTCTTGTGGCTGAAGTCTCCCTTGAGATGGAGCTAAACCCTTGCGGCGTGGATAGAAATTCACCATGCCTAAAAACTCCTGTTGTTTCTTTAGTAGTGAGGGGTGGTGGGAAATCCATTAATAATGGCTACCTTTGATGGGAGTGATTTCGCACCTTCTGTGGAGATGCGATAGCCAAGAAAGTCAATGGTTGACAAACCAAACTGGCATTTAGTAAAGTTAACAATCAACCTATGTTGGCTTAAGCGCGCGAAAAGTATGCAGAGATGAGATACATGTTCAGATTTGGATGCACTGACTGTAAGAATGTCATCCGGTAAACTAAAAGAAAATCGAAGTCTTTTAATACAGAGTCCATCAGCTGTTGGAATGTCTGTGCTGCAATTTTCAATCCAAATAGCATGTGCAGAAACTTAAATGACCAAATGAGGTTATCACAGTTGTTTTTGGAATGCCCTCTGAGCACACAGGCACCTGATGGTAGCCCCTAACTAGATCAACATGGAAACATGCCAAAAAGTCTTGAATGTGTGGTGCCAGGTAACAATCGGGGGCAGTAGCCTCGTTAAGGCATTGGTAATCACACATGTGTGGCAAACACCACTGCACTTAGGGACCACATGGAAGGGTGAAGCCCAGGGGCTATTCGATTGGCATACTATTCTGAGTTTTTCCCATATTGGCAAACTTAGCTTTTGTGGTTGCCAGTTTTTCTGAGTCCAGTCTACATGCATGTGCGTGGACTGGTGGGCCAGTTGTGGGAATGTGTGCTCAATCACATATTTTGCGACTGTTTTGGAGAATGTGGGCTTGGTGAAGTCTGGGAATTCACCCAGCAGTCGAGCAAACTCACATGCGGTGGTGCACGCGCTTGACAGGGTCGTTGCGGAAAACTTACTAGGGGGGCAGGGTAACAACCCCAAGTCCTTGACATCCATAAGCCGGCAGTTCTTAAGATTGACTAATAGTTCTTGGACATACAGAAAAGCTGCACCAAGCAGAGGTCTAGCCACTTTAACCAGGACAAAGTCCCATGTGTAATGTCGCCTACTGAAGCACAGCATCGCCCATTGTGTACCATAAGTCTGGATCCTGCTGCTGTTGGTGGCCTCCAGAAAGATTTTATTGCTCTTTGCCTTCTCATCAATATGAAATGCTGGCAGTACACTCACTTGAGCATCCGCGTCACACAGGAAGCATCACTCTGAACAGCAGACCACCCTAGCAGCTGGAACCCATGGTGTTCAGAGAACTCTGATGTCCTGAGTGCTGGCACTGTTGAAGCGGCAAGGCGGTTGGCGTTCCTGCCAAACTGAGCATGTTTTGCAGCCACCGGCGTTCTTAAGTTGGGGTTTTGCTGACTGGACTTATTGAGGTAGAAAAAGGAGGAGGAGTGATGCACCGCTGCCTACCTAGCTTAGTGTAGACTATCAGCCATTTTAGCAAGCTCCCTATAGGCACTCATGGGAGTAATAGCAAGGGCTATGCGAACTTGAACAGGAATTTGCTGCATGAAGAGTCCTTTAAAAATAAAGCAAGCATGGTGATTTTCCAGGACAGACAGCATGTGGTCCATTAGTTCCGAAGGCCTAGCATCACTGAGTCCAGGTGAGGAGAGTAACTGTTTGGTTTGCTCAGACTCCAATAGTCCCAAAGTCTGTAATAGGTGAGTTTTCAGCGATCAGTATTTATCATGTTTAGGCAATTTAGCAGATGCATCACTCTTTCAACTGCGGAGTTTCCAAGCAACGCTATCACGTAGTAGAATTTGGTGTTATTGGCAGTGATTTCTTGCAGTGTAAACTGGGCTTCAGCTTGTACAAACCAAGCAACAGCAATCTTGCTCCCAAAACTCCAACAATTTCACAGCGACTGCGTTGGCCAAACATGTTCAATAACTCTGGAAACATCCTTACAGAATTGGGCTCACCAATATAGGTTTTCACAAATAAAACAAAGTGAGGCGTTTTGTGTTTAATGAAACCTGTAACATATTTTATTGAACTCCAAAGCTACACATAAAAGCATGCTAAAATTCTTTACAAAATCACATCATCTCGTCAGACCAGCCTCTTAAGGTGAAACCCCAACTCAATGTCGGTAGCTGTGAATTATGCACATTTCTCCTAATATGCACATTTCTCCTAATTATGTTACCCTACAACCCCATATAATTATTAATCCCTTTGATAAGTTATTATTGATCTTTTACTCTAAAACAACTTTCCTTTACTGACTGGGACGGAGCTTAGGAGGACGATGGCACCTAACGGCAACTCCTTTGCTTGCATCTTCAGAAACAGCTCCACTTCTATCTTTGATATCTTTTTTTCCATTTCAAGGTTCTTTTGAAGATCCTGACCTGGAGTTACACTCTGACTTCAGTTCTTTGAGGAAATGGGGCCCACTCTCAGGGCATCACAACCGGCCACTTTTTGATATGCCAAGGGTGCAGCCTGGAAGACTAGTGTGCCTTCAGGGTGCTGGATTTTTGTGGTTCTGGAGGCAGGCAGATTCAAGGCCATTGCGGCCGCCACCTGATACGTCGTGGGAGATGGAAGATTGAAAAGCAGTGAGCTGGCTGCTGGCTGTGTGCCCAGAGACCCATGTTCTTTGGGCACAGAGCTTGACAGAAGCGATGCAAACAGACCTGTAACACCATAAATCGGTGAGTTCCCTTGTTATGTCTCCCCTCTCGCTATGAAACGGGGGATACCACTTTTTCCCTTAATAGGGAGAGAGGGAGCCTGTGTTATGTCAAAATACTGGGTGAAAGAGTAGGCCTTGGGGTACTGCAAGTCTGTGTCTTTACTGATGGTTTGTTGCATGCTTGAGTACTCGGTGGGGGGTGCCGATGCTTTTTTGCTGGGGGCGGGTCGTTGCTTTGCTGCTGCTTATGTGTGGGGTGGGGAAGCTGGGGGGAGGGCTTTGGGGTTTGAACATTTAACTGTCATTCATTCTTTGGGGCACTCCTCTGTTCTTGTGGATGTTTGCGAAGAACAAGAATTTCAGGATATATATTGTATACGTTTCTCTGACATTAAATGTACCTATTGACTTACCTATTGCAGATTCTTTGATATCTTAATATCAAAAACGCTGTTGCTCACCGTCTTGAACAAACTGAGTGACTGAACATCCACAATTTACTTGAAGATCCACTACCCTCCACCATCAAAAATATATCCTTCCTTGGGAAAGAACACCAGACCCTCACAGAATATTCCAGACACAGTCCAGCTAGGGTCCCAAGATAATTTCGAGAAGATGTTTTGATTGTACTCAGATACTTTTTAAGTAAAGGATAATACAATTTTCCTATCTAATTGCTTGCTGCATTTACCAAATTGCAGTTATTTAAGGACACCCTTAGAATAATAAAACCTTAAATACTCTGCTTTTCTACATTTTCTAACAAAATAGATCAGATCATATATTTCCACATTATATTCTCTCTGTCAAGTTCTAGCTCATTTATTCAACCTGTCCATATCCCCTGAAATCCTTCTGTATTATCTCCACAACTTACGTAGCTAACCAGCTTTGAATCATCAGCAAACATTGATTATTTTCTTGCATACTTTACTCAAGCTAGGTAGTCACTGTCAATTCTAGCATGTATGATAGAATATGAATTGGGGATTAGAAATTGTAACCTACCTAAAATCATGAAACTTTTGTTTGGTGCTGTCTTTCTGAATCACCGGAGATCTGCCTTTCTTTGAAGCAATGGCTGTGCTGTCATCTGGAATCCAATGTGATATTTTAGATGCAATACAGACTACTGACTAATGGGGATGATGAAAAGGCTCTTAGAAAAGAATGTACCAACAAAACAAATTACCATTACCCAGACTTGGTCATTTCAATTACAGGATTATTTTCTGACACCTGCAGCATCAGAATCCATAGTTTCCCATATGTGTTTTTTCCAAATTGTGAGAGGAATAACACCAAGAAAATCCATAAAAACATTAAAATGGAATGCATAATATCATTAAATAGATACATATCACATGTACAGATGACAGCTTTCAAAACTTAACATTTAAAATTACTGTTAACATTTCAAAAGGAAAAGTGAATTGATGCAGCAAAGGTATTTAAGCAATCACTTGTCTTCCTTTAATAGACATACTAAGTTTTATTATCATACAAATTTGATTAATAGGTAGAAGTTGAAGAGAGCAAAATTGTGATGCTATTTACCTGCTGACTTTCTCGTTTTGCATTCGTTGTCCAATTGATGCAAAGAAGGCAATGCAGCACGGTGGCAATATTTTGAAGGTGAAGAGGTTGGGGATTCTCCAACAGCATCCTGAAAAGAGCACTCCAATGTTATCAAAACATGCTGATTATGTTCTCCCAGAATCTGATTTTCCACTCTGATATCAAATATGAAGACTGCATTGCTGATTACTGGAGACAATGAAGATGCTCTAGAATCTGGTGCTTGTGAACATGTCCTCATAGATGTTGGAAAGAGAGATCTGGAATTATGCATTGGGCTTTCAATACTATCTATAGGCTTTTAATTTAATGAGGAAGAAATACAAGACCCGAATGAAATTATGAATAGCATACAAAATGTCAATCCAAGATCACTGCATGGTGGCAAATGCCTTAGACTGTGAAGATGTGTTTAGGAACCCTTAATAAAGCATGGAATCAGACCCTTCAATCCAACTCATCTATGTAGATCAAGGTGCCTTCCTGAATTTTTCCCATTTGCCTGCATTTGGCCCATACCCCTCCAAGCAATAGGTTCCCAAACTGGGGCCCACAGACCCCTTGGTTAATGGTCAGTGCTCATGGCATAAAAAAGGTTGGGAATCCCAGGTCTAAACATTCCCTAACCATAAATCTGTCCAATTGTAACAGGACCCACCGCCACCACTTCATTTGGCAGCCTGTTCCCTCCATCCAGTGCCCTCTGCGTAAAAAGCCCTTGCCCTCAAGTCTCCTTTATTATCATGATGAAATTTTACTGCAGTCTCAGTAGTTTAATCACATCTTTCAATATAGATCGGAACCCTAAATTCTGCAGAGAAATTGAAAGGAATCATGCATTCTTTCTTGGTAAGAAAGAAAATAAACTTGGATGAATTACCACACATTTCCCTAAACTACAATTACTAACGAATGGCATGAATAAAAATGTACAAGTGCAGGCTTTTTCAGACGAAGAAAATATCTGTTTTACCAATACTGGATTACAAAACATTTCACAAATTCAAATCAACAATTAGCATACATTTGATCTAATGGAAAATAAATTAAATTTTGAGCTCTTTGCCTAGAATTTCCTGCAGCAATCTGAGTAAATACATGAAAACATTGTGTTGCTCCTTCTCCCTCCATCACTCCTTCACACATCTGAATTTAATTGACTTGTATTACATTGAATTGTTGTAATTGATAAATTTTGATTGTGTAGCTTGCAAGATTTGTTCAATAGATGGGACATGCTCCATTTATTACCTTGACAGAATCAGTCCACCTCACTTTTTGATTATACACTTTTTCACTGATGTTTACATGAAGGAAAGAATAACTGGAATTACCTTCCAAAAGAGCATACAACTATTCTGATAATTATGCAATGGGACACATCCATGACTAAAGAAAGCAGCCAAATCACCATTAGTAGAACTACACCAACCTTTGTTTCACTCTAGTTTTTATTCCAGCATCTATAAATAAGCTTCATAAGGAAGTTTCAGGCAAGATCAATGAAGAAACCAGTGAAAACTTCAGCATATGTTTTGTGTACGTGCAATTCAGGAACTTTAAAAGCTGTGTTGGGATTAATTCAAATGTCTGAACTAATTTGGATAGTAACAGAGAAGATTTACTAGAATGTTACCTGGGTTTCATCTCCTAAGTTACAGAGAAAAGTTGATCAAGTTGGGTCTTTATTCTTTGGAGCGTAGAAGGTTGAGGGGGAACTTGATAGAGGTATTTAAAATTATGAGGGGGATAGATAGAGTTATGTGGATAGGCTTTTTCCATTGAGAGTGGGGGAGATTCAAACAAGAGGACATGAGTTGAGAATTAAAGGGCAAAACTTTAGGGGTAACATAAGGGGGAACTTCTTTACTCAGAGAGTGGTAGCTGTGTGGAACGAGCTTCCAGCAGAAGTGGTTGAGGCAGGTTCGATGTTGTCATTTAAAGTTAAATTGGATAGCTATATAGACAGGAAAGGAATGGAGGGTTATGGGCTGAGTGCAGGTCGGTGGGACTAGGTGAGAGTAAGAGTTCGGCACGGACTAGAAGGGCTGAGATGGCCTGTTTCTGTGCTGTAATTGTTATATGGTTATATAACAAGAATGAATGTTAAAAAGTGAAATTATCTGCAGTATTAAACCATAACAAATAGAAATCCACAACAAAAGCTCATTGTCAATATTAAAATCTATGTATAACTATGAAATCACAAATACAAGCCCAGAGATAGGACTGTGGTTCAGAAATTCACAAAGCTAGAATTTGAAGATAAATTTGTTCCTCAACGTTTCTTGGTATAGTCAAGTCTTAACAATAATTTTGTTTGAGTGTTCTTGTAACTACATTTTTTTTAAAGAAAAACACACAAACATTAGTGAATAATCAAGATTATTGCATGTTTCCAAAATCAGCTTTATCAGCAATATATCAAATAGATTTCTCCAAATTTAAAAAAGGTGTTTTAATGTTACTGCCCTCCACCAGTTTTGAAAGCTAGGTGCATGTAGTGAATTTGAATATCAAAGAAAATGTAACATTGTTGTGAATTTGCACTTTCTAAATATATATAGACTTCTTGATTAAAAAATAAACATAACATATTAAATGTTGTGAACAAAATCTCAAAGATACAAAAAGAGGCATTTATGATTAACTACTACTATTCAGAATACAGGCATCTAATCAGTAGTGCCCTCCACACCTACAACAGCTTAGTATTACTATCATTGCTCTTAGTGTCTAGTTATCAGGGCATGATTATCAAAATATGATAAAAATACAAAGATTGAAATTGTGGTTAACATGAAGAGGATATTAAAAATTTTCAGGAAGACAGAGACAAATTAGTAGACAGGGTTCATACATACCAGATGAAATTTATTGCTGAGAAATGTGAAGTGATGCATTTTAGGACAAAGAATAAGAAGAGGACATATATATTAACAGCAAAACTTTAAAAGGAATAGACAGACTTAGGGGTTTAGATACTTACATGTTTTAAAAGCCAAAAAAAAACTTGACAAAGCTGTTTTAAAATTTCAAGCATGCCCAGATTTTATAAATAAGAACACAGAGTGCAAAAGCAAAGAGAAAGTGCTAAATCTATAATATTAACTTAGAATTCACAAGTTAGAACCTCGTGCCCTTCCTTTTGGGAAAACATTGATGCCAAAGAAGTGATAAGCATGAAACAGATTATTTATATCGTCCTTCAAACACAATTTCATAGAGTTATACAGCAACTCATTCACGCTGACCAAAGTGTCTTACCAATCCCATTTGGATTTGAATTTTATCCTCCAAACCCTTCCTATCCATGTACTTATCCAACTATTTTTAACCTTGTCTTTGCACCTATCTCTACCTCTGCCACTCCTCTGGCAGCTAGTTCCATGCACCTCTGAAAAGCATTCCCCCTCAGATCTCCTTTAAATCTTTCTCCTCTCACTTTAAACTTTCTAGTTTTAGACTTCCTATTCTGGGAATAAGACTGATTAGCTACCCTATCTATGCCTCTCAATTTTATAAAACTCGATATCAAGTCACCAATCAGCCTGTTTCGCTCCAGGAAACTCAGTCCCAGCCTACCCAATTCTCTACTTATAACGCAATTCCTCCAGTCTAGGCAATGTCTTTTTCAATCTTTTCTAGACGTTCTCTAGCTTGAGGGCATTCTTCATATAACATAACAACCAGAAATGCACATAATATTCCAAAAGTGATGCAATCAACATTTTGTACAATTCTAAAGTTCCAACTTTTATATTCAATGCATAGCCAATGAAGTCAAGCATGCCATAAACCTTCTTTACCATCCTGTCTACCCGTGCTATTACTTTCAGAAAAATATGCACTTGTACTCCTGCTTCTCTCAGTGCAACAACACTCACACGGCCCTGCCATTTACTGTGCATATCCTGGCCAAATTTAACTTCCCAGAATGCATCAGTTCACATTTAAGTTCCATCTGCCTTTCTTTCACCTTTTTTCCCAGCTGATCAAAATCCCATTTTAAGTTTAGACAACATTCTTTACTGTCCACTATACCACCAATTCTGTTATCATTTGAAAGCTTACTATGTCAGCTACCTTCAAATAATTACCTACCATCCAATAATTAACATACATGACAAACGGGAACCCAGCTGTCGATCCTGGTGGTATACCACTGAACACAGCCATTAAATCTGAAAAGCAATTTTCTGATTGTTGTCACCAAACCTAATTTGTATCCAATTGACTAGCCCATCCCAGATCCCAGTTCGAACCTTCAAGACCAGTCTACCACCCAGGACTATATCAGTGACCTTGCTGAAGTTCATGCATCGAATGTCCACTGTTCTGTCCTTGTCAATCCTCTTGGTCACCTCTTCAAAAAAAAACTCATTCAAATTTGTGAAATATGATTTCCCACACACAAAGCATGCTGACTATCCCTAATCTGTCATTGTTCTTTTAAGGGAAAGATCCTCTCTCTCAGAATCCCTTCCAGAAACCTTCCTGCTGTTGATGTAAGGCTCACTGCCCTATAATTTCCTTGCACGTCCTTCCAGCCTTTCTTAAATAAAGGCTTAACATTAAACATCTTCCAACCTTCCAGTACCTTGCCTGCAATTAATAAAATACAAAAATATCTGCCAGGTTTACAACAAAGTGGACTTCAGAAAGGGTAGGATGAGGGAACACACATCGAAGGATCAGAAGTGGAAAAGGTGAGCAAGTTCCTGGGTGTCAACATTTCTGAGAATCTATCCTAGGCCCAACATATCGATGCAGTTACAAAGAAGGCTCGGCAGTGACAAAATTTCATTAGGAGTTTGAGAAGATTTGGTATATTATTAAAGAGACTTGCAAATTTCTACAGATGTAATGTGGAGAACATTCTAACTGGCTGTATCAATGTCTGGTATGGGGGAGGGGCACTGCACAGGATTGAAATAAGCTGTAGAAAGTTCTAAAATTAGTCAGTCAGCTCCATCATGGGCACTAGCCTCCCTAGCATCTAGGATATCTTCAATGAGAGATGCCTCAAAAAGGCGGCATCCATCTTCAAGGACCCCCATCAACCAGTCCATGCCCTTTTCTCATTGCTACCATCAGGGTGGAGATACAGTAGACTAAAGGCACATACTCAATGACTTAGACATAGCTTCTTCCCCTCTACCATCAGATCTCTGAATGGATATTGAACCCATGAACATGACCTCACTACTTCTTTACCCACTACTTACTTAACTTCTTTAAAAAGTATACACATTACTTACTCTAACTTAGTTTTTATTATGTTTTGCAATGAACTGCTTGCACAAAATGACAACTTTCACGACATATGCCAGTGATATTAAATTTGATTCTGATTTTGAATATTTTCCCTTGCTTTCCACAATGTCCTAGCATAGCTGAGTCACGCCTTGTGGATTTATCCACTTCGATGCTTCAAGCCTGGCAAGACCTTCACTTTAAAAATAGCAATATGTAGCTTTCCTGTCCTTCTACATGGTAAGTGCAGATGAGATTTTGACCATCACTTGAGGCTCCATATATAGATGACCACACTGACCCTTTAGAGAACCTATTCTTTTAAATACACCATCTTTTTAAATACACTTATAGAAACTTTTAGGTTTTTCCTTTATCTTATCTGCCAGGGATATCTTGTGCTTTTTCTTTTGCCTTTCTTAATTTCTGATTCTGATTCTTTTTTTAAGTGTACATGCTTTATACTCAAGGGACCTGACATGCTGCCATGCTTTTACTGACAAGAGCCTCAATATCCCTCATTAACCAGGGCTCCCTAATTCTGCCAGCCTTGTCCTTCATGCTATCTGGTCCACCATTCAATAAGATCATGCCTAATCTAATGCCTGATCTACTTCACTGTTCAATTTCCACATTCCTAAGACTTATTGTTGTTTGCAAGTTTACCAATTCCAGTTTTCTAACTACTCAAAACGATTGTGTATCGACAGCCCTACAAGGTAGAAAATTCCAAAGATTTAGAAATTTCTCCACATCACTACCATAAATAGCTAATTCTGTGATAATATCCCTGGTTCTAGATCTTCCATCCTGAGGAAACAACTACATCAGCATCAATCCAGTCATGTTACATGAAAGCCTGTGCCTGTAAGAAAGTGGTGGACACAATCAGTACAAATAGATTAAATCACCAATGTAAGTGATGCAATCATAGCTGTAAAAAAATGAAATACTTTCTTCAGTTAGACCTTTCAAGGTCTTTTACAGCTCAATTACACATTTATTTCCCAACACCACTAAGCTGTTCACATAGAATAACCTCCCCATTCACATATTTATCCCATGATGGAACAGTTTTAGTTGTGAAAATTGACCAGTTGAAGAGAAATAACAAACTAATTCAAATAATAAAAGACAAGACAGAAACAGATAGTTCAAATCAACAAGTTTATGGGGAGTTCAATGAATATTTTACTTTTATCCTTTTAAACCTAAAAAAAAACATAATCAAAAACAAGATGCATTTAAAAAAGAGAGGCAGCATCATTAAAATAAAGTGAGAGAAGAGCAACCAACATACACAAGCATCTTAATAAAAGCAAAAGGAACATCAAAACAAACTAGAGAACAAAGTTGCATGAAAATGGGAAAGATTGAAAAACTATTGCTTACAGTTAGGTTCATTTCACATTGATGAGAGAACAAGATAATAGCTTTAGCAAACATTCCCATTTTAACTACGAGCACAGTACAAACTCCTGACGGTTTGTCACTTTCCACTCCTATCCCCACTGTGACTTGTCTGAGTTTGGCTTCATTTTCTTAATGGAAACCAAGATCTTCAGCACAGCTTTATAGTGCATCCACCCCCACCCACTGATCTGGACTCTGATCAGACCTCAGCTATATTCTTATTTTCATACTAGCTTCATTGTCAAGCTTGACCCTCAGGTTTCCTATATCTTACATTTTCTTCTTTTACCTCAGGCAATTTCTTTGTTCATCAGTCACTTTAATTTTGCAATCTCTTTAAGAACCTCTTCATTAACTTACATGGATTGAATTAGTAGCATTTGTTTAAATATTTCTAACTATTTTGATTATAATCATTTTTAACTTCAAAACTACTAGTACTTTTGTTATTTTTCAAATGCTATCGGATGTCAGAAATTAGGGTTATGGTTACAGGCTTTCAAATGTTGATGATTTTTTTTGGTGGGTGGTGCTTGGTCTGACCCTGCTTTGTGTTGGATTTACACCAAGGATATCCCTGTCATAATCCAGGATCTTGCTTTCAATAGACAATAGACAATAGGTGCAGAAGTAGGCCACTCAGCCCTTCAAGCCAGCACTGCCATTCACTGTGATCATGGCTGATCATCCACAATCAGTACCCTTTTCCTGCATTACCCCCATATCCCTTCACTCCGCTATGTTTAAGAGCTCTATCTAACTCTTTTTTGAAAGAATCCAGAGAATTGGCCTCCACTACCTTCTGAGGCAGAGCATTCCACAGAACCACAACCCTCTGGGTGAAAAAGTTTTTCCTCAATTCTGTTCTAAATGGTCTACCCCTTATTCTTAAACTGTGGCCTCTGGTTCTGGACTCCCCCAACATCGGGAACATATTTCCAGCCTCTAGCTTGTCCAATCCCCTAATAATATGTTTCAATCAGATCCCCTCTCACCCTTCTAAATTCCAGTGTATACAACCCCAGTTGCTCCAATCTTTCAACATATGACAGTCCTGTCATCCCGGGAATTAACTTCGTGAACCTACGCTGCACTCCCTCAATAGCTAGAATGTCCTTCCTTAAATTTGGAGACCAAAACTGTACACAATACTCCAGGTGTGGTCTCACCAGGGCCCTGTACAGCTGCAGAAGGACCTCTTTGCTCCTATAGTCAACTCCCCTTGTTATGAAGGCCAACATGCCATTAGCTTTCTTCATTGCCTGCCGTACCTGCATGCTTTCAAGCATTAGGATTTTTTTTGCTTAGCAAGTTCTTTCTAGAAAATCCACTCAAGTACAGAATTAACACACAAGCTGTTTCACCTTTGACTATAAATTCTGGATAAAAACATTTCCAAAACACAGTAGCACTTTGGAGTGGAACATGTAAATAGTGAGATTCTCTACTATCTTCTCATTGGTAGACATCATGGCTTCATTTAAAACTCCTTGGATATGTGATCACTGGTGACCACATGCAAGAGGATTTGGTCAACGTTCAGACTATGAAGGTTGTGACAAGTAAAACTTGTGCCACAGAAATCTATCAGAAATCTCAGGATGTGCCAAACAACCTACCCTGGAAAATGAATGTCGCCATCATCATTAAATCCATTACAATTAATACCTTGAGGTCACAGATCACTAGAAATCGAATTGGTTCAGCCACATGCAGTGTGGCAGCAGGAGTACGTATGAAACAAGCTAAGTATTCTGCAGTGAATGATTTACATCCCCCTCTCAAAAGATCTTCCATCATTGAAAAGGCACTGGTCATGCCTGGATGACAAAACAAAAATTAACAAGCTATCCAGGCTAAAGTAGCTAATCTGACTTGCATTTCATCCACTAGGAAAGGGATAGTGGAGAGAGAGAGAGAGAGAGAGAGAGAGGAGAGAGAGAGGAGAGAGAGAGAGAGAGAGAGAGGAGAGAGAGAGAGGAGAGAGAGGAGAGAGAGGAGGGAGAGAGAGAGGAGAGAGAGAGAGAGGAGAGAGAGGAGAGAGAGAGAGAGGAGAGAGAGAAAGAGGAGAGAGAGGAGAGAGAAGAGAGAGAGAGAGAGAGAAAGAGAGAGAGAAAGAGAGAGAGAAAGAGAGAGAAAGAGAGAAAGAAAGAAAGAAAGAAAGAAGGAAAGAAAGAAAGAAAGAACAGGATTCCCTTATGACCATTCCTGTCAGTAGCAAGTATACAATTTTGGATACCATTGAGGGAGAAGAGAACCAACTTTCAAAGGAGAGCAGCAGCAGCTGGCAAGTCTGTAACACACTGACTGCTCTGATGTACAGCAGGGGAGGGCAAAATCATGGAGGTCTGTAGTAATAGGAAACTTTATAGTTAGTGAGAAAGATTTTGAAGAATGAAGGAGACTCCGGGTTCCTATGCTGCCTCCTAGGTGCCAAGGTCAAGGATGTCACTGAGCAGGTGGAACATAGAACAGTTGTGCCTAACCAAGTTAAATACCCAAATAAACTAATCACACTGGCTACATACTAGGGCCCTGCCTAAATTTTCAGAACATTATCAAGGGGAAGGGTGTGCACCTGTTCCCAGGACGAGGATTTCCTTTCCAGGACGTCAGAGATGTCCTCCTTCTTCAAAGAATGGAGTTTCTCTTCCTTCATCATTGATGCTGCCTTCACCTGCATCTCCTCCATTGCCTGGACAAATGAGCTCATCCCATCCTCCCGTTGCCCTACCAGGATCGATTTCTTATCCTCATCTACCATCCCATGAGTCTCCTCATTCAACAGATCATTGTCAGCAACTTTCACCATCCTCAACAGGACACTACCACCAAACACATCTTTGTTCCCCCCACCCCCCCCCCACCACTCTCTGCTTTCCACAGGGATTGCTCCCTCTGTGACACCCTGGCCATTTGTCCCTCCCCACAAATCTCCCTTCCGGCATTTATTCCCAAGACAAAAGTGCTATACCTGCCCATTCACTACTTCCTTCACCTCCATTCAGGGCACCAAACAGTTCTTCCAGATGAGGGAACACTTCACCTGCAAATCTGCTGGGGTCATCTAGCGTAACGGGTGCTCCTGATGCGATGTCCTCTACATTGCAAAATTTCCTGGTTGTCA
The DNA here is from genome assembly GCF_963921235.1 of Mobula hypostoma. Classification (NCBI taxonomy): domain Eukaryota; kingdom Metazoa; phylum Chordata; class Chondrichthyes; order Myliobatiformes; family Myliobatidae; genus Mobula; species Mobula hypostoma. The sequence goes on from NC_086099.1 coordinate 145,977,958, forward strand.
ACTATTTTAATTCCTATAACCATTCTCATTCCAACATGTCCATCCATGTCTCCTCTTCTGCTATGATGGGGCCACTCTCAGTCTGGAGGGAAAACACCTAATATTCTGTCTAGGAAGCCTCTAATTTGATGGCATGAATAACGATTTCAACTTCTGGTAATTTTGTTTCACATCTTCCTTCCATCTTCTTCAGTTCCCCACTCGAGCCTCTTACCTCTTCTCCTTACCTGCCTATCACCTCTCCCCTGGTGATTATCTTCTTTCCCTTTCCCCCATGGTCCACTCTCCTATCAGATTCCTAATTCTCCAGCTCTTTATCTTTCCCACCTATCACCTCCCAGTTTCTCACTTTATCCCCCTTACCCTACCCATCTGGCTTCACTTATCACCTTCTAGCATGCCCTCCTTCATCCTTCCTTTTCAGTCCTGAAGGGGTCTCAGCCTGAAATGTTGATTGTTTATTCAGCTCCATACACACTGCATCACCAGCTGAGTTCCTCCAGCACTTTCTGTGTGTGTTGCTCTGGATTTCCAGCATCTGCAGAATCTCATGTGTCAGAGATTTTACTCCCTAGATTAACCCTGGTGTTTTTCTGAGAGTAGAAATAGGAGGATAGGGCAGATGTGGGTGTAGGAAGAAGGGATTTGGGTTTCTTGACCACTGGAGAGGTGATCTGTACAAGATGGACAGGTTGCCCTAAACAGGAGAGCAAACAAATATCCTGGTAGGAAGATTTGCTGGAGTTACTCAAGAAATTAAAGCTAGTTTGGCAGGGAGTGGGACACAAAGTAGTAACATAACAGGTAAGTTGAGGCAAGTATAGAAGTGAGCAGGTACAATCAGCAGGACATGCAGAAGCACAACAGGCTGTGAGGAAGGTCTGATGGTCAAAAATAATGACCTCAAGATATGGATAGGCACATGGGACTGGGTCACTGTAGTTATTACAGAATCATGGTTGAGTGCAGGACTGACAGCTAAAAATTTCAGGCTATAGATGCTACAAGCACAATAGAGGTGGAGGTAAGAGAGTGATAGTTGTATTATTTTGATTAGAGAGAACTTCACAACAGTACTTTGAGGGGGAATGCCCAGTTAGGTTATATTGGTAGAATTTAGTAACGCGAAGGGAATGATCATTTTGATGAAATTATACTACCGGCTCCTGAAGAGTCAGCAAGAATGAGAGAAGCAAAGATGCAGGGAGACTACAGAGTGTTGTAGGAATAACAGGGTTGTATGAGTAAGCAGCTTCAGTTTCCCTAATATCGACTGGGAATAATATAGAACAAAGGGTTTAAATGGTGTAGAATGTAAGTGTGTCCAGGCAAGTTTTCTCAAGCAATATGTAGATGGCCGTACTAGAGAGAAGTCTCTACTTGAGTAAAGGAAGCTGACCTGATAGAAATAACTAAAATTATGAGAGGCATACATAAAGTTAAGAGAGTCTAATTTGCATTCATTTCAAGAGGTCTAAAATACAAGAGCAAGGATGTGATGCTGAGGCTTTATAAGGCATTGGTAAGGCCTGACCTGAGTATTGTGAACAGTTTTGGGCCCCTCATCTTAGAAAAGATGTGCTGGCATTGGAGAAGGTCCAGAGGAGGTTCACAAGGATGATTCCAGGAATGAAAGGGTTATCATACGAGAAGCATTTGATGTCTCTGGCTCTGTACTTGCTGGAATTCAGATGGATGGCGGGGGGGGGGCGGGGGGATCTCATTGAAACCTCTCAAATGTTGAAAGGCCTAGGCAGAGTAGATGTGGAAAGGATGTTTCCCATGGTGGAAGAGCCTAGGACTGGACACAGCCTCAGGATAGAGGGGCGCCCTTTCAAAACAGAGATGCGGAGAAATTTCTTTAGCCAAATGGTGGTGAATTTGTGGAGTTTGTTGCCACCACGCAGCTGTGGAGGCCAGGTCGTTGGGTGTATTTAAGGTAGAGATTAATAGGTTCTTGATTGGACATGGCATCAAAAATTAAGGGGAGAAGGCCAGGAACTGGGGTTGAGGAGGAGGAGAAAAAAAGGATCAGCCATGATTGAATGGCAGAGCAGACTCGATGGGCCAGATGGCCTAATTCTGCTCCTATGTGTTATGATCTAATATTAAATAACATGGGTTTAAGGTGAAAGGGAAAAGATTTAAGGGAACCTGAGAGATACATTTATCCACACAGAGAATGGTGGGTATATGGAATGAGTGCCAGAGGAAGTGATAGTGACAGGTACAATTATACCATTTAAAAGACAGAGGGATAAGAGTCAAATGCAGGCAAATGAGACCAGCTCAGGAAGGCACCTTGGTTGGTGTGGATGGGTTGGACTGAAGGGCCTGTTCTTGTGCCGTATCACTCTACAACTCTACATCACTAATATTCACTTCTATCACCACTGATATACTAAGCCATCTAACAGGTATTGTCTACAAGATGCACTGGAGCAACTTGCAGAAGCTTGATAGCACATCCCTGACTCTTAGGTGTCTAGTACCCAGATGATTAGTACAATATTGTACCTACTGAGATACAGTACAACACATCAGCAGTAAGTGCAAGGGAATACTAACACCTCCAAGTTGTTCGAAGTCACATGCCATTCTATCTCTCATCATTGTAGGAGTACTTTCCACAGATTAAATGGTGTATTTTAGGACCTGTTCTCAATTAGCAATGGCCAATACATGTTGGTCTTGCCACAAATAAGCAAAAAAAAAATAGTAGATATGATTTGAATCTGAGAAATTCAAGTATGCTTTGGAAATGTAGACAGCATAACTGAGAATGGATACAGTCACTTTCAGCCAACATCAATTTGGTGGCCGTCATGATCAATGTAAAATTCTATGAAAAATGCATTCATTGATTTTCCAATATGAACAAATGGAGGTGAAATTCTTCTTCTAATTTGTATCCAGAAATCATCTTCTCAACCTCTCATAGTGAATTTTCAGATCACAACACTATAAATTATACTTGAGGAACAAAGGAAGTCCCAAAACTAAAGAATGTCCATGCTCCAATTAACTTGAAAGTCGAACCAATCTGTTCATCTGCAGATATTTCTTAACTACAAAGTTATGCCTTCAAATACTAAATTTAGCCACTTAAATGCATTTAATAACATCCATTCTTTTCCTTTATAATATTTATCATAAAATAATTTTAAAATACATAATATACTTTTACATAATACACCACTTCCAGAAATAAAGAGAGAATTTATAGAGTAGTGATTTTTTTTTAGTAAATTAATGAATTTGAAGCATCACTCAAAACTTACACGATAATTAGAAGAGTTGCATTTACCTTCCGTTCAAGACTATCATCACCATCAGTTGAACTAACGCTGTCAAGTACTCTAGCCCGAGAAGGACGCTGTCGTTTTGACTTAGCTGAAAGATTAACTCGAGCCTTTAGGGCTTTACTGTCTAGTCTTTCTGTTTCAGGCACTGCTTCATTGAAATCTGTAATGGTATCAAAGATGCCAACTTTACAACAAGTAATCGGAAATCAGCAAACAATTGCTAATTAATATGTATTGACAGATGAAAACTGTAACGCCATAATGAGTAAGAACAAGAAAAGGCAATTCAAGACACAAGATGCAGCCTAACCAATATTTTATGAAGTTACCTGCTGCAGCTTTCTGTTAAATCCCAATTACTTGCATTGACACAATACTCCTTTTGTTAAATTGCTTTATCATCATCACATGTACCAAGCCACAGTGAAAAACTTTGCTTTGCATGCTGTCTGTACAGGTTATTTCATTATATCAGTGAACTGAGGGAACGCAAGGGGAAAACAGCAGGACAGAAGCTGTCCTTGAGCCTGGTCCTTAACACCATGCCATAAAACTTGACTTGGGTGGGATGAGAAAGAAGAGAGAATATCAGTATAGGTTCAATCTTTGATTATAATATTACAGTGGTTGGTTTACCAAGTCAGCCAAAAGTGTAGGTAGAGACCATGCTTCTGTGTGTGCTCAGCTGTGTCTACAACTCCACAGTTTCTTCCGGTCGCGAGCACAGCAAGGCATGATATATCCACTTTGGGCTGAAATTGAGAGAGTGTTTGTTGACATGACACCATGCCACTAGGCTTCAATTTCCTTCTGGTTATCTGAGTTATCATTATTTGTGATTTTGCCCACTACAAATCTATAGATGGAGTTACAGCATGATTCGATCGCACAGTCCTGAATATACAGAGTAAAGTGGGGCTGAGAACACCTCTTGTGCAGCCCCTGTGTTGAAGATGTTGTTGGCTATTTTTACTGATTGAAATCTGTTGATTAGGAAGTCAAGGATCTAGTTGCAAAGGGAGATGTTGAGTCCAAGATCCAGCAGTTTGGAGAGGAGTTTGTTTGGAATTGTAGTACTGAATGTGGAGCTGCAATGAATAAACAGTTTCATGTAGGTGTCTTTACTGGCCAAATACTCCAGAGATGAGTGTAGGGCTAGGGAGATGGCATCAGCCACTGACCTCTTTTGGCAATAGGTGAGTTGCAGTGGGTCAAGGTATCAAGGAGGTTTGAGTTGATGCGGGCCATGACCAGCCTCTCAAAACACTTCTTGATGATGTATGTCTGATCCACTTTGTGGTCATCATTAAGGCATGTAACCTTAGATATTGCTTAGATATTTCAATGACAGTGGTCTAGTAGGGAGAGGCTAAAAAACAGTCTACAACATTTGCTGACATTTTGCCCTCACCTATCAACATAGCTCTGAGAATTGCCTTTTTGTGTTAGCTGCAAATTACTGTACATTCCCTTCTTTTCTCTAAATCCGCTTTCACCACTTCAACAGAGTGATACTGTGACTCTGAAGTGGGATTACCAACTCTATGTTCTGGTTTTTGACCTTCCGCTCCAAAAATTGAAGCACAAAATGTAGGTTGGCATTTGAGAGTGCTAAACTTTGGGATTTCAGATATTAAATTGAGATCCTTCTCAACTGGATGCCAAAGTTCCCAGCACCCAATTTCCAAAAAGCACAGGATAGTTATTTCTAATATCACTACCAATATTAATGCCTCAGCCACCAACATTAACACAGATCAGACAAGAAATTTCATGGCCAACAAAAACCAAAATAACACTATGCTAATTGACCTTAGTGCCAACATTGTGTGGTTTACACAAACACATTTTATGCAAGGACAAATACTAGAATCTCAAATGGTGACATTTATCTCATTTTATTCTTTGGTACAGCATATGCATAAGCAACTTCTATTAATATCAACTGAAATTAACCAATGATAATTCATAATATGTCTGCACTTTAAGATGGAAGTGAGGATTGAATTTAACAACAATTGCAGCATAAAACCTGGTTTGGACTTTCTGCTACTCATCTTAAAATTCTTGCTGAATAGGTGGACTCCCAAGAGAGCCCTGCAAGTTAGGGGCCCAGGAAGCTATTAAGAACAGAAATAAAAGCAGCGGTGGCAGATGGCCAGAATGATCAGTGATGCCTCAAGAAGTTGTTCTAAAACCTCCCAAAATCATGATCTTACTTGCACGATCAAATTAGTAACAAGTAGCATTAAATCCTTACCCATCAATAAAAAAAATCCTACAACACTGTCAAACCTAAAACTCAATCAACATTCATGCAGCTTCTCCCTGTTATTGACAATAGAGACATATCAATGTAATAAGCTCCAGAAAGTCCTCCCAGTTCTATGCAAAACAAAGTTATCTTGAACTAACTGGTGCAATGCAGTAAATTGCAAGATTTACATTCTTTCTATGAAAAGGCAGACAAGTGGACATGGGTGGCCACGTGCTAATCTTTCAATCAGTTTCAAGGGATTTCATTGTCCAGTGAACTCTCCTAAAACTCCATAACTGGAGGAATTTTCTGGTCTACACATCACCAAAGGCCATCCACTAGCAACATGAGTCACCACAACTCAATATTGAATGGCAGTCTGACCAAGAGCAGCATGAGTTCAAATATGGCCAAGTAAGTGCTCTCAGCATTTTTGAGGCACAACCAAAAAGAGAGGTTTCCCAGGCACAAGCCTAGGGATTCACCTAAACATAGGGACACCAACTAAGTAGTAAAAGTTGATGGAAGATGCAAGAGTCTTGATTTCCCCTACATCCCCATATCCTGGTTCTGCCCTCGGCATGAACTCTTATGTCAATAGACAACTCAGAATCAGGTTTAAAATCACTGGCATATGTTGTGAAATTTGGTGCTTTGCAGCAGCAGTACATTGCAATACATAATCATAGAATATATATGTATTTTTTTAGTGTGCCATACTCTGCCAGAGCCTCAGCAACCACTTTTTCAAGTGGTTGTCTTGGAGGAAAGAATCTGTGAGTGGTCCCCCACGTCCTTCTCACAGCGCAGCTTTTTTTTTTACGAGGCCGAGCTGCAAGCTCGACACTCAACCTGCCATGGATGGAAAGCGTGCCTGGGAGCGGCCCAACTGGATTCGAACTCGGGAACCTTCGCTCCAGAATCCAGCACTGATGTCACTGCGCCACCAGCGGCCCATAGAATATATAAAACATAAGAATAAAAGTTAACTGGTATTAACTTAGGTACAATATGGTATGTCGAAATTTAAAATTTAAAAAGACTCATTGTTTATAGAAGTAAATGTAGGTTAGGGAACATATCCCTAAACATTTTACAATGTTTTTGAAAAACAAAGAATGAAGACAGGTGCAGTATAACAGCTGAGAGCAAAAGCCAGAGTTTGCTCTATGTGGATTGACTATTTTTGTTTCTTAACAGCCAAATTCAATAAGAAAATTGTTTTGCTTCAGAAAAACAGTTCTCTCATGCAGTGCATTCCCAGTAACTCTGCACCCTACACTAATTGTGCCGAGTAATACTAGTCCTTTGTTTACTTTGATAGACAGTAATATGGGTATGGAATACTGACTGACCGTCAGGCCAGATGAAATCACTAACAGTTCAAAAGACTATCTTCTGCACTTCCACAGGAAAGATTTGAGGTAGTGTTCATGGGTTCAATGTGCATTCAGAAACCTGGTGGCAGAGGAGAAGAAGCTACTCCTGAATCGTTGAGCATGTGTCTTCAGGCTCTTGGACCTCCCCCTTGATGGTAGCAATGAGAAGAGGGCATACCCTGGGTGATGGGGTACTTAATGATGGATGCTGTCTTTTTGAGCTATCACTCCTTGGAGATGTCCTGGATGCTGGGGAGGCTGGTCATGGAGAAGACTGAATTTACAACTTTCTGTAGCTCATTTCGATCCTCCATACCAGACAGTGATGCGGCTAGCTAGGATGCTCTCCACAGTACATCTGTAGCAATTTACGAATGTTTTTGGTGACGTACCAAATCTCCACAAACTCCTAATGAAATATAGCTGCCTTTTATGTAACTGTATCAATATGTTGGCACCTAGATACTGCCAGAGATACTGACACCTAGGAACTTGAAATTGCTCACCCTTTCCATTTCTGATCCCTCTACAAGGATTGGTGTGTGTTCCCTCGTCTTACTCTTTCTGAAGTCCACAATCAATTATTTGGTCTTAATGATGCTGAGTGCAAGGTTGTTACTGCCACACCACTCAATCAGCTAAAAATAGATGGCATTTGAGCTGTGCCTGGCCACGTAGTCATGGGCGTAAAGAGAGTACAGCCATGGGCTAAGCATACATACATCCTTGAGTGCTGGTCATCAGTGAGGTAGATACATAAAGTATAAAAAAGAGGCAGGAATGGATACTGTTCCTAGGTGTCGGTAGTGGATAGTGGAAATCTACTAGAAAGTGATGATGGAGAGGTAGTAATGGGGGGGACAAGGAAATAGCAGACAAATTGAAAAGATATTTTACATCATTCTTCACTGTGGAAGATATGAGCAGTATAGAAATTCCGGGTGTCAGGAGTCATGAAGTGTGTGAAATTACCATTACTAGAGGGAAGGTTCTTGGGAAACTGGAAGGTCTGAAGGTAGATAAGTCACCTGGACCAGATGGTCTGAAAGAGGTGGCTGAAGAGAATGTAGATGCATTAGAATGATCTTTCAAGAATCACTAGATTGACTGGATTGAATTTTCCGGAAGACTGGAAAATTGTAAATGTCACTCCACTCTTCAAGAAGGGAGAGAGGCAGAAGGAAGGAAACTATAGGCCAGTTAGTCTGACCTCAATGTTTGGAAAGATGTTGGAGTCAACTATTAAGGATGAGGTCTCAGGGTATTTGGAGGCACATGATAAAATAGGCCATAATCAGCATGGTTTCCTCAAGGGAAAATCTTGCCTGACAAATCTGTTGGAATTCTTTTGAAGAAATAACAAGCAAGCTAGACAAAGGATGATGTTGTGTACTTGGATTTTCAGAAGGCCTTTGATAAGGTGCCACATATGAAGCTGTTTAACAGGTATTACAGAAAAGACTCTAACGTGGATAAAGCAGTGGCTGATTGGCAGGAGGAAGAGTGGGAACAAAAGGAACCTCTTCTGGTTGGCTGCCGGTGACTAGTGGTGCTCCACAGAAAAGTGTGTTGGGACCAATTCTTTTTACGTTATATGTCAATGATTTTGATGATGGAATTGATGGCTTTGTTGCAAAGTTTGCAGATAATACAAAGATAGGTGGAGGGGCAGGTAGTTTTCAGGAAGTAGAGAGGCTGCAGAAGGACTTAGACATATTAGGAGAAAGGGCAACGAAGTGGCAGATGGAATACAGTGTTGGGAAGTGCATGGTCATGAATATTGGTAAAAAAAAAGAAAGGGTTGACTATTATCTAAATGGAGAGAAAATACAAAAAAACTGAGGTGCAAAACGACTTGAGAGTCCTTGTGCAGGATTCCCCAAAGGTTAATTTAGCGGTTGAGCTGGTCTGGAAAGCAAATACAATGTAAGCATTCATTTCAAGAGGACTAGAAAATAAAAGCAAGAATGTAATGTTGAGACTTTATAAAGCACTGGTCTCACTGAGGCCTCACTTGGGGTACTGTGAGCAGTTTTAGGCCCCTCATCTTAGAAAAGATGTGCTAAAACTGGAGAGGGTTCAAAGGAGGTTCACGAAAATGATTCCAGAATTGAATGGCTTGCTACATGAACAGCATTTGATGGCTCTGGGCCTGTTTTTACTGGAATTCAGAAGAATGAGGGGTGACCCCATTGAAACCTATTGCCTGGTGAAAGACTTCGACAGAGTGAATGTGGAGAGGATGTTTCCTATGGTGGGAGAGTCTTAGACCAGAGGACACAGCCTCAGAACAGAGGGAAATCCTTTTAGAACCAAGATGAGGAAGAAGTTCTTTAGCTAGAGAGTGGTGAATCTGTGGAATTCTTTGCCACAAGCAGCTGTGGAAGCCAAGTCTTTAAGTACGTTTGAGGGCGAGTTTGATAGATTCTTGTTTGGGCAGGACATGAAGGGTTACAGGGAAAAGGTAGGAGATTGGAGCTGAGAGGAAATTGGATCAGCCATGATGAATTGGCAGAGCAGACTCGTTGGGCCAAAATGCCCTAATTCTGCTCCTCTATCTTATGATCTAATGGTCTTAAGCTGATCTTGTAATCAGAAAATGAAAGTTACCTTAGAGGCAGCATCAGTGAAAGGAGAAACATTGAAAATGTTTCTTGAGTTAACGTTTCTAGTCTGAAACCCTTCACCAAAACTAAAAAACTGAAAATAACACGAGGAAATCTGCAGATGCTGGAATTTCAAGCAACACACATAAAAGTTGCTGGTGAATGCAGCAGGCCAGGCAGCATCTCTAGGAAGAGGCACAGTCGACGTTTCGGGCCAAGATCCTTCATGCCCAAATGGAACACTTAGTTCCTCAAGCTTGCATTAAGCCTCATTGTAATAATCATAGACAGATGAATGTTTGATCTCCCAGTCTACTTTATCATGGCTTTGTCCTTTACTTGTCTATCGGCACTGCACTTTCCATGCAACTGCAACACTACTTTCTGCATTGTTTTCTTTTTACGGTATTTAACGTTCAGTTTGAGAAACTGGGAACTCAAAGGCACATATAGATATGTTGGAAGAACTGACAAAAGTGCACTGTAAAAATCAAAGAAGTATGACAGTAGATAATCACTGGCAAATATTTACACTAACATTTAATTATTCTTGACAATGATACATAATATTGAGACAAGTAAAAGTTTTTATGCAAAGTCATTAAAAGTATTGTACTGTTATTAAAGGCTTATAATTTGAGAAGAAAAGGCTTAAAGATTGGGAGAACTTTAGAAATATAATAGCAAGGAATTAACTACTGCCTAAGCAAGTACCTTGACCCATTGCAGTTTGCCTATCCCCACAACAGTTCTACAGTGGGTGCAATCTCACTTGCTCTCCACTCGGCATTGAATTACCTGGATAATAGCAATATCTACATCAGGCTTCCGGTTATTGATTACAGCTCATCATTCAGCACTATCATGCCCTCGGAACTAATTCACAAGCACACGCCTCTGCAACTGGAACCTTGAATTCCTCATCAGGAGACTATTGTCGGTGTGGATCAGAAATAACATTTCCTCCTCGCTGACAATCAACACTGGCATACCTCAAGCATGTGTGCTTAGACCACTGCTCAGCTCTTTCAAGATGGTGCTATTGAGACACATTATTCTATTAAATATACTTATTCTGGACTATGATCACTGCAATCCACAGCCTGCAATTTTCCTTTGGGAGCTGTGCTTTTGAACCATCTGTACAACCTGGTATTTTTACAGTATCCTGAGGGATTCGGCAAACTGGATGCTTGAGAATGCAAGTACTGATGGCTGCTGCAGCCACTGCTGGAACAGACTTCAGGCCAGATCAACGTGGCAGGTTCCAGGCCCAAGAGCGAAAAATTAACCAATGTTTGGTCGATTTAACCTGGTGTTCAGCTCACTAATTCATGAGGCTTGACTGATTTCGGCACTAAACTGGCTCTGCAACCGAAACCAGCAGCCATCAGCACTTGCCTCACCGCTGAACTGGTTTCATGGCTGTGGCCTGCAGCCATCAGGCTTCCAAACATAAGAAAAGATATGCTGGTGTTGAAGTATCCAGACGAGGTTTACAACATGACAGGGATGATAGGGTTAATCTCTGAGGAACATCTGATGGCTCTGTGCACCTACTTGCTGGAGTTCAGAAGGATGTCACTGAAACCTGCTGGATATTGAAAAGTCAAAATAGAGTGGATGGGGAGAGAATGTTTCCAGCAGTAGGAGAGACTAGAAGCAGAGTCACAGACTCAGCATAAAATGACTTCTCTTTAGGAAGGAGATGAGGAGGAACTTCTTCAACCAAAGAGTGATGAATCTGTGGAATTCATTACTGCAGATGGTTGTCGAGGCTAAATCATAGGGCATATTTGAAGCAAAGTTTGATAGCTTCTTAACTAGTAAAGTTATCAAAGGTTATGGGGAGAGGGTAGGAAAATAAGGTTGAGAGGGAATAATAAATCAACAATTATTGAATGGCAGAGCAGACTTGATAGGCCAAATGGCCTAATTCTGCTCCTACGCTTTATAGTCTCAGTGGTTCATGTTCTGTGTTCTAATTGCTTACATTTTTAATGTTTGCACAATTTTTTCTTTTTTTTCACATTAGGTGATTTGATAGTCTTTGTGAGATTTTTTTCAAGGTTTCTATTGTGTTCTTTGTTTTGTGGCTGCCTGCAAGAATATGAATCTCAAGTTTATATATGGTATACATACTTAGATGATAATGTACTTTGAATCCATGACTATATGGATAGGCACAGCTCAAGCACCATCTATAAAATTTCCAACAACACAACTATTGTTGACAGAATTTTAGATGGTGACGGGGAGCTATAAGGGAGTGAGAAAGATCAGCTAGTTGAGTGGTGTCGCAACAACAACCTTGCACGCAACATCAGCAAGTTTAAGGATTGATTGTGGACTTCAGGAAGGGCAAGTCAAAGGAACACACACCAGTCTGCATAGAGGGTTCACTAGTAGAAAGAGTGAGCAGTTTCAAGCTCTGAGGTGTCAATATTTCTGAATATCTATCCTGAGCTCAACATACTGATGCAATGAGAAAGGAGACACAACAATGGTTATATTTCATTAGGAGTTCTTGGAGACTTGATAAGTCACCAAGGACTCTTACAAGTTTCTAAAGATGTACTGTGGAGAACATCCTAACTGGTTGCATCACTGTCTGGTATCGAAGGGCCACTGTCTGGTATGGATTGGAAAAAGCTGCAGTAAGTTGCAAATTCATCCAGCTCCATCATGGACAGTAGCCTTCCCAGCATTGTGGATATCTTCAAAAGGCTACCTCCATCATTAAGAATCCAGATCACCCAAGACATGGCAAATGAAATACAATGCTGGAATATGCACAGTCATGCAATTTGGTAGTAGAAATAAATGTGCAGACTATTTTCTAAATGGGGAGAAAGTACAGGAATCTGAGATCCAGGGGGACTTGGGAGTCCTTGTGCAGAACCCCTGAAGGTTAACGTTCAGGTTGAGTCGGTGGTGAGGAAGGCAAATGTCATGTTAGCATTCATTTCAAGAGGTCTAGAATACAAGAGCAAGTATGTGATGCTGAGGCTTTATAAGGCACTGGTGAACCCTCACATTGAATATTGTGAACAGTTTTGGGCCCCTCATCTTAGAAAAGATGTGCTGGCATTGGAGAGGGTCCAAAAGAGATTCACAAGGATGATTCCAGGAATGAAAGGGTTATCATACAAGGAACATTTGATGGCTCTGGCTCTGTACTCACTGGAATCAAAAGGACGAGGGGGGATCTCATTGAAACCTTTCGAATGTTGAAAGACCTAAACAGAGTAGATGTGGAAAGGATGTTTCTCATGGTGGAAGAGTCTAGGACCAGAGGGCACAGCCTCAGAATAGAGGGGCGCCCTTTCAACACAAAGATGCGGAGAAATTTCTTTAGCCAAAGGGTGGTGAACTTGTGGAATTTGTTACTACGTGCAGCTGTGGAGGCCAGGTCGTTGGGTGTATTTAAGGCAGAGATTGATAGGGTCTTGATTGGACATGGCACCAAAGGTTACGGGGAGAAGGACAGGAACTGGGGTTGAGGAGGAGATTTAAAAAAAACAAGAGGAACCTTACCTGCTGCCTAATGGAGTGACACACAATTTGTGTGGCTGCGCTTAATTCTTCCTTTTCCCCAGTTTAAGCTCTGAATTTTTAACTTTTATTTGTCAGATCTTAGAGGCGAATAGTTGTTATTATGTCACAATCTTTAAGAAGTGGAAAGCAGCTCTCTGAATCCAGCAATGGAAAGGGAAAAACTTCGAAAGAAAAATCAGAGGATATGCCTGTTTGGGCTGAGCGTTTAGAACATGCGTTAATGGCTCTCAACAAGAAAATAGATAACAACATTTCTGAGATGAAGTCATTTCGACAGAGTTTTCATTTCGTAGAGGAAAGTATTATTTCCTTGAATTCTGAACTTAAAGAGTCGAAGCGTCAGATAGCGAATATTTCAGCCCGCTTGGAACAGTCTCAACGCAAGGTTATCCATCTGGAAGCAAGATCTCGTCGGAATAACATTCGAATTGTTGGACTGAAGAAAGGATCTGAGAGTGAGAATTTATTGGACTATTTTGCTAATTTGTTTCAATCTTTGTTTCCTGATATTTTATCTCAGCCTTCCGATATTGAAAGAGAGCACAGAATTCTCACTTTGAAATCTCAAGATCCAAATAAACCAACGTCAATTTTGGTCAGCTTTCTTCTTTTAAAAGTTAAAGACCAAATCATGAAATATGCAAGGAAACAGAATTTTTAATTCAAGGGTTCTGAGATTCGTTTTTATGAAGATTATCTACGGGAAATTGTGGAACAGCGGTTCAAATTCGTTCCAGCTATGAAGATAGCCCATGATAAAGGATTATTCCCATCACTTCACTATCCAGCCCGATTAAAATTATTTCCTAAAAGTTTGACTCCAACGTGTTTTTCTGAATCCCAAAGCGGCATTGGACTATGTTAATTCTATTTTGGAGGTGGCCGGGGTCTGAATGGTATTAGCTCTGCTGAATAAAATGTGCTTCTCATGTGAGATGTGGCAGTCTTGGGGGAAAGCCCCTCTCCCTCACAGTCACATCTGCCAGAAATGCATACGGCTGGGCAATCTGGAAGACCATGTAAGTAATCTGGAGCAGCAGCTGGATGACCTTTGACTCATAAGGGAGAATGAGGCAGTCATAGATGAGAGCTACAGGGAGGTAGTCACACCTAGGCTGTCGGAAGCAGGTTATTGGGTGACAGTCGGGGCGGGGGGGAAGCGAAGGTGAGCAGACAGGTAGTGCAGAGCACCCCTGTAAGCCATTCCCCTGAATAATAAGTTTACCGTCCTGGATACTGTTGGAAGGGACAACCGACCAGGTGTGAGCCATGGTGGCAGGGCCTCCGGCACTGAGTCTGACCCGGTGGTGCAGAAGGGTGGGACGGAGAAGAGGAGAGCTGTCGTCATTGGAGACTCTATAGTCAGGGGAACAGACAGGAGATTTTGTGGACATGAGAAGGACACCCTCATGGTTTGTTGCATCCCAGGTGCCAGGGTCCGGGATGTTTCTGACCGGGTGCACGACATCCTGGTACAAGAGGGAAAGCAGCCAGAAGTCATGATACATGCTGGTACCAATGACATAGGCAGGAAGAGGGACGAGGTCCTGAAGCGTGAGTTTCGGGAACTAGGCAGAAGGGTGAAGAACAGGACCTCAAGTGTGGCGTTCTCAGGATTGCTGCCAGTGCTACGTGACAGCGATGGTAAGAATTGGAGGAGATGGCAGTTGAATGCGTGGCTGAGGAGTTGGTGCAGGGAGCAGGGTTTTAGATTTTTGGATCATTGGGATCTCTTCTGGGGAAGGTGGGACCTGTACAGATTGGATGGGTTGCACCTGAACCCAAGGGGGAGCAAATTCCTTGCAGGTAGGTTTGCTAGCATGGTTCGGGAGGGTTTAAACTAATTTGCACGGCGGATGGGACCCGGAGCAATAGAGCAGTGAAAGAAGTGCATGGAGTAAAGCCAGATCTAACATATAGAGAGGCTTTGAGGAAAGAGAAGCAGAATAAACGGTGTAAAGGTAGTAAGGTAGAAGGGCTGAAATGTGTGTACCTCAATGCAAGAAGCATCAGGAACAAGGGTGATGAACTGAGAGCTTGGATACATACATGGAATTATGATGTAGTGGCCATTACAGGGACTTGGCTGGCACCAGGGCAGGAATGGATTCTCAATATTCCTGGATTTCAGTGCTTTAAAAGGGATGGTGGGGGTGGGAGGGGAGGAGGGGTGGCATTACTGGTCAGGGATACTATTACAGCTACAGAAAGGGTGGGTAATGTAGCAGGATCCTCTTTTGAGTCAGTATGGGTGGAAGTCAGGAACAGGAAGGGAGCAGTTACTCTATTGGAGGCCCTCTGGTAGCAGCAGAGATACAAAGGAGCAGATTGGAAGGCAGATTTTGGAAAGGTGCAAAAATAACAGGGTTGTTATCATGGGTGACTTTAACTTCCCTAATATTGATTGGCACCTGATTAGTTCCAAGGGTTTAGATGGGGCAGAGTTTGTTAAGTGTGTCCAGGACGGATTCCTGTCATAGTATGTGGACAGGCCGACCAGGGGGAATGCCATACTAGATCTACTACTAGGTAATGAACCGGGTCAGGTCACAGATTTCTGAGTGGGTGAGCATCTGGGGGACAGTGACCACCGCTCTCTGGCCTTTAGCATTATCATGGAAAAGGATAGAATCAGAGAGGACAGCAAAATTTTTAATTCGGGAAGGGCAAATTATGAGGCTATTAGGCTAGAACTTGCAGGTGTGAATTGGGATGATGTTTTTGCAGGGAAATGTACTATGGACATGTGGTCGATGTTCAGAGATCTCTTGCAGGATGTTAGGGATAAATTTGTCCCGGTGAGGAAGATAAAGAATGGTAGGGTGAAGGAACCATGGGTGTCAAGTGAGGTGGAAAATCTAGTCAGGTGGAAGAAGGCAGCATACATAAGGTTTAGGAAGCAAGGATCATATGGGTCTATTGAGGAATATAGGGAAGCAAGAAAGGAGCTTAAGAATGGGCTGAGAAGCATGAGATGGCTTTGGCAAGTAGGGTAAAGGAAAACCCCAAGGCATTCTTCAATTATGTGAAGAGCAAAAGGATGACAGGAGTGAAGGTAGGACCGATTAGAGATAAAGGTGGGAAGATGTGCCTGGAGGCTGTGGAAGTGAGCGAGGCCCTCAATGAATACTTCTCTTCGGTATTCACCAATAAGAGGGAACTTGATGATGGTGAGGACAACATGAGTGAGGTTGATGTTCTGGGGCATGTTGATATTAAGGGAGAGGAGGTGTTGGAGTTGTTAAAATACGTTAGGACGGATAAGTCCCCGGGGCCTGTCGGAATATTCCCCAGGCTGCTCCATGAGGCGAGAGAAGAGATTGCTGAGCCTCTGGCTAGGATCTTTAAGTCCTCGTTGTCCACGGGAATGGTACCGGAGGATTTGAGGGAGACGAATGTTGTCCCCTTGTTCAAAAAAGATAGTAGGGATAGTCTGGGTAATTATAGACCAGTGAGCCTTACGTCTGTGGTGGGAAAGCTGTTGGAAAGGATTCTTAGAGATAGGATCTATTGGCATTTAGAGAATCATGGTCTGATCAGGGACAGTCAGCATGGCTTTGTGAAGGGCAGATCGTGTCTAACAAGCCTGATAGAGTTCTTTGAGAAGGTGACCAGGCTTATAGATGAGGGTAGTGCAGTGGATGTGATCTATATGGATTTTAGTAAGGCATTTGACAAGGTTCCACATGGTAGGCTTATTCAGAAAGTCAGAAGGCATGGGATCCAGGGAAGTTTGGCCAGGTGGATTCAGAATTGGCTTGCCTGCAGAAGGCAGAGGGTCGTGGTGGAGGGAGTACATTCAGATTGGAGGATTGTGACTAGTGGTGTCCCCCAAGGATCTGTTCTGGGACCTCTAATTTTCGTGATTTTTATTAACGACCTGGATGTGGGGGTAGAGGGGTGGGTTGGCAAGTTTGCAGGCGACACAAAGGTTGGTGGTGTTGTAGATAGTGTAGAGGATTGTTGAAGATTGCAGAGGAACATTGATAGGATGCAGACGTGGGATGAGAAGTGACAGATGGAGTTCAACCCGGAGAAGTATGAGGTGGTACACTTTGGAAGGACAAACTCCAAGGCAGAGTACAAAGTAAATGGCAGGCTACTTGATAGTGTGGAGGAGCAGAGGGATCTGGGGGTACATGTCCACAGATCCCTGAAAGTTGCCTCACAGGTAGATAGGGTAGTTAAGAAAGCTTATGGGGTGTTAGCTTTCATAAGTCGAGGGATAGAGTTTAAGAGTCGCGATGTAATGGTGCAGCTCTATAAAACTCTGGTTAGGCCACAATTGGAGTACTGTGTCCAGTTCTGGTTGCCTCACTATAGGAAGGATGTGGAAGCATTGGAAAGGGTACAGAGGAGATTTACCAGGATGCTGCCAGGTTTAGAGAGTATGCATTATGATCAGAGATTAAGGGAGCTAGGGCTTTACTCTCTGGAGGGAAGGAGGATGAGAGGAGACATGATAGAGGTGTACAAGATAATAAGAGGAATAGATAGAGTGGATAGCCAGTGCCTCTTCCCCAGGGCACCACTGCTCAATACAAGAGGACATGACTTTAAGGTAAGGGGTGGGAAGTTGAAGGGAGATATTAGAAGGTTTTTTACTCAGAGAGTGGTTGGTGCGTGGAATGCACTGCCTGAGTCAGTGGTGGAGGCAGATACACTAGTGAAGTTTAAGAGACTACCAGACAGGTATATGGAGGAATTTAAGATGGGGGGTTATATGGGAGGCAGGGTGGTCGGCACAACATTGTGGGCCGAAGGGCCTGTAATGTGCTGTACTATTCTATGTTCTATAATTTTCTGGAAGAAATCAAGCTTTGAAGATTTCTGACATGTTGAAGATGTCCTTTGATCGATGGACCATTTAAAGAAGATGTGAACTTCTTGATTTGTTTGGTATACTGAGTGATAGTTTTCATAGTTTATAAGGATTTTTTCTTATATATAGATATAGCGAGGAGTGCTTAGTAGACAGATAATTAGTTTCAGTTTTTCTTCTAAAAACAGTTTTTTTTTATTGGGCACGTAAGTCAAATGGATAATGGCACCAATTCTTCTTTGTTAGATATTACATAGACATTTTCCTTTTTGTTTAATTTTATTGTTTTGACGTCTTTGGAGATTGCTTTTGCATTCCCCAGTTTATTTTTAATGATTAAGTATAAACATCCTTTTTTCCCCTATGCAAGGCCTTCTTATTTTAGGGCTGTGTCTTTTTTTTTTGTAAGTGGGCGGGGGGGGGGGAAATTAAGGAAAACTTTTAAAACCACTATTATAAAATGGGCAGCTCGCGAAGTTCTGTTTCTTTTTTCTATTTCTATGGGGACGCATTCCGGCTTTTTCTTTTTCTTTACTGGATTTCTGGCTTTTGGGGTGGTGGGAGGATTGGGGTTAGTTTTGAGTTATAGGATTCATTGTAGGATCAACTTTAGTTTTTTTTGTATTTTTTCCCATTACGGAGTTCCGGAGCATGTGTGTTTTGTATATGGTTATACTTATCACCGCTATTTTTGATTAGCCTGTGTTGGTATGCGTGTATTTATGTGTTAAAAAAATATTTTATGGTAGTTGAACAGATAAACGTTATTAGTTGGAATGTACGTGGCTGGAATCATCTTATTAAGCGAAAGAAGATTTTTTTAATTATTAATTGATTCCAATCCGATATACTTTCCGCTCAAGAAACGCATTATCAGAACGGGCGATCAAAATAGATTTTTTAAAATGTGGAAGAGCCTTCGATATCATGCCACTTGTCAAAATAAAACAAAGGGAGTATCTATTTTTATTAGTTCTAATATTTTATTTATCCAAGAAGACATTGTGTCAGATACCAATGGTAGATTTTTAATTGTCAAAGGAACAACTTGTAATAGAAAAATTGTCCTGGTTAATCTATATGGACCTAATGTAGATGATCCTTCTTTTTTTAAAAATGTATTTGGTTTATTGCCAGATTTAAATGAATATATGTTGTTAATGGGTGGTGATTTTAACTGTTGTTTAAATCCTTTGATTGACAAGAGTTCAACGAATCAGCGGCTTCCGAGTTGTTCAGCATCACTTATTAATTCTTTTTTAATCGATTTCTGGTAGAAATTTGGAGACAATGACAAAGATTACTCTTTGTATTCACATGTTCACAAAAAATATTCGACAATCAATTATTTTATAGCTGATTTCCAATTTTTGTCCAAAGTCCAGAAGTGTGAATATGATGCTATATTTGTTTCGGATCACGCGCCTTTAAGTTTAGCTTTTGAATTGAATGATGTCAGTATTGTAAACTTGCCTTGGCGTTTTCCAGAAAATTTATTACAAAGTTTGGACTTTGTTAAATTTATTGAGACTCAGATAAAAGATTTTTTTTATTTTAACAATATAGGAGATGTGTCGAAATTGATTATATGGGATACATTTAAAGCATATTTGCACAATCAGATAATCTCCTATTTAGCTAATCTTAAGAAACAGACAAAAATAGAGTGAGATAAGATATCAAAACAAATCAAAGTCTTGGATAATATTTATGCAATCTCTCCTAACATTGATTTATTTAAACAAAGGGTTGAACTCCAATCACAATATAATTTACTATTAACTTATCCTATTAAAAGAAATTTGCTTAAATTGAAAAGTCAATTTTATGTGTTTGGAGATAAAAATAATAGGCTATTAGCATCTCAATTAAAAGCAGCTAGAGCCAAAAGACAAATTTTAAAAATTCGTAAGGGAGACGGTAGTTTAGCTTGTAATTATGAAGACATTTATAAATTTTTTCAAGACTTTTACATTGAACTTTATAAATTTCAGTTTCCAGCTGATCCTTCTAAAATGAATGCCTTTTTACAAAAGATTGATTTTCCTAGAATTTCTGTGGAAGATCAACAAACTCTTGATACTCCTATTACTGAAAAAGAAAATCAGAAAGCTATTCTTTCAATGCAATCTGGTAAAGCTCCTGGATTGGATGGTTATTCTGTACGATTTTATAAAAAAATGTGAAAAGTTGCTTTCTCCGTATATGTTGGAAACGCTTAAAGGTTCTTTTTTGATAGGAGAGTTACCTCCCACATTTTAAGAAGCTTCTATTTCTTTAATTCTTAAGAAAGATAAAGACCCTATTGACTGTGCTTCATATAGATCTATTTCATTATTAAATATGGATGCTAAAGTTCTTTCAAAAATAATGGCTAATCGACTGGAGAATATTCTAGCTAAAACTATCTCTCAGGACCAAACAGGTTTTGTAAGGGTGATTATTCTTTTTCTAATACTCGGAGACTGGTAAATGTTGTGTACTCATCCCTTTCTAAGACTCCCCAATGTGTTGTTTCTCTTGATGCTGAAAAGGCATTTGATAGAGTTGAATGGAAATACTTACTTAACGTTTTACAGAAATTTTTCATCATTGGTATTAATTTTAATAAGTGGATTAGAATGATATATAAAAGCCCTATTGCCACTGTTATTACTAATAATTGCAGATCTCCTTTTCTTCGACTTTCGCGAGGTACGAGACAAGGATGTCCGTTAAGTCCCTTGTTATTTAATTTGGTATTGAAACCCTTGGCTATTACACTTCGTGAAGCTAAAGATATCCATGGAATTTCCATAAATGGGTATTCATAAGATCTCCCTTTATGCTGATAATCTCTTAGTTTATGCTTCGAATCCTGAAGAATCCATTCCTAGCTAATTGAAATTATTAAATAAATTTGGAAAGTTTTTGGGATATAAACTAAACCTTCATAAAAGTGAATTATTTCATCTAAATTATTCTGCTTCTATATATGATGACATTCCTTTTAAAGTTACAGACTTTTAAATATTTAGGTATTATTATCACTAAAAATCACAGAGACCTTTATAGAGCTAATTTGGTTCCTTCAGTGGATTTCATGAAGCAATTATTTTGTAGATGGAATCCACTTACACTTTCGTTAGCCGGCCGAATTCATGCAGTTAAAATGATGATTTTACCAAAATTTTTATATGTATTTCAAAATATTCCTATCTTTTTAACTAAGAAGTTTTTTGATTTGGTTGATTCTATTATTTCATCTTTTGCTTAGAATAATAAAAGATCAAGAATTAGAAAATATCATTTATAAAAATTAAAAAAGGATGGAGGTCTTGCTCTGCCTAATTTAAGAATGTACTATTGGGCTGTCAATATACGTTATATGTGTTCCTGGTTATACTGGGCTGATAAAAATGAACGACCACCTTGGGCTGATTTTCAATTGAAAGCTGTGAAACAGTTTTACTTAACCTCATTATTAGGAGCTTCTTTACCTGTACAACTGGCCAAAATTTCTAATCTAAATTTATATCCTATGATTAAGCAGTCACTACAAATTTGGTACCAGTTTTGCAATTTTTTTAATCTCAAAAAAAATAACCCTCTTAGTTTAATTTATCGAAATTATTTATTTAAACCTTCACTAAGTGATCCTACCTTTCTTCTTTAGAGGAATAAAGGAGTCTATTCCTTTATGGATCTGTTCCAAGAAGGTCGATTGATGTCCTTTGAGAAATTAGTAACTAAATACTCTCTCTCGTACTCACATTTCCTGCAATATCTTCAGGTCTGACATTTCTTACAAGAATATTTAAGTAATTTTCCATATATACAGGATTCTGACCTGTTAGACATTATTTTTAAAATGAATCCCTTAATGAAAGGTTTTATTGGGAAAATTTGTAATTTACTGTTACAACAGTACAATTACCCTTCATTTAAGATTAAGCAAGATTGGGAAAGAGAGCTTAACATGACCTTGATAACAGAGGATTGGTTGCGAATTCTGAAGTTGGTTAACTCTTCTTCGATTTGTGCCAGTCACTCTTTAATTCAATTTAAAATTGTACATCGTTACTATTTGACAAAGGAGAGACTGTCTAAAATGTTTCCTAATGTTGATAGTCAGTGTGATAGATGTAAAACCGAGACAGCTACATTGACACATATGTTTTGGTCGTGTTCTGAATTGGAATTTTGGAAATCTATTTTCTCTACAATTTCTAAAGCTTTAAAATTAATTTACAACCTAATAAATTGACAGTTTTGTTTGGTATAATCCCTCAATATATTCATGGTATTTCTATATCAGAACAACATGTAATTGCATTCGTTACATTATTGGCCAGAAGGGCTATTTTATTGAAATGGAAAGATGCGTCTGCTCCCAATTTGATACAACGGTTTTCTCAGGTGATGTTATGTCTTAGTTTGGAGAAAATCAGGAGTCGAATTTTGATCCTCGATTTGACTTTGAGAAAAGGTGGGGTTCATTTGCCCGCTACTATCATCTGATTTGAGTTAATTAAGATGGTTTCCGTCTGATTCTTGTTTAAATGGATTTGAGTTGGCAGATTTGTATGGCGTATAGCTCCGGGGTTGTGCTCCCAATGGTTTTTTTTCCCGTTTTTTTTTGTTAGCAGGGTTTTTGTTTTAGTTAGTAGGGCTTCTTATTTTCCTTCTTTTTTTCCCCTAAAAATTTCTTAACACTTTATTTTTTCTTATTATTACTGATATATTGTTTAGCTTTGTCAATCAGTTATTTGGTAATTTAATTCCTCATTGTACATATTGACATGTTGACTTGATTACCTTAATGTATTTTTTATTGATTTTCAATAATAATAAAAAAGATTTTAAAAATGAAAATGAGAAAAAAACAAGGATCAGCCATGATTGAATGGCGGAGCAGACTCGATGGGCCAGATAGCCTAATTCTGCTCCTTTGTCTTATGGTCTTCTGTACATGCCCTCTTCTCACTGCTACCATTAAGGGAGAGCTACAGGAACTTGAAGGCACACACTCAATGTTTTAGAAACTCCATTAGATTTCTAAATGGATAATGCACCCATGCACTTTACCTCAGTATTCTTTTCCTCTTAAACTACTTATGTAATTTTATATATATTTCTGATTGTAATTTAGTTTTATGTGTTAGAATGTACTCTGTCCCAAAACAATATATTTCACAACAAGTCTGTTATATTAAACCTGATTCTGTGTCAAAATGATGCAACTGCATTGATAGTGATTGGAATGGTATGGTTTTTCAAAAAGATTTTTGAAAGGTCCCAACACGTTACAACATTAAAAGCAATTCAAGAAAGGTGGGAGAGAGAAAGCAGGAGTCTATCTGCCAATGAGTCCAAATAGCTATTATTTGAAAAATATGGAACTTTGTTATCGAGGGAGGAGTAGTGGATTCTACACAAGTCAAAATATGATGCGGAGTCATTGTTATTTTAACAAAGGAAAATTGAATTTTATCAGATGTTTGAAATTCCTTGAGTTTCAAACAGTATGGATCAGTGGTTGTAATGTTTTACAATTTCCAGAAAGTATTCAAAATGGTGCAGTAGTAAAGGTCTCAAACGTGATACACTAGAAAATATGAACTATTTCTGTATCTCTGCAGACATTACAGCATTTGGCTGTTTGCGAAAAGTTTTGAAGATATGGATCTCAAACCTAACACAAAACTGTTGGTCTAAGAACATAAGAAACAGGAACAGGAGCAGGAGCAGGAGCAGTACACCTGGCTCATCAAGCCTGCTCTGCCATATAATAAGAGCATGGGTAATCTGGTCATAATCTCAGCTCCACCTGTCAGCTTTTCCCCCATACTGTAATTCTTCTGCTATGCAAAACAGACAGGAGTTATCTTTGTCCTCCTGTTCAAAATCTTATCATGGATTACCTTCAGCAGGCACCTAGATGCATAGAAATATTACTCTTTGCAAAGTCCTCTAAATCCTTGACAGCATAAGCAAATCAACCCAGGCCAACATCCCAGCTACAAGGCTCTAATCATGTTCTGCCAACCTTGGTGGGCAGGTTACATTGTTTGCATTGCTGACAGACTCTTGAAATAGCTTCCACTGCAAATTCCATCACAGTAAGATTTCCAGGTCAAATGAAACATCTCAAAGATGTTCTCAACGCCTCTTTGAAAATTTGCTATTTACTTATTTTATTTAGTGATACAGCAGAGCATTGGCACCTTCCATCCCTTCAAGCCATGCCACCTCAGCAACCCCACAGCCTCAATTAACCCTAACCTAATCACAGGACAATTTATAATCACCAATTAACCTACCCAGTGCGTGTTTGGACTGTAGGAGGAAACCAAAGCACCTGGGAAACTGGAAAACCCACACATTCTACATGGAGAATACACAGAGACTCCTTACGAAATGGTGCCAGAATTGTATTCCAGAACACCCCGAGCTGTAATGGCATCACGTTGACTGCTATCCATGGCACCTAAACTCTGCAACTTTGGAAATCCTCCTGTAAATCCATTACCAAAATTCCTCTTTAAAAATGCTTCTTAAATTTTTCTTCTGCAATTATTTTTTCAGTCTTCTTTTTCCCCCATTTCATCCATCAACCACCTTTAGAATTACCAAAATATTTCTTAATTATAAGAATACAGCTTAATATACAATCAGTGATTCAGTATCAGAAAAGAATTTGGCACCTTTGGTACCAATCAAGATGTATTACGCCTTTGAGTTTGAAGTACAGTAAGACAGTACTGATAAAAATATCTGAGTAACATAGAAAACTTACCGAAAACCTCATCTGGGTCAGCTGATTTCATGGTTAGAGATTCATTTACTCCTATGATTAAAAACAGATATATTACAGCATATGCACTGTAGTGTTCCAATTATTCAAAGTTCTCTCCATCAACAATTGCTAGTTACTTCTACCTTTTAACATAGTATATTGAAACCAGACCTGAAATGATATCTGCTGGGCCTGCATCTATGTCTGTAAAATGCTTATATACATAATTCTGTGCAACATAATGCCAAATCTCTCGACCGTATGATATAAACATCAGCTAAAGAATTCAGTTTCTGATTTAAGGTGAGGAATGCTGCCCTGGATATGGAAAGATCATTTCAATGACAATCGCATTAAGCACTAGTAAAATGACTGAAGGCATATCTCCAAGGAAGGAAGATATTTCTGGCTGTTAGAGATCAATCACCTAGGCCCAGGACATCACTACAGAAACTCCTCAGAGTAAAGGCCTGGGTTAATCATCTTAAAGTGCTTCATCAATAATCTTTCCCCCCATCATGACAAAAGTGAGGAAATTTACTCAATACCATATAGTACTCAGGCCATTTCTAGATTTTCAATTAAGTGCAACAAAACAAAAGTGCAGTAACTACATTCAGGCTTGGCTGGCAAATGGTAAGTAACATTCACACCAGAGTGTCAGGCAACTATCATATTGATAAAGGCCTAACCGCCTCTTTCTGACATTCAGAAGCACCATCAGTATTGAATCCTTCAATGCAACATTTTTGGTGCTGGGCCAGGAAGGTGGGAACAGGTAATCATACACCTGGTCCAGTCACATAAATAGCATACAGTCAAACAGTGGGTATTTTTAAAGACCTCAATTTCCTAAAAACAGAACTGAGAAAAGTAATTAAATGTTCTGCACTCATCTGAATGAATGTAACTTCAATGTAACTTATGAAACTGAACAAACTAGCTCACTTTTTTTATACTCAGTCTGTTAGGTCGAACACTCAGTTCACTTCCATTTTTTCAGTTGACATGGTAGAAACCTGCATGGCCTACAAAGAGTGAAACATACAGTAACCGCTTTATTAGGGACAACTGTACACCTGCTCATTAATTCAAATAATGAACCACCCAATCATATGGCAGCAACTTAGTTCATAACAGTATGAAGAAATGGTCAAGAGGTTCAGTTGTTGTTCAGACCAACCATCAGAATGGGGAAGAAATGTGATCCAACTGATTTTGACCTTGGAATAATTGTTGGTGACAGACAGGATGGTTTGAGCATCTCAGAAACTGCTGATCTCCTAAGATTTTCATGCACAACAGACATTAGTTTATAGATAATGGTTCATAAAAACAAAAAACATACAGTGAGTGGCAGTTCTGTGGGTGAAAACACCTTGTTAATGAGAGAGGCTACAGGAGAATGGCCAGACTAGTTCAAGCTGACAGGAAGGCAACAATAACTCAAATAACTACATGTTGTAACAGTGATGTGCAGAAGAGCATCTCTGAATGCACAATATGTTAAACTTTGAAGTGGATGGCCCACAGCAGCCGAAGACCACATTGGATTCTTCACCTGTACCTAATAAAGTGGCCGTTGAGTGTACTCCACTGTTGTAAAAGAACTTTCTTTTCCATCAGTTTTGTTTTCTAACAAAAATTTTCAATTTGAATTGTTTTCAAATAGATATTATTTTCATGCCTGACCATCATAGGAAATATTCCAGTTAGGTTTACCTAATCAGGCTAAGAGGGTTTAAAATGTTTAAGAATGCTTTACTTGTGTAAGATTTTATCCCCTCCATACCTGAAATTGAATTGTTGTGGTGATACGTCTGCATCCTTGTCAAGCTATCAATTGCTTTAATTGGGGTTTCTTTCAATGTATCCACTGGTGTTCTTCTGTCTTGCTCCTCTCCAAAGATATTATTATTGTTGTTCACTTGCGTCCCATTGGGTCTTGTCAACTTTTGAAGCTCAACGTTCAGTTCTGCAATCTAGAAAATGGTGTTTTTTTAATCTGTTGTGAAATACAACATACTATAAACAAATTAGTTCAATTAGTTCAAGCCATTAAATAAGGAAGTACGAGTCCATAACAAAAATTATCCCTTTGTTTGATATTAGATAACCTGCTTTGAAGGAAATTAGCAAACTGTTATAAATGGCAAATCATATTTTCCTTAATCTGTAATTGTACATGTACAGTAGCATGCAAAAGTTTGGGCACCCTGGTCAAAATTTCTGTTACTGTGAATAGCTAAGCGAGTAAAAGATAACCTGATTTCCAAAAGGCATAAAGTTAAAGATGACACATTTCTTTAATATTTTAAGCAACATTACTTTTTTATTTCCATCTTTTACAGTTTCAAAATAACAAAAAAGGTCAAAGCAAAAGTTTGGGCACCCTGCATGGTCAGTACTCAGTAGCACCCCCTCTGGCAAGTATCACAGCTTGTAAACACTTTTTGTAGCCAGCTAAGAGTCTTTCAATTCTTGTTTGGGGAATTTTCGCCCATTCTTCCTTGCAAAAGGCTTCTAGTTCCGTGGGATTCTTGGGCCATCTTGCACGCACTGCTCTTCTGAGGTCTATCCACAGATTTTCGATGATGTTTAGGTCGGGGGAATGTGAAGACCACGGCAAAACCTTCAGCTTGCGCCTCTTGAGGTAGTCCATTGTGGATTCTGAGGTGTGTTTAGGATCATTATCCTGTTGTGGAAGCCATCCTCTTTTCATCTTCAGCTTTTTTACAGATGGTGTGATGTTTACTTCCAGAATTTGCCGGTATTTAATTGAATTCATTCTTCCCTCTACCAGTGAAATGTTCCTCACGCCACTGGCTGCAATACAAGCCCAAAGCATGATCGATCCACCCCCATGCTTAACAGTTGGAGAGGTGTTCTTTTCATGAAATTCTGCACCCTTTTTTCTCCTAACGTACCTTTGCTAATTATAGCCAAAAAGTTCTATTTTAACTTCATCAGTCCACAGGACTTGTTTCCAAAATGCATCAGGCTTGTTTAGATGTTCCTTTGCAAACTTCTGATGCTGAATTTTGTGGTGAGGACGCAGGAAAGGTTTTCTTCTGATGACTCTTCCATGAAGGTCATATTTGTGCAGGTATCGCTGCACAGTAGAACAGTGCACCCCACTCCAGAGTCTGCTAAATCTTTCTGAAGGTGTTTTGCAGTCAAACGGGGGTTTTGATTTGCCTTTCTAGCAATCCTATGAACAGTTCTCTTGGAAAGTTTTCTTGGTCTTCCAGATCTCAACTTGACCTCCACCGTTCCTGTTAACTGCCATTTCTTAATTACATTACGAACTGAGAAAAAGGCTACCTGAAAACGCTTTGCTATCTTCTTATAGCCTTCTCCTGCTTTGCGGGCATCATTTATTTTAATTTTCAGAGTGCTAGGCAGCTGCTTAGAGGAGCCCATGGCTGCTGATTGTTGGGACAAGGTTTGAGGAGTCAGGATATTTATAAAGCTTTGAAATTTGCATCACCTGGCCATTCCTAACGATGACAGTGAACAAGCCATAGCCCTAACAAGCTAATTAAGGTCTGAGACCTTGGTGAAAGTTATCTGAGAGCTCAAATCTCTTGAGGTGCCCAAACTTTTGCATGGTGCTCCTTTCTTTTGTTTCCACTCTAAAATTGTACAAAAGAAAAATAATACACTAAACTTGCTTAACATGTTGAAAAGAATGTTTCATCTTTAACTTTATGACTTTTGGAGATCAGTTCATCTTCTACTCACTTAACTATTCACAGTAACAGAAATTTTGACCGGGGGGGGGCCCAAACTTTTGCATGCCACTGTATATGCTATCACTGGCCCTTTTGTCAATTAATGGTTAAAAGTTTACAAAAGGATTTGGCAAGTAACAAGATCAAGAGTAGTTATGAAATAATATGGTTCAGGATAACCTATTTTCTCTCTTAGAATCATAGGCTCAATGCTTTCCAGAGGTTTGCTTAATTTAAATGGAGAGTCAAATTTAGAATTATGGACTTCTTCCTTCCATCGGCAACTGTGGATGGAGATAACTTCAAGGTTGCTTAGTGGTATTACCAGAGTGAAAAAAAAAACAGGGCTATATTGTTGGGAAGATTAAAACAAAACATCACAAGATATAATAAACAAATTAGGCTGAAGTGAATTACTCTTCCTTCTGTTGATCCATTTATGATACTGAGAAAGCACTCATCAACTGGATCAAACTATGTTTGTTACTTCAGAGTGCCAAGAAGCTCAAGCTTGGAGACATATATTAAAATTAAAACCCAGCTAAAAATTTTAGCCACGAGTCTCAATTAAATATTTATATTTGAGACAAGTTTCTCAATAGCTAGTTAATCAACCGCTCTTTAACTGGTAACCAATAAAACTCAGTTTACTGGATACAGATTTCAATTTTCCAATTTGTAAACCACATCTTTAATCACACAACTATCTAGGGAGGCCAAAATTGCCTCCCAAATTCTTACAGTTTAGGGAAAGGCCATCTGCCCTATAATTGCACAATTTCAGATGGGGTAACCCAACCAAATTTACTACTTCTTCAGCCTATTCCCCCAACAATTTTTCTTTTTTTAAGTATGTTTTGAATTCAGTTATGAGCACCATTTAAAATTCTTCATTCCAGAAGCTAACGGCCCAGATTTTCCAGGACCAAACATCCCATCTGGAATGCTCACCCTCCTGCACTCAGCTGGGCTGGATGCAGAAGGTCAATCCTGCTAGCTCTCCACATTGCGTTTAAATGAGATCTGAGTGGCCATTTTAACTTGGGTGTAGAGACCTCACACTTTGAGATGCTTTGACAGAATACAACATAGGGGTGGGGCTTCACTTTCTAAAATTGATTTTTGACATTCAGAAACATATAAGTATAAAATTTTCTACAAATAAAAGTAAAAATATTCAAAGCATAAACTGATCATGTGAACATTAACGTGAAATTACTTTTACTATGCCTTTCAGCAGGTTAAGAATCTCTATCAAATAGAGCGGAAGAGTGGTTTCTAACCCAGGTCTTAGTTGGCAATAGACCTGAATATTGATTCCCCACTGTAATTTTCCAGAGGAATCCCAGAAAGACTCATGTTAAAATGGAGGAATGTTAGTGGTTCCTACTGAAAACAAATCATCTTCATAGTTGTGTTAAACCTATGTCTTTTGGTTACTGACCTATAAGTCAGCAGCAAAATCCCACAAAAATTTGAACACTATTATATCCACTAATCTTTTCTCTTCGATAAATCTAATTACTACATAACTGCTAAGTGTCCTCTACAATCTCCTAAAAGTACTAATATCCTCCTAGATCCTTGAACAACAGAAGCTGATCTTTATTTGTTTTCATATTTAGTAACTATTGCTCATTTATATTACATAAAAATGTGAGAAGGATAAATAACAAGTGAAATCAGCATTCACTAACCAGAAAGTATAAATATATAAAATTAGGAATAAGAGCAAACCATTCCGCCCTTCAAGGCTGCTCTGACATTCAACATGATCATGGCTGATCAGCCAAGTTCCACAGCAAGAAATTAAGAGTCATAGTTCCTCAGACAGCGAAACCAGAAGTGCACACTTTACTCAAGGTGTTGTTTCACTAAAGCCCTGTACAAGTTACCCATTCTTATACTGAAATCCTTTCACTGTGAAGGCCAACATACCTTTGGCCTTCTTTCTTTCTTTCTTTTCTTTTTAAATCTTTTTATTGAGTAAGTATACAAAAAAGGTAAGCCATATAAACATTAATACAATGTTAAAGTATAATAAAATTCCAAAAGGTAACAATACCAAAAAGAAAATACTACAAACAATGTAATTTAAGCATAAGAAACCAAGATAACATAATAGTATACTAGATTTTATATATATCAATGGAAAAAAAGAAAAAAAAACCCCCAAAAAAAAACCCACCGTGCAACTAACTAAAAGCAAAGCAAAGCAATGGGCTAACTTGAAACCAAACAGAGTTAAACTTAAAATCACGTCCTCAATCCCGACCTCCATTAAAACAGTGAAAAAAAACAAGAAGGGTAAATATTACATTAAATGAAAATATCGAATAAAAGGTCCCCAAATCTGTTCAAATTTAAATGAAGAATCATAAAGGTTACTTCTAATTTTCTCCAGATTCAAACATAAAATCGTCTGAGAAAACCAAAAAAAGGTAGTTGGAGCATTAAGCTCTTTCCAATGTTGTAAAATACATCTTTTCGCCATTAAAGTAAGAAATGCAATCATTCTACGGGCTGAAGGGGAAAGATTACTAGAAATTTTAGGTAGTCCAAAGATAGCAGTAATAGGGTGAGGAGAGATATCTATATTTAATACCTTAGAAATAATATTGAAAATATCTCTCCAAAAAGTTTCCAAAGTAGGGCAAGACCAAAACATATGAGTTAAAGAGGCTATCTGCCCCGAACATCTATCACAGAAAGGATTAATATGCGAGTAAAAACGCGCTAACTTATCTTTGGACATATGTGCTCTATGCACCACTTTAAATTGAATTAGGGAATGTTTAGCACAAATAGAGGAAGTATTAACTAATTGTAAAATCTGCCCCCAATCATCCACAGAAATGGTAAGCCCCAATTCCTGTTCCCAATCTACCCTAATCTTATCAAATGGAGCTTTCCTGAGTTTCATAATAATATTATAAATCATAGCCGATGCACCTTTCTGACATGGATTAAGGTTAATTATCGAATCTAAAATATATATAGGAGGAAGCATTGGAAAGGAAGGAAGTATAGTACTTAGAAAATTTCTAACTTGTAAATATCTAAAAAAATGTATTCTTGATAGGTTATATTTATTAGATAATTGTTCAAAAGACATAAGGGAACCATCTAAAAATAAATCCAAAAACCGTAAAATACCCTTAGTCTTCCAATTTGGCCTTCTTAAAACACTTGCTGCCCCTAAATGTTTTCTTTCATTGAATGGTGTACAAGGATAGTCAGGTGTTGTTCATTCCCCGTTCTCAATTTAATGCCATTCACATAATAAATAGCCTTGCTTTTCATTCCATCAAAATAAATAGCCTCACATTTATACCATTAGAGTGGATCTGTCAAATATTTGCACTAACTTATCAAAATCATGCTGGAGCTTTTCTCCATCCTCTCAGCTGTTGTTTCCCACAGTTTTAAGATATCTGCAAACTTGGATATATTACATTTGATGCCCTCATCAAAATCATTAATAAATGTTAGTTTTATACATAAACTTAATATTATATATCAATCCAATTTTATACCTTTAGAAACACACAAACAGCCACTTATTTGGGACGATTCTTAAAGAACATATTCCCTTTATTTATTTGAGAAATTGTCATTTAAGTGTCAGGAGATGGTTGCTGAACAGATTTTTAATTAGCATCAGTCATGTACACTTATTTGGCTGTTAGATACTACACTGTACTTAGAGTGAACAGTTTTTAAATAGCATTATTTGTGTTTGTGTTCAAAAAGAAGTGATTTTTGTCACTGACAGTTGACCAAAAAAAGGCAGTAAGATAATTCAGAACAGTTTTGCTTACCGCATTTCAAGCATTCAGGCTTGGCAATGTCAGAAACCACTGGGAGTGAAAATGAAACGATTGCACTACTTCAGCAAGTTAGGAACTACAAAGAATTTGAAGGTATTGACAATCATCTTGAATGTTACAATAAAAATGAAGATTTGGAGGAGGCAATTGTCAAAAGCACTGTATGAAGGAAGTCCACTTTTTGCATTAAGTGTCTGCACTGATTTTGTTCATTTACAGTCAAAAAACAGGGCAGCCTACACTGGATGAATTTTGTCAATAAGTATTAAGAACTTATACAGCTTTTATGGTACTGTAGTAGTATTGGTAGTGTTCTAATTTGTTCGTATTTCATTTAAATACACAAATTTTGCCCAGTTAAACGGTAATTTGTCCTTTTTTTTATATACTTTTTTGAAACTATTTCCATGAAACTTGCTAATTGAGGTAGCAGCTTAATTGGGCCAAAATGTACTGGTCCTGATGTGCCTCAATTAACCAGAATCCTATATATTCATACCTTAATTACATTCTCCTTTAAAATACATACATGGAAAAGAAAGAGTTTAGTTAAATGATTTGGATCAAGTAATTGGTTAATTTAAATGTTGTGCAATGATGTCCTATCCAGATTATTGACAGAAATAGTGATAAAGTATCCAGTGCTTTCCCAGCGTATGTGACAAATAAACTCTACTTGGGCTACCAGCCAGGTATATGTATCGATTATAATCGACATTTCGATGACAAACTCTGCCATCTTCTTCAGGGATGATGCCCAGGTATGTCTAATCCGGTGGTATATATACCCCCTTAGTCTGTTCCTCCTGATTGGCTAGTCTTAGTCCAATCAAGTTTCCACTTTCCTACCTTGTTTATAATTGAATTCCAGATCTTACTTACAGCAAGACCTTCATCTTTGTTGAAATTCTTTTTCTCTAGTTTTACTTCAATGGCTTCAAGGGCGGAGTGGAGTGATAATGGCACTAAACGGTGACCCCTTTGCTTGCATCTTCAGGAACAACTCTATTCCCATCTTTAATATCTTTATTTTTCCCTTTCAGGGTTCTTTTGAAGACCCTGACCTGGGGTTACATGCTGACTATGGTTCTTTGCAGGAATGGGACCCACTCTCGGGGTTTCATAACCAGCCACTGTTGTTCGGCACGCCAAGGGCTCAGTCTAAGAGTCCGGCTCAGATTTGGAAGCCTAGGATCTCAGGGCTCTGGAGACGAGCGGATTGAGGGTCGGTGTCACGACAAGAAACCCATGTGTTGTCAGGAGAGTTAGAATATCTGCAGTTGTGTGCCCTGGTTTTTGGGTACAGAGCTCGAAAAAAGTGACGTGGTGGACTTTTAACATCATAAACCAGCAAGTTGCTTATTATGTCTCCCTGCTCGCTGTGAAACGGAGACACCTCTTTCTCCCTTATTAGGAAGAGAGAGAACCTGCGGTATGTTGAACACCAGGTGAAATGCAAAGTCTCTGGGGTAACTACAAGTCTGTGTCTTTGCTATTCCGTTGCTCACGCCTGAATGCTTAGTGGTGGTTGCCGATGCTTTTTTTTGCTGGTAAGGGGAGGGCAGATTGTTGCTTGCTGCCACTTACGCGTGGGAGGAAGGGGAGCTGGGGGGGGGGACTTTGGGGTTCTAACATTTTACTGTTGTTCATTCTTTGGGGCACTCCTCTGTTTTCATAGATAGTTGCGAAGAAAAAGCATTTCAGGATGTATGTTGTATGCATTTCTCTGACATTAAATTGTACCTTTGAAACCTTTATCAGGCAGTCCCAAAAGCCATTGGCATAGCACAGTAGTTTTGTGCCATCGAAGTCAACCCTACTGCCATTGCGAATGCAATGTTCTGCTACCACTGATTTCTCCGGGTAACCCAAACGGGCATACCTCCTGTGCTCCTTGATGCGTGTTCCTACAGTGCATCATGCCTGGCTGATATATGATGCTCCCCATTCACAGGGAATCCTGTGAACGCCAGCCGACCTGAGACCCAGGTCACCTTGGACTCACATAAGCTGTGATCTGAGTTTCCTTAGAGGTTTGTGGTTGGTACTAATCTTCGGCTAGATGAGACACAACACGGTGCAAACCTGCATCATGGAGCTCAGGAGGTGTTACTCGGAGAAACTGACAGTAGCAGAACATTGCATTTACAGTGGCCATAGGATTGACTTCAAAAGCACAAAACTACTGTGCCACACCAACAAGCTTTTGGGACCGCTTGGTAATGGAAGTTATTGAAATAAAATGAGATGAATAGAATTTTAATGAAGATGAAGGTCTCACTCTAATTCGAGTGTAAACTATGTGGGAGAGTGGAAACCCAATTGGATGAGGACTAATCAGGAGGGACAGACTAAGGGGGTATAAATACATTCAGACTAGACATACCCAAGCATCATCCCTGATGAAGATGGCAGAGTCTGTCATCAAAACGGTTATAATTGATAGGTGAACCCAGCTGGAACCCCAAGAAGAGTTGATTCAGGAACAGTGATAGATCAAACAATGGTGGTAAGTAATTAAGAAATATCCAGATATCCAATTATCCCGCTAGGAAAAAGAAAGTTATGTCACGAATAAATAAAAAGGCTTGCTTAAAATAAGATTTAAAAGACTGTGTGATGGATACAGGACATAACAGAAAAATACTGTAAGTAGATCAAGATCAAGAAAAAGAAATGCAGGGCAAAATATTACATAATATGGCCAACTGTCACGAGAAACATAACCTTACTTTTTAAAATATAAAAAAGGTTGAAATGTTTACTAAGTATTTTGCTTCAGTTTTAAAAAGGCAAATATGTTCTACTGCCCCTGAAAGATGTGAGACAAAAATTGGAATATAAAAAATAAACAAGCACAACTGTGAGAGGGAAAAATATTTAAAAGTAGGAAAAGGCTGAAGTTTCATGAATTCCAAAACACTTAAGGAAGCCTGAACGTTAAAAAATGCTTAAAAAGCACCCACAAATATAAATTAGCATGAGGAATGATGACCATCAAACAAATGAGCCAAGTATAAGTAAGGAAAACTGAAGAATAAAATACTACAAGTTGATGAAAAATATCCATTTTTCCATTCACATATGATATTGATACTCTTAAGTGCTGACACTGAACTTCAGTGGATCTGTGTACTTTGATTATAAAAAAAAATGCGTCATCCCTACTCCCCAACTCCCAACAGCATAGTCTTAGTCTCTCAGGACACTGGATTCAGAATCTGAGTTGAAAGACTGAAAACCACAGGAAACTTTGTAAATCATTGATGGCTACAAAATGTAGGAAAGAGCAGTGCAAGACTAAGAATCTCAGATCTGGAGAATCCAATGCAGGGAAAAGAAAACTGTTTATCCTTTCAATACACACAAAATGCTGGAGGAACTCAGCAGGCCAGGCAGCATCTATGGAAAGAGTACAGTCGATGTTTCAGGCCAAGACCCTGCAGCAGAACTGGGTCCAGCATTTTGTAGGTGTTGCTTGGATTTCCAGCATCTGCAGATTTTCTCTCACTTGTTTATCCTTTCAGCTTCCTTTGGTTGTGCTACCTGCCCTATTATGACTTTTGATCAGAGGGGGCACGGGTACAATGGCTTGTTTTGGGAGGTGGCATTCCGAGTGGTTGCCCATCTGATGCATAAAGGAAAATGAAGCAGGTAGAACCATTAGCCTCCTCTCTCTCATGGTTATTTACCATGTTTGCAGTTATACGCCCAGATACTAAGTTCATTCTGAGTGCTAAATAGTGCATAATACAGCAGACATATAGAGGAGACTTAAGACATCTGTAAAACATGTTTAGAAATTCATGGTATTTACCAAAATCTGCTGAGTAGTTATTTCAGCAGCAATTCTTACCCTGCTCTGAAGTTTCTGGACTTCTGCTGCATGTACTTTTCCAATTTCTTCTAATTTCTTTTTCTCAGCATCTTGATGCTTAACAAATTCAATTTCCCTAAAAATATAAGTTTTCATTGAATGATTTTCACAGCTTTATGTTAATAAAATTTCAATGGTATATTTAATTTCTTACTTCTGCTGGTAATCTTTAATAAGCTTTTTGGCTTTGTTGTACTTCTTGTCCAAAGCCTGATACTGACTCTGGGTTTCCTTCAGGTGTTCATTAACAGTGTGACATAGGGTCTGTGCCTCAATCCAGTAGCTCTCCAGTTTTAACATTCTTTCTTTGTTTTCTTTAATGCTCTGTTGGAGTTGTGTTTTTTCTAGTTCCCATTGAATTTTCTCATTCTCTGCTAATTTGAGCTAGGTAGTACAGACAAGAAAAAAAATCAATATGCTGATAGGAACTTACCAGTCATTTTTTGCAATCTGCATTTTTCAAGAATATAAATGTTCTAATTTGAGAAGGTCTTCCAGCATTTAATTCAGATGAGGCATACACAGAGATCTGGGACTAAGTCCACTGGATCATCCTTCAGTTTTGGAGATAATTAACTGAGATGATGTCAGAAGAGTACAAGGTACAATATATGGGACAATCATAGAACAAGTTTCGATGATGATTAAAATACCAGACTGTTATCAAATAATTTTGCTATTAAATTTCTGACTAATAAAATATTCCTTGGTCATAATATGTCTCAATGAAGAGAAAGTTAACAAAGAACTCCTGTTTTAAACACCTGTGTTAGGAATCATAATCGGATTAGCAAAA
The DNA here is from genome assembly GCF_963921235.1 of Mobula hypostoma. Taxonomy (NCBI): domain Eukaryota; kingdom Metazoa; phylum Chordata; class Chondrichthyes; order Myliobatiformes; family Myliobatidae; genus Mobula; species Mobula hypostoma. The sequence goes on from NC_086099.1 coordinate 146,014,900, forward strand.
ACATATGTAGCTAAATATACAGGTTTCCCCCACTATTCGAAAGTACAGCGTTTCTATGAAACCTTTCCTAAGCCAAAATGGCATAAAGCGAAGAAGCAATTACCACTAATTTATATGGGAAAAATTTTTGAGCGTTCCCAGACCCAAAAAATAACCTACCAAATAACACATAAAATCTCAAATAACATGAACATATAGTAAAAGCAGGAATGATAATGATAAATACACAGCCTATATAAAGTAGAAATAATGTATGTACAGTGTAGTTTCACTTACCAGAATCGGGAAGACAGCGAGCACACTGGAAGGTTCATGCATTTTTCTATCATAGTTCTTTGTAAGCACTCAAAACATCCTGCACTCCTGCCCTAAACCTACATGCCCTTTCAAAATTAAGTCATACTTTTCTGCAATCATTGAAGCACTGTCAATCGTAGCAAAAATCTCATGCAGTTCAAAGCTATGGCGTGCACGCTGCCTCTATAACGGCTCGCTGCAAAACAAACGCTGAACGCTATTTTCGCTTTTCGCCACTCTCGCTGCTCGGGGTGCACGCTGCCTCTGTACTGGCTCGCTGCAAAACAAACGCTGAATGCTATTTTTGCTTTACGTCTTTTGTGGTAAAAGCGAAAATCCTCTTCGGATTTCTTTTGGTTAGCGAAAACAGGTACTAATATAGGTCTTTTGTAAAAGTGAAGTGGCGTAAAGCGAACTTTCGTAAAGCGGGGGATACCTGTACTACCCAACCAGTTCAATTGCAACATTTGTTTTCCATACCAGCGAGCTATGTAGCTTCTTTGTGTGATTAAACTGTTTCAAGAGCCAGTTCAAATATTTGCTGGTTATATTTTGGAGATGCTATTGAAAATGGTACAAATTTTAAATTGGAGAGAGAGTAAGAAAACATGGAAAAGAATTCTAATTTTCAGATTTTGAAGTTTGTGTTCATGTAGGACTGCTGTAATGAAAGGTAAATCATTAGCTATAGATTGTCAAAATAAAGAATTTGAAAAGGGAAGATAGGTTGTCTGCCATAGGAGTATAGGAGGATTCAAGTTCATACCCCATTCCGTACCTGGTCTCCTCCACTGCTAGGATCAGGAAAATAAGTAAACTAATGAACAGCACCTCATATTCCACCAAGGTAGTTTACAATCCAATGATATGAACACTGGATTCTCTAATTTCAGGTAACCTGCCCTCATTTCTAAAATAGGTGGTGTCATAGGCAGCAAAGGAACAACAGCCTCTATTTTCCTTGAAGTTTGCTTAGATTCGGTATATCATCAAAAACTTTGACAAACCTCTAAAGATGCACTGTAAAGAGTATACTAACTGGTCATTTCACAGCCTGGTATGGAAGCATCAATGTCCTGGAATGGAAAAGGCTACAAAAAGTAGTGGATACAGCCCAGTCCATCATTGGGAAAGCCTTCCCCACCATTGAATATATTTACTGGAAAGCAGCATCCATTATCAAGGACCCCCACTGTCAAGGACATGCCATCTTCTCACTACTGCCATTGGACAGGAGGATAAAGAAGCTTTGCCAAGATACTAAACTCATTCTATGAACTATAAACTTACTTTCAAGGACTCTTCACAACTCATGATCTCAGTATTATTTTTTATTTGCAGTTCATCTTCTTTAACACATTGGTTGTTTGTCAGTCTTTATTTGTTTATGTATAGTTCTCCATAAAGCTTTATTGTGTTGCTTATTTTCTGCAAGTTCCTGCAAAAAATTTAGTCTCAAGGAAGTATATGGTAACAGTGTATAATATACACTGGTATTTGGCACATTTACCATCGGCGCCACTCAGTGCCCTTGATGGTTATTTATTGTTGAAGCTGGAGGTTTTGAAGCAGATGTTGGAGTAACTGAGACTATTAAACACACCAGTGTTAGTCTGCCCCGATCTGGTTCCAAAGAGTGATGCTTCCATTCTTGTGGGAACAAAGACAGACATTGTGAGAAGGATCATGGGAGCATCAAAGGAGAGAAATGGAGAGAACTTTTTGAAAACCTTGTCCATTCACCCTGTGTTCAGATCTGCTTTTGAGAAGATGCAAGTTCCTCCTTGGAATGAAGAAACGAGAAACTGTGTGGTACACCCAGCATAAACCTGTAATGTTATGTCCTGGAGGAGTAACTAGAGGGACAGGAACCCCCAGATTTGCCGGAATATCCAAGGAATGGAAAAGGACATTAACTGTGATAATGTTGAGATGTGAAGATGCATTTTCTACTGACGTCTGATGCTGGTTAATCCACGAGTACTTGCCACGCTATTAGAGCGACCGAGGACATTCCTTTCTGACAGAGGTCTTGCCCGTTAGCACCAGTAGAGGATGAAGATGTTTGGCAGCACCTGCTTAAGCTAAAGGAAGTTAAGTTCAGTCATGGAGCAGGGGGACCTGAGCTACTGGAAGACACGAGTGATAGACAGGAAGAGGCACTCTCTAGTACACTGGAAGGGTCACAAGGGGTGGTTGAAGCTGCGGGAGCCGAAGATATCTATAACATACCAGGGGAACAGAGTGTTGCATCTATCCATTAATGAGATATGTCCCTATGATTTACAAATAGATTGGAGATCCTGACATCACAAAATTCTTTTAAAAACTGTGTTATTAATGATGGGTTGATGAATTTCAAAGTCATGAGGACATGACTTGATTGGTTGGGGGGGGGGGGGTGCAGAAAGAGTGTAAAGCCCTGGTTAAGATTTTTACTGCTATGCTGTAGGTATTTCATTTTAGCAGATCTATAAGAACAGTCTGTTCTGTTTTTAACATGTTTGAGTTTGAGCTAAAGATAAAGAGCTATGTTGTTCAACTTAGGAATGTTGTGTCAACCAATCAGAATGGCGAATTGGGAGAAGGTTTCAGTGAATGCTGGGAAGAGAGGTCTTTGTGACAGCCACTGATGTGGGTTGAGGTCATTTTGGCAGGAGCTGGGGGGAGAAAGGAGGGCAGATGGCTGAGGATGCCGTCCCTGTTGCACAAGGTGCTTTATGCAGATGAATGGTTTCAAGGATGAAGGATCAATACTCCCATGGGGAGACCTCGTTTGTTCGAGATGGATTTCAAGTGACATTCAGAAGGTGGTGTGTGCTTTCACACAGACCGTGGTCCTGCGTGCATGTTAAAGACAACTTCAAGATGAGCTCCAACTTACGTGCACATTTGACTGTTCAATTATAATGAGCCCTTCTTGTTTATTTCTTTTTGCTTCCAACTGTTCGATAAAGCTGAAATTTGCAAAGATACTTGCTTTATAATTGAATGTAGTGTATGATCTATTATTCCTTGCCGACAGCTAATTGCATAGGGGCAGTCTTTATACAGTATTCGCACAGATCTGGGCTCAGGTGGTTGAGACATCCCAGCTTCCTGGTTTTAGTGAGACCCAAGTCATACTAACCCTAGACATATGGAGTTTGAGAAAGATGCTCTTCTTACCGCAACTCCAGTGGCTGTCAGCGAGGGGCTAACGAGCCACATCTCTAGAGAAGCCTGAAAGTCATTAAGCTAGAAAGAGCGCAGAAATATTTGAGGACGTTGAAAATATTTGACGGACTGATTTATAGAGAGGTTGAGCAGGTTGGGACTTTATTCATTGGAGCCCTAGGGGTTATCTTATAGAGGTATATAAAATTATGAGAGGCATAGAAGGGGTGAAAGCACACAGTCTTTTCTCAAGGTTAGGGAATCAAGAACAAACGGGTATAGGTTTAAGGTGAGAGGGGAGAGATTTAATAGGAACCACAGGGGCAACTTTTCACCCAGAGAGTGGTCTGCATATAAAATGAGCTGCCAAAGGAAGTGGCTGAGGCAGGTAAGTTATAAAAATTTTAAAGGCAATTGGACAGTACGTGGACAGCAGTGTTTTAGAGGGATGTGGGCCAACATGTGTAAATAGGACTAGATTTGATGGAAACCTAACTTAAAGTGGACCAGATTAGGTCAAACAGCCTGTTTCCTTGCTTTATGACTGTCTCTTCCTCTCTCCTGTTGTATTCAGATCCTTCTACACACAAACACAGACATCCTAAGCTCCCTATCATCCAGTTGCTATCCCATTCCCAACCTACCTTATCATCACCTACACACTTCTCCAAAAGGGTCTCCCCCCCCCCACCCCATCCCCTGACTATTTCCATCTGCCCATCACACCTCCCTTATTTGGTTCCACACTCCACCCTTCCTTCCTCAAACTGCCAAACATTCCTCCACACCAGCTCTTGCCCTGTCACCTACACAACCTCCTAATACTGGTTATTTCCCCTCTATCTTCCAATCTAGATGAAGGGTCTTGAGCAAAAATGTCAAATGTCCATTTCCTTCCATAGATACTGCCTGCCAGTTCCTCCAGCAATTTTCTTTTTCCGTTCTAGATCTGAGTATCTGCAGTCTCTTGAGTTTCCAGAGAATAATGATCCTGATGTGAAAGAAGGCAGTCTGAGACAGACAGGATATAGAGCCATCTTAGCTAGAGACTCGAATGTAGGTTCAGTGGTGAGGATGTAACATTCTGACAGAGACAAAGTTAACGGAATCAGAATCAGGCCTAACATCACCGGCATATGTCAAGAAATTTGTTGTTATGCGGCAGCAATACATATTAATTTTAAAAAAGCAATTTATTATAAAATAAATAAAAGTAGTGAGGTAGTGTTCATGGGTTCAATGTCCATTCAGAAATCTGATAGCAGAGAAGAAGCAGCAGCTATTCTTGAATCATTCAACATGTGCCTTCAGGCTCTTGGACCTCCTCCCTGATGACAGCAATGAGAAGAGGGTATATCCTAGGTGATGGGGTCCTTAATGATGGATGCTGTCTTTTTGAGATATCACTCTTTGAAGATGTCCCGGATGCTGGGGAGGATAGTGCACATCAAGGAACTGACTGAGTATACTACTTTCTGCAGCTTATTCTAATCCTGTGCACTGGCCCCCTCCCCATACCAGCCAGTGATGCAGCCAGTTAGAATGTTCTCCACGGTACATTTGTAGAAATTTATGCACGTCTTTGGTGACATACCAATTCTCCTCAAACTTCTAATTAAATATAACTGCTATTGTGCCTTCTTTGTAACTGCATCAATATGCTGAGCACAGGATAGATCATCAGAGATGTTGACACCCAGGAATTTGAAATTGCTCACCCTTTCCACTATTGATCACTTGAAGAGGATTAATGTATGTACCACACATAAAAGTTGCTGGTGAACGCAGCAGGCCAGGCAACATCTCTAGGAAGAGGTGCAGTTGACGTTTCAGGCCGAGACCCTTCAAAAGGTCTCGGCCTGAAACGTCGACTGCACCTCTTCCTAGAGAGGCTGCCTGGCCTGCTGCGTTCACCAGCAACTTTTAAGTGTGTTGCTTGAATTTCCAGCATCTGCAGAATTCCTGTTGTTAATGTATGTACCTTCATCTTTCCTTTCTGAAGTCAACAATCAACTCTTTGGTCTTACTGACGTTGAGTGCATGGTTGTTACTGCAACACCACTCAATCCACTGATCTATCACGCTCCTGTACACCTTTTCCTCATCATCTGAAATTCTGCCAACAATAGTTGTATCGTCAGCGAGTTAATAGATGGCATTTGAGCAGAGCCTAGCCACACAGTCATGGGTGTAGAGAGAGAGCGAGCAGTGGGCTAACCACACATCCCTGAGGTGCACCAGTATTGATTATCAGCAAGGTGGAAATATCATTTCCAATCTACACAGACTGTGGTCTTCCAGTGAGGAAGTCATGAATCCAATCGTAGAGGGAGGTACAAAGAGCCCGGGTTTGGAGCTATTTGGTCAGAACTGTAGAACTGATTGTGTTAAGCACTAAGTGGTAGTCAATGAACAGCAGCTGATGCAAGTATTAGTATGGTCTATGTGATCCAAGGCTGTATGAAGAGCCAATGAGATTGTATCCGCTGTAAACCTATTGTGGCGATGGGCAAATTGCAGTGAGTCCAGGTCCTTGCTTAGGCAGTAGGTAAAGTTAGCCATAACCAACTCACTGCAGATGTGAGTGCTACTGGAAGATAATTGTTAAGGCAGCTCACCCTGCTCTTCTTGGGCTCTGGTATGATTTTTGCCCATTTTGAAACAGGTGAGAAGTTCCACATGTAGCAAAAAGAAATTGAAAATGTTTCTGAACTCACCTGCCAGTTTGTTGGCCTGGTTTTCAGAGCAGTACCAAGTACACCATCTGGGCCTGTCACCTTGTGAGGGTTCACCCTTTTGAAAGATATTCTGATGTCGGCCTCCGAGACAGAGATCAGAGTCACCAGATACTACAGGGATCCTCATACCTTTAGTTTTACTCTCCCATTCAAAGTGTGCATAACAGGTGTTGAGCTCATCTGGGAGTAAAGCATCACTGCCATTCATGATGTTAGGCTTTGCACTGTAGAAAGTAATGGCCCGCAAACCCTGTCAGAGTTGATGTAGACCTGATTCCATCTCCAACCTCAATTGGAATTGCTCTTTTGCTCTAGAGACAGCCGTCCATAAGTCATACCTGGCTGTCTAGTATAGTGTGGGATCACCAGACTTCAATGCCACAGATCTAGTCCTCAGCAGACTACGAATCGTTTGGTTCATCCACAGCTATTCATTCAGGTGTGTACTTGTAGGTACACACTCATCCACACAGGTTTTAATGCAGTCAACAACAATTGTGGTGTATTAATTCAGACTTGAAGATGAATCCCTGAATACTTTCTAATCCACCCACTCAAAGCAATACTGTAAGCGAACATCCGCCTCCCATGTCCACACCTTCTTGGTCCTCTTTACTGATGCTTCAGTCTTTAGGCTCCGACTATATTCAGGGAGTAGAAGGATAGACACATGATCAGACTTTCCAGACACTGTAAGTGTACTTTGTGGTAGTATAACAATGGTCCAGTGTGTTGGTCCTCTGGTTCCACAGGAGATATGCTGGTAGTAATTATTTAGGGAATTTTTCAAGCTGGCCTGTTTAAAGTCCCCAAAAATGATGGCAAGGCATCAGGGTGCACTGTTTCGTGCATGTTGATTACGTGGCTCAGTTTATCCAGAGCCTGTTTGATACCGGTCTAAGGTGGACCATACACCACTAATGACACGATGGCTGGAAAGTACTGTGGCAGACAAAATGGGACAACAATTGATCATGAGATGTTTCAGGTCAGGTGAGCAGGTCCAGGCCAAAACCACATATGTTTGCATCCCCATTGTTTACAAAGAGAGATGGGAAAGTACTGAAATCTCCTGAGCAGGAGTTCCTGATAAATCAAACAGGAGAACATAATGAACATCTTTTCTTCCCATTTTCACTTGGGAAAAGATAAGGTTTAAACCAATCAACAAATTCTGCAAACAAGCAGTGTCAATAAACAGGAAGTTCAGATGATAATCTAAATGGTTGACCTGCCAAGGATGCAAACTGATGGAGGTTAAATTTGTTTCAGGCACCCACCTACACTGCAAGAAATAGTTAAAATGAAACAACACATCTTTACTACCATGAAAATGATCCAGTCCTTTCTTTAAAAAAAGAACTTCTTTAAAACTTCTCACAAACAAGAGAAAATCTGCAGATGTTGGAAATCCAAGCAACACACACAAAATGCTGGATGAACTCAGTATGCCAGGCAGCATCTATGGAAAAAAGTATAGTTGACATTTTGGGCCGAAACTCTTCGGGAGGACTCGAGAAAAAATGCTGAGGAGCAGATTTGGGGTGAGGGGAGATAGTTACACAAGGTGATAGGTGAAACCGGAGCGGGGAGATGAAGTAAAGAGCAGGGAAGTTGATTGGTGAAAGAGATATGGGGCTGAAGGATAATTCTGATAGGAGAGGACAGAGGCCATGGAAGAAAAAAAAAGGGGGGGAGGAGCACCAGAGGGAAGTGATGGGCAGGCAAGGAGATACGGTAAGAGAGGGGAAAGGGGATGGAGAATGGCAGGAGAGGAAGCATTACCGAAAGTTCAAGAAATCAATGTTCATGTCATCAGGTTGGAGGCTACCCATGTAGAATACAAGATGTTGTTCCTCCAACCTGAGTGTGGCCTCAGCGCGACAGTAGAAGAGGCCATGGATTGACATATTGAAAAGAGAATGGAAAGTGGAATTAAAATGGGTGGCCAATGGGAGATCCCGCTTCTTCTGGCAGATGGAGCGTAAGCTCTCAACGAAGCGGTCTCCCAATCTACTTTGGGTCTCACCAATATACAGGAGGCCACACTGGGAGCACTGGACACAGTACATGACCCTAACAGACCAACAAGTGAAGGACTGTTTGGGGCACTGAATGGTAGTGTGGTGCTTCTCCAACAGGAGCCCACCACCAAGCACATCTCCCCACCTGGCACCAACAACCACTCCAAGGTTAAAGTCATTTAGATCACATTTCTTCCGCATTCTGATGTTTCTTCTGAACAACAAATGAATCTCTTGGCCAGGCATGCATAGTTTAGTGCACTGAGTTGCTGCCACATGATTGGTTAATTAGATATTTGCATTAACAAGTAGGTGTATCTAATAAAGTGGCTACTGAGTGTTTGTTAATATGATGTTTAACTAGATGGTATTTTCATATATCTAAAACAGGTTTATAACAAATACTAAACTAATAATTCTACAGGACCTATGCTAATAAATTATTTTAAATGAACAGAGGATTTGCAGATTAGATCAAAACTGGCTGAATAATAGAAGAACACAATACACATAAGGAATAGTAGGGTCCTGGAGCTTATAAATGAAAAGAGGGAATTTGTTATACAAGTTTAAACATCCCTGGATGCAGCAAAACAGTCAGATAAGAGGCAAAGAAGGCTATGCAGGATAGCTGTCTTCATTATTTGAAGCACAGAATATAATATACAAACCCTATTTCCAGAAAAGTTGGGATATTTTCCAAAATGCATTAAAAACAAAAATCTGTGATATGTTAATTCACGTGAACCTTTATTTAACTGACAAAAGTACAAAGATTTTCAATAGTTTTACTGACCAACTTAATTGTATTTTGTAAATATACACAAATTTAGAATTTGACGGCTGAAACACACTCAACAAAAGTTGGGACAGAGTTAAAATAAGATTGAAAGGTGCACAGAATATTCAAGTAACACCAGTTTGAAAGACTCCACATTAAGCAGGCTAATTGGTAGCAGGCATGGGAGTACTTCGGAAAACCATTGTCACTCAACACAGTCCATCACTGCATCTAGAAACGCAACTTGAAACTGTATTACGCAAAGAGGAAGCCATACATCAACTCTACGCAGAAACGCCAGTGAGTTCTCTGGGCCTGAGCTCATCTCAGATGGGCCGAAAGACTGTGGAACCATGTGCTGTGGTCAGATGAGTCCACATTTTAGCTAGTTTTCAGGAAAAAACGGGCGTCGCGTTCTCCATGCCAAAGATGAAAATGACCATCCAGATTGTTATCAGCGAAAGGTGCAAAAGCCAGCATCTGTGATGGTATGGGGGTGCATCAGTGCCCATGGCATGGGTGAGTTGCATGTATGTGAAGGTACCATTGACACCGAGGCGTATATTAGGATTTTAGAGAGACACAAGTTGCCATCAAGGCAACCTCTCTTCCCGGGACGTCCATGCTTATTTCAGCAGGACAATGCCAGGCCACATTCTGCACGGGCTACAACAGCGTGGCTTTGTAGACACAGAGTGCGGGTGCTTGACTGGCCTGCTGCCAGTCCAGATCTATCTCCTATGGAAAATGTATGGCGCATCATGAAGAGGAGAAGCAGACAACGGAGATCACAGACTGTTGAGCAGCTGAAGTCTTATATCAAGCAAGAATGGACAAAATTTCCAATTGCAAATCTACTACAATTAGTATCCTCAGTTCCAAAATGATTAAAAAGTGTTATTAAAAGGAAAGGTGATGCAACACAATAGTAAACATGCCTCTGTCCCAACTTTTGTTGAGTGTGTTGCAGCCATCAAATTCTAAATTTGTGTATGTTTACAAAATACAATTAAGTTGGTCAGTAAAACTATTGAAAATCTTTTCTTTGTACTTTTGTCAGTTAAATAAAGGTTCACGTGAATTAACATATCACAGATTTTTGTTTTTATTGCATTTTGGAAAATATCCCAACTTTTCTGGAAATGGGGTTTGTAAGAATATAAGAACAATGATGTCAAAGTACAACTTTATTAAATATTGGTTAGGCTACTGCAGGCAATAATGACGAGTGGGTACAAGAGAAAACTCATAAGGATGTTGCCTGAGATGAAACTTCCCAATTTTGAGATAGGATAACTTGGGGCTGATAAACAGAGATATCAGAATATGTTGAATGCATACCTTGTGCATATAAATGCACAAAGTATATACCATGTGGGAATTAATATCACAGAGTCAAACAGCAATACAGCTTTGAGATAAGCCCTTCAGCCCAATTAGTCCATGCTAACCATGATGCTCACCCAGCTAGTCCCAATTTCTCACATTCAACTTGGAGGGGTGGCATAGTAGCATAGTGGTCAGCATAACACTTTACTATGCCAGCGATTGGAGGATCGGCGTTCAATTCCAGCTGCTGTCCATAAGGAGTCTGTCCATTTTATCCTCATGATGGTATTTGTGTCCTCCAGGTGACCTGCTTTTCTCCCACATTCTAAAGATGTATAGGCTAGGGCTAGTAAGTTGTGGGCATGCTACGTTGGCACAGTAAACATGGTGACGCTTGCAGGCTTCCCCTAGCACACCCTTGCACTATATTGGTTGTTGACACAAATGACACATTTCACTGTGCTTTTCTTAGTTTTGATGTACATATGACAAATAAAGGTCATCTATAATCTCTCTCTCTCAGCCCCAACTCTCCATGTAGCTATCCAACTGTTCCTTAAATAATACTCCTATACTTGCCTCAATCACTTCCTTTGCGGCTCATTCCACATATTCACCACCCTCTGCATGAAATGTTTCCCTTCTAGTCCCTTTTAAATCTTACCCATCTCACCTTAAACCTATATCTCTTAGCTTTGACTTCCTTAACCTGGGGAAAAGACTTAGCATTCACCTTATCTATGGTGCCTACAAAAAGTATTCACTCCCCTGAGAAGTTTTCATATTTTTATTGATTTACAGCATTGAATCACAGTGGATTTAAGTTGATTATTTTTACATTGATCAACAGAAAAAGACTCATGTCAAAGTGAAAACAGATTTCTAAAAAGTGATCTAAATTAATTGCAAATATAAAACACAAAATAATTGATTGCATGTATTCACTCCTTTTAATATGACACACCAGATCATCACTGATGCAGACAATTGGTTTTAGAAGTCACATAATTAGTTCAACAGAGAACTGTGTGCAGTCAAGGTGTTTTAATTGATCGTAGTAAAAATATACCTGTATCTGGAAGGTCCAGCTACTGGTGAGTCAGTATCCTGGCAAAAACTACACCACGAAGGCAAAAGAACACTCCAAGCAACTCCTCAAAAAAAGGTTATTTAAAAGCTCTAGTAAGGAGATGGATAAAAGAAAATTTCCAAGTCAATGACTACCCCTTGGGGTACTGTTAAGTCAATCATCAAGAAGTGGAAAGAATACAACACAGCTGTAAATCTGCCTGGAGCAGGCCGCCCTCAAAAACTGAGTGACTGTACAAAGGGACTAGTGATGGAGGCCACCAAGAAACCTATGACATCCCTGGAGGAGTTACATGCTTCAGTGGCTGAGATAGGAGGGGCTCTGCACACAACTGTTGCCCAGGTGCTTCACCAGTTGCAACTTTATGGGAAAGTGGCAAAGGGGAAGCCACTATTGAAAATAAAATTCACATGAAATCTCAGCTAGAGTTTGCCAGAAAGCATGTGGAAAATTTTGAAATCATCTGGAAGAAGGCTCTATGGTCAATTAAACCAAAATGGAGCTGTTTGGCCATCCAACTAAATGCTATGTTTGGCATAAACCAAACACTGCACATGATCAAAATCACAGCATCCCTACCATGAATCATGGTGGTGGCAGCATCTACTTTTTGCAGCTTGAGTAACAGCTGATGCCATTGCAGTTCATCTGTGAAGCTGAATGTTCTGTGGATAGCACACTTCAAAAAAGATCATCTCATAGCTCAAGATGATAGGCAGGAATAAAATCCCTTTACATTTTGCTCTTTAGTCCTGTTTGCTTCATTTTTCAGATTAAAATATTAGACTGACAAAGTAATTTAATTCGATTCATTGAAAACATTATTTGCCAAAATATGGACCTTAAAACAGAGAAAAATGTTAACACAATATCAAAATAACTGTTTCGCAGCATCTTACCTTGGCTTTCATTTTCTGAATTTCAGCTTCAGTAACAAAATGCTTAATCTGTAGCTAGATGGATCAAAATAAGATGGTCAAACAGCAATTTCAACATTTGAAAGACCTTTGACAAAAAAATGCTCTAGGTTCAAAAAATTCAAACCATTCCATCTAAAGTGTAATTATAACTTTAAATCTGCTCCTTCTGTGATGACTTTCATGACAATTCTTATTATATTCAGCCATTACCAATGATTTATTTCCTCACATCTTCAGCCTTAACATATTACGAAGAGCATGAACAACTAAATCAAACTCAAAATTAATGTTCAAACACTAATTCAACTTGACACTTATTACCTTACAAGTTTCTCAACTGAACTTTAATTTCACCATCACAGTCTACATGTAACATTTTTGCAAACCGCAGATGAACTTTCTTCCAAACTGGATACGTGTGTTCTTTCTCCAACTTCAATTAAACCACTGTCATTTATTCCAGTATCAAGATTTGAGGGGATATTTCCTGTCGGATAGTAACTAAGATATGTTCTTTTGAAACCGACTGTAGATAAAGGATCTAGTGCTTACCCATCATATATGATGAATAAACTCTTCATGGGCCTCCAGCTGGATACGGGTATCGATTATAACCGATGTTCCATTGACAAACTTTGCCTTCGTCTTCAGGTATGATGCCTGGACATATCTAATCCGGTGGTATTTATACCCCCGTTGTCCATCTCTTCTGACTGATTAGTCCTTATCCAATCAGGTTTCCACTCTCCCACCTTGTTTACAATCGAATTCCAGGTCTTACTGAGAGCAAGGTCTTCATCTTTGTTAAAATTCTGTTCCTCCAGTTTTATTTCAATGGCTTCCTTTACCAGGTGGCCCCAAAAGCTATTGGTGTGGCACAGTAGTTCTGTGTTGTTGAAGCCAATTCTATGGCCATTGTGAATGCAGTGTTCTGCCACTGCCAATTTCTCTGGGTAAGTCAAAATGATATACCTCCCGTGCTCCTTGACGCAGGTTTCCACAGGAAAACTGGAATTCTAATTAGGAACTGGAATTCCATTATAAACATGGTGGGAGAGCAGAAACCCGATTGGATGAGGACTAGCCAATCAGGAGAGACAGACTATGGGAGTATAAATACCACTGGCCTAGACATTGCCCAGGCATCATCCCTGAATAAGGTGGCAGTTTGTCATTGAAACATCAGTACATCGATAACTGTACCCAGCCAGAAGCCCAAGAAGAGTTTATTCAGACTGTAGATGTTATAAGTTCTGGAGTAGATTTGTGTATAAGGTAACTGACATCAAAAAATTTCATCTATGATCAGATGTCACAAGGAAAAACTGATAAGCACTAAGTTTTAAATATAATGCCTAGAATTGCAGTGGAGGCATATTTAATTATAAAAAGTACTGGATAAACATCTGTAAGAACATACAGTGTCATAGGAAGAGAGCAGGTTAATGTGACTAGATGGATTTGTTTGCCAGATAGATTTGATAGAGCTTCATAAAGTTGAATAACCTCTATTCTTTGACTCTATCATATTATGCATATGATTTGTCTCTAATAAGACCAATAGGCTTAGAGTGATTTTCCTCGAATAAAAGGAACTAAGTTGCTTCCAATTTGTAACTTCAAATCCATTATTCCTTCAACAGTTTGGTATCAAACTACCTACGCTGGAATAATGGGTCTGCTTTCATTGCAAAGTAACTTAAATACTTTTATTACAATGTGTTGGCCAACTTAAGTGACTATCACTTGATGTTACAAAATACTTCAGCATTACAACAGAAATTTATCAAAACATGACAGACGTATGATTATTTTAAAAGAGCAAAGTCTCATGCTGTATTATCAATGTATTGTAACTTTAAGGTCGACATCACACCTATTTTGAGGAACAAGCACTGTTGTTGGATTTGACTTATTCAGTGTTTTAAAATTATGTTCCATATCTTTCTATTTGCATATCAAGAAGATATGATTTAATTGATGGCACTAACTCAGGCTAAATATTTCACTCAAGATGCTTCCTGATTTGAACACTGAAACTGTCACAGCAAACCAATGTATAAGAGAATTGAAAATGGGAAATAAACATTTCCTAAGTAAAATTCCAGTTTTCCTGAATTTTCCTTAAACACTAATGTCAAGTTGGAATTAATTTACTGCGGACATGCACCGTCCTGTACCCTTAGTTAATACATCAAATATGTGGAATATGTATGCAAGATAATGATGCTAAGATTGTTTCAACTTTTTGCTCTATACTTCAAAAATGTGTTTACATACTTATATGCATTGTACTGTTGCCACAAAGCTAACAAATTTTGTGACATATGCAGGTGATATTAAACCTGATTCTGATTTCTTGCAGCATAAATAAATACAATAATTATACAATAATATAGAAAATATATTGACAGGCTTATTAGCAGCTCTGGAAGATGAAGTTGTCATTGGTGACTTATTTACAACACTCTTGCCTCGTAACCAGGTTATATATACAGGGCTTCACTCAGAAACTTAAGCCCAAATATCTAATCTAAAATTCCAGTGCTATACTGAAGGAATGTTGCATTGGCAATGGTACTGTTCTGTATACGAGCAAGGGAATCAATACCTTAATCAGCATGTCTCAAATAAAGGTCATTATCTCATTGCCACTTGTGGGAGCTGATTATGTAGAAATTGTACTCCACCTTTACTACAATAGTGAATACTAGAGTTGTACAGTTTGGCCATAAAGCAGCTTAGTCTTTGAATAAGCATGAAAGATATGGTACAAATCCAGATCTTTTTAAATTAGTTTAGAAATCCAAGATGGAAAATATCCATTAGCATTGCTTTCAGTATACTGTATGATTTTAGGGGCGAAACTATTAAATAGAATTGGAATTAGTTAGACCAATTCCACTGCTGTTTGCTGTAGTCCACTACTTTCACCCAATAAATCTACTTCATTTTCCTTCAGGACATGAAGGGATACAGGGAGAAGGTAGGTGATTGGAGCTGAGAGGAAAATTGGATCAGCTATGATGAAATAGCAGAGCAGACTCAATGGGCCAAGTGGCCTAATTCTGCTCCTATATCTTATGCTCTTAAAATACGTCGTGTAGCTCCCTTTTAACAGCATGATTACTTGTGCCTTCATACACCCTCGGCAGTGCAGTCTAAATTCTAATGACCTGCTGCTCAAAAAAATTCTACCTCATGATACATTGTCTTCTGAATCACAATCCTTCTGCTAATGGAGGAAGACATCTTCTATCCAGATTAGGCCCTTCATGATTTTATTTTCTATTAAATCCCTTTTTAATCTTCTATGTTCCAAAAAGAACAACTTCAGCTTCTCAAGTCGATCAACATAATTGAAATACCTCATCACGGGAATTGATCCCAGCTATACCTTTGCTATCTTTCCCAAAATGTGATGCCCAGGATTGTACAAAAAAAACTGCAAATGTAACCCAATTAGTAATTTATAAAGAACCATCAGGACTTTTATGTAAATTTGTATTAAGTTGTACACTTTAAAATCTTATTATCATTCTACTATACCAACTTCTTTACTTGTTTTCTTGAGATTAGATTGTATTCCTAGTTACCTCTTTGAATTTGTGAGTAATCTTGTTGGCATCCACTTCTGTGGGAGAAAGCACATCACCGGTTTCAGGCAGGTCAAACACTTCAATCGCCATGTCACCACCTGTAAGCACTGAGCCCACTTCACCATCATCATCTTCATCAGTAGCATATTCTCCTGTCTTAACATCAAATCATAGTTTTGAAAGTATGAACACTACAGGCTATACGTGAACATACAATATAATTGAAATTAATGAAAGGATTCAAGATCAAACTGTGCATTCACTTGTTGTCGGTTAATTATGATAAGCTGCTGAACAAGAGTTGGACTTCTATTCTACAGACGTTGTATTGCGACATCTGGGGAATTCAAGTACAAATGAATACAGTTGGAATCACAAACAACAGGAATTCTGCAGATGCTGGAAATTCAAGCAACACACATAAAAGTTGCTGGTGAATGCAGCAGGCCAGGCAGCATCTCTAGGAAGAGGTGCAGTCAACGTTTCAGGCCGAGACTCTTCGTCAGGACTAACTGAAGGAAAAGTGAGTAAGGGATTTGAAAGTTGGAGGGGGAGGGGGAGATCCAAAATGATAGAAGAAAGGAGGGGGAGGGATGGAGCCAACAGCTGGACAGGTGATAGGCAAAAGGGATATGAGAGGATCATGGGACAGGAGGTCCAGGAAGAAAGACAAGGGGGGGCGGGGGGACCCAGAGGATGGGCAAGGGATATATTCAGAGGGACAGAGGGAGAAAAAGGAGAGTGAGAGAAAGAATGTGTGTATAAAAATAAGTAACAGATGGGGTACAAGGGGGAGGTGGGGCATTAGCTGAAGTTAGAGAAGTCGATGTTCATGCCATCAGGTTGGAGGCTACCCAGACGGAATATAAGGTGTTGTTCCTCCAACCTGAGTGTGGTTTCATCTTTACAGTAGAGGAAGCCGTGGATAGACATATCAGAATGGGAATGGGATGTGGAATTAAAATGTGTGGCCACTGGGAGATCCTGCTTTCTCTGGCAGTCAGAGCGTAGGTGTTCAGCAAAGCGGTCTCCCAGTCTGCGTCGGGTCTCGCCAATATATAAAAGGCTACGTCGGGAGAACTGGACGCAGTATATCACCCCAGCCGACTCACAGGTGAAGTGTTGCCTCACCTGGAAGGACTGTTTGGGGCCCTGAATGGTGGTAAGGGAGGAAGTGTAAGGGCATGTGTAGCACTTGTTCCGCTTACACGGATAAGTACCAGGAGGGAGATCAGTGGGGAGGGATGGGGGGGACGAATGGACAAGGGAGTCGCGTAGGGAGCGATCCCTGCAGAATGCGGGGGGGGGGGGGAGGGAAAGATGTGCTTAGTGGTGGGATCCCGTTGGAGGTGGCGGAAGTTACGGAGAATAATATGTTGGACCCGGAGGCTGGTGGGGTGGTAGGTGAGGACCAGGGGAACCCTATTCCTAGTGGGGTGGCGGGAGGATGGAGTGAGAGCAGATGTACGTGAAATGGGGGAAATGCGTTTAAGAGCAGAGTTGATAGTGCAGGAAGGGAAGCCCCTTTCTTTAAAAAAGGAAGACATCGCCCTCATCCTAGAATGAAAAGCCTCATCCTGAGAGCAGATGCGGCGGAGACGGAAGAATTGCGAGAAGGGGATGGTGTTTTAATCATTTTAAACAGTTGGAATCATTTTCCCTTCAACCCATATCTATTTAGTTGTAGAGTAAAGTGTGCAATAATTATTAACACAAATTAATATGTGATCAAGCTTAGCAGAATATGATTCTTTTATGCTTTATAATGTGTATTTTGGTATGGGAGTTAAATCTGGCAGCTAACCTAATATTTTTTGTTCTAGTGACCCAGAGACACGAGTACAAATTCAATAATAGCAGCAGGATATTTACGTTCAAGTAATTCAATAAATTTGGAATTAAAAACAGAGGGATAATACAATCTAGGCCTCTCAAAATGAATGCTAACATTACATTTGCCTCCCTTACTACCATCTCAATCTGGAAATTAACCTTTATTGAATCCTGCACGAGATCTCCCAAACCCCTTTGCACTTCCAATTTCTGAATTTGCTCCCCTTTCAGGAGATAGTCTATACCTTTGTTCCTTCAGCCAAATTACTTCTGTGCACTGTTTTCTATCTGCTACTACTTTGTCCATTCTCCCAATCTGTCCAAGTCCTTCTGCACAATCCCTCAGCAATACCTGCACCCTCCCCCCCCCCAAGTAAAGGCATCCGTTAGTCTCACGAGACCATGGATCTGCACCTGGAAAGTCTTCACTCTCCAGGGCGCAGGCCTGGGCAAGGTTGTATGGAAGACCAGCAGTTGCCCATGCTGCAAGTCTCCCCTCTCCACGACACCAATATTGTCCAAAGGAAGGGCATTAGCACCCATAGAGCTTGGCACCAGAGTCGTCACAGAGCAATGTGTGGTTAAGGACACAACACGTTCCCTCGGCTGGGGCTCGAACTCACGACCTTCAAGGTCGCTAGTCCAATGCCTTAACCACTTGGCCACGTGCCCACACCAAACAACCTTTGTATCATCCACAAACTTGGAAACTTGGCCACAAAGCCATCAACTCTATCATCCATATCATTAACATACAACATGAAAAGTACCAAACACAATACTGACCTCTACAAAACACCACTGGTCTCTGGCAGCCAACCAGAAAAGGCTCTGTTTTCTGCCAGTCAGCCAATTTTCCATCTACACTGGTACCTTTCTTGTAATATCATGGGCTCTTATCTTGTTTAGCAGCCTCACGTGCGGCACCTTGTCAAAGGCTTTCTGAAAATCCAAATTAACAACATCCGCTGACTCTCCTTTGTCTATCTTACCTGTTGCTTCCTCAAAAAATCCTAACAAATTTGCAGGAAAGAGTTCCACTTAAGGAAACCATGCTGCCTTTGGCCTGTTTTATCATGCATCACCCAGTAGCATCAAACTTCATCCTTAATAATGAACTCTACACCTAGACAACCACGAAAGACAAGTTAAATAGCCCATAATTTTGCATTCTTCCTTTTCTAAAGGGTGGAATGACAGTTGCAATTTTCCAGTGCTTCAGAAGCATTTCAGAATCTAGTGATTCTTGAAAGATCACTACTTGTGTCCCCACAATTTCATCAGCTACCTCTTTCAGAACCATGAGGTATACTGTAGCTGATCTAGGTGTCTTATATAACTACAGACCTTTCAGCTTTGCATTCACCATCTCCTTAGTAATGCAGACTACACTTATTTCTGCTCCCTTATATTCTCAAATTTCTGGCATGCTGCTGGTATCCTTTGACACAAACTTTTAGTATCCGCTCTTGTATTACTGGCTAGCTTTTCTCTCCGAATGGCTTTTTTAGTTCCTCTCTGTGTCTTTTTAAACTTCCCAATCTTTTTGTTTCCCACTTTTTTTTTTGCTATATTATATGTCCTCCCTTTTGTTTTTATGATGTCTTTAACTTCTCTTGTAAGTCACTGTTGCCTCATCTTCTCTTTACAATGCTTTTTCTTCTTTGGAATGAATTGCTCTTACAACTTCCAAATTACTCCTAGAAACTCCAGCAATTGCCGCTCTAAAGTGCTCACAAAGTACTTCTAGCTTTAAAACAGAATGCAACAGCTATCTGCCTGGCCGGTGATTGGAATTAGGTCAATGGCATGGGCCTTCAATTTCACTCAATAAGTGGTCATCATTTTCTGCGGAAGGAAAAATGTTTAACTAAATAAAAAGCAGCTATTGTCTACTTGTGGCTTCCCACATGAAATAGCTGCTCAAGAAGTTTCCATTTCTTTACCTTTCTGAATTGTCTTTGACTTTTTCTATTCACCCATACCTGTACCTGTTTTTGAGAATATGACCATTGGTTCTGTCCTTTGTAATTTCAGGTGTTGGGAATGGCTTTGCCTTTTGTAGCTCCTCAGCACCTTTTTTTTAAAAAATACATTGACCTATTTCAATATGAATCTTTTTGTTTTTCACCTTCATTCCTCTGGTTAATCATTGCACCCTGTTATTTGGCCTTCACTTTCATCTTTCCTACCTTACTCTCCCTCAACATCACCCCATCTTTTGTTCTAATCTAGGCAGAGTTAGTGTGTCCCTGGATGAGCCTTTTTGCATGGTGACCACAGCTCTAAAATTTCAAGGTAATTGCGGCAAGGATAAAGGTGGTCCAGAAATTAAAATTATTGAAATGGAGAAAGGCTAATTTCAAGATTGTCACACAGGACCTGACAATAGTCAACTGGGACAATGAGTGTGCATTTCAAAGTGTAATCTCAATGTTGATTTGAGAAAAGTAACATCTTTCTCTAATTTGTTTTGGGGGTGTTAATAGTCTTTGACTTGGAACATTTGTTTGTTTTCCTCCACTAACGCTGCCTGACACACTGAATATCAACAGGCTGCATCCTTACTTCGGAATTCCAAATTTAGCAGTGTTTTGTATTTCAATAACCCAATAATTACCTTCAGCTACTGGTATATGATAAAAAGAGCACAATAAAAACTGGGAATAATCTTAAAAATTACAAGTTACATATTTTAATACTTAATAACACCACCTCGCTATATGGTTAATTATGTTAATTTCACAGATTATGCCAAGTGGTACCCACCATTTGCATGTGAATTGCATCAGTACCTCACATGTAGATCTTTCTGCATGCAAACAAGGCACCCATCCAGTCAAGACTGTCCTGAGACCCAGCAATAACAGTCTGCCTGTATGATTCCAGGTTCTTTTGCAAGAGAGTTTAGACACATGGGTGGTCAGAACATGCCCGAAACTCATCTGAAAAACTTTTGACTGGCAGACCACATCCACTGTTGTTTTCTACTTGACAAAGCTGTCAAAGGTTTTGCAATAATCCTTATATTCAGAAATATTCCAAAATAATTAAATAATAATGTTAACAAAGGAACAGTACAGCAATGGAACAAGCCCATTGACCCACAAGGCGTGGTGCCAAATTAAGAAGGGTCATTTCCATAGATGCGCCTGACCTGCTGAGTTCCTCAGGCATTTTGTGTGCGTTGCTGTGGATTACCAGTCTCTGCACTTTCTCATGTTCATAAATTAATCACTCCTGCCTGACCATGATCTATATCCTTCCATTCCCTGCATATTAATATGTCTTTCTAAATGTCTTTTAAATAATTAAAAATTCTAAGAATTCAAATTCTAATAAGCACCAAAGTAACTTGAGCGAAATAAAAATAAAATGAAAATGCTCAGCAAAACTAGCTGCATCCTTGGGAAAAGAAGCAGAGCTGTTTTAGATCAAAAAACCTTTGGTAAGATGGAGCTTGACTTTCCTGGGTTTTTTTCTGTTTTCATTTCAAATTTCCAGCATTTGATTTTTTTCAATGCATTTCAACAAACTGAATTACTTCAAAACAACATAAATTTCCAAATATTATGTGTATTTCTCACAATTGCTCCTCTCACTTAAAATGCTATAACCTGATGGAAGAGCAATGGGCAAGTTCCCCACTTTCAGTGTGAGAGAACCACAGCTGGTGCACAGTTTTCCACTGGACTCTATTGCTCTATTTATTGCCCATTTACATAGTATGCCACATTCTTGTTAGATTCATGCAGACTTTCTAAGATAATCTCAAAATGTAGTTAGACAGGGGATGTAAGAATAAATCACAAACTAGTAAAGGGTGAGAGGGCAAAATTGCTAGTTCATCCATTTTTGATCAAAGATTGATAATAATGTTATTATTAAAAAGCTGAAAATTGCTGTGTGCCAAGGGTTTAAACATGCTGAATCATTTAAGTTAAAGCTTAAAAATATTGGTGCACATAAGGACTAAGAGACACAAAGTAAGTATTGTACCATGAGTGTTAAGTGAACGTTGAGGGAGCAGTAGAAATGGGTTAGTATCCGTATGTTTTAACCTGGAGGTACTTTCAGAAGTGGACAACAAACCTGGAAGCACAATGAAGTCAGTGCTGCTGCACAGCTTGTAAAATAGGTTTGATCCTGACTTTGGATGTTATCTCTATGAATTTCCACATTCTCCCTGTGACTGTGTAGGTATATGGATTTCTTTCACATCCTGAAGAACACAGAATATACAGCACTGGACAGGCCATTCAGCCTATGAAGACATGCCAAACTTGATGCCAATTTACAATAAATGTCCTCTTTCTGTTTATTGTCCATATCCACTATTCCCTTCTTACTCGTGTGTCTATCTAAAAGCCTTTTAAACTCCACAAAATTGCCTGATTCACCACTGCCCCAGTAACCCTTTTCAGACACCTATCATCTGCGATTAAAAAAAAACTTCCCCAACATGCTACCTTTAAACTACCCCCTTCTAATCTTAAAAGCATTTTCTCTGGTGTTTGACATTTCTACTCTAGGGAACGGACTCTGATTGTCTACCCCATCTATGACTCTCATAATTTAAAAAAACAACCTTGATCACATCTGTCCTTGGCCTCCGATATTGTAAGGAGAAAGGCCCAAATTTGTCTAATCTGAGAGTATTGGTAAACATCTTCTGCACTTTTTTCATAGTTTCCACATCCTTGCTATAATGGGGTGACCAGAACTGTACACAACACTCCAACTGCAATCTGAATAAAGTTTTGTACAACTGCAACATGACCGTCTTACTTGTACACACAACACCCTTACCAATAAAGGGAAGCATGCCATGTGCCTTTGTTACCACCTTATCAATTTGCATAGCCACTTCCAGTGAATTATGGACCTGGATCCCAAGATCCTTCTGTTCTTTAATGCTATTAAAGGGACTACCATTAATTGTGTACTTTCTCCTTCTATTTTACCCCCCAAAGTGCAACACTTCACACGTGTTTAGATTAAACTCCATCTGCCACTTCTCTGCCCATATCTGTAACTGATATATATCCCACTGTATTATTTGATAGTCCTTTACACTTCGTCGCCATGTCACCAATTTGTAAATTTGCTAATCCACTCATCTACATTTTCACCCAAATCCTGTGTATATGTACATATATACCACCCCTACTCTCTATCTTTGATGAGCAAACCAGTTCTGAATCCAAACCTGCAATTTACCCTAGGTCCCGTGCATCTTCATCTTCGGAATCAACCTACCAGGAGATACTTTGTTAGATGATTTACTAAATTCCGCATCAATAAGGTTCACTGCCTTACCTTCATCAAACATCTCCATCATCTCTTCAAAAAATAAGTTTGTAAGGCAAAACATGCCAAACACAAGGCCGTGCTGATTGTCCCCAAGCAGACCAAGATTTTCCAAATGTGCATAAATTCTATCCCTCAGTACGTTCTTCAATAGTTTCCCTACTGCTGACACAAGACTCACTGGCCTCTGATAACCTGGATTATCCCTATTTGTCTTCTTGAACAAGGGCACAATACTTATTACTCTCTTGTCCTCACCTGTGGTGACTAAGGATGCAAAGATTCATTCTAAGCCCAAACAATCTCCTCACATAACTCTTTCAATATTCTGGAATATATTCCATCAGGGTACAAACATACCTCCTCCTTCAACTTGAAAATTCTCAGAACATTAGTATGCCCCACTCTGCCCTTATTATCCTTCAGATCCTTCTTCTCAGTACTAACACTAACACAAAGTACTCATTTAGTACTTCAACCTCTTGCTCTGAATCCAAGTACAAATGCAATCCCCGAACCTCCCCTCTGCTGGGTTATCTTTTTTTTAAAAAATACTCATACAAAATTCCTTGGGATTATCCTTGACCCTGCTCACCAGGAATATTTCATGGCTTCTTTTGGCCTTCCTTATCACCTCCTGGTAGTTAGGTGACAACTGCAGGTCTACATTGGTGGCAGAAGAATCAGCGGTTTGATGGGCATGTGAGGAAGAACAGATTACAGAGATACAGGTGAAGAATGGGACTGAATGGAAAGCTCAATGGGCTGATATATGGATAACAGTGAAGCTTTAAAAAAAAATCACCTAATTATACACAAGACTGCTTCAGGCTCATGTAATAAGTACAGTTGCTTCAGAAGACGGGAAATGTTACATACCCATACTGTGGTGGCCACTGCTTCTTTAAGAATATTTCAGATAATGACAACAAAATTACTTCAGTGATTAAGGACATTTTAATATGGAATGTTTACAGTTGCTTCTGATCTCATGAACCCTTTGCAGACTTAGAGAATAATTTCAGATTAAGTATCACATCTAACTGGTTATCCAGTTTTTCACTGTGGGAGTGCAGATCTTTTCCATGCACAACATGTTTCAACCTCACGGTGAATCTAAGCATCTTTCTTTTTAAATCTTTTTATTGAATAAGTATACAAAAAGGTAAACCATATAAACATTAATACAATGTTAAAATATAATAAAATTCCAGAAGGTATCAATACCAAAAAAAATACTACAAACAATGTAATTTAAACATAAAAAACCAAGATAACATAATAGTATACTAAATTTTATATATATATCAATGGAAAAAAAAAAACCCCAAAAAAAAACCCACCGTGCAACTAACTAAAAGCAAAGTAAAGCAATGGGCTAACTTGAAACCAAACAGAGTTAAACTTAAAATCACGTCCTCAATCCCGACCTCCATTAAAAACAGTGAAAAAAAACAAGAAGGGTATGTATTACATTAAATGAAAGTATCGAATAAAAGGTCCCCAAATCTGTTCAAATTTAAATGAAGAATCATAAAGGTTGCTTCTAATTTTCTCCAGATACAAACATAAAATCGTCTGAGAGAACCAAAAAAAGGTAATTGGAGCATTAAGCTCTTTCCAATGTTGTAAAATACATCTTTTCGCCATTAAAGTAAGAAATGCGATCATTCTACGGGCTGAAGGGGAAAGATTACTAGAAATTTTGGGAAGTCCAAAGATAGCAGTAATAGGGTGAGGAGAGATATCTATATTTAATACCTTAGAAATAATATTAAAAATATCTCTCCAAAAAGTTTCCAAAGTAGGACAAGACCAAAACATATGAGTTAAAGAGGCTATCTGCCCCGAACATCTATCACAAAAAGGATTAATATGCGAGTAAAAACGCGCTAACTTATCTTTGGACATATGTGCTCTATGAACCACTTTAAATTGAATTAGGGAATGTTTAGCACAAATAGAGGAAGTATTAACTAATTGTAAAATCTGCCCCCAATCATCCACAGAAATGGTAAGCCCCAATTCCTGTTCCCAATCTACCCTAATCTTATCAAATGGAGCTTTCCTAAGTTTCATAATAATATTATAAATCATCGCTGATGCACCTTTCTGACATGGATTGAGGTTAATTATCGAATCTAAAATATATGTAGGAGGAAGCATTGGAAAGGAAGAAAGTATAGTACTTAGGAAATTTCTAACTTGTAAATATCTAAAAAAATGTATTCTTGATAAATTATATTTATTAGATAATTGTTCAAAAGACATAAGGGAACCATCTAAAAATAAATCCAAAAACCGTAAAATACCCTTAGTCTTCCAGGTTTGAAAAGCACGATCCGTAAAAGAGGGAGGAAAAAATGTTACCTAAAATAGGAATCGCTAACCCGAATTGATTAAGATCAAAAAATTTTCTGAATTGAAACCAAATGCGCAAAGCATATTTAACTATCGGGTTAGAGACCTGCTTAAGGCGTTTCGAATCAAGAGGGAGAGAGGAGCCTAAAATAGAGCCAAGTGTATAACCCTGAACAGATTGTAGTTCCAATGCTACCCATTTAGGAATAGATAGTATATCCTGATCAAGTAACCAAAATTTCATATGTCGAATATTAATAGCCCAATAATAGAATCTAAAGTTAGGTAATGCTAAACCTCCATCTCTCTTAGCTTTCTGTAAATGTATTTTACCCAGTCTCGGATTCTTATCCTGCCAAATAAATGAAGAAATTTTAGAGTCAACTTTATCAAAGAAAGATTTTGGAACAAAAATTGGTAATGCCTGAAACACATATAAAAATTTTGGCAAAAAAAACATCTTAACTGCATTAATACAACCAATCAAAGTTAAATATAAGGGAAACCATTTAGATGAAAGTTGAGTAATATGGTCTATTAATGGTAAAAAGTTAATCTTAAATAAATCTTTATATTTACAAGTAATTTTAATCCCAAGATAAGAAAAATAATTATCAATCAATTTAAATGGAAATTTATAATATAAGGGAAGATGTTTATTAATCGGAAAGAGTTCACTCTTACTAAGATTTAATTTATAACCTGAAAAAAAACCAAATTGTGCTAATAACTCTAAAACAGCAGGAATGGATTTCTCAGGATTAGAAATATATAACAGTAAATCATCAGCATAGAGTGATAATTTATGGGACTTTAATCCCCGAGTTATCCCAGTAATATTTAAAGATTCTCGAATGGCAATTGCAAGAGGTTCTAATGCAATATCAAATAATAGGGGACTAAGAGGACAGCCTTGTCGAGTACCTCGAAAGAGAGGAAAAAAAGGTGAGTTTAAAGAGTTAGTACGGACCGAGGTTACAGGGGAATGATATAACAGTTTAATCCAGGATATAAATTTCAAGCTAAAATTAAACATTTCAAGCACCTTAAATAAATAGGGCCATTCTACTCTATCAAAAGCTTTCTCGGCGTCTAAAGAAATAACACACTCAGGAACATTTTGTGAGGGAGTATAAACAATATTTAACAATGTACGAATATTATAAAAAGAGTAACGACCTTTAATAAAACCCGTTTGGTCTTCCGAAATAATAGAAGGAAGTACTTTTTCTAGTCTATTTGCTAATAACTTAGAAAAAACTTTAGAATCAACATTTAATAAAGATATTGGTCTATAAGATGCACATTGAGCAGGGTCTTTATCCTTCTTTAGTATTAAAGAAATTGACGCTCTATTAAAAGATTCAGGAAGTTTACCAAGTTTCAGAGAAGCCTCAAAGACCCTACAGAGCCAAGGGATCAATAAAGAAGCAAAACATTTATAAAATTCAACGGTAAACCCATCCGGGCCAGGAGCTTTCCCCAGATTCATAGAAAAAATAACATTCTTAATCTCATCCATAGTAATGGAAGTATCTAATATAGAAGACATATCCTGTGAAATCTTAGGGAAGTCTAACTTATCTAAAAAATCATTCATATATTTAGAATCTCGAGGAGACTCTGATTGATATAAAGAAGAATAAAAATCACAAAAGGTTTGATTAATCCCCACATGATCCAGTATCAATCGATCATTTTGGTCATAAATCTGATTAATTTGAGATTTAACATAATTAGATTTCAATTGATTAGCCAGCAGCTTGCCAATTTTGTAACTGTGAACATAAAATTCACTTCTTGTTTTCTTTAATTGGTTTACAATCGAGGACGATAGTAATAAACTGTGTTCCATTTGAAGTTCAGTTCTTTGTTTGTATAACTCCTCAGAAGGAGCCATAACATATTTCTTATCAATTTCTTTAATCTTGTCCACAATTGCCATCTCCTCCTGCTTCTGTTTCTTCCTCAAAGCAGCAGAATACGAAATAATCTGACCACGAATATAGGCTTTAAAAGTGTCCCAAAGAGTGTTAACCGAGATATCCTCTGTATGATTAATTGTAAAAAAAAAAGCTCAATCTGTTCATTCATAAAGTTAACAAAGTCCGAATCCTGAAGCAACAGCAAATTAAAACGCCATTGTCTATTATTTTGTATATTGGCCATAATTTTAATAGAAAGCTTAAGTGGAGCATGATCCGAAATGGTTATAGAATCATAATCACATTTAATCACTGAAGGAATAAGACGAGAATCAATAAAAAAATAATCAATTCTTGAATAGGAATGATGAACATGTGAAAAGAAGGAAAAATCTTTTTCCTGAGGATGCAGAAAACGCCAAATGTCCGTCGACCCAGAATCAGAAAGGAAAAAGTTAATCAAAGTTGCAGATTTATTAGGTAAGGTCCGTAAAGGAGCCGAACGGTCCAAAGCTGGAGACAAACAGGTATTAAGATCTCCGCCCCAGATCAATGAAAACTCGTTCAAATTCGGAAACTGATTAAACAATGATTTATAAAATTCCGGACAATCCATATTAGGAGC
Organism: Mobula hypostoma; assembly: GCF_963921235.1. NCBI lineage: Eukaryota > Metazoa > Chordata > Chondrichthyes > Myliobatiformes > Myliobatidae > Mobula > Mobula hypostoma. The sequence continues at coordinate 146,042,888 of NC_086099.1, forward strand.
ATAAACATTAACCAAAACTACTTTTTTATTAAATAGTAAACCACTAACCAATAAAAATCTACCATTCGGATCAGAAATAATATCCTGTTGTATAAAAGTAACTGAGGAATCTATAAAAATAGAGAGGCCTCGAATCTTAGCATTGGAGTTCGAATGAAATTGTTGACCCTTCCAGAATTTAAAAAAATGTAGTCTGTCCCCCCTCCGTACATGGGTCTCTTGTAAAAATAAAATTTGTGCTTTAAGTCTCCGGAACACTTTAAAAACTCTTTTCCTTTTAATAGGATGATTAAGACCGTTAGTATTCCAGGAGACAAAATTAATAATAGACTCCATAAATCCTAAAGTCAACCCACATCGAGGGGGATTGACGATAGGCTCAACCCACGAACCCGGAGAGGAAACAGAACATACAAAAGATACCGGGAAAAAGGATGCAACCAGTACTTCAATAATGTATATAGCCCAAAGAGAAAAAAACTAAAACGTGAAGCCCCTCCCACCACCCTCCGCCCCAAGACCCCAAGGCAAAATCTAAAGCAGACCCGCCGGAAAGAAGCAAGCGCTAAAACTACCCCCATGACTTCCGGTATACGCTCCCTACAAAAAAGGTATAAATATGAAAAAGATCAGCTAATTGTAAAACAGTAAAAAAGTAAAAAAAAAGGTAACTCAATTAAAATACACACACAACAGAACAAAAGCCAGAAAATATATATATTAAAAAAAAACCACAATAAACCCCAAACCCATGAATAAACAAAAAAACAAGAAAAAATAAGATTATTAACATAAACTAGTTATAAAAAGCAAAACAAAATAAAATTTAAAAAAAACTACAAAATTTAAGGCCACACAGGAAATACGTAAGATGACAAACAGGAAGTAACCACCCAAAATCCCCTGGGAAAAGAAAGAAATGACGCAGTTGAAAAGAAAGTTTAGCAACCATATTAAGAAATCAAAAAAATAAACTTTTCTGCCCAAATAGGGCACGAAAAAGTTAAAACCAACCAATTCACAGCCTCCGATCAACGGAGATAATTAAAAAAAATAGCAATTAAGATGTTGAAGGTGACAATTGATCCAGATAACTCTGGGCATCCGATGGAGAATCAAAAAAACAAAGGACTCCATCTGACATGCGAATCCTTAGACGTGCAGGGTACAGCAGCGCTGGTCTTAAATCCATCTTATAGAATTCCGACATCACAGATCTGTAGCGAACCCGTTGGTCCCAGATTGGTTTACTGAAATCTTCCACGAATCGGAACTTAAGATCCGAAAAATCAATGAAACCTTTAGATCGAACGAATCGAAACAGTCTCTCCTTATCTTGAAAGTAATGAAAACGTAAAATAACATGCCTGGGTCTATCTGACCTAGACGAGTGTGATGGGATTCTGTGAACACGATCCAGTAGCGGTGGTTGGTCAGGAAATACAGTAAGGAATGCATCTTTTAAAAGTTGAGAAAAAAACTTCATGGGGTTGTTAGATTCAACAGCTTCACGCACCCCAATCATTCGTAAATTCTGCCGTCGCATCCTAGATTCCAAGTCAGAGTTTTTAAAAGTCAGAAAGTCAAGTTTCTTCTTCATTACATTAATTATTTCTTCGATTTTCCCCATCTTAAGCTCACTTTGTTGCGCAGATTTTTGAAGATCAGATATAGCCGACTGATGTTCCGCAATGGATGTTTGCATCTTATCGATTGAATCGGCAATTTTCTGGAGATTAATTGAGATCTCCGTATGAATCAGGTCCATAACAGAACCTGCAATTTCCGTACGAATCATCTCCCTAACAGATGTTGAAATTTCCCTCTGAATTAACTCCGATATAGCTTTCAAAGTCACCGGTGATTCAGTCGGAGGAAAATCCATGCCTTTCGGTTTAACCGGAGGTTTACCATCCTTGCCGTTTTTCCCGCTCTTAGACATAGCAGATCTAAGTTTCATCCAGTTATCAGAGAGTTCAATTTAATTCAAAGTATTGTAAGAGTTGATACCTTAATGGTTAATTAAAGTATAGCTGATCATAGAAAAAAAACTCAGAGGTAATGGAGCGAGTCAAGAACGTGACTTCACTCCATGAGCGCTACCGGAAGTCCGAATCTAAGCATCAACTATTCAAAATGCATTAACTATTTGATACTCACTTCATTTCAATATTTAGAAGCAATTGTAAAACTTAAACACTATACCAGTATTCAAGGGCCAATAAAAGGAAGTTAATTTTAAGTGGATGGCCATTGTTGGAGAGGGCAGAGTTAAGAGTGGGGAAAATGAGGCTCTGGCTCAAGAGGTTTCAATGAGAAGAGGTGAAAGTTAAGGTCAGCTTCTGGTAATTTTACTTCTTTTGTATTGCACAGTTACAGCAGTGGGAATAATGTCAGGACAGTGGAATGCTCTTCTTGTGGGAAGACAGGGAGATCTCCAGTGTCCCTGATTACTACACCTGCAAGAAGTGCATCCAGATACAGCTTCTTACAGACTACATCAGAGAAATGGAGCCAGGTCAACTCCAGGTCATTTGGGTGGCTAAGGGTTGACTGACAGGAGATAAAGGGAGAGAGTTACACCTAAGATGCAGGACACAGGTAACTGGGTGACCATCAAGAGAGGGAAAGAAGATAGGCAGGAGACAGGAGATAGACCTAGTAGAGGAAAGCCATAGCAGTCAGGTCTCTGGCATTGAGTCTGGCTCTGTGAGTCAGAAGAGAATGGGGGAGAAGAGGCAAGCAGTAGTGACAAAGGATTCATTGGTTAGGGGAATAGATAAGAGGTTCTGTGGATGAGAACGAGATTCCTAGATGACATGTATCCCAGGTACCAGGGTCAGCGACATCCTGCATAAAGTTCATAGCATTCTTCGAGGGAAGGTGAGCAACTAGTGGTTGAGGTCTACTTTGATACCAATAACAAAATGGAAAGGTATTGAGTGAATTTAGGGAGCTAGGCGCTAAATTAAAGGACAGGACCTTCGGGGTAGTGATCTGAAAATTGCTACCCGTGCGATGTACTCAAGAGGCGAGAACTAGAAAGATAATACAGGTAAAGACATGGTAATGAAGATGGTAAAGGAGGGATGGTTTCAGATTTTTAGATCATTGAGCTCTCTTCCGGGGAAGGTAACCACACTTATACAAATGGGATGGATTCCATCTGAACTATCTCAAATAGCAGCCTTGTGGGAAGCAGCCAAAGTGTCCTGACGAAGGGTCTCGGCCTGAAACGTTGACTGTACCTCTTCCTAGAGATGCTGCCTGGCCTGCTGCGTTCACCAGCAACTTTGATGTGTGAGCCTTGTGGGAAGGTTTGCTTGGGTTGCTCTGAATGGTTTAAATGAAAATTGCAGGGGGATAAGAGCTAAAATGCCTTCACATCTAGTGAAGTAGTTGTGGGGAGAAACAGAAGGTAAGCCTACATACAAAGACAGGAACCAAATGAGCATGGGACTAATATTCTGAGTTGTCCTTACCTTTGAAATTACCTAGGGTTACCCATAGCCCTCTATTTTTCTAAGCTCCATGTACCTATCCAGGAGTCTCTTAAAAGACCCTATCGTATCCACCTCCACCACCATCGCCGATAGCCCATTCCACATACTCACCACTCTCTGCATAAAAAAAAACTTAACCCCGACATCTCCTCTGTACCTACTTCCAAGCACCTTAAAACTGTACCCTCTCATGCTAGCTATTTCAGCCCTGGGAAAAAGCCTCTGACTACCCACACGATCAATGCCTCTCATCATCTTATATACTTCTATCAGGTCACCGCTCATCCTCTGTCACTCCAAGGAGAAAAGGCCCAGTTCACCCAACCAATTCTCATAAGGCATGCCCCCCAATCCATGTAATATCCTTGTAAATCTCCTCTGCACCCTTTCTATGGTTTCCATATCTTTCCTGTAGTGAGGTGACCAGAACTGAGCACAGTACTCCAAGTGGGGTCTGACCAAGGTCCTATATTCTGCAACATTACCTCTCAGCTCCTACACTCAATCCCACGATTGATGAAGGCCAGTGCACCATATGCCTTCTTAACCACCGAGTCAACCTGCGCGGCAGATTTGAGTGTCCTATGGACTCGGACCCCAAGATCACTCTGATCCTCCACACTGTCAAGAGTCTTACCATTAATACTATATTCTACCATCATATTTGACCTACCAAAATGAACCACTTCACTAGTATCTGGGTTGAACTCCAGCTGCCAATTCTCAGCCCAGTTTTGCATTCTATCAATGTCCCGCTGTAACCTCTGACGGCCCTCCACACTATTCACAAAACCCTCAACCTTTGTGCCATCAGCAAATTTACTAACCCATCCTCCACTTCAATCCCAAAGATGAAGGGTTCTAAAGCAGGGGTCCCCAACCTTTTTTGCACTGCGGTTTAATATTGACAATGTACTTGGGGACCGGCCGAGCGGGGTAGGGTTGCCAACGGACGAGAGTAGCAGTCAAATACGTTGTGTTTACCCAGAAAAGTCTACAATGATCATGAAGCCTTGCGCGGGCACCAGTGCGCATGCGTGTACCTGCTGATTTTTTTTCCTGCAAACCGTTTTTAGCGATTCTGTTCGGGGGAGGGGGTGTGTTATTCACGATCAGAAAATACGTGATAAGTGGCTAATACACTCAATTTCGTTTCTAAAAGGGTTTATCTAACGAATTTAATATTAAACACACAGCGCATATTTTACTCGCATGAATATAGTGATAAGTCAATTATCATGGGAGGACAGGGGAGCTTGAAGTAAGTATTGAATGAACTTCCAGTAGAAGTGGTAGAGGCAGGTTCAATATTATCAATTAAAGAAAAATTGGATAGATATATGGACAGGAAAGGAATGGAGGGTCATGGGCTGAGTGCAGGTCGGTGGGATTAGGTGAGAGTAGCCTTTATCACGGACTAGAAGGGGCGAGATGGCCTGTTTCCGTGCTGTAATTGTTATATGGTTATATAAGTAAGTCAATAGCATCATAACATTTTAAGTAACGTTTCGATATTAAACACACAGTGCATATTTTCCTCATATGAACATATAAAATCATTGCAACACACCAATATCGCTGAATCAGTGGGAGCCCTGGGCTGAATACTTGTTCCCTACAACAAGCCGGTCCTATCGAGTGGTGATGGGAGACGGCGATACTCGAAGGGGGTATATCCAGTCTATTCCGCCATTTAATTTTCGTTGCATTCATTGCAGAAAACCCTGCTTCGCAGAAATATGTTGGAAATGGAAGCAACGTTTTCAGTGCTTTCGTGGCTATCTCAGAATATTTAGCCTTGATTTTGATCCAGAATGCCGGCAGAGATGTTATGTCAAACATACTTTTCAGCCCGTCGTCATTTGCAAGCTCGAGGAGTTGATCTCCTTCCCGCGCTGACATGGATGATGCGCGGGTAATGACCTCACATGCGTAATGGCTCAACAGAGGCCGTGACAGGGAATGAGGAAAGGTGCAGCTGACTCCTATCGCCAAATCATATTGTTTCCTCGCGCCCAGTAGCACATGCTTTGCAGCCCGGTGGTTGGGGACCACTGTTCTAAAGGGAGGATAAAGCAACTATGGCTGACAAGGGAACAATAAAAAGCAGAACAAAAGCAAAAGAGAGGGCATATAATACAGCAAAAAATAGTAGGAAATTAGAGGATTGGGAAGCTTTTAATAACCAACAGAAGGCAACTTAAAAAAATAAGGAGATATAAGATGAAATATGAAGGTAATCTGGCTAAAAATATCAAAGAGGATACCAAGTGTTTTACTCAGATATATAAAGAGTAAAAGAGAGGCGAGAGTGGATAGTGAGCTGCTGGAAAATGACGCTAGAGAGGTACTAATAAGGGACAAAGAAGTGTTGAACAAAATTGATATGTATTTTGCATCGTTCTTCACTGTGGAATACACTACCAGTACGCCTGGAATTCGAGTGTATCAGGTGGCAGAAGTGAGTGCAGTTGCTATTACTAAGGAGATTGTGCTTGGGAAACTGAAAGGGCTGAAGTTAGATAAGTCATCTGGATCAAATGGACTTCATCCTAGGGTTCTGAATAAGGTAGCTGAAGAGATTGTGGAGGCATTACTAATGATCTTTCAAGAATCACTGGATTCTGGAATGGTTCAGGAGGAATGGAAAATTGCAAGTGTCACTCCCAGACATCCCACCCTGCAAAAACTCATTTCAGGGAGGTAGCCTCACCATTTCAGGGAGGTAGCACCCTGGCTCCTGCAACCCCATATTCCACCCCCCCGCACCCCGTCGACCTCCAAGGGTGTATGTAATACTTTGTTTAGTGATTTTTGTCTAATCTGTAAACCAAGTTGGGTATATGCAGCAAATGTGACATTAAAATATGTACTTACATCATATATTGACAATATTCTTGTGGACTGGCCGACCCGGGGGGGGGGGGGGTGTTAAACGCGACCAGAATATAGGTGATAAGTCACTTGTAAGCGGCTAATACACTCAATTTCATTTCTAGAGGGACTTTTCTAACAAATTTAATACTAAACACACAGCACGTATTTTCTTTGCACGAATGCAGTGATAAGTCAATTAGAACAGTGGTCCCAAATCTCTGGGCCGTGAAGAATACAGCAGTAGCCAGAACGCACCCAGCACATCTTTAAGAAAAAAGCCAAAATAAACAAGCTAATTGATTAGGTGCCACCCAGCACGTAAGTGTCGGCCCAGATCAGAGACGACATAATCGGCAATCGCCGATATAAAGTGAAGATGCCAAATGTAAAGTGTTGTACTTGGTAGGTCAAATGTAAAGAGACAGTACACTGTTAAGGGCTTAACAGTGTTGATGAGCAGAGGGATCTTGGGGATCCAAGCACATAGCTGCCTGAAAGTGACTAAACAGGTTGATGGAGTGGTTAAGAAGGCATATGGTATGCTTGCCTTTATTAGTCTAGGCATTGATTTAAAAGTCAAGAAGTTATGTTGCAACATTATATAACTCTAGTTAGGCTATATCTATAGTATAGCTGCTTGCCTCATTATAGGAAGGATGTCGAGGATTTGAAAAGGGTGCGGAAGAGATTTACAAAATGCTGTCTGGATTAGAGAACATGCTAATTTGAGAGTTTGGATAAACTTAGGTTGTTTTCTCTGGAGTGGCAAAGGCTGAGGGGAGATCTCATTGAGGTTCATAAGATTATGAAAGGCATAGATACAGTAGACAGACAATATCTAATACCAGAAGGCATGTATTTAAGGTGACGGGGTAAGTACAAAGGAGACATGAGGGGCAATTTTTTTTCTTAAAACACAGAGAGTGGTGGGTGTGTGGTAGTGGCTGCCTGGGGTAGTGGTAGAGGAAGAAACACTGGGGACTTTAAATAGATGTTTAGATAGGCACATGAATGTGAGGGAAATAGAATGATATGGACATTGTGTAGGCAGATCAGTGTTGGCCATTTGATGACTAATTTAATGGGTTCGGTACAATACTGTGGGCTGAAGGGCCTGTTCCTGTGCTGTACTGTTCTATGTTCTATGAGAAGAGAACGACTTAAAAATTGGGGTTCCCAATCTGGAATCCACAGGTCCTTTGGTTAATGGTATTGGTCCATGACATTAAAAAAAGGTTGGGAACTCCTGCTTAAAATGGACTTGAGGGGCAACTTCTTCAGCCAAAGGGTGGAATGAACTGCTGAAGGAAGTAGTTGAGGAGGTACAATAAGCAGCATTAAAAATACCTTTGGATAAGTACAGAGATAAGATTTTTTTTCCTAGAACAAAGAAGAACGATGAAGGGTATCCTGATAGAGGTAGAGGTCCTCCCAAGCTTACAGAGAGTGCTTAATACTTTAAAACATTTTTTCTAATTTTTCCAAACACAAGGACAATCTGCTCGCCAATATTCTTGCTTGTGCAGCAAGGGATCTCACTGAAACCTTTCGAATGTTGAAAGACCTAGACAGAGTAGATATGGAAAGTAGATATGTTTCTCATGCTGGGAGAGTCTAGGATAAGACAGCACAGCCTCAGGATAGAGGGGCGCCCTCTCAAAACAGATGCAGAGAAATTTCTTTAGCCGAAGGGTGATGAACTTGTGGAACTTGTTGCCACGTGCAGCTGTGGAGGCCAGGTTGTTGGGTGTATTTAAGGCAGAGATTGATAAGATTCTTTATTGGACATGGCAACAAAAGTTACGGGGGAAGACTGGGAACTGGGGTTGAGGAGGAGAAGGAAAAAGGATCAGTCATGATTGAATGGTGGAGTAGACTCGATGGGCCAGAAGGCCTAATTCTGCTCCTATTTCTTATGGTCTTATGATATCGCATGGACTGAATGGAATTTGTTGAAGTTTGGCTTCTGTGGTGGTGGGAATGTCAGAAGAATGCCAAGGTAGATGATCCATTAGTCTTTTTTAGCTGAATATTGTTTTCGAACACTTCAATGACAGGCACAACATGTGAATGCTAGACGAGTGTCTTTGCTTTTAATTAGCTGTTTAATTTTTCCAATATTATTCATAGCTAGATATGGTTGAAAGACAGAACTTTGTTTTGATTTTTTGGCCAGGTGATTGCTTAGCTGTCCATTATATGTTGTTTGTGCATTTCAATACACTTATAATCCTACGTCACAGCTTCACCCAGAATAGCATCTTATTTTTAGGTACTTCAGCTTCCTTTATTTTCATCATCCGGGCAGATTAGCTATAATTAATAGGCAGTTACTTTCCTGTCTTGTAAGAATGGCACCAAATATGTCACCTGCATGACTTCGGTCTCTAGCCTTTCCACCGATACATTTGTTTCCCCTACCTCTCCAACTCTCGACAACTTAAAACTACTGTTTTTCCTTTTTGTTAGTTCAATGAAAGGTCAATTATTTGAATGGTTAATTCTTTTTCTCTCCACATAGGGATATGGACTTGTTGACTATCCTCAAACACTTAATTTTAATTCATTTTTAGGCACGCTTGGTACTGCTCACAGTGTAGCCTTTCAAACTTCAATGAATCTGAATTAATCCCTTATTTGACTGTAAAATGAATATAAAGTTACAGATTACAATGTTATATCGAATAAACTCTTCTCAGGCTTCCAGCTAGGTACATGAAGATAGCAGAGTTTGTCATTGAAGCATCAGTTATAATCAATACCTATACCTGGCTGGAAGCCCAAGGAGGGTTTATTCATCATATACGCTGGGACAGCACTATATCCTTTTTTAACAATAGTATATACTTTTGCTGTTGTTATCCACAGGTTAAAATACTAGATCTGTTCTTATTATTGTCACTTCCACTTAAAATTTTCATTCAATTTCATTAAAATTCCAAATTATAAAATGATCAAATTTCTAACATTCATTTAGCAACATCCAGTTGTGCTCTCATTTACGGTGATGAAATGCTTTGAGAGCTTGGTCATGGCTAGAATCAACACCTGACTCAGGAAGGACCCAGACCCACTGCATTTTGCCTATTGCCATGAGAGGTCTACCACAGATATGATCTCAATGGCTCTCCATTCAGCCTCAGATCATCTGAACAATGCAAATAACCACGTCAGGATCCTGTTTATTGACTGTAGCCCAGCACTTAGTTATTAAACCATCTGCCAAAAGAAAGAGATATTGCCAGTTCACTCGACAAAGACTCTCATACTTTTGTACATCTCATTTCAATTCCCCTCACTTGCCTATCTCCAAAGAAACAACACCAGCTTTCCATAATTGTACTTTTCCAGCTTGAAAACAGCCTTTTAAATCTCCTGTTTTTTTTTCCTTTACTCAAACATATCAATCCTGTAGTGGCAACCAGAACTGTAAACCACATTGTAGATATGGTACAATTAGTATTTTAAGCAGCAAAAACATGATTTTTTTGCTCTAATATTCTTTGCCTTGACTGACGAAGGTTAACATCCCACATTTTCTTATCCACTCTATCAGCCACTCCTTCCATCTTCAGGGGTCTGTGTACATGAATTCAAATTCCCTCTTTCTCTAGAAGTCTTAGTATTCTACAAACTATCAGGCATCTCTTGTCATGTCTATGCTCCCCAATTGCATTAACCTGGACTCCTCCAGACTGAGCAAAATGACAAACTGCTAGATGAATTCAGTGGGTCAAGTGGCACCTTTTCTTCCAACAGTTTATTTTTCCTTCCAAGTTTCAGCATCCGTAGTTATACATGCCTCCACTTTTCCAGATCGAATACAATTTGCCTCTCTGTGCTATTTCAATTATCCCATTGTTATTTCAAGAGTTAGCTGAGAAGGTATAATACCTTTAATTCAACCTCTAATTGTTAAAGCATGTGTGTAAATGTACTATCATCAAATATTGTTAACTGAATGCTATGCAAGGCCATATGAAGTTAATGTTTCTGTGTATTCAAATCAAATTCTGAAAATAGAAATTAAGTTCTAATTTACTCTGAGGCAACTGGAATCCTGCTCTCTGGTTCTAGGTGTGCTTAATTATGTATGAAACCTGAACAAGACCATAACTCCGTTGGAAAAATTAGGATTAACAAGTTCATGAAGCAAATGAGAAATATTTGTTCCAGTAAAATGCCAATTTAAGAACTGCACTTTTACCTCATCATCATCTGCATCATATTGAACATAGTGCTGTTCAAGTAGCTCTCTTTGATGTCGTTCTTGTTCTAGAGTTTGACTGATGAGTTGAGAAACTTCACTGCTCTGTCCCGGTTTCTCCCGGCCAATTAGAAACCTACAGAACATATGATTTTCTGTTCAATTTCAAACCACTGTTCATTTGTCATTATCAGTGACAAGACTATAATCAAGTAACTTAAGAAGAAATGTTTTTCCTCCAAGTTATTATACTACTTTACATATCATATTTGAACTGCTTGAAATTCATCAATGCCAAATTAATATTATCGGAGATTGAATGCTCATCACTCCAAGTTGTCTTGATTTTGGCCGAAACATGAAATATTCCAAGTCAAAATATATTTTAGCTTAGAGATGCTGTGCAACAGGATATCATAATGGCTAAATGAAACATTCCTTACCTAACTTTGCCTTTAGTTGTTCGCAGAACAGTAGCAGCAAAGCTTTGGGTAACTCCAACCAAGCTGATTCCATCCACTTCCACAATTTGATCATTGACCTGGATCCTGTATTAGAGAAAAATGAACAAGAATTTTTAAATAATTATATATTACTGAGCACAGTGAATGAAGGTAAAATACTAAATTTGATTTCAGTGGTTTGGATTATGTTATTACATAACATAAACTCCTAAATGAAAGGAGTTCCCAGTTTCCCTTAAATCCAAACAACCATCTTATTAATATTTCTAAAATCCAATTCTTGATGGATTGTATTGGATGCATTGGAAGGCAAATGATAGAGAAATGCTGAAACCTAATTATTTGGGGGCAAAGTGTTTCAGGCAGCATATGGGAATACGAGGAAAAAGTCAGGGATTTGCTCACCTTCCTTGGTAGTTCAGAATTCAAATTTTGAAAAGTACATATATTTACGTCTCAAAAAAAAAGACAGAAATGCTTGAAAACAAAAGGAAATTGTCCCATTTCTCTCCGTAAGGACTTAGTAGCCAAAAAGTACAGGGGAAATACCTGACAAGGTGGTGTCAAAGAATTTCTGAAGATGCCAGAGGTAGAAAATCTGATTCAGAGGGCATATAGTATAGCTACTTTTATTAGCTGGGCACAAAATACAACAGCACAAAGATTATGGTACAACTATACAATACATTACTGTGTATAGTTTCAGTGATTATGGGAGCAATACAATTGCAGAAAAGCAATTTACCGGAACATTGCCTGACCTGAACAGTTTTAGAAATGAGCAGAGACTGGAGAGGCTAGGCTTGTTTTCTTTGAAAGAAACTGCAGGATGACCCAAATGATTCATCCAAATTTATGAGAGATTTGCAAGTGAGAACCTATTACCCTTAGCAGAAATTTCTATTGCCGGGGACAATACTGTATATGTAAGGTAAAGATAGGAGATATAAACAGGGATTGGGAAGAAAATATGGAGCATTTTGCCTGATGGGATGGTGGAAGCAGATTTAAATGAGACCTTTCACAGCACATGGAAATATGCATTCATGATAGAAGGAATGGATATTTAGGGTGATTGATGGGACACCAATCAAGTGAACTGCTTTGTACTGGATGGTGTCTTGCTTCTTAAGAATCGTTGGTGTTGCACTCAAAGAAAGTGTAAAGCATGCCATCAGGCTCCTGAGTTACACCTTATAGATGGTGAAGAGGTTTTAGGATATGAGGTGAGTCACTCCCATAAAAGAACACCATCTTTAAAATGCAGGTTTCCCTTCACGATACACCTAGTCTAATTCCTTGAACACCCTATGCAACTGATGACATTTTAAGGATATTGGGGGATGTAAGAAATGATTCTTGGACTCTTGTAAATAACGGGTTAAAATTAAGTGCCAGCTTTTGTGTGTTCTGTTTTGTGAAAGTGTGCAGAGTCTGCCCTTGGCTAAGGAATCTGCCTTCAGCTTGTTTAGATTAACGACTCACAGCTGTTCCTTTGAGAACAACATGGGGGCTGAATTCAGACAGGTTGCATACATCATGCCTTACGATTTCACATCACTGATCTAAGTTCCCTCGTTTGTATAGAGAGAACACACTGATAAGGCAAGAATCTGTAATTAAAACCTTGATTTAGTGGACTCTCTTATCTAAGTAATTAAGTTTTGCTCCAACTGAGTTGTCGGGAATATCTGTTGAAACTGAGTGCTCTTTGTCTCTTCAGTTCTATAAATTGCCATGGTTCTGAGTGTTACTCAGAAGCTCATCATGAGCCGCCAGAGAGAGAGAGAAATTCTGTCTCTTTGATGTTCGGCTCCGAGTTTCTCACCAGCTGAGCTCAAACAAATAAACTGGTGAAAAGGTTAAAGTAAAGAACTGTGTGGTGTGATTATTGGTCCAGCGAATTTAAGTTTACACAACAACACTCTGGATATCCCTTCACTAGAAGGACTATATCGGTTTAAGGTGGCAGCTCATCAACAGCACTAAAGGACAAATGGGAATGGGCAATAAATTCTGGTCTTTCCGGCAATATGCAGATCCCTAAAATGAATATTTTTTTAGAAAATGAATAAAGATCCCAGAAAATCAACATGACAAACTGTATCAATACCAGGTTCCATATTACCATTGACAAATCAACTTCTGCCAATTCTTAGTCAAGCTGCTTGTCAAATTTCTACTACACTTCCTTTCACAAAGGCTGCAGCCAAGCTGGTATAGGCCTGCTTCCTAGCTATGGAGATGCAATATGCAAAGGAGAATCTCAAGTAGCTTTGAGTCTGCTGAATAGTCTATGTGACATCGAGCTGCATTACAATGTCAGGTTCAGCAACAATTGCTGGCTAGCCAGCAGGCAGAAACAGCAAGTGCACAGGTAAAATGGCAACAATGAGAATGCAGATGTCATCATTCTGATGAGAACAAAGAGGTATTCTGTTTCACCACATCTTTGCCCAAGTAAGCACATTAGCAACCCAAATAATCCGATGAAGGACAGATTGCTGGAATATTATTACATCTTTGGCCATGATATCTGGAACCAGAAAGGACACAATTTGACCAGCTGAATAGTGAACTGCAGGACAAGATATTTAGTAGCTTTTTCCTATGCTGTAATGGATACACAGTCCTTCCGAATACATATTCATATTAAATGGAGCATTGTCAGTATACCTGAGAACCTACAAGTATCTCATGTGCATGTGCCTGACAATTGGTCTGTCGACTGCCCCCATGGATTCCTTACCTCAATCCCCTGCATTGGAATCAGTGTGCTAACAATCTCTGAGAACTAAACTGAGTTACCTTTCCCACTAACATAAGTAACAAGGGCAGGAGCAGATCATCTAATCACTTCCACTGCCTCTTCCGTACATCAAAATCATGATGGATCTTCTATCGTGGTCATTTTCCAGCACTATTTTCATATACCATAATATGATTCCCTTAAATGTCCAGAAATTTATTTATCTGTTTCTGTATTTGAGTCTTATCAGACTTCCAGGGTATACAAATCCAAAACTTCACCATCCTTTGGCTGAAAAACAAATTTCACCACCTTAGTTCTAAAGGGCTTACCATGTAATCTAAGCTGTGAACCCAGACCTTAACTGGACAGTCATGAGAAAATATCCTTCCTTCTTCCAGTTTATCAAACCTTCAGAATGTTCTGTTTCAATGAGATCTTCTCTCATTCTTCTTAGAATTCTTAAGTATACAATCCATTCAGTCTCTCCTCACCTACCATGCCCAATATCACACTCTCCCGCAATAGGAAATGTATTCTTTTCTAGGCAAGGAAACCCAAACTACAAAAAACACTCAACGTGCAGTCTCAACAATGCCTTATGCAACTGCAATAATATATAAACCTTGGCACTGTAATGAAATCCTCTCACAATGCAAGTTAACATACCATTTTCCATTCTAAACACTTGCCCACCATACTTGTGTATGTGCACATCTGAGTCCTTTCCAACATCAACAATAAGCAATTTCTCACCAGTTAACAAATTCGTTTTCTGAATACCAGTCCAGATATTTCATATTTTAATATCATATTCCATCTGCCACATTCTTACCCAATCACGCAGCTTGTACATATGCTCTTGAAGCATCTTAATATTCTCCATGTTCACATTCACACCAAGTTTAGTATTATTAGATCACTTGGTTACAGTCATATAGCACATCAGCCACAGTGGTGATACACTCAGTGGCCACTTTATTAGGTACAGAAGCTACCTAATAAAGTGGCCCCTGAGTATGTTCGTGGTCTTCTGCTGCTACAGCCCATCCACTTCAAGGTTCCACGTTTTGTGCATTCAGAGTTGTTCTCTGCATACTACTGTTGTAAAGTGTGGTTTTCTGAGTTACTGTTGACTTCCTGTCCTGCTTAAACTAGTCTGGCCATTCTCTTCTGACCTCTCTCATTAACAAGGCACTTTCACCTACAGAACTGCCGCTCACCGGATGTCTTCTGGTTTTTTGAACCATCCTCTGTTAACTGTAGAGACTGCTGTACTTGAAAATCCCAGGTGATCAGCAGTTTCCAAGGTACTCAAAGTACCCCATCTGGCATGAACAATCATTCCACTGTCAAAGTCACTTAGATCATGTTTCTTCCTAATTTTGATGTTCAGTCTGAAGAACAACTGAACCACTTGACCTTGCCTTTATGCATTGAGTTGCTGCCACATGATCCGCTGATGAGATATTTGCATTGATGAGTAAGTGCACAGGTAGACCTAATAAAATGGTCATTGAGTGTCGTTTGTGAATAGTAGGGGTGCAAGCACCAATTCTGTAATATTCCACCAGTCACACTTACCAACCTGAAAGCTATTTATTTCCAGTCTATACTTAGTCCATAAACCAATTCTCAATTCATACTGATGCCTCATACCATGCAGATGATGGTGCTTAACTATCCTCTATTGTATGTTGATCTGGTGGCCACAGCTGTGACATTGAGCAATAGGGTACCATCCATTCCATTGTAAGTAAAAGACTGAGATAAGGGAGAAGTGGAATGCAAGTAATATTACTATTACCCTTAATTGTCTGCACAGCTGCTGGCAATGGACTCAACTGCAGCCATTCAAGTGATCATCAGCACACTCTCTCCTTGGCTATATGGTTGATGTACAAGTTATTCCCACCACCAGAATTGCTCAACTGCTAGTGTCTGGTCAACCAGTAATATGAGAAAGGTGAAAAACAAGGGTATTATTATTGTGACAGGGGAGTCAAATAAAAAGTGTTTTCTTAAGTCATATAGGTAGAGAAAATGCAAGTGATTGTGGAAATATTAAGTGGAAAGCAACTATGATGATTAAATATGAACACACCGTTATACTCCAAGATGTTTTCAGTGCCGCTGGCTATGAGCTATTCTGCAGCCACTTTAATAATGGCTGGGGGGGGGGCGTCGCGTGATGATGTGGGATTGAGACGTGTAAATTCAGCTCTCCCGCAACAAATCAGTAAAGTACCGTTTAAATAAAGCAAAGTTGGTAAATATTTTTTGAAAACTATTTATAAACTTTGTAAGACTACTTTACGGTATGCCTCCTAAACCGCAACAAAAGAAGTCTGCTGCTGCGAAGCAGCCGCGAGACGGGAAGGAAAAAGGGCCTACTGCAACGATGGAGCCTCGGACTCAGGTTGGATCTCCTTCGGTAGAACAGGGAGCAATGGCGGTGGCAGAGGTTGCTCCGAAGAAGACAACGGAATTGAGCATGCGCAAATCGACACAACGCAAACTACAAGAACCGACACCCACTGCAATTGAAAATGACTCAGAGTCAGAACTGGATTCTGCAGAGAACACAGATGAAGAAGAGGAGGAAGAATTGGAAGCGAGTGGAAGTAAAGGAGATGATAGAGACATAAGAGAGGCTGTATTGCGATCAACGGCTGAATTAAGGAAAGTAAGAGAAGAGCTTAGAGATACGAAGAGATGCTATAATAAAGTTATGGAAAGACAGGACAAAATGGAAAAGAAGCTTCAGAAGATGGAAAGAGAAATGGGGCTTATGAATGATAGAGTGGAAAAAACAGAAAATGATTTGCTTGTCTGGAACTCGGAAAGAAACCGACTCTTGGAGAAAGTGGACATGTTGGAAAATTTCAGTAGACGTAATAATATAAAAATTGTTGGTCTTACAGAAGGTATGGAAGGAGAAAAGCCAATAGAATTTTTTCAAAGATGGATCCCGGAGGCTTTGCAAATGGGAGAGGAGGCTCGATCAATTGAAATTGAGTGGGCACATAGAGCTTTAAGACCAAAACCAAAAGATGACCAATATCCACGATCGATTTTAATAAAATTCTTAAGATTTCAAGACAAGGAAAGGATTCTACAGGCGGCTGTTCGAGCTGCCAAAGATAGAAAAGGGCCATTGATAATTAAAGGGAAAAGAGTTTTTTTCTACCCTGATATAAGTTACGAACTTTTGAAGAAAAGGAAGAAGTTTAATCCAGTGAAAAAAACCCTATGGGAGCATGGTTATCAATTTATACTGCGTTATCCTGCAACTTTGAAGATTTTTTTGTCTGGTGGAGAAAAAAGATTTTTTGATGACTACCAGAAAGAAGAGCAGTTTGTGCGAGATTCTCTGAATATTCACCAGATACAAGAACAAACTTAGGAGAGCGAGATAGATTGAAGATGAAGATTGGGTTTAAGAATGGATTTGTTGGATTTTTGAAGCTGGATGAATGTATAAATATAGTATTAATTATATGAGGGGGGTAAGAAAGGTTAATACTGGAGGAAATTAGCTGGGAATAATAATACTAATTTTGTTTATATAGATATATAACTTTTTTTGTTGCGGGGAGCTGGAAGAAGCACTGATCGATTGCTACGTTAATCATGTGTGCAAGCGTGGCTTTTGCCGCGACCCGTAAAATGGAGGGGGGTAGTGTTGTGTATCTTTTCATTCACAACATTAGAAGGGGGGTACTTTGTTTTTTCTTTTTTTTCTATCTTTTTTTTCTCTTTTTGCCTGGAAGGTTGGGGGGGAACACATAGCATCATGGTGAAGTTTAAAGTGATTCCCCAAGGAACTATGAGAGTTGAGAAGATAAGTAATGTTTTAGATTGGAGTAACTTTGTTAAGAATAATGATTAATTTATTGAATTTTTTGAGTTTTAATGTTAATGGGCTTAATGGACCAGTGAAAAGAAAAAGAATCTTAACATATATTTAAAAAATGAAGATAGATTTAGCTTTTTTACAGGAAACGCACCTAACAGAAACAGAACATCAGAAACTAAAGAGAGATTGGGTGGGTAATGTTGTTGCGGCCTCATTTAATTCAAAAGCGAGGGGAGTAGCAATTTTGATCAATAAAACGTTACCAATTAGGATACAAAATGTAATAACTGATTCTGCGGGGAGATATGTGATTATACATTGTCAACTTTTTTCCGAACTATGGACTTTTATGAACATTTATGCACCAAATGAAAATGATGCAAAATTCATACAAGAAACTTTCTTGAATTTGGCGGATGCACATGAAAAAATATTAATTGGAGGCGACTTCAATTTTTGCTTAGACCCAGTCTTAGATAGATCAACCAAGGCTGTTATAAAATCAAAGGTAGTAAATCTAACTTTATCATTGATGAAAGATTTAAATTTGATTGATATATGGAGAAGAATCAATCCTAAAGAAAGAGACTATTCGTTCTATTCCCATAGACATAAAACTTATTCAAGGATAGATTTTTTTCTATTATCAATGCATATTCAACACAGAGTGAAAAATATGGAATATAAAGCAAGAATATTATCAGATCATTCTCCTTTATTAATGACAATAATAATGGCTGATAAGGAAGAAGTGGCTTATAGATGGAGATTTAATTCAATATTATTAAAACGTCAAGATTTTTGTGATTTTATGAAAAAGCAGATTCAATTTTGTTTGGATACAAATTTTCATTCAGTGGAGGATAAATTTATATTATGGGATGCGATGAAAGCACATCTTAGGGGACAGATAATAAGTTATACATCTAAAATTAAGAAAGAATATATGGCAGAACTAGATCTATTGGAAAAAGAGATTACAAGAATAGAAAAAGAATCACAAAGATATATGTCAGAAGAAAAACAAAGACAACTTGTCAATAAGAAGTTACAATATAATACACTTCAGACATATAGAACGGAAAAAGCAATTATAAGATCTAAACAAAGGTATTATGAGTTAGGTGAGAGAGCACATAAAATTCTTGCCTGGCAGTTGAAAACAGAACAAGCTTCCAAAACAATAAATGCAATTAGAACAAGGGCAAATAAAATATCTTATAAACCTCTTGAAATAAATGAAACCTTTAAAAATTTTTATTCTGAATTATATCAATCAGAATCCCAAAACGATGTTAAAGAGATAGAAAGGTTTTTAGCACAAGTTTCTCTTCCAAAATTCAATTTGGAAGAACAGAGGGGATTAGATATGCCTTTTACATTAAAAGAAGTTGAAGAAGCTTTAGGATCACTTCAAAGTAATAAATCTCCAGGAGAAGATGGTTTTCCACCTGAATTTTATAAAAAATTTAAAGATTTATTATTTCCTCTTTTTATGGAACTAATACGTCAAGCAGAAAAAATACATAAACTTCCAGAATCTTTTTCAACAGCAATTGTAATAGTATTGCCAAAAAAGGACAGAGATCCTATGAAACCAACATCATACAGGCCTATTTCTTTATTGAATACGGATTATAAAATAATAGCAAAAATTTTATCGAATAGATTATCTAAATATTTACCAAAATTAATACATATGGATCAAACAGGATTTATTAAAAATAGACAACTGGCAGATAATGTAACTCGGCTACTCAGTATAATTCATTTGGCACAAAAAAGGGATGAGAAGAGTATAGTAGTAGCTTTGGATGCAGAAAAAGCATTTGATAGATTAGAATGGAATTTTTTATTTAAAGTATTAGAAAAATATGGGTTAGGAACATCTTTTATAAATTGGATTAAAACTTTAAATTCTAACCCTGAAGCTAAAGTAGTGACAAACTCTCAAATTTCAACACCATTTCAGCTGAAAAGGTCAACTAGACAAGGTTGTCCACTATCACCTGCTCTATTTGTATTGGCGATAGAGCCATTAGCAGAACTAATTAGATTGGATCCAGATATTATGGGTTTTAGAGTTAACCAAGAGGAATATAAAATTAATCTTTTTGCCAATGATGTTTTGATCTATTTAACAAACCCACAACATTCGTTACATAAATTATCTTCTAGATTGGATGAATATGGGAAGGTATCAGGTTACAAAATAAACTGGGACAAAAGTGAAATTTTGTCTCTTACTAAAGGAGACTATAGTCAATGTCGATTAGTAACCCAATTTAGATGGCCGGTAAATGGTATAAAGTATTTAGGTATAAGACTTGATAGTGATGTAAAGAATTTATATAAATTTAATTATTTACCACTATTGAAAAAAATTCAAGAAGATCTTGACAAATGGATGATACTACCAATAACATTAATAGGTAGAGTCAATGTTGTAAAAATGAATATATTTCCGAGATTACAGTATTTGTTTCAAACACTACCAATACAATTGCCACAGAAATTTTTTCAAGAGTTAAATAAATCTGTGAGAAAATTTCTTTGGAAAGGTAAAATGTCAAGAATATCATTGGAAAAACTGACATGTAAATTTAGGTTAGGAGGGTTACAACTTCCAAACTTTAAAAATTACTATAAAGCAAATCAACTTAGATTTATTGCATCTTTTTTCGATGATCAAAAACCAGCATGGATTAAAATAGAACTAGACAAGATAGGAGAAAATAAACCTGAAGATTTTATATATAAATGGGAATCTAAATGGATACGGGAAAAGAAAAAATCTCCTATATTAACACACTTGATTGATCTATGGAATAAGATAAATGTTGATAAGGAAACACAGAAATCTCTATTAGCAAGGAGACCTTTGTTTCAAAACAGACTTATTCCTTTTACAATGGACAATCAACTTTTATATAATTGGTACCAAAAAGGGATTAAATTTATAGGAGATTGTTTTGAGCGAGGTATATTGATGTCATTTGAACAATTAAAGGATAAATATAAAATATCTAATAATACTTTCTTTTGCTACTTTCAGTTAAGGGCTTACTTAATAGGTAAGCTGGGTCAAACAATGTTTTTGCCAAAAGCTAATGAAATTGAAATTTTAATTCAAAAAGGGAAAATTAAAAA
Source organism: Mobula hypostoma (assembly GCF_963921235.1). Classification (NCBI taxonomy): domain Eukaryota; kingdom Metazoa; phylum Chordata; class Chondrichthyes; order Myliobatiformes; family Myliobatidae; genus Mobula; species Mobula hypostoma. The sequence continues at coordinate 146,063,697 of NC_086099.1, forward strand.
ATTGATTTCTTGTATGTATAATTTGATTCAAGAACAGACAATTAAACAAGGAACCCATAAGTCAAAGCAAAAATGGGAAACAGATCTGAATATTAATATTGATGAAATAAATTGGTCAAGACTTTGTCTGGACAGTATGACAAATACAATAAATGTTCGACTTAGATTAGTACAATATAATTTTTTACACCAATTATATATTACACCACAAAAAAATAAATAGATTAAATTCAAATTTATCTGATAAATTTTTCGGTGTAATCAAGAAATTGGTACTTTTTTACATTCTACTTGGTCTTGTTTTAAAATTCAACCCTTTTGGATAAATTTAAGAGTCTTATTGGAACAAATTACTGGAATTCAACTTCCACATAACCCTGTATTATTTCTATTTAGGTGATATTGAAGGGATAAAACCGAAACTTAAATTGAATAAATACCAGAAAGAATTTATAAAAATTGCATTGGCAGTAGCTAAGAAGACTATAGCAGTTACTTGGAAATCTGATTCGTATTTAAGTATGGATCGTTGGAATAATGAAATGGCTAGTTCTATTCCACTTGAAAAAATTACTTATAATTTAAGAGATAATTATCCACCATTCTTGAATATTTGGCGCCCTTATTTACAAAAGATAGGATGTCATATTTAAGTGCTCCGACAAAGAATTTGGTTACTTGGGGAAAATAATGAATAATTATACCAAATTTATTTTGAATCCCATGGAGCATGTGGAAACCTTCCAATACCCAGGCGGCTCTTCTTTTTTTTTTCTCTTTCTTTCTTTTAGGTAGGACTATATATATGGGGGGGGAGGGTTAAGGGGAGGGGGGGTGGGTAGATTTTATCTTTTCATGTATTCTTTTTGAAAATTCAATAAAAATTATATTAAAAAAATAATAATGGCTAGCACCAACCACCCCAGTTCCTTGTCAATAAGCATCAAAGTTGCTGGTGAACACAGCAGGCCAGGCAGCATCTCTAGGAAGAGGTACAGTCGACGTTTCGAGCCGAGACCCTTCGTCAGGACTAACTGAAGGAAGAGTGAGTAAGAGATTTGAAAGTGGGAGGGGGAGGGGGAGATCCAAAATGATAGGAGAAGACAGGAGGGGGAGGGATGGAGCCAAGAGCAGGACAGGTGATTGGCAAAAGGGATATGAGAGGATCATGGGACAGGAGGTCCGGGGAGAAGGAAAAGGGGGACGGGGGAAAAAACCCCAGAGGATGGGCAAGGGGTATAGTCAGAGGGACAGAGGGAGAAAAAGGAGAGAGAGAGAAAGAAAGTGTGTATATAAATAAATAACGGATGGGGTACGAGGGGGAGGTGGGGCATTAGCAGAAGTTAGAGAAGTCAATGTTCATGCCATCAGGTTGGAGGCTACCCTACGGAATATAAGGTGTTGTTCCTCCAACCTGAGTGTGGCTTCATCTTTACAGTAGAGGAGGCCGTGGATAGACATATCAGAATGGGAATGAGATGTGGAATTCAAATGTGTGGCCATTGGGAGATCCTGCTTTCTCTGGCGGAAGGAGCGTAGGTATCCTGCTTTCTCTGGCGGACAACTTCTAACTTCCGCTAACTTCTAACTTCTCTAACTTCCGCTAATGCCCCACCTCCCCCTCGTACCCCATCCGTTATTTATTTATATACACACATTCTTTCTCTCTCTCTCCCTTTTCTCCCTCTGTCCCTCTGACTATACCCCTTGCCCATCCTCTGGGTTTCCCCCCCCTCCCCCTTTTCCTTCTCCCTGGACCTCCAGTCCCATGATTCTCTCATATCCCTTTTGCCAATCACCTGTCCAGCTCTTGGCTCCTTCCCTCCCCCTCCTGTCTTTTCCTATCATTTCCGATCTCCCCCTCCCCCTCCCACTTTCAAATCTCTTACTAGCTCTTCCTTCAGTTAGTCCTGACGAAGGGTCTCAGCCCGAAACATTGACTGTAACTCTTCCTAGAGGTGCTGCCTGGCCTGCTGCATTCACCAGCAACTTTGATGTGTGTTGCTTGAATTTCCAGCATCTGCAGAATTCCTCGTCCTTGCCAATAAGCCCATTCAAAAGCCTGCAACTCATGGCAATAATTACATGATAACTTCGCCCAGAGTTTGTTGGTTAATTATTTTGTCATGTTACATGATGTGGTCTTCACGTACATTAGCCAGTAGTATATCTTTCTCAGTGTTCTTAATAAGGTTGTTTAATTAGCATGGACCCAAGTTATATAAGGATGTGGTGGGGTGTATGAACATTAAGTTGAAATTACCATAAGATATAGGGGCAGTACTAGGCCACTTGGCCCATCGAATCTGCTCCGATATTTCATCATGGCTAATCCATTATTCCTCTCAGCCCCAAACTCCAGTCAAGAAACTATCAACCTCTTGCTTAAATATTCATAAAAACTTAGCTTCCACAGCTGCCTGTGGCAACAAATCCCACAGATTCGCCACTCTCTAGCTAAAGAAATTCTTCTACATCTCCATTATAAAGGACTCTCCTCTATTCTGAGGCTGTGTCCTTTGGTCCTAGATCCTCCCACAAGAGCAAACATCCTCTCCACATCCACTCTATCAATTCTAGTGAATACAGGCCCAGAGCCATCAAATGCACTTCATATGACAAGCTGTTCAATCCTGGAATCGTTTCTGTGAACGTCCTTTGAACCCTCTCCAGCATCAGCACATCCTTTCTAAGATAAGAGACCCAAAACTGCTCACATTATTGCAAGTGAGGCCTCACCAGTGCTTTATAAAGTCTGAACATTACATCCTTGCTTTTATATTCTAGTCCTCTTGAAATGAATGCTAACATCACATTTGCCTTTCTCACCGCAGACTCAATTTGCAAATTAACCTAATGGTTGGGGGTGGGGAGGGGACAAAGAAATTGTTAGATTGTTAAATAGACAGGCGGGATCACTGACAATGACAAGGCCCTGTGTATGCAGCACTCTTGGTGGGTGGAAGAGAGACCCAATAATCCTTTCAGCATCCCTTGCAATCACTCATAGGTAGGGACTTACGGTCAGATGCCGTGCCATTTTGGTATCAGACAGTGATCAGGACAGTCTTGATGGTACTCCTGTGAAAATTGGTTAAAATGGAGGTAGGGTCTTACTCACCTCAATCTCCTCAGGAAATGCTGTGCTTTCTTGACCAAAAAGGTAGTATTGAGGGACCAGATGAGATCATCCATTATGTGCACTCCCAGAAACTTGGTGCTAACTCTCCCCTTGGAGGAACTGTGTATGTGCAGTGAGGAGTGGTCAGCCTGCACCTTCCTAAGGTCTACAATCATCTCTTTAGGTTTTATTCACACTAAGACTCAGGTTGTTGAGCTGGCATCATTCTATCAGCTGATCTACCTCCTCTTTGTACACCGTCTCGTCATCATTGCTGATGAGGTCAACCACTGTTGTGTCAGTTGTGAACTTGATGACTCAGTCCAAACTGGAACCAGAAATGCAGTCAAGTGTCAGCAGCGGGCTGAGCACACAGCTCTGGGGAGCACTAGTGCTCAGCATGATGAAGCTACACGTGTCTGTCAAGACAGACCGACTGTGCCCTTTATGTCAAGGTCCAGGATCTATTAACAGAGAGAGGTGCTGAAACCCAACAAGGACAGTTTACTCACCAGCTTCTGAGGGATGATAGTATTAAATGCTGAGCTCAAGTCATTAAATAGCCTCTAGAATATGATGCACCATTTTCTAGGTGGGACAAGACAGTGTGGACTGCAGAGGCTATGGCTTCATCAGTGGACCGAACTGAGAAATAAGTGAACTAGAAAGGTCCAAAGTAGTAGGAAGATGGGATTTAATGCGATCCTTAACCAGCTGCTCAAAGCACATCATGAATGTTAAGGTCAGGGCCACTTAATGGTATTCATTGCCCTCTTGTCCTGAATGATGGTGGCTGCATTGAAGCCTGAAGGGATTGTGGATTGTTCCAGATAGATGTTGAGGATGTCTGTAGAACAGTATTCTCAGCACCCAGCCAGGTACATCCAAAGCCCCACAGCTTTACATGGGTTGACCCTGGCTCAGCACTTCTTCACATCAGCTGCAGCCAGGCAGAATACCTGCTCCTCGAAGGTGGGGGGGAGGGGGGTGGAAAAGAAAGGCCTTCACTGACACATCATTCCATGCATTAAACAGTGTGGACAACATTCAACCTATCAGGAACAGAAAGGTCACTGTGATTGATACACAGTGTGGACTTGTAGTCCATTATGGTCTGAATGCCCTGCCACATGCACCTCATGTTTCTGGTGTCACAGAAGAGGCTGTATATTCTCTGTCAACAACCCTGTTTTGCCTTCCTGATAGCATAGGAAAATGCAGCTCTTTCTGAATTGGGTCTTATAGAACAATTGCAAGGCAGCATTCCAGTCTCTCAGCTGTGCCTGGACTTCTGCTGTCAGCCATGGTTTCTGATCTGCCCTCATATAGATGTGTTTAATAACCATGACATCCTCAATGTCGCTGGGCACTGACCTCACATTCATCGATGCTCACGTTAATGGTTGTAGGCAGCCACCTCCCTGAACATCTCCCACTCCGTATTTTCAAACACCTGGCCTGAAACAGCTCAGGTGCCTCAAAAACCTCAAACACCTGTTCCTCATGGCCAGGTGTTTATCTCCATTTGACACATTTAATCATTGGTTTGACATGTTTAATCAGTGGTCAGTTTACAGGAATTAGCATAATAGATAAATGGTCAGAGAACCTAATATGGGGATGAGGAGAAGCTTTGTATGAACCAGGGTTATTGGTCTAAGCCAGGTCTAATGCATTCTTACATCTAGCAGCAAAGTCAGAATGCTTACAGAATTTAGACAGGGCTATTTTTTTCAGTTAGCAAGGTTGAAGTCACCAACAATAGAGACACCATCGAGGTGTGAGTATGCAAGTCACTGATGGCGCATAGACATCACACAGCGCTTCCCGAGCATTAGCATGGGGGTGATGTATACAGCCACATTCACAATAGCAGTGAACTCTCTCAGTAAATAAAAAGGCCTGCACTTCACCATTAAGAACTCTACCATAGATGTACAGTGGGTTATCACTACTGAAATGCCCAAACACCAGTTTATATTAACAAGATACATACACCTCTACCATGGGTCTTGCCAGTGATCACTGGAATTCTGTTGGTCCGAAAAGAGATGAAACCCTCTAGCTGGATTTCTGCTTCAGGGATAGTACCCTAGAGCCACACTTTCATCAGAATGTACAGTGCCTATAGTAAGTATTCACCCCCCCTTGGAAGTTTTCATGTTTTATTGTTTGACAACATTGAATCACAGTGGATTTAATTTGTTTTTTTTTGACACTAATTAACAGAAAAGGCTCTTTTGTGTCAAAATGAAAACAAATTTCTACAAATTGGTTTAAATTTATTTCAATTATTAAACTCAGAATAATTGATTGCATAATTAATTACACCCTTCAAGACAGCATTTGGTAGTTGTAACTTTGGCAGCAAAGGCAGAGTAGAGTAATGATGGCGCTAAACGGTGACTCCTTTGCTTGCATCTTCAGAAACAGGTCTAGTTCCAGCATTAATATCTTTACTTTTCCCTTTCAGGGTTCTTTTTAAGACCCTGACCTGGAGTTACACGCTGACTTCAGTTCTTTGCGAGAATGGGACTCACTCTCAGGGTTTCATAACCGGCCGTTGTTGTTCGGCACACTAAGGGCTCAGTCTAAGATTCCGGCTTGGATTTGGAAGCCTAGGGTCTCAGGGCCTGGAAATGGGCGGGTCGAGGGTCAGTGTCACAGCAGGAGACCCGTGTGGCATCAGGGGAGTTGGAATATCTATGGCTGTATGCCTAGAGACCCAAGATCTTTGAGATTTTTGGGCACAGAGCTTGAAAAAAGCGACGTAACGGACTTTTAGCATCGTAAACGGGCGAGTCGTTTGTTATGTCTCCCCGTTCACTGAGAAAACGGAGACACCTCCTTCTTCCTTATTGGGGGGGAGGGGGGAGGGGAGAGGGAAAGAGTGAGACACACATATACACACACACACACACACACACACACACACATACAGTGGTATGTCATATACCAAGTGAAACGTGAAGTCTTTGGAATACTGCAAGTCTATGTCTTTGCTATTGCTTTACTCTCACTTGAGAGCTTGGTGGCGGGTGCCGATGCTTTTTTTTTGCCAGTGGTGGGAGAGGGGTGATTGTTGCTTGCTGCCGCTTACACGTGGGAGGGAGGGGAGCTGGCGGGGGGGGGGGGTTTGGGGTTCTAACATTTAACTCTCGTTCATTCTTTGGGGCACTCCTCTTATCTTAAATTGGACATTTGAATCTTTGAATTACAGCCTTGAGTTTGTGGGGATAGGTCTCTATCAACTTTGCACATCTGCACACTGCAATTTTTCTCCATTCTTCTTTACAAAACTGCTCAAGCTCTGTCAGATTGCATGGGGATCGTGAGTGAACAGCCCTTTTCAAGTCCAGCTACAAATTCTCAATTGGATTGAGGTCTCGACTCTGACTTGGCCACTCCAGGACATTGTTGTTATTACACCTTTCCCATGTAGCTTTGGCTTTATGCTTGAGGTCATTGTCTTGCTGGAAAACAAATCTTCTCTCAAGTTGCAGTTCTCTTGCAGACTGCATCAGGTTTTCCTCCAGGATTTCCCTGTATTTTGCTGTATTCATTTAACCTTCTACCTTCACAAGCCTTCCAGGACCTGCCGCAGTGAAATTCCCCACAGCATGATGCAGCCACTGCCATGTTTCACAGTAGGGATGGTGTGTTTTTGATGATGTGCGGTGTTTGGCTTATGACGAACATATAGTCTAGTGGCCAAAAAGCTCAATTTTGGTTTCATCAGACCAGCGAACCTTTTTCCAGCTGACTTCAGAGTCTCCAACATGCCTTCTGGCAAACTCTAGCCAAGATTTCATGTGAGATTTTTTTTCCCCCAAACAGTGGCTTTTTGCCATTCTCTCATAAAGCTGCAACTGGTGAAGCGCCTGGGCAACAGTTGTCGTATGCAGTCTCCCCTATCTCAGCCAGTGAAGCTTGCAATTTCTCCAGAGTTGTCATAGGTCTCTTGGTGGTCTCCCTCACTAGGCCCCTTCTTGCATGGTAACTCAGTTTTTTTGAGGACATCCTGTTCTAGGCAGATTTACAGATGTGCCATATTCTTTCCATTCTTGATGATTGACTTAACTGTACACCAAGTATTTGCTGTATTAACTGTATTTCCACCTTTAATATCTTTATTTTTCCCTTTCAGGGTTCTTTTGAAGACCCTGACCTGGAGTTACACGCAGGCTTTGACTCTTTGCAGGAATGGGACCCGTTCTCGGGGTTCCATGACTGGCCATTATTCAACATGCCAAGGGTTTGGATTGAGAGTCTCGATCGTGTTCGGAAGCCTAAGATCTCGGGTCCGGATCAAGGGTCCGTGTCACGGCAGGAGACATGTGTGTCATCAGGCAGATGGGAAAATCTTTTGCTGTGGGCACGAAGACCCGAGGTCTTTGCAATCTTCAGACACAGAGCTTGAAAAAAGCGACGAAACGGACTTTTAACATTGTAAACCAGCGGGTTGTTGTTATGTCTCCCACTCGCTGTAAAAGTGGGGACACCTCCCTCTCCTTTGCCAAGGAGAGAGAGAACCTGTGGTTTGTCAAATGTCGGATGAAATGTGAAGCCTTTGGGGTAACTTTAATTTCTCTCTTTGCTATTCGAGTTCAAGCGTCTTTGCACACGCTTGAACTCGGTAACGGTGCACTTTTCTTTTGCTGGTGGGGCAACCGGGATCGTTGCTTGCTGCCATTCATGTGCGGGAGTGGGGAACGGGGGGACTTTGGGGTTCTCACGTTTAACTGTTATTCATTTTTTGGGGCACTTCTCTGTTTTTGTGGATGTTTGCAAAGAAAAAGCATTTCAGGATGTATGTTGTACACATTTCTCTGACATTAAATTCGACCTTTGAACCTTTGAAGGGATTTTGTAGAGTTGCTTGGAGTATTCTTTTGTCTTCATGATGTAGCTTTTGCCAGGATACTGATTCAACAGCAGTTGGACCTTCCGTATACAGGTGTATTTTTATTAAAACCAATTGAATCACCTTGACTGCAGACTAGTCTCCAAAAACAGGCCTCCATTTAACTAATCATGTGACTTTAAAACCAAATGGCTGCACCAGTGATGATTTGTTGTGTCATATTAAAGGGGCTGAATACTTACGCAATCAATTATTTTGTGTTTTATACTTATAATTCATTTAGATCACTTTGTAGAGATCTGTTTTCATTTGACACAAAAGAGTCTTCTTCTGTTCAGCACTGTCAAAAAAGCCTAATTAAATCCACTGTGATTCAATGTTGTAAAATAATAAAACATGAAAAATTCCAAGGAGGGGTGAATATTTTTTATTGGCACTATACCTGTCCACCTCATGCTGAATCAGTCTCCAATGCAGGTAATCTAGTTTATTTTCTAGCTATCGAACATTTGAAACCAGAATCAACGTGACAGCTTGCCTGAAGGGTTTCGTCTTTAGTCTCGCTTGAATACTAGCATGCTTTCTTCGTTTTTGCTTCCTTGAGCACCACTTCTGATAGTGCCTCCCTGGGTGACTAGGAGGCAACAATACAGTCCACCAAAAGCCCATGCTGTCCAACAACTCACTGGTGAGGTAGACTTCAAAGTAACTTTATTATCAAAGTATATATTTGTCACCATATACAACCCTGAGATTCATTTTCTCAGGTGCATACTCAATAAATCTGTAAAGGAATAATAACCATAATAGAATCAATGAAAGACCACAGCAACTTGGGTGGTCGGTGTGCAAAAGAGAACAAACTACAAATACAAAAAATAAAGAAGAAATAATAATAATAATAATAATAATTTGGAAGTTTGGTTGATCGCCAAGATTAGCAAAATGTTTGCAGATGTTTTAGCTCCAATCGAGAAGCCATGATCAGTGCGCAGTTAAGCGTGCTATCTCCACAGAGTGCTGGAGATCGTACCTGGATCTCTTGTATCTTACTTGTTTGCCAAACTTGAATGCCCCTCATCTAGCCCTCAACAGATTGCAGATCTGATGACTCATCCAGGGCTCCTCCATGCAGAAGACTCTGAATGATTTTGTGGGGACACACTCATCTACAACTGTTTTAGTAAGTCCGTTGACAACCATGGTGTATTCATTCAGATCCACAGAACATGGCCCAGTCCAACAACTCGAAGCAATCCTGTAGCTGCTCCTTCGCCTCTCGTAACCACCTCTTTGTTGCAGTACTTGATGTTCTTAATATCCAGCAGTGTCATGTGATCATAAGAAAGAAATAAAAGATGAACAATTACATCATTAGTTGGTGCCACAGTAGCCACTGTGACTAGATGTGCCATCATCTTGTGCATATAAAATTGTAAATATTGTATCCAAATCTTTGAAATCGCAATTCTCCAGCCATCTTAGTAGTGCTTTCTTAATCCAGACTTGAACAATTTCTCTTTTCTTCTGTGAACACCTCAAGTGCAGATTCAGAAAATCAGGGTTCCCTCTTGCATGCCTGGTGTGGCATGGCTTGATAACTTATTTTTCAAAGATGTACAGTAGCTTCTAATAGGGGTGAAGCCGATTAAGAACAGCAGTAATGACTTGCACTGCTGTCATTAATGACAGTAATGAACAGCAATGATCATCTTCAGTTACATTCAACTGGTACCTGCCTCATCCAAAATTATACCTTGTGCAATAAACAACATGATCAGTGTTGGCTGTTGGCTCCATACATTCATGTGATGTGCAACTGAATTTCCTATACAAGATCCAGCAGCAAAAATGGATACAGGATTCATGTACATCGTGATTTCCATGCTCATTTTCAATCATGCTCATTCTTCCCCCATCCTCGGCCCACCAATCACATACTGGCCCATCTTATTACTCCCCCCCTCCTCTTTATACTGGCCAACTTCCCTTTACACTCTCAGTCCTGAAGTAGGGTTTGAGTCTAAAATGTTCACATTTCCATCCCTACCTCCACAGATGCTGCTCAACCTGACGAGTACCTCCAGCAGATTGTTTGTTGATCTAGATTCCAGCTTTTGCAATATCCCGTGTCACGATACAAAGCCCAGTGTCAAGCAGGTATCAGTTTTTTTCCCACAGAACCAAAACGTTTTGGGAGGGTTCTCAAGATACCTAAATATCATGACATCTTGTGCAAAGTAGTCCTCAGAGTGCTTTGCAACAGAGTACATATCCAACTTAATTTTTGACTAAGGAGAGTTATAGCACCCCAAAGTTTGGGCATCCATTAAGAGGTATGGGGTATCAGTAGTATCAAAATTTTGCAGCTACATATCAAACGCATCCCTCATCAGTCTGGGAAATCAAGAGAAACATATTAAATGGCAAGTATGGCAGTTTAGTAACCATATTATAAAGATAGAACCCAGAGTCAGTAGAATACTGAACATCAAAAGTAAAGGCAAGTTCTTCTTCATGTGCCTTGCACCTTACACGCTTGGCCCGATCATGGCTCTCCACATCGAACGATCCCACACAGCGTCAATGATATCTTGCACACTTAGATCTGTTAGTTCTTTCACAGTGTCCATATTTTTTTTCTTTGCCTTCCTCTTCCATGTTTCCCAGGCGAGTTAAGTATTCCCAAAACCAGAGAATCAGAACAAAACTCAAAACAAAGTTCCGCCACAAAATTTAAAAAAATAATTAAGTGGTGAAGTGTAGGTTCCATAAATATAACCACTATCAATCATGAGTGACCTGGCATATGAGAAAATAAGTATTTTCAAGTAATTTCAATCAAAGCACCAAACAGATCATCTTAGCTTACTTGCAGAGTCTCAATTTTTGCAGATATCAATGTCCAACAAACTTGATTTACATAAGCAACAATTTAAGAGACTTAGCAATGCACACAATAAAAGAAACCATATTTTCTCGTCGATAAACACTTCAGTAACTCTAAATGATGCTGTTTACTAGCAGTTAATAACAGCTAAGCAGGACAGACATGCAAACAGTGTCAATACTAAAGATTGAAGCCCAGAAGTTGAGGCCCAATGGCCAAGTCCCAGGTCTATAGTTTCACTGGGAAAGTTGGAGGTCTGATGTCTGTGAGTCCAATGGAGGCTGGAGGCGGCCTGTCCTGGAGTTGGGGGACTGTCTCTGTGAGTGGATGGGAGGGAGGAAAGAGGTTTGTATTGCTGCTGTTGCTCTGCTGAACATTGTGGGCATGCGATGTTGGCACTGGAACAAGTGGCTGCACTTGAGCATTGACCTCAACACATCCTTGGTGTTGTTTGTTAATGCGAACAGCCCATTTCACTGTATGGTTTGATGTACAAGTGATGAATAAATAAATCCAAATCTGATTTTATACGTGTCTATGAAACATTCTACAGATTAGCTAAGTATGTAAACATTCTAATAACACTTTTTCTTACCTGCTGTCTCTCTGAGCTGCACCTCCTTCAGTAACAGTCTTCACAAAAATTCCTAGTTTTTCTAATCCTGCATCCGCACCAACTCCCATTCCTATAATACTGATGCCGAGACCATCCTCATCTATGGAGCAAGAATGACAATTAATATGGCATAGGGTCAAGCTTAAATAATACACTTTACAACATCATCAACAGCAGTTTTTTTATCTATGATAATGAATACATAGAAACATAGAAATCAGAGAAATCTACATAAAAATATTTTGCTGATTGCATACCCAGGTAGAGAAAGTGAATATGAGCAGATTGAAGATTGTAGATTGAACTGACTCACAAACATCTCAAACCATGCCACAAAAGACATACCAACACGAATGTGGATCATGAATCAGAGAAGGAGGAATAAGGAGAGAAAGAGCAAAGGCAGCAAACAGCATAATGACTTTTATTGTGAAAGTTAGGAGTTTAAGAATAGGCAGACTTGCGTTAATGTTGATAAGGCCACCTTGGAGTGCTGTACATGGTTTTTTTACCTTCCAAAAGCAAGACGTAGTAATACTGGAGACAGTTCAAAAATGATTCATCAGGTTAATTCTTGGAATTAGAGGTCTGTCTTACCATGAGAGACTAAACTGCTTGGATCTATATGCATTAGAGTTTAGAAAAATAAGGGATGATGTTATACAAATATACAAGATCCCAAGCAGGTTTAACACAATAAACATCCAGATGTTTCACTGATGGGAGAGTCACAAACAAAGGGACAATTATAAAATAAAGAGCTGGTCATTTACAACTAAGATGTGAAGAATTTTCTCCTAGAGAGTGAAATTTTCTGGTGGAGGTCCAATCATTAGATATATTTAAAGTGGAGATGAATACATATTAAGAAATGCGCTTTTCAACCATCTAAACAAACTAGTGATGTTATGATCTCCCAAAGGATTCTGCGAACTTAACTCTTCTTAAGGATTCTGTGAACTTATCTCTCAGGAACGCAGGTATGGCACCTCAAAGCCAAAAGTCAGTCTTCTCTGGGATGGCCATTGCTGGGACGGACTTCAAGCCAGATTAAAACACTGAGGCCCAAGAAAAGAAAACAATCTGATGTTCAGCCCCACTATTCCACGTGAATTAAATCACTGAAGCTTGAGAGCAGAAAACAAACCAGTGTTCACCCCATTATTCCCTGACAATTAAAACGTCATGCCAGATTAAAGCACTGAGGCTTCAGAGTGGAAAATGAACCAGTGTCCAGTGGTATCTACCAGCGTTTGACCCATCTACTTCTCTTCTCGCGACTACCAGTGAGCAGGAGGTGCAGGAGTCTCAGGTTTTGCCCTGCAGCCATCGGGCTCCTGAGCTGGCTTCACTCACCTCAGCGCTGAACTGACTCCGCAGCTGTAGACTCACTTTCAGGGACTCTGCAGCTCAGGCTCTATATATTATTTGTTTTTTTTTATTATTTGCAAGATTTGTCCTCTTTTGCATAGACTTTGTTGAGTGTGGTTTTTCATGGATTCTACCGTGTTTCTTTGTTTTGTGGCTGCCTGCAAGAAGATGAATCTCAAGGTTGAATATATACTTAAATCATAAATTTACTTTGAACTTGGATATTTGAAGGATCGAGGAGCTGAAGGTTTGGGAAGCTAGCACACAAGAAGCTAAGGCCAGAGTGGATCGGCCACGATTATACTGAATGGTGAGGCAGTCTTGAGGGGACAGGTAACCTACTCCTGCTCTAATTTCTTGTGCTTCTGTTCTTGTAATCTTAAACTTGGTTACTAATGCTGATTTCAAGAAAATTTTAGAAGTTACTGTGGAATTTCACTGACCATTCAAATCAACTGAAAATGAAACAGAGATACTAAGAAAGAATAGAATGTGTGGCTGCACTAATGATTGTGGCTAATCAAAGAAGATGAATATGGAAAGAACAAAATTGTCAGAGGATGCAATTTTGCTAATGACTGTTTCGTTGCTATGGAGTGGAATCCAATTGAGAAATAGCAGTTGTGTAAAGATGGGCATGTACTTTGAAATATCAAAGTACTTGAGAAACAACAATTATTTCATTCTCCTTATGCTCGTGTACAGGAAATGACACGAAACAATCCTGAATCTTGCAGAAGTTGTCGAAGATGGAACCAGCAACCAACATGACTAACAGCGACATTCTGCAGACAGTTCACATAAATACTTCTTCTTACCGTTCTTTTAAATATACTTCTACTACTAACCTGTGTGTGATTGAAGCCTGTAATTTACATTTTGAGATTCTGTAATTTACAATGTTTTGTGCCGACTGACTGATCTGGCACTTTTGCTGTCTCAGAGAGAATACATTGCAGTTGAGAGCAAAGTTGGGAAGGGAGCATACTGTCCGATGTTGGAATGAAAAACTGATGATCGGCTCCAATTCTCCACCAACTCACCAATTAAAGCATCAAGAAAAATTGAAATCAACAAGAACGAGAGCAAAAGGTGAGCAGGTGTTCAGCATCCTCTGCCTACATTTGACCAGTCTTCCTCTAATTCACTGCGACCAGAGGAAGGTGCAGGAGTCTTGAGTTGTTTGGCATGGTTTATGAATTGGACTCGTCTCCAGAGGACTCCGCAGTTCATGTTATATGTGCTTCTAGTTTCCGGTTACTCCTTTTATTGCTATTTTGCATGATTTTGATCAGGGAGGACTGGCTCTGTGGCCTGGAGATAATGAACGACACAGCACTAAATTGAACTGAACTGAACAAAACAACGTTCTTGGAACACTCACAATGCGCTGGAGGAACTCAGCAGGTCAATCAGCATCAGCTGAAAAGATTAGTCGACGTTTCAGGCCGAAACCCTTCGTCAGGACTGAAGGAAGAACTTTGGGGAGGGTTTGAGGAATGCTGGTACTTGAAAAAACAGTAATTATAAAGACAAAGGGGTGGGGGAGGGGAAGCAGGGAGGTGATTGGCAGGAGAACAATGCGAAGTAGTAGAAGGAGGCAGAACTATGAGGGAGGTGATGTGAAATAGGGAATAGGGATAAGCCAGTCACCTCCCTGCTTCCCCTCCCCCACCCCTTTGTCTTTAAAATTACTGTTTTTTTCAACCACCAGCATTCTTCAAACCCTCCCCAAAGTTCTTCCTTCAGTCCTGATGAAGGGTTTCGGCCCGAAATGACAACTAATCTTTTCAACTGATGCTGACTGACCTGCTGAGTTCCTCCAGCGCATTGTGAGCATTCCTTTGACAACAAGATCTGCAGATTATTTTGTGTTTAGAACATTCTTGGACTGTTTCCAAGACTCTGCAGTTTGATGTGTAATATTCTTTGTACTATTCACTCATTTTTTGTTGTTGACGTGATTTGTTTTTTTTTTGCACGTTAATGTTTGATACGCCCTTTGAATGGGTTCCATAGTGTTTCTTTGTTTCATGGCTGGCGAATTTCAAGGTTGTATACTGCATACAAATTTTGATAATAAACGTACTTTGACTCTTTAAAGGATGGATTAAAATAGAAGATAACAGCTGAAAGAACATAAGAGTTGCAGCTTTATTTCTCAGGTAAAGGATATTATGCACAGGAGGTAGGGGAGCTGGGGGGTACTTTGGGGTTCTAACATTTAACTGTCATTAATTCTTTTGGGGCACTCTTCTGTTTTTGTAGATGGTTGCAAAGAAAAAGCATTTCATGACGTATATTGTATACATTTCTCTGACATTAAATGTATCTTTGAAACCTTTGATTTAAAACAACCACTCTGAAAGGGATATTTTAATATCTTTAGTAAAGTAAACTTTTGGTTTAATTATATCATAGGGATTTGGATATCACTGGGAAAACCGAAACTGATTGTCGACCTCCAATTGCCTATAAATTGAATGGATTTATAGGCCATTTCAGAATTAAGTATCAACCAAATTGCTGTGAATCTAAATTCACAGAAAGAAAAGATACTACAGACTTCTTTCCTTATATTCAAACAGTTTTTGTGAGTCATATATACCTGTGTTTTATTCAAAGCTGACTCAATGAAAAGATTTAAAATTCCCCCTACAAATAGAAAGGAATTTGAACTTTTCCATGTATGAGCCAGAAAAGGTTGTAGATTGTTTTCACAAATTAAGAGAGAGATTGAAAGGAAAAAAAGAAGAGTTGGGAGGGTCCAATAGTATTTTATGTGGCCCTGCTAGATCTGATGATGGATTGCTGAAAGAGTTCCATCCCAGATATGCTCAAGTCAATCCACAATACAGAGGCAACTGTTTCAAGAGGTCAAAGGCATCAAAGTTGGAGCTAGGTGAAGTGACCACAGGTAAAAATACAGTGGCATATACACTGAGTGGCTACTTTAATAGATACACTTGCTTATTAATGCAAATCTCTAATCAACCAATCATGTGGCAGCAACTCAATGCATAAAAGTAAGCAAACATGGTCAAGAGGTTCAGTTCAGACCAAATATCAGAATGGGGAAGAAATTTGACGTAGGTGACAGATCTCTCAATGCACAACATTTCAAACCTTGAAGTGCAAGGGTTACAGCAGTAGAAGACCACGAACATACACTCAGTGGCCACCTTATCAGGTACAGGAGGTATCTAATAAAAGGGGCCACTGGGTGTAGAATGCCAAAGGCTCTGCAAGTGAAATTTATGAAGTTCAGAGTAAAGTGATTATCAAAGTACAGATACATCACTATATACAACCATGAGACTAATTTAATAGCAAGCATACTCAATAAATCCATAGAATAATAACCATAACAGAAACAATTAAAGACCTCACCAACTTG
Organism: Mobula hypostoma; assembly: GCF_963921235.1. NCBI lineage: Eukaryota > Metazoa > Chordata > Chondrichthyes > Myliobatiformes > Myliobatidae > Mobula > Mobula hypostoma. Next base: position 146,079,956 of record NC_086099.1, read on the forward strand.
GGCATTCAACTAGTGTGCAACAGACAACAAACTGTGCAAAGACTAAAAGAAAGAAACTTGTTTGTTTGCTACATACACCTGTTAGGGTACATTCTCCAGATACCTTATAAGGTAACCCTAGCCTTCAGCCAGGAGCAGATATCACCAGGTGGTTCCCAACCTTCACAGAATGTTTCGACCCTTAACCATTACACTCTCCAGTTGGTGGGCCGGTAGTGGTGGCCAAATCACTGTCCATCTGCTCCTGGCTTCCAACTTCCTTCCTCTCATCTACTCCAAATCCAACAAGAGGCTCATTCTGCCTCTCCCCCCATCCTACGAGCTGTTTCTTTTTTGCTCCTTTCGTCCAGGCCCAGAGCTGACAACAACCGGCACGTTGATTTGGCTGGGAAACCTCTGCAGCCGATCTCCACAGGGAACAACCATGCCTGCCATCCCTTGTCTTTACACTCCTGCACTAAGGGCTGGTACTTCAAGGCCTTTCTCTCATGGGCCTCTTCCCATCCCTCCTCCCACGGCACAGTCAGCTCAACCAGAATTATTTTCCTGTCTTTAGTTGACCACAGTACAATGTCCGGGCATAGGTTTGTGTGCACCACATCCTTCCCACATCGACCCTCATCTCCCAGGACCTGGCCGTTAGCAGCAGATTGGGCTTTGGTTGTTTGGTTATGAAAGGCCTGGCTCCCTCTTGGATGAAAGTGATGGCCTTCCTCAAATCTGTGCCAGCCATCCTCTTCTTGCATCTCTCTCACTCTAATGTGTCAGCAAGAACCAGAAGCACCTTATCATGACACTACCTATACCGTCCTTGAGTTAGAGCTGTCTTACACCCGGACAGTACATGAGCCAGTGTTCCCTTTTGACCACAGAGCTTACAGTTCGGGTCCTCTCTCATCCCCCATGTGTACAGATGTAATGATGAAGGAAGGGTGTCATACACGGATGGCAAGAGGAAGGAAATACCTAAGGGCTCCAGTCTCCATAACTCTGCCCATGAGATCTTGCACTTGGGCAGATCCCATTTTGTCCAGGCACCCTGGGACCCTTGTTCCACTGCCTTTGACATCCGCTTCTCTTCCTCACGGATCCCTACTTCTGCCTGTACCATATCGCGCCTGTTCCTTATGCTTGCGTTTCCCCACTGCTGGAAGTTAACTGAGCCGAGGCCTTGCCACCTGACGCAGGGGTTGTCGATAATATCTTGCAGCTTCAGAGAACACAATGCCTGCTCCACAGCTGCGTTGGCTGCCCACTTGCGCCCAGATCTGGTTGTAACGCCTGCTTGTTTTACCAAGACATCATTGGAATCTCTTAAGCTTAACAAGGCTCTGCATTTTGCCACCTTCAATTCCTCCACAACAGATGACAGGGGAGGCTGCAGTTGCCCAGATTGAATACAGGTGTCCCTCACTTTTTGATTGTTCGCTTTACGACACCTCGCTGTTACAAAAGACCTACATTAGTTACCTGTTTTCGCTAACAGAAGATGTTTTCATTGTTATGAAAAAAGACAGCACACGAAAAAAGGTAGCAGCCAAGCTCCTCCCCCAGAACTGCATTCTAGCCAGTATTGCTTAACACGTGCCTGCAAGCATCTGTGTTTTATGTCGATTTATTTTGAGCATCCGTTAGCAAGATAAGTTCTAAGGTATCCAAAAAGCCTAAAAGAGCTCGTAAGGGTATTACACTTAGCGTAAAACTAGACATAATGAAGCATTCCAATCGTGGTGAACGAAGTAAAGACAACGTGAGTTTGGCTTGTGGAAGTTGACGAAGATGATGTTGAAGAGGTTTTGGCATGACCAAGAACTGATAGATGAAGAGCTGATGCAATTGGAAGAGGAAAGGATAACAATCGAAACCGAATGCAGTAGCTAATGGACCGAAACTGAAGTTGTCCAGGAACTGAACGTGAAACAACTGCATGAGATTTTCGCTGCAATGATTGCAGAAAAGTACGACTTTAATTTTGAAAGGGTGCATAGGTTTAGGGCATATTTGCGGATGGTTTGAGTGCTTACAAAGAACTGTATGATAGAAAAATGCGCGAGGCTAAGCAATCAAGCATACTGTCGTTTTTCAAGCCTTCCACATCAGCTACAACAGACGGCAAACCTCGACCTTCGACATCGAGGCAGGCAGACAGAGAAGATGACCTGCCTACCCTGATGGAAACAGACGACGATGAGATGACACCCCTGTGTCCTACCAACCCAACCTCCAGATCGCGGATCGATACATTGCCGCGAAGAATGCAGTGGTGCAGAAGTAGCCAGGACGCACTTAGTACCTCTTTAAGAAAAAAGCCTAAATAAACAAGCTAATTAATTAGGTGCCACCCAGCAAGTAAATGTCGGCCCAGATCAGAGGCAGCGCAATCGGCAATCACTCGTGATATCCTGATCTGGGCCGACATATACGTGCCAGGCGGCACCTAATTAATTAGCTTGCTTATTTTGGCTTTTTTCTTAAAGATGTGCTGGGTGCGTCCTGGCTACCGCTGCACCCCTGCATACTTCGCAGATCGGTATCGGTCCGTGGCCTGGAGGTTGGGGACCACTGCACCAACCCAACCTCCAACGACTCAGCCTAACACTCCATCATCAGTGTGCTCGGTGCTGTCTTCCCAATTCCGGTAAGTGATACTATACTGTACATACATTATTTCTACTTTATATAGGCTGTGTATCTTTATGTGTTATTTGGTATGATTTGGCAGCTTCATAGCTTAAAGGTTACTGGAGAGAGTGTTTCTGCCGAGAGCGCTTGCGTGAGATTCTCGCTACAGTGGACAGTGTGGCAATGATTGTAGAAAAGTCTTTCTACTTTATATAGGCTGTGTATTTATCATATCATTCCTGCTTTTACTATATGTTACAGTTATTTTAGGTTTTATGTGTTATTTAGCATGATTTGGTAGGTTATTTTTTGGTCTGCGAACGCTCTCAAATTTTTCCCATATAAATAAATGGAAATTGCTTCTTCACTTTACCACATTCCCGCTTACGAACCATTTCATAGGAACGCTCTACCTTAGGATGGCGGGGGAAACCTCTATAGAGGCCCACTGAAGAGAATCTTGGAGGAACTCCCAACCATCTCCACTGGTGCTTGTTGGTTTTCCTCTCAATGCCCTCTACAGCAGTCATGGGGAACTCAAAGTGTGAAGAGCCAGAGAAGCCTGGGCAGAAGGCCATATTAGTACAGCCAGGTCTTGAATTTACCGGGAAGTCCGGATTTGTCGATATTCTTCAGCCATTCGTCTATCTGCTTCACAGCATTGATGACATTGGCCCCATCTGTCAGTGACACATTAAACCACTTCCCCAAGCATTTTATCGGGTTACCTTCGATGGAAGGGCTGACCTCACCCTGAACTTGGAGACTAAACTTGCTAGTAACTTTGCCCTTTCTGATCACCATACACCTGGACTTCTTGGCCTTGAAGGACATCCTCGCCCAAGTGGCTACATTGTTCAGGGTTTCCAATACCCATCTTGCTTGGACATGCGACACAGTTGTTGTAGTGATGTTGTCCACGAACCCTCGTAGAGCCGGCTGAATAATGCCTGACTCCAGCATCAGGCCGCGGGTTACACCTTCTGCTGCTGGTAATAGGAGGTTCATTCCCATGATAAATAGGCGTTCAACCAGTGTGCAAAAGACAACAAACTGTGCAAAGACAAAAAAGAAAGAAATAATAAGCATAAATAAACAATAATATTGAGAACTTTAGATGAAGAGTCCTTGGAAGTGAGTCCATAGGTTGCGGGAACACTTCAATCATGGAGTACGTAAAGTGGAATGAGGTTATCCCCTTTGGTTCAAGAGCCTGAAAGTTGAGGTGTAATAACTGTTACTGAACCTGGTCTGAGTCCTGAGGCTGCTGTACCTTCTTCCTGATGGCAGCAGTGAGAAGAAAGCATGACCTGGGTGGTGGGGCACGCCGATGATGGATACTGCTTTCCTGCGACAACATTTCACATAGTTATGCTCAATGTTGGAGAGGGCTTTACCCGCGATGCACTGGGCCGTATCCACTATTTTTTGTTGGATTTTCCATTCAAGGGCATTGGTGTTTCCATACCAGGCTGTGTTGCAGCCAGTCATTATACTTTCCACTACACTTCCATGGAAGTTTTTCGAAGTTTTAGATGTCATGTTGAATCTTTGCAAGCTCCTGAGGAAGTAAAGACGCTGCTATGCTTTCTTTGTAATTGCATGTACATGCTGGGCCCAGAAAAGGTCCTATGAAATAATAACACCAAGGAATTTAATGTCGGTGGCCCTCTCCACCTCTGACCCTTTGTTGAAGACTGGCACATGGACCTCTTGTTTCCTCCTCCTGAGGTCAATAATCAGCTCCTTGTTCTTGCTGACATGGAGTACGATGTTGTTGTTATAGCACCACTCAGCCAGATTTTCAGTCTCCCTCCTAAATGCCAACTTATCACCATTTTTGATTCGGCCTACAACAGTGGCATTGCCAAGAAACTTGAATATGGTATTGGAACTGTGTTTAGCCACAGTTATAAGTATAAAGTGAGTAGAGTAGGGGGCTAAGCACACAGCCTTGAGATCCACCTGTGCCAATGAAGACTGTGAAGGAAATGTTGCCAATCCAAACTGACTGGGTCTACAAATGAGGAGGCATTGAGGCCACAATCTTGCTGCTTATTGATTAGTTTTGAGGGAAAGATGGTACTGAATGCTAAAGCTGTAGAAGATAAAGAACATCCTGATACATGGATTTTGCTGTCCAGATGTTCCAGGGCTGAGTGATGAATCAAAGAGATGGCATCTGCTGAGGACCTGTTGCACCGGTAGGCAAATTGGAGCAGATCCAAGTTGCTTCTTAGACAATTGATGTGTTTCATCACTAATCTCTCAAAATAATTCATCATTGTGAATTTAAGTAGCTGTGCAATGCAATAGTGAAAGGAGGAATTAATTTTTAGGATGGTGAATGAGGACACAATCAAATTAGTTGCTTTACCATAGGTGCCAGTGTTGCACTTCTTCAGCAATATTGGCATTGTGGTCATCTAGGAGAGTGAACAGTATTCCACATCCCATACCCATACTGCACAGTAGAAACACCTTTAGAGTGATAAAAGGCAAGTCCCTTACTGTAATATAGTGAGTCCCGGGCCTACTCTTGTTGCCATAATATTTATGCGGCTGGTCAGCCTGAATGTCAAATATATGTGATTAGGCTCATTTACATGGTCACTGCCTGTCACTGTTGTGGTACAAATATTACTTACAATAATCAGCCAAACTTAATCCTTGTTTTCAAAAGGCACAAAGATCTAAATTTCCTGACTTTTGAGTGGCATTAAATACGTCCAATCATCAGCAGACATCTAATTTCTTATTATATCAATGATAAAGTAGCTGAAGTTAATGGAACCTAGGAATCTGGCTGTAATATTTATTTCAGGCAAGTCAGCATTTAACAAAAAGGGTTGCACAATCTTGAATAGAAATTGTTAAGGATGAGATTACGGAGAACCTGGAGGCACATGATAATATAGGCCAAAGCCAGTATGGTTTCCTGAAAGGAAAATCCTGCCTGACTAACCTACTGCAATTTTTTGAGGAAATTACAAGCAGGGTAGGCAAAGGAGATGCAGTAGATGTGGTGTACTTGGATATTCAGAAGGCCTTTGACAAGGTGCCGCATGAGGCTGCTTAGCAACATAAGAGCCCATGGAATTACCGGGAAGTTACTAGCATGGGTGGAGCATTGGCTGATCAGCAGAAAATAGGGAGTGGGAATAAAGTGATCCTATTCTGACTGGCTGTCAGTTACCAGTGGAGTTCCACAGGGGTTGATGCTGGGACCGCTACTTTTTACGATGTATGTCAATGATGTGGACTATGGGATTATTGGATTTGTGGCTAAATTTGCCAATGATATAAAGATTGGTGCAGGAGTGGATAGTGTTGAGGAAACAGAGAGACTGCAGAGAGACTTAGATTGTTTAGGGGAATGGGCAAAGAAGAGGCAAATGAAATACAATGTTAGAAAGTGTATGGTCATGCACGTCGGTGGAAGAAATAATCAAGCAGACTATTATTTAGATAGGGAGAGAATTCAAAATGCAAAGATGCGAAGGGACTTGGGAGTGCTTGTGCACAATACCCTAAAGGTTAACCTCCAGGTTGAGTCAGTGGTGCAGAAAGCGAACGCAATGTTGGCATTCGTTTCTAGAGGTATAGAATATAAGAGCACGGATGTGATGTTGAAACTCTATAAGGCCCTCGTGAGACCACACTTGGAGTACTGTGTGCAGCTTTGGGCTCCTTATTTTAGAAAAGATATACTGACATCGGAGGGGGTTCAGAGTAGATTCACGAGAATGATTCCAGAATGAAAGGGTTACCATACGAGGAAAATCTGGCAGCTCTTGGGCTGTATTCCCTAGAGTTCAGGAGAATGAGGGGGGATCTCACAGGAACACTCCAAATGTTAAAAGGCCTGAACAGATTAGATATGGCAAAATTAGGTAGGGTAAGGGAGTCTAGGACAAGAGGACACGACTTCAGGATTAAAGGACATCCATTTAGAACAGAGATGCAGAGAAATTACTTTAGTCAGAGGGTGGTGAATCTGTGGATTTGTTGCCACAAGAGGCTGTACAGGCCAAGTCATTGGGTGTATTTAAGGCAGAGATAGACAGGGCATCAAAGGGTATGGGGAGAAGGCAGGGGAATGAGGATGACTAGAAGAATAGGACCAGCCCCTGACTGAATGGCAGAGCAGACTCAATAGGCCAAATGGCCTACTTCTGCTCCTATATCTTATGGTCTTACAAAATATGTATGTTTATATCATTCAATATATTTTATAGTCATGCACATTTCACTACTGTCCTTTTCTTTCAATATCCTATCTAAAACACTGTTCTCATCATCTTTTGGCTATCCCTCGTTATATCACAATTTTCAGCATGTTGTTTTTTGTTAGACCCCTCTCCTCACAAACTGGTTCATTTATGTTTTATGTAAATAGTTAGTCCTGTAGACAATTGATAATTCCCTTTATGTTTCTCATCTTTTCTAAAGAAATATGTAATTCAAGTTTATTATTTCCCTTTCAAACTCCAGGACAGAACAAGAAATTTCAAAATTAATTGTGGTTCTTATTCCTACCTTTCTCAAGTTCTACTGGGAAAAGATCCAACCTTTCTACACGCTTTTCCAGTTCATATTCAGCAGATGCTGCAACTGGATCCACTTCATCATTTCTCCTATCATAGTCTTCATTAGAGTAAGTGTGGAAAACCTGTTAAAATAATAGATTGAATTTGTGGTTAGTTCACTTAGAAAAGCAATGATCAAAACAACAAGAATCACTTATTTTTCTATAGCATATTTGCTCAAAAGTTGCAAGACTTTGAGAAGCATAATTAGTGTAAAGTAGTCATTATTTTGATATGTCAGTTGTTTAAAAATGAGAAAATACTAACAAGGCAAAAAGAGAATTTCATATGCAAGTCCAAAATTTATAGACTGATGAAAATAAATGACAATAAGAATATCTAAAATAAGAATATTTGGTCCATTAAGACCATGTCACCTCTATTTCATAGAGATCCAGTTAGTCCCACTTTACTGGAAACATAAGAGCTGCAGATGCTGTAATCTGGAGCAAAAATAAGCCACTAGTGGAACTTAGCAAGCTGAGCAGCATCTATGGAAGGGAAAGAATTGTTTCAGGTTTAAATTCTGCTTCTGGACCATAGCCATACAAATTATTTCCTTCTGGGCATTTATATAGCTCAATTTGAACACTACAAATGAATCACCTTATACAGGTCCATAATCCCTTATCCAAAATTCTGATATCCGAAATTCTGAAATACGAAAAGCTCCGAAAACCAAAGTTTTCTTCGTGGAGTGTGAAGCTTGTTGGAACATGGCTTGTTTGGCGTGCCAACAGTTGACGTCATTCAGGTGTGACGTGGCAGCACTAGCAGAGGCCGCCAGACATCAGTTGTAGCTCAGCGCTCGTACTGGTTACACGTGCATTTGCTGTTCGCTGATATTTTGTGTTCACTACTGACTTTGTTTAATTTCACTGTGAAAATGTCAAAAAGAGCTGCAGATACCCCTATGGGTAACAGTGAGAAAAAGAGAAGGAAGCACCTATCATTATCAATAACGCAGCAAGTGGAGTTATTGCAGAAGTTGGATCCTGGTGTGTCTGTGCGGCATCTTACTGAAGAATAAATATGGTGTCGGAACTACCACTAAGTATTTACACTCTACATTTATTCCAATCAGTCATTTACCATGTGTTTGATTCGGTTCGTTTGAAGCTGTACATTTTTATGTTTTGTTGAATATTTTTGTTGGAAATAAAATGTACTAGTGTATTTATGGTCTATAATTATCCCATTATTTCATTTATCAGTATATTACTCTATAAGTAAACTGTAATAGTATTTGTAAAAGAGCGCGGATCAGGAAAACCCGAAGTACTCTCTCCAGCACTCGTTGTTTGAGCATGTACAGACTTTCCTTGTCATTATTCCCTAAACAATACAGTATAACAACTATTTACATAGCATTTACATTGTATTAGGTATTTTAAGTAATCTAGAGATGATTCAAAGTATACGGGAGGATGTGCGTAGGTCCAGAGCTCCCCCGGGTCCTAAAGTCCACGCGCACTGAGACAGGTTAATTATCAATTTTCTGAAATCCGAAAAATTCTGAATTCCGAAATGCAACTGGCCCCAAGGATTTCAGATAAGGGATTGTGGACCTGTACTACAATGCCAGTTGCAAATTCCAGACCCCAACTACTCATGGCAGAGAAAAAGTTTAAGCTCATTTCACTTTTGGTTCTATGACCGATCAGTTTTATTCAATATTCCTGGCTCTTGACCATTCAACCAACTAAGATGGCTTTTGTATATATCTACCCACTTCCACAACTGTAAATAACCAGATTCTTTGGCAACTTCTTTTGCCCCAACAGGAACAATTTCTCCAGTCTAACCAAATAATTATGATCCCTCATTCCTGAAATTATTCCAGAAAATCTCTTCTCCAAATCTTTCCTAGTGTTGTCCACAACATTCTAGTTGTGGCCAAATCAATGAATTACAAAAGGTTCTGACTTCCTTGCATCTACTTATAAAGCCCAGCCCCCCATACATTTTTGTGACCACTTTCTCAACAACTCTGCCACCTTCAACAAACTAGGCTCTGATTCTGCCAGATTTGTTTCTGAAGCTCTTTTAAAATTATGTAATCTCATTTGCCTGATTAAAATGTAACACCTGTATTTCTTAAAAAGAAATAATATTTGCACTTTTCTACATCTCCTTGAGGTCTATTACTCTCCTCCTCACAGTTCTTATAACTTCATGTTTAGTGTCATCTACAAATTCAGAAATTACACCTTGTGAACCCAAATCACTACATTGCATTAAAAGAATAGCCCCAGAATCAATCCTAGAGGAACTCCATGATATATCTTTCTGCCATCTACAAAATTTCACTACTACTTTGTTTCTTGTTATTTAGCCAATGTTTATGCAGCATTTATGCTATTTAACAGGTTTCAATACTGATAACGACTATGTGAAACTTTATCACAGGCCATATGAATAGTACATCAACTATACTTTCTATGTATTGTCCACCTCTGATCACCTTGCGCTGAGGGGCTTAACAAAGGACAGTTGAAAGTCAGCAAGTTGCTCTGGATATGAGCTAACATTAATAATATCAGTGAAATAGATAGATTTTAACAATAATCTAGCAGGTTCATTATGACTAATATAAGCTTTTTACTCTAGATTTGTTTAGTTAATGTAATTTAGACTTCACAGCTGCTGTGTTCAGATTTGAACTCACTTCTTCAAATCATGTGTCCTGACCGCTGCATTATTAATCCACTGACAACCATCACAAGTCTATAATTAGTTTACTATGTAACATTTCTAAAAAAAAACATCTCTAAAGAGAAAATTCTAGATCAAACAGGGAGCTAAAAGGTGGTTCCAAATTGTGTGTAAAATATACTGTATAATCCATATTGGGATAAAGGATTAATGCAGCTTAACTTACTTGGAAGATTTTAAAGTTAGCTCCATGTATCCAATCATATCTCAAGGTAAGAAAATCTCCCAACTTTAAGATTTCAGTTATTCAAAGGACTGGCATAATATTGCTTTTAGGATTGTAATATCTTCCTCAGCAGTCCCTCCCGGTTGAGAATGACAACTTCTGCTGCAGTTCTGTGGTTTTTAAACTGACTGATGAGCGTTATGCAGGATCCACAAATTTTTCCAAAGATGGGGCATATGGAGTTCATCAGGGTAGATTAAATAAATACCTTAGTTCTGCCTTCACCAAAAAAAGAATACAATTAACTACCAGCTATGTCAAGAATTCATATAACACAGAAAATGGACCCCTCAACCACTACATCGATACTCATTGTCAGAATCAAAAAAGAAAATTAGTGAGGTAGTATACATGAGTTCATTACCCATTCAGAAATCTGATGGTGGAGGGGAAGAAACTTCCGCTGAAATGTTGAGTGTCTCTGTTCAAGTTCCTGTAACTCCTCCCTCATGGCAGCAATGAGAAGAGGGCATGATTGGATTCTTAATGAAGGATGCTGTCTTTTTGCAGCAACACCTTTCGAAGATTGCTAGCTCCATCATGGACACTAGCCTCCCCACCATCAAGGATGTGTTTATAACTTCCCACAGCTTTTTCCAATCCTGTGCAGTGGCCCCTCCGTACCAAACAGTGATGCAACCAGTTAGAATACATTCCAATGTCTATGCCATGTTAGCAAATGAAGAGCTTAGAGACAGGAAGGAACTGAAAGAAATCAATGTTCATAAAGTACTAGTACTGGGGAATTAATTGGATTAACAAATCCCTAGGGTCTGACATTCTACTTCCCAAAGAAATGAAGTCGTCCCGGAAATAATGGATGCATCATTGCCCAACTTGCAATATTGTTCAGGTGCTGAAGCAGTTCCTACAGGTAGTCGGGAAGGGGCAAGAGGGGAATATAACCTCATTATTTAAAAAGGAAGAGACAGAAAAGCAGCAGAAAACAAACCCATAATCATCAATGGGGAAAATGCTAAAATCGATTATAAAAATGCATTACTAGAACACTTGAGACAGAATAAATCAGCACAGTTAATGAAAGAGAAATCATGCCTAATCATTCTCCTGCCCTTATTTTGAGGATGGAGAACCAGTGAATGTGGTGTATTCGAATTTTTACGAAGCTTTTGATAAAGGTCCCATGAAAGAAGTCAATGTGCAAAACTAAAGCACATGGGCTTAGGGGTGAAATACTGAGATAGACTGAGAAAGACAGAGAAAGAACAAACTGGTCTTTTAACTGGACTCAAACTAATTTGACAGGGAGATGGGAACCAGAGTGATAGAGTTGAAAATAGGGCAGTTGGTATACAACCAGAAGTAGTGCGTAGTGAAACTCTGAGGAAGAACAAGCAGATGATAGAGCAAAATAGCAGTCAGTGAGATGAGTTAAAGTGTAATGGGGCCAAAATCAAAAAGGGTGATGAAAGCAGGACTGAAAATGTTACAGTGCTTATAAAAATATTCACCCCATGATTCAGTGATGCCCTCAAGAACTAAGTGACCATGTAAGAAGAGAACTAGCGAGGGAAGCCACCAAGAGACCTATGACAGTTCTGGAGGAGTTAAAAGCTTCAGTGGCTGAGAAGGGAGAGACTGCACAGGTGCTTCACCAGTTTCAGCTTTATGGGAGAATGGCAAAGAGAAAGCCACTGTTGAAAAACAATCACATGAAATCTTGGCTGGAGTTTGTCAGATACTCTTAAGTCAAGTGGAAGAAGGTTCTATGGTCTGATGAAACCAAATCTGAGCTGCTTGACCATCAGACTAAATGCTATGTTTGGCATAATCCAAACACCGCACATCATCAAAAACACTCCACCCCTACCATGAGGTATGGTGGTGGCAGCTTCATGCTGTGGGGATGCTTCTCTGCAGCAGGCCCCGGAAGGCTTGTGGATGTAGAGGGCAACATGAATGCAGCAAAATACAGGGGAATCCTGGAGGAAAACTGGATGCAGTCTGCAAGAGAACTGCGACTTAGGAGACCATTTGTTTTCCAGCAAGACAATGACCCCAAGCAGAAAGCCAAAGCTAGACAGGAAAGGCTTAAAAACAACAAAGTTAATGGCTTGAAGTAGCCAAGTCAAAGTCCAGACTTCAAACCAATTGAGAATTTGTGGCTGAACTTGAATAGGGCTGTTTACTCACGATCCCCATGCAATCTGACAGTGTCTGAGCAGTTCTATAAAGAAGAATGGGGAAAAATTGCAGTGCCCAGTTGTGCAAAGCTGATAGAGGCCTATCCACACAAGGCTGTAGTTGCTGCCAAAGGTACATCTACTAAATGCTGCCTTGAAAGGGGTGAATACTTATGCAATCAATTATCTTGCACTTTATGTTTGTAATTAATTTAGCTCACTTTGTAGAGATCTGTTTTCACTTTGACACGAAACAGTCTCTTCTGTTGATCAGTCAAAAAAAGCCAAATTAAATCCACTGCGATTCAATGTTGTAACACAATAAAAACATAAAAACTTCTAAGAGGGGCAAATACTTTTTATAGGCAGTGCATATTTGAAGGCACACAGTATTCGGAATAAGGTAGATGATCTTGCAGTGCAGTTAGAGATTGGCAGGTACAATGTTGTGGTCATCTCCGCACTGTGGCTGAAAGAAGATAATAGTTGGAAGCTTAACATCCAAGAATAGACATTGCATCAAAAGGACAAGCAGGGAGGCAGAGGGGATGGGATGGCTCTATTTGTGAAAAAAGAATAAAATCCTTAGTAAGAGGTTGACATAGGATCTGAAGATGTAGAATCCTTGTGGGTAGAATTAAGAAACTGCAAGGGTAAAAAGACCAACAGGAGATATACAGGCCTCTGAACAATAGCCAGATGTGGGCTACAAATTACAATGGGGGACAGAAAAGGCATGTAAAAAGGCCAATGTGATAATCATGGCGAATTTCAATATGCAGGTAGATTGGGAAAATCAGGTTGGTACTGAATCCCAACAGAGGGAATTTGTAGAATGCCTTCAAGATGGTGTTTTAGAGCAGATTGTGGTTGAGCCTAGGGGGAAGGGCAATTCTGGATTGCTTCTATTGTAATAATCCAGATTTGATTCAGAAGCTCAAGGCAAAGGAATCCTTAGGAGACAGTGATCATGATATGATAGAAATAACTGCTAGTTTGAGAAAGAGAAGCTAAAAGCAGATGCATCAGTATTACAGTGGAGTAAAGGGAATTACAGAAGCATGAGAGAGAAGCTGACCAAAGTAGATTGGAAGGGGACACTAGCAGGGATGACAAAAGAACAGCAATGGCTGGTGCTTCTGTGGGAAATTCAGAAGACAAAGGATAAATACATCCCAAAGATTAAGTATTCTAAAGAGAGGATGACACAACTGTGGTTGACAAGGCAAGTCAAAGACAGCATAAAAGCAATAAAAAGGGCAAATAACATAGCAAAAATTAGTGGGATCGTAAAGGATTTGGAAGCTTTTAAAAACCAATAGAAGACAACTAAAAAAGTCATGAAGACAGACAAGATTAAATATGAAGGTAAAATAGCCAATAATATTACTGTAGGATAACATAATGGGTGATAGATTACACATATTGTTCATAATAGAAACTGTTCTACATAATTCATAAACAGCATCACTGAGTTGCTGTGTTCACTTTAAGAGACAGTGCCTGAAGTAATTATGCCAATGTAAGGCAACTGCATTTGTTTATTCATAATGGAAGTAAAGGGCTGCATCTTTTGTTAAGCACATAAAACAACTTTTTCATGTTTTACTCGTAAAATCCTACGTTGTTAATCACAACGAATTCCAGAGTTATTCAACGACATGCTAACCAACGCAGTTGCTTTGAAGCTGCCGCAGTTTTGGGAGCAGCATGCTACCATGTGACTCGCCCAGGCAGAAGCTCAGCTCATGGTGTGAGAAATAATCCCAGACAATACAAAGTTTACTATGTAGTTCACTAAGTTCACTAAGTAGTTCCACTACAACCAGAGTGGTGAATCTACCAGAAGACCACCTGCACTTGGTAAATATGTCACTCTGAAACTCACTTATTACAGACTTTTGGACTGCCTGAGTCTGAGCACACCAAACAGTTGCTCTCCTTGCCAGGCCTGGGTGATACTAGCCTTCAGAACCAATGGACCACCTACTATCTCTCCTGGGCAATCACCAACTTTGTTTTATTTTTAAAGATGTCTTTATGCAACAAATGTCTGTTCAAGTTTACACAGCCCTCACTAATACATCCATGAAGGACTACAGGGAGTTTGCTAAAAATGGCCAATAGTCTACACTCGGCCAGGCAGAGTTGCATCATTCCCCCTCCTTTCCCTGTCACAATAAGCCCTGTCAGCAGAGCCTCCAGCAGACTGATGCCTACAACTTCAAACCAGACAACACCAGATTTGTGTTTTTAATCATGCATGCTTCACCACAAATGCCAAGAAATGCTGACCACCATGCAGCTTCGACAGCAGACATCAGACGTCTGTGAACACCGTGGGTTGCAGCTGCCCGAGTCATCAAATGCTTATTTGGACACTCTCTCAGCGCGACACTTCCTATGTGACGCAGGCACTCGTGTGTGCTGTCAGCTTCGTCCATTGATTATAAGGCAGAGCAATAGCAGGATCCAGACTTACGGGACAAGATGCATGACATTCTGCTTCAGAGGATGATGCTACACATGGGACTTTGCTATGGCTAAGGTTGCTGGACTTCCGCTCAGCCCAGATTTCCTGTGTGCCTGTGCAGATCTTAAGAGCTGTTGGCTTGTGGACACAAAGGACTTTGGATCATTATCTTGTATCCTTCAGTTAGTGCCCCATGACAACTCTGTCTCGTGAAAGCACCACAACATGTGAATTCACTCGTCCGCTGGGCAATCTCCCAAACATCACCAAGCCCACTTTTTCCACAACAATCCAAAGCATGGGGTCGAGCACCACATTTGCACAACTTGCTCGCTGGTCCACACCTGTGTAGGTAGGCTGGACTCAGAAAAGCAGGCTACTGCAAAGTCTAAGTTTACTATTGTGGAAATGCACGACATTGTACACCCTATCCTCGTTATATGCGTCTTCAGATAACGCGGATTCACAGTTATGCAAGGAAGCTATTTCTACCAACGTCTCCTTATATGCGTCCAAAACTCGCAGTTATGCGAGCAGCACTGCTTTCCCGCCAATACAAGTCATGTGCACACACCTCACAGTCTCACTGTTGGGATGAGAAGCACCGCTTTCCCACCAACACAAGTCAGGTGTGCGCGCCTCACAATCTCTCTCCCACCACTCTCGCATTGGTTTTGGTAAGGTGTGGATACGCAATATTGCGCTCTTAAACTTTTGTTGGTTTACCTATGGTGCAGTGATTTTGTGCTTGAAATAGTTAACTATGAATCCTAAGCATCCAACGTCATGTCCTGGGCCATCAGCTGAGCGGCAGAGAACCGCTTTAACTCTTGAAAAAAAGTTGGAAATTATAAACAGTGTGGCATCAGCTGAAGGTAACACAGCTCTAGGACGCTACTGCCGGGAACAGAATCTTGCCTTTAAAGTTCTTTTGTTGCTTGACAATGCGCCAGCCCATCCTAAACATTTGAACAGCATTCATCCTAACATAACAGTGTGTTTCCTGCCGCCTAACACAACATCGCTGATTCAACCACTCGACCAGGGTGCAATCCACATTCAAGGCCTACATTTTTTTTTAACAGCGAGCCATCTCAGATGTTGCAAGCAGCAAACAATTTTGAAAATCCCGGGAGTTTACCAACGGTGAGGGAATGGTGGAAGTTGGAACACTTGGCACAAATGGCGATAGACATGGACCCAAGTTTAGAACGGAGTCAGCATTTCAGTCATTCCCTGCTGTCAACCCTTTTTCCCTACAAGCAAACTTATGCTGAAAATCAAAATACTGCCAAGCAAACAATCCTCACCACTTTCTTCAAATCGGTGTCATTTTCTGCTGCCAGCAGTTCTAAGAGGTCTGTGAGTCTTCCTTCACCCCTTGCTGTGCTTGATATGATCCTGACGACACACAACCATCCACCTTATCCATATAAAGCTGCCCGACACCACAACAACCACTCATCTCCCACACTGAACGCACCTGCCACTGTTGCTGAGTACTGTACACTCTAGGATGTTAACTTTCTATGATTTATTACATTGAATATGACCTTAAATTGATTAATTATAATACTAATGCTGTCTTGTGGTACTGCTTTTGTGTCGTATTGGTATGAAAATGTGAATAAATTAGAGATAAAATATATTGTAAGGGGCTTCTTCTTTTATGTTATTGCTAAGGCTAATAAAATGGCTTCTTTATTATGACAAAAATAAAATGGCTTCTCTGTGATGTTAACTGCTGAGACAGTGGTTCTCTCTCTAGCAGCTCGCTTGGGTTATATTACTGATAATGAGAATTGTATTCATTTGCTAACCAATTGTGATAAATGTTATTCTTTCTTGTGTGTCTGTAAGCCATTGTTTTCACGGGCTTTGGGGCAGAAGGCGGATGTTGACAGATAGAGGAGTCACGATGCTGTAAGCTGGGCTACGGAACGGACCCGAGAGGGAGTCCGAGGCCCAGGGTTTTAGGGAAGAGAACCAAAGAGGAAGGATATGCTAGACGCGCTCTGGTCGACCACCGTGGTTGGTCCCAGGCGGTGGGTCGAGGGGGTCAGAGGAGATTGCATGGTGGAAAGAAAACTCCGTTCATTGAGCTCCAACGGTTGTGCACGAAGTGGTTGAACTCTGATAACTTTGGCGCCTTTTACTTTCCTTTCATATTGTATCTCTATTAATCACATAGTTCCAGTAAGATCTATAAATTGTATTCTGTAAGTCGCATATGGTGTACTGTTTGTTATTTGGCGTGGTGGGGTACATCACACAGCATCTACACAAACTCGATTACAGAGTTTGGCGGGGCGAAAGGCTGCTCCCCCTAGATGGAAGTGAGCTGAGCGAGCCTGAGGCTTACCGGGGGCTATACTGGAAGCCCTCTGGAACGCATCTCTATTTCCTCCATTTAAATAACTATTCACATTATGCGATTTCACATTATGCGTTGACTTCAAGTAACGTATCCCCCACATATGAGGATAGGGTGTACACAGATTGAATAGGCCTTGGACCCCACCCCTCCACATGGTCCCCAAGCCCAATAGTGGTTTCCATCCATTCAGCGATTATTGCTGCCTTAATGAGGCCACCACCCCTCATTGTTACCTGATGCCATATAATCAAGACTTTTCAGCACATTCAGCCGGAAAGATAAATTTTTCTGAATTGGATTTTGTCAAGGGCTACCAACTGCCTGTGTGTTCTGAGGACATTCCCAAAATTGCTGATATAAACCCATTTGGCATATTTGAGTTTCTGCACATGCCATCTGGCCTGAAGATTTTCTAGTGACTAATGGACTTTGTGTTAAAAGACTTAGATTCTCTTTTTTGCTTACCTGGACCACATACAGGTGTCCCCCACTTTTCGAACGTTCGCTTTACGAAACTTTGCTGTTACGAAAGACCTACACTAGTTACCTGTTTTCGCTAACAGAAGGTATTTTCACTGTTACGAAAAAAGGTAGCACGTGAAAAAAGCAGCGTGCGCCCTGAGCAGCCAAGCTCCTCCCCCGGAACTGTATTCTAGCCGGCATTCCTTAAGCACGTGCCTGTGAGCAGCTGTTAGCAAGATAAGTTCTAAGGAATCGGAAAAGCCTAAAAGAGCTCATAAGGGTGTTACACTTAGCGTAAAACTAGACATAATTAAGTGTTTCGATCGTGGTGAATGAAGTAAGGACAAAGTGAGTTTGGCTTGTGCAAGTTGACGAAGATGATGTTGAAGAGGTTTTGGCATCCCATGACCAAGAACTGATAGATGAAGAACTGATGCAATTGGAAGAGGAAAGGATAACAATCAAAACCGAATGGACTGAAAGTGAAGTCGTCCAGGAGCTGAACTTGAAGCAACTGCTTGAGATTTTCGCTGCCATGATAAAGTATGTCTTTAATTTTGAAAGCGTATATAGGTTTAGGGCATATTTGCAAGATGGTTTGTGTGCTTACAAAGAACTGTATGATAGAAAAATACGCGAAGCTAAGCAGTCAAGCATAGTAGTTTTTCAAACCTTCCACATCAGCCACAGCAGGCGACAAACCTCGACCTTCGACATCGAGGCAGGCAGACAGAGAAGAAGATGATCTGCTTGCCTTGATGGAAACAGGCGACGATGAGATGACACCCCAGTGTCCCACCACCCCAACCCCCGGGCCGCAGACCGATACATTGCTGCAGAGAATGCAGCGGTAGCCGGGACGCACCCAACACATCTTTAAGAAAAAAGCCGAAATAAATAAGCTAATTAATTAGGCGCCACCCGGCATGTAAATGTCGGCCCAGATCAGAGGCTAACCCTAACCCGAATGCGACACAATCGGCAATTGCTCGTGATATCCTGATCTGGACCGACATTTACATGCCGGGCAGCACCTAATTAATTAGCTTGTTTATTTCGGCTTTTTTCTTAAAGATGTGCTGGGTGCATCCTGGCTACCGCTGCATCCCTGCATGCTTTGCGGATCAGTATCGGTCGGCGCCCTGGAGGTTGGGGACCACTACACCACCCCAACCTCTGACGACTCAGCCTAACACACCAACATCAGTGTGCTCGCTGTCTTCCCAATAAGTGATACTACACTGTACATACATTATTTCTACTTTATACAGGCTGTGTATTTTAATGTGTTATTTGGTATGATTTGGCAACTTCATAGCTTAAAGGTTACTGGAGAGAGTGTTTCTGCCAAGAGCACTTGCGTGAGATTTTCGCTACGGAGAACACTGCAGCAATGATTGTAGAAAAGTATTTCTACTTTATATAGACTGTGTATTTATCATATCATTCCTGCTTTTACTATATGTTACTGTTTTTTAAGTTTTATGTGTTATTTGGCATGAGTTGGTAGGTTTTTTTTGGGTCTGCGAACGCTCACAAATTTTTCCCATATTAATAAGTGGCAATTGCTTCTTCACTTTACAACATTCTGGCTTACGAACCATTTCATAGGAACACTCTACCTTCGGATAGCGGGGGAAACCTGTACTTGGCATCAGCACATTCAAAACTAAACTGAACACTTTTCAAGCGTTTAAGCCAACATGGGCTAACTATTAGCACCACTAAATGCCAGTTCGTGTTATCTACAGTATTGGCTTACTCGGCCACTGCATTTCTACAGAAGGTGTGTCACCCCTGCCATCAAAAGTCATCGCTATTATGGCCAACTCTGCACTACCAAAGCATTGCAAGGGTTTTTAGGCATGTTGAATTTCTATCTCCATTTCATTCTATGAGCTGCTAAACTCATGCTCCCCTTGTATAGTGCCCTTAAAAGCAGTGCTCCTACTCGCATGCTTGAGTGGTCAGCCGACAAGCCCAAAGCATTTTCCGAGGCTGTGACCTTGCTGAACCTCACATCACAGTGTTAAGCAGCATTAAACCCATATTGTACTGTCTCAGACAACAGGAATTCTGCAGATGCTGGAAATTCAAGCAACACACAGCAGGCCAGGCAGCATCCCTAGGAAGAGGTGCAGTCGACGTTTCAGGCCGAGACCCTTCGTCAGGACTAATTGAAGGAAGAGTGAGTAAGGGATTTGAAAGTTGGAGGGGGAGGGGGAGATCCAAAATGATAGGAGAAGACAGGAGGGGGAGGGATGGAGCCAAGAGCTGGACAGGTGATAGGCAAAAGGGATACGAGAGGATCATGGGACAGGAGGTCCGGGAAGAAAGTCAAGGGGGCGGGGTGGACCCAGAGGATGGGCAAGGGGTATATTCAGAGGGACAGAGGGAGAAAAAGGAGAGTGAGAGAAAGAATGTGTATATAAAAATAAGTAACAGATGGGGTTCGAGGGGGAGGTGGGGCATTAGCGGAAGTTAGAGAAGTCGATGTTCATGCCATCAGGTTGGAGGCTACCCAGACGGAATATAAGGTGTTGTTCCTCCAACCTGAGTGTGGCTTCATCTTTACAGTAGAGGAGGCCGTGGATAGACATGTCAGAATGGGAATGGGATGTGGAATTAAAATGTGTGGCCACTGGGAGATCCTGCTTTCTCTGGTGGACAGAGCGTAGGTGTTCAGCAAAGCGGTCTCCCAGTCTGCATCGGGTCTCGCCGATATATAAAAGGCCACATCGGGAGCACCGGACGCAGTATATCACCCCAGCCGACTCACAGGTGAAGTGTTGCCTCACCTGGAAGGACTGTTTGGGGCCCTGAATGGTGGTAAGGGAGGAAGTGTAAAGGCATGTGTAGCACTTGTTCCGCTTACACGGATAAGTGCCAGGAGGGAGATCAGTGGGGAGGGATGGGGGGGACAAATGGACAAGGGAGTTGCGTAGGGAGCGATCCCTGCAGAATGCAGAGAGGGGGGGAGGGAAAGATGTGCTTAGTGCCACCATCTCAGGATGAAGCTTTTCACTCCAGAAGACCAGAGATGTCCTCCTTCTTCAAAGAAAGGGGCTTCCCTTCCTCCACCACCATACCTCACCTGCACCTCTTCCATTTCACACAAATCAGGCCTCACCCCATCATCCCACTATCACACCAGGGATTGAGTTCCTCTTGTCCTCACCTACCACCCCACAAAGCTTCCACATCCAGTAAATAATTCTCTAACTTCTGCCATCTTCAACGGGATCCCACCACCAAGCACATCCCCCATTTTCCGTTGGGATCGTTCCCTAAAAGACTCCCTTGACTACTCATCCCTCCCTACTGATCTCCCTCCTGGCACTTATCCTTGCAAGGGGAACAAGTGCCACACTTGCCCCTACTCTACCTCCCTCACAACCATTCAGGGCCCCAAACAGTCTTTCCACATGAGGCAACACTTCACCTGCGAGTCTTTTGGGGTCATCTATTGCATTTGGTGCACCAAGTACAGCCTCCTGTATATCAATGAGATGTGACATAGATCATGAGACCACTTCATTATGCACCTTTGCTCAGTCCACCACAAAAAGTGGGACTTCCTGGTGGCTACCCATTTCAATTCTACCTCCCACTTCCATTCTGACATGGCAGTTCATGGCCCCCTCCTCTACCAGGATGAGACCATACTCAGGTTAGAGCAGTAATACCTTGTATTCTGTCTGAATAGCTTTCAACCTGATGGTATGAAAACAGATTTCTCCAACCTCTGGTAACTGATGCCCCCCCTCACCTTCACACAGTCCTGTTTCCCTCTCACACCTTCTCATGTTACCTGTCCATTCAGCTCCCTCTGGTGTGCCTCCCCCATCCCTTTCACCCATGGTCTGTCCTCTCTATCAGATTCCACCTTCTCTAGCCCTTTATCTCCTTAACCAATCAACTTTCCAGCTCTTTACTTCACCCCTTCCCCGGTTTCACTCATTACCTGTCATCTTGTACTTCTTCCTCCCCTCCCCCACCTTCTTATTCTGACTTCTCTCCTTCCTTTCCAGTCCTGATGAAGGGTCTCGACCTGAAACATCGACTATTTACTCTTTCCTATACATGCTGCCCGGCCTGCTGAGTTCCTCCAGCATTTTGTGTGTGTGTTGCTCCTGGGTAAAGAATTCTTTTACACCTACTCCTACCTCCTTTCATGGCATGCAGCACTCTTGGGTTCCAGATGACCTGCAACCTGCCTCATTCATTGTTCTCCCGCATGATGCACATCAACACTCCCTTAAGCCTCCTGACAATGACCCGTTCTACATTTTGGAACTGGGCAAAAAGACTTATTGTAGATAGGAAGGGTAAATCCAAATGTATTTCTGTAGATCGCCTTAAACCTGCCCACCAGAACCTGGATGGTTCCACTACCATAACCCCTCTATCACGACATGACCATGGGTGTGGAGGCACAGCCCTGGATGAGTCAGGGGCACCTGCTCTTACTCAAAACAAGGCACACAGCACCCGAGCCAGATGGCTCATACAAGCTCCACAATTCTGAATTCTGGGGGGCTCGTGTGGAGTAACTGGAATAGTTGACTGATGACACATATTGTTCATAATAGAAAGTGTCCTATAGAATTTACAAACACAGTCATCGAGTTGTTATGTTCACTTTAAGAGACAGTGTCTGACGAAATGATGTCAGTGTAAGGAGACTGGTTTTGGCTTGGTCGTAATGGAAGTAAGGGGTTACAGCTTTTGTTAAGTACATAAAATGATTTGCATGTTTTATTCAAATTCCTACAATATAAACGAGTATTTTCACATATACAAGGAGTAAAAGGGAGACAAGAGTAGATCTTGGACCGCTGGATAATAATGCTGGAGAGGTAGTAATGGGAGACAAGGTATTTGTGGAGGAACTTAAGTATTTTGTGTCAGTCTTCACCAAGGAACACAGTAGGAGAATGTCAGAAATGGAAGAGTGTCAGGGAGCAGAAGTGAGTGTCAGTACTATTACTAAAGAAAAGGTGCTTGGAAAACTGAAAAGTCTGAAGATGGGGATAAGTCACCTAGAACAGACAGACTACACCCCAGGGTTCTGAAAGAGGTAGGTGAAGAGATTGTCAAAGCATTAGTAATGAATTTTCAAGGATCACTAGATTCTGAAATGGCTCCTGAACACTGGAAAATTGCAAATGTCTTAAAGAGTGAATGGAGAAGGGCAAAAGAAAGGAAATCATAGGCCAGTTAGCCTGGTTGGTAAGATGCTAGCGTCTATTATGAAGGATGAGGTTTCAGAGAACTTGGAAGCACATGATCAAATAGGCAAAAATAGGCTATGTAAATGGGAAATTTTACCTGACAAATCTGTTGGAATTCTATGGGGAAATAATGGACATTATAGACAATAGAGTAAATGAACATTGTTTCTTTGGATTTTCAGAGGGCCTTTGACAAGGTGCCACATGAGGCTGCTTAGCAAAACAAGTGCCTATGGTATTACGGGAAAATTACTGAAATGGATAGAAGTTTGATTGACTGATAGGAAGCAAAGAGTAGGAATAAAAGAGGCCTTTTATAGTTTCCTGCCGGTGACTACTGGTGTACTGCAGGAGTCTGTGTTTGGACCTCTCCTTTTCATGTTGTATAGTATGTCAATGATTTGGATGAAGGAATTGTTGGCTTTGGGGCCAAGTTTGCAGATGATATGAAGATAGGTGGTAGGGCAGGTAGTGTTTAGGAAGCAGGGTATCTGCAGAAGGACTTAGACTAGGCAAATGGGCAAAGAAGTGGCAGAAGGAATATAATATAGGGATGTGCACATTCATGCACTTGGGCAAAAGGAATAAAGTCGTGGACTATTTTGTAAATGGGGAGAAAATTCAAAGATCAGAGATTCAGAGAGACTTGGGAGTCCTCACGAAGGATTACCTAAAGGCTATCTTTCAGGTTGTGTCAGTGGTAAGGAAGGTAAATGCAATGTAAGCAATGATTTTGAGAGGTCTAGAATACAAAAGCAAGTATATAATGCTGAGGCTTTATAAGGCATTGGTCAGACTGCAGTTGGATTATTGTGAGGAGTTTTTAATCCTTTAACTAAGAAAGGATGTGCTGGGATTGGAGAGAGTCCATACGAGGTCCATGAGAATGATTCCAGGAATTAAAGGGTTGACACGAGAGTGTTTGATGGCTCTGGGCCTGTACTCTCTGGGGTTTAGAAGAATGAGAAGGGATCTCATTGAAATCTATCAATTATTAAAAAGTGGGAAAGAAGTGGATGTGGAGAGGATGTTTACTACAGTGGGAAAGTTGAGAACCAGGGGGAACAGCCTCAGAATTGAGGGATGTCTATTTAGAATAGAGATGAGGAAAAATTTCTTCAGCCAGAGTGTGGTGAATCAGTGTTATTCTTTGCCACAGATAGCTGTGCCAGCCAAATCATTGGGTATATTTAAGGAGGAGGTTGATAGAGTTTTGATTAATCAGGAAGTCAAAGGTTAAGAGAAGGCAGGATGATAGGGTTGAAAGGGATAATAAATCAGCAATGATGGAAGGGTGGAGAAGGCTTGATGGGCCAAATGGCCTAATTCTGCTCTTGGGTCTTATGGTCTTTTCTAAGTGCTGTGTAATGACAAGTTGTATACCTCAAAAAGTCAGTACCTGACCCTCAACTATTCACTTATTTATGGGGGCACCAAATATTACATCACCGTTTGCAGGAAACTTAAAGCTGGAGGACCCTATTCAGCCTTCTTTACTTCAAGGAAAACAAACCCACCTTAGCCGAGCTCTTTGTGACACACTTAAAGAACTCCATCGCAGGCTATAGACAATAGACAAAAGGTGCAGGAGTAGGCCATTTGGCCCTTCGAGCCAGCACCGCCATTCACTGAGATCATGGCTGATCATCCACAATCAGTATCCAGTTCCTGCCTTATCCCCATAACCTTTAATTCCACTATCTTTAAGAGCCCTATCCATCTCTTTCTTGAAAGCATCCAGAGACTTGGCCTCCACAGCCTTCTGGGGCAGAGCATTCCATACATCCACCACTCTCTGGGTGAAAAAGATTTTCCTCAACTCTGTTCTAAATTGCCTACTCCTTATTCTTAAACTGTGGTCTCTGGTTTTGGACTCACCCATCAGCGGGAACATGCTTCCTGCCTCCAGCGTGCCCAATCCCTTAATAATCTTATATGTTTCAATAAGATCCCCTCTCAGCCTTCTAAATTCAAGAGTATACAAGCCCAGTCGCTCCAATCTTTCAACATATGACAGTCCCCCAATCCCTGGAATTAACCTTGTGAACCTACGCTGCACTCCTTCAACAGCAAGAATATCCTTCCTCAAATTTGGAGACCAAAACTGCATACAGTACTCCAGGTGTGGTCTCAGCAGGGCCCTGTACAGCTGCAGAAGGACCTCTTTGCTCTTATACTCAATTCCCCTTGTTATGAAGGCCAGCATGCCATTAGCTTTCTTCACTGCCTGCTGTACTTGCATGCTTGCTTTCAGTGACTGATGTACAAGAACACCTAGATCTCATTGTACTTCCCCTTTTCCTAACTTGACTCCATTTAGATAATAATCTGCCTTCCTGTTCTTACCACCAAAGTGGATAACCTCACACTTATCCACATTAAACTGCATCTGCCCACTCACCCAGCCTGTCCAAGTCACCCTGCATTCTCATAACATCCTCCTCACATTTCACACTGCCACCCAGCTTTGTGTCATCAGCAAATTTGCTAATGTTACTTTTAATTCCCTCACCTAAATCATTAACATATATTGTAAACAGCTGCGGTCCCAGCACTGAACTTTGCGGTACCCCACTGGTCACCGCCTGCCATTCCGAAAGGGACCCAATAATCGCTACTCTTTGTTTTCTGTCAGCCAGCCAATTTTCAATCCATGTCAGTACTCTGCCCCCAATACCATGTGCCCTAATTTTGCCCACTAATCTCCTATGTGGGACTTTATCAAAGGCTTTCTGAAAGTCCAGGTACACTACATCCACTGGCTCTCCCTTGTCCATTTTCATAGTTACATCCTCAAAAAATTCCAGAAGATTAGTCAAGCACGATTTCCCCTTCATAAATCCATGTTGACTCGTACCAATCCTGTGCTACATCCCAATGTACACCGTGCATTCTCTAGTTCAATCACATCTTTCCAAGAAGTGGGTGGCAGGACTGAACACAGTAGTACTTCAACAGTGGCATAACTGAAGTCTAATGTAACCTCCTTAATATATTCTTGCATGCCTTCTTAACCATCTTGTCTACTCATGCAACATATACAAAATGATGGAGGAACTCAGTAGGCCAGGCAGCATCTATGAAAAAGAGTACAGTCAACTTTTCAGGCCGAGACTCTTCAGCAGGAATTACTCAACTATAGTCCTGCTGCAGGGTCTCTTTTCCATAGATGCTGCAGGGTCTCTTTTCCATAGATGCTGCCTGGCCTGCTGAGTTTCTTCAGCATTTTGTGTGTGTTGCTTGGATTTTCAACACCTGCAGATTTCCTCTTGTTTGTGATTGGACTGTCTACTCATGTATCCTTGAACACAAATTAAGGTTCCTTTATTCCTCAATAATTCCTAGATTCATTGTGTAGACCTCAGCTTTATTAGGCCTCCAAATATTGATCATGTCATATTTCTCCTGATTATCAATTTCACCACTAATTTTCATGTCATCTGTAACCTTAGTATTCATACATCCCACACGTAACTATATTATTAATGTACAAATCCCATTTCCAGAAAAGTTGGGATATTTTCCAAAATGCAATAAAAAGAAAAATCTGTGATATGTTAATTCACGTGAACCTTTATTTAACTGACAAAAGTACAAAGAAAAGATTTTCAATAGTTTTACTGACCAACTTAATTGTATTTTGTAAACATACACAAATTTAGAATTTGATGGCTGCAACACACTCAACAGAAGTTGGGACAGAGGCATGTTTACCATTGTATTACATCACCTTTCCTTTTAATAACAGTTTTTAATCGTTTTGGAACTGAGGACATTAATTGTAGTACATTTGCAATTGGAAATTTTGTCTATTCTTGCTTGATATAAGACTTCAGCTGCTCAACAGTCCGTGGTCTCCGTTGTCTGATTCTCCTCTTCATGATGCACCATACATTTTCAATAGGAGATAGATCTGGACTGGCAGCAGGTCAGTCAAGCACACTCACTCTGTGTCTACAAAGCCACGCTGTTGTAGCCCGTGCAGAATGTGGTCTGGCATTGTCCTGCTGAAATAAGCACGGATGTCCCGGGAAGAGACGTCGCCTTGATGTCAACATATGTCTCTCTAAAATCCTAGTATATGCCTCAGAGTCAATGGTACCTTCACATACATGCAACTCATCCATGCCATGGGCACTGATGCACCCCCATACCATCACAGATGCTGGCTTTTGCACCTTTCGCTGATAACAATCTGGATGGTCGTTTTCATCTTTGGCACGGAGAACTCGACGCCCGTTTTTCCCAAAAACTAGCTGAAATGTGGACTCATCTGACCACAGCACACGGTTCCACAGTCTTTCGGTCCATCTGAGATGAGCTCGGGTCCAGAGAACTCGCCGGCGTTTCTGCATAGAGTTGATGTATGGCTTCCTCCTTGCGTAATACAGTTTCAAGTTGCATTTCTGGATGCAGCGACGGACTGTGTTGAGTGACAATGGTTTTCTGAAGTACTCCCGAGCCCAGGTGGCTATAATCGTCACAGTAGCATGACGGTTTCTTAGGCAGTGCCGCCTGAGGGCTTCGAAGATCAAGCGCATTCAACAGTGGTTTCTGACCTTGCCCTTTACGCACTGAGATGTCTCTGAATTCTCTGAATCTTTTCACAATATTATGTACTATAGATGTTAAAAGACCTAAATTCTCTGCAATCTTGCGTTGAGAAATGTTCCTTTTAAACTGACTAACAATTCTCTCACAAATTTTGGCACAAAGGGGTGAGCCACGACCCATCCTTGCTTGCAAAGACTGAGCCTTTAATGGACGCTACTTTTATACCAGGTCATGATACCTCACCTGCTACCAATTAACCTGCTTAATGTGGAGTCTTCCAAACCGGTGTTACTTGAATATTCTGTGCACTTTTCAATCTTATTTTAACTCAGTCCCAACTTTTGTTGAGTGTGTTGCAGCCATCAAATTCTAAATTTGTGTATATTTACAAAATACAATTAAGTTGGTCAGCAAAACTATTGAAAATCTTTTCTTTGTACTTTTGTCGGTTAAATAAAGGTTCACGTGAATTAACATATCACAGATTTTTTGTTTTTATTGCATTTTGGAAAATATCTCATCTTTTCTGGAAATGGGGTTTGTAAATGTAGGGTCCTAGCAATGATCCCTGCAGTATACCATTGGTGACAGGCTTCCATCTGCAAAAGAATCCCCTCATCATCACTCTGTACCTTGGTTATAACCAAGCAAATTTTGGATCCAATTTGCCAAATCACGATTCCTATCGGCTCTTACCTGTTGAAATCATTTTTGATGTGGGGCGTAATCAAAAGCCTTTACTGAAGTTCATGTAATCTGTGTCAACTACACTACCCTCACCTGTATATGTTGGCAAAAAAACATTGCATTTATTAACATTCTCATCTCCAAAGCAATGTACAACTTGCTGTAATATTTGGTTACTGTATCAAAATCAAGGCCAACCTATTTTTGTAGAGTGTGGCTTATTGTACCCCAACAACTATCAATAGTGATGACTTCAGTAGTTCCACCAGCAATCAGTCTGATCAGGAGGCAATGACAACTGTTTCTCTGGCCTGGAATAGAGGTTGGTTGGGGACGGGTGGGGGAGAGAGAATAACTTCATCATCATTTAAAAGAGGTGGTATGAGAGTTGTCTCCTCTTAATATACAAGTACAAAAATGAGTACAAAATGTTCCTGTAGTAAAGCCTTAATATATCCTTCCTTATGGTCGAAATGCTGGCAACTTCTGAGAAGTTCTAAGGCGACCCCTAGTGCACTGCTCAAGGAAATACAGGCAGTCACTATGACCATCAATTGTGTTTTCAACACTGTTTTCAAAACCTTCATGAATGCATGATACTGCAATGGATTGCCATTGAAGATTTGAATCTCTTCTTTAGGCAAAGATGAAATGTATTGTTGTTGTGCTAGTAAGGCTGTTAGTTCATTTTCCCTCTTCATAATATCAATAATGCTGTTTTGATATCTATCATCTAAAACAAGAGTGTTTCCATGCTGTAAATAAATATCTCCCCATGAGTCTTTTGAGCTGTTGGATATTACATGAGTTCAGGATGCCTCATTAATGCAGGTTGAGAGTAAGCACACCGAAGCTACCTCTTGGGGTCTTGTACATGTATCCCAAACCTCCGAGGAACAAATGAATCAACATTGACGTTGAGTGTTCTTGTTTTCCTCTGTGCTTTTTCAATACAGGAATTCACACCATTGGACTAAACTGTTGGAGCATACTTAGCACTTGCCACACTTGAACATTGACTTTGGCAATTTCTTTCTCCTATTTAGTTTTTAAACTGTTGCTTACTTTTCTGTAACTCCATAGCAATCAATCGTTCCTCTTGTTCCTCCAGCACGTTTGTCCTTCAATAATTGTTGATGTGCCATTAATGCAGCTAAGTCAGCCTCTGCTTTGATGCCTGCAGAGGAGGTATTAGATGCAGAAGATGGTCTTCCTGCAGCTGAACTTCGAGTGCTGGCATTTGATATACTGTCGCTCAAGTTTACATCATCTTGAGGATCACCTGCTACACGTGTAGTCAAAACATGCCTCGGTCTTTGAGAAACATTGGCTAGCGGAAGTGAGACACATTCACTTGTTGCAGCAACATGAGCATCTGTGGGTCAAACTGCTTCACAATCTTTATGAATGTACTACTATAGCTGTCAATGTTTGGAAATATCCATTTTGTTTTCCTTGTTCGTCTTTGGGAAGTAATGGCAACAGTGTTTGATGTTGCACGGCAACAGCTTCGTAGAGATTAGTCAAGTCCTCAAGATAAAATTGCACTTGTAAGGCATTTTCTTTACTTTTTAAAGATCCTGAATTGATGGTATTAAACCTCGAATTTTGTTCACATTTTTTTCCATTCTTCTTTCAAAGATCTTCAATTTGATAAGCCTTAACATTAGCAGTAAGTTTAATTTCTCTTTTGATAGCCAAACTACAGGGTCGCCGATGACAGTTCCATGTTTTGATTTACTCAAGTTACTTTCTCCTTATTGCGCAACTCGCAATTGTTGCCCATAGCACATTTACAAAAGGCACCAGTGATATTCTGTTCAATAAATGTATGTGCGAGGGGTTTCTCCTATTATGTTACTGCGTATGCTAATCAAAATGGCTTCTTTGTTATGTCATAATTAAAATGGTTTCTCTGTGATGTTAACTGCTGAGACAGTGATTCTTTTTCTAGCAGCTAGTTTGGGTTACTAATAATGATAAGGAGGGAATGAACCAATGGGTGTCCATGTTATTCTTTTTTTGGGGTGATATTCTGTTTCATATGGCTGGGAACCAGTGTGTTTGGCGGCCTTTTCAGGACAGACCGGGAAAAGACGGACGTGCTGGAAGCGCTCTGGTTGATCACCTTGGGTGATCCCGAGCAGCAAGTCGAGGGGGTCGGAGTGGATCGCAGGGTGGAGAGACAAAACCCCGGGTATTTGAGCTCCAACTGTGTGCACGAAGAAATTGAACTTTTTCCCTTTTTCTTTCCCTTTTATATTGTATCTCTATTAGTCTCATAGTCCCAGTAAGATTTATAAAGTGTAATCTGTAAAGGGTACATTGTGTGCGGTCTGATATTTGAGGTGTGAGGTCGTACCAGGTGGCACTGCACAGCAACCAATGCAACCGGGAGACACGGTTGGGTGGCGGACGGGGTTTCTCCTAGATAAATACGAGCCGATATAGCTGAGCATTACATTTGTGAGGGCTCGTCTGGGATCTGAATTTTCGGTAAACTGTATAAATCGCCACGTTAAGTAGTGTGGAGATGGATCGAGATAAGATTGTAAGTTGCTGTGAGTTAGAGGACGTACTGGTTAATCATGCGTGCGTGTTAAGTGGGGTGGATTTCCTCACTTCGGGAGAAGTACTAGTGCGAGGGTTGAGTTTGATCAAAGGTATTGGCCAGGTAGAACTGATAGCTAGAAGGTGCGGTAAAGAAGTGGAATCTTGCTGGGTGTTGGTTCGTACAAGTGCTGACGTCATGATGTTGGAACTGCCAGTGACGGTCAGCTTCCTGGGGGAGGCGGGGCCGTGGGGCCTCCACACCCTCCCGGAGGAAGAAAGTGAGGAGACACCGGAGGAGGTGCCAGTAGCCAGTGGTGGAGGGTCAGAGTGGGAAGGCTTGGCCAGGCCCCATTCCCCAGCTAGAGGTGAGACCTCCGAGTTAGCAGCCGCCATTACCTCCCTGGTGAGAAGGGCCGAGGGGTCCCGCCTGAAGCTGAGAATTTTCTCAGGAGCCACGTCCACCCCGGAAGGGGAGGACGATTAGATTAGATTAGATTATGAGGACACTCAGTCCTCGTTTATTGTCATTTAGTAATGCATGCATTAAGAAATGATACAATGTTCCTGCAGTATGATATTACAGAAACACAAGAGAGACCAAGACTAAAACTGACACAAACCACATAATTATAAGATATAGTTGTAACAGTGCAAAGTAATACCGTAATTTGATAAATAGCAGACCATGGGGACGGTAAAAAAAAATCAAAGTCCCGATAGCCCCATCATCTCACGTAGACGGTGGAAGGAAGAAAAACTCTCCCTGCCATGAACCTCCAGCGCCGCAAACTTGTCGATGCAGCACCCTGGAAGCACCCGACCACAGCTGACTCTGAGTCCATCCAAAAACCTTGAGCCTCCGACACCGAGCACCATCTCTGCCAAGCGCTTCGACCCCGGCCCCGGCCGCCAAGCAACAGGCAAAGCCGAGGATTCGGGACCTTCCCCTCTGGAGATTCTGGATCGCACAGTTGCAGCGGCAGCGAAACAGGCATTTCAGAAGTTTCACCAGATGTTCCTCCGTCCTTCTCACATCCATCTCCATCAAATCAGGATTGTGCATGGCATCCTACTTCACAGATTACAGATATTCATTCCGGAGTGGCCACTGTCGCATCGCCATCTTCTCTTCTTCATGAAAAATTATTATGAAACGTGGATCGAAAATACGTCCCAATTGTCAGAGGCATGGCCAGGCTTGGATGAGGAAAAGAGACAGTGCTTGATGAGAAGTTTGCGGGGAGGGGTGGCTGGTGTCGTCCGGGAGCTGAAAGCTGAACAGCCCTCGGCTTCCCTGGCGGAGTATCTGGAAGCTTTGGAGAGAGCGTTTGGAATGTCGGGAGGTTCCTGGGAGATTTTAGTAGAGTTTCACCACATGTGGCAGGGAAGAGGGGAAAAGCTCTCAAAATACATTTTTCGGCTGGAGAGAATGCTTACTGGGTTGCGGCGCCGAGGGGTAGTGAAGGCGGGTGAGGTGGCAAGGTTGAGGATGAATCAGATACTTAGTGGTTCTCAGGAGGAGGACAAGGTGGCTTGGAGTCTCCAGCAGTCCTATAAAAGGAGCACCCCTCCATCATTCGGGCAGCTGATTAGAGAGGTGCCAGAGGATGAGAGCGCGTTGGGCCGGAAAGAGGGCTCTGGCCACCGGGGACCATCCTCAGCGGTACAGGAGGTGGTGACCAGGTTGAGAACCGAGAAACCCAAGGGGTCCCATGGGGGTAGGGACCCCTCACTTGAGGGGATAGACAGGGAGAGTACCCCCTGCAGGGGATGGCCTGCGCAGTGGGCTGGGAGTGGTGGGCGTCTTGGGAGGAGAGGGGCGGCGGGTAGCATGTGGTATAACTGTGGGAAAGAGGGGCATTTCCAGTGGGAATGTAAGCGGCCGGGGGTGCACTACAGCTGTGGGGAAGAAAGACACTTTCGGAGGGATTGTGAGAGACAAGGCGCCCCATGGAGGGCAAGCCCCCAGGTGACTAGGAAGGGAGAGGTGTCAGGAAACTTAGGAGAGACTCAGTGAGGGAACGGACAGGAGTCTCTGGAGAAACACGTTCCCAGAAATCAGCCATGGGACCCCCGAAAGCCCAAGCCCTTATTCCGGATGGATTAGTGGGACCCCGTTCCAGCATGTCCCTACGGATGGAAGGAATCGTTGCAAGAGCCGTCCTTGACACAGAGTCACAGGTTACCTTATTGTACCGGTCGTTCTACAATAAATATCTAAAGCATTTGCCAGTAACCCCGTTTAATGCACTAGAGATTTGGGGTGGTGACTACCCGTACGATAGGTACCTGTCAGTGAGAGTGGAATTCTCGGAGGGTGATGTGGGAGTGTCTAAAGCCCTTGAGACATTGGTGTTGGTTTGTCCAGACCCGGTGGAAACAGGTGGCGCTGCCCTTCCGGAGGGGACTAACTCCCCTCTTGTGCGATGGCTCCTGGGAGCCTGTAAAGAGAAGGTGGGGGAGAACTTTCTGGAGACCCTCTCGGTACACCCAGTGTTTCGTGCGATGTTCGAAGAAGCGGGTGACCCCATGGGGCCGGATCCTGAGTTCAAACGAGGGACGGTGTGGTGTACTCAGGCTAGGGGAGGTGGCACTAGTGATGGGGACCCCCAGATTCCCAGCAGGCGAGGCCCTGTTAGTAGACACCCTGGAAGACCTCGAAGGGGAGTCCCGGTTCCCGGCTGGGGTACTGGTGAGACCTGAATTGCACAGGCCCTCAGTTGTACAGGCATGCCGGATGGGGGTGATCGTAAGGAACACAACAGAAAGGGAGATCACCTTTAAGCGCAGGATGCCCCTCGCGTACTTGTTCCCAGTGATGGTGATGTCTAGCGCCCCCATGAGGCCCACTGGAGGAAAACTATTGGAGAACAGGGAGCAGCTGACTGAGGAGGCCTTTAATTTTGAGGACTCCCCTGTACCGCCGGAGTATAAGATAAGGCTGGTGGAGAAGATGCTCAAGTTAGGGGATGTCTTTTCTCAGGGCGAGTTTGATGTGGGGTATTCCAAGAGCACTCATCACGCTATCCAGGTGATAAATAACACCCTGTTTAGAGAAAGGTCGTGGCGGTTGGCCCCAGCAGATGTGGAAGATGTGTGGCATTTGAAGGATGCAGGGATTATTGCAGAGTCCCGAAGCCCCTATGCGTCCCCCATAGTGGTGGCAAGGAAGAAAAATGGGAAGGTACGCATGTGAGTGGACTATAGGACCCTGAACCGGCACACTGTCCCTGACCAGTATACGGTCCCCAGGGCTGAAGACGCGTTGGCCTGTCTGAGCGGTGCCCAGTGGTTTAGTGTATTGGATTTGCAGAGTGGGTATTACCAGTTTCCGATGAGATTAAGAGAAGACGGCCTTTATCTGTCCCCTGAGATTCTTTCAGTTCGAACGAATGCCCCAAGGCATATCGGGGACCCCAGCCACCTTCCAGAAGCTCATGGAGAGGACGGTGGGGGATACGAACCTGCTGAAGGTGTTGGTGTATCTGGATGACCTGATAGTGTTTGGATCTGCTTTGGAAGAACATGAGGAGCGGCTGCTGAAGGTGTTAAGCCGGCTGAAGGAGGAAGGGTTGAAACTTTCCCTGGATAAATGCCAGTTCTGTAAGACGTCGGTCAGCTATGTTAGACACATAATTTCACGAGATGGAGTGGCTACTGATCTGGCTAAGATAGACGCAGTGACCACCTGGCCGAGACCCCAGAAGGTGAGTGTCCTGCAGTCGTTTTTGGGGTTCTGTGGGTATTACCAGCGATTCGTGAAAAGATACGCTAAAATGAGTCACCCATTGAACCAGCTTTTGTGTGGCTATCCACCCGTGGGAAAGGAAGGGGGACCGAGGGCAGGAGGCAGGAGGATACTTGAACCCGTCGAAGCCCTCTGGATCGAGGTGGGATGCTCAATGTAAGAAGGCGTTCCAATCTCTGAAAAGGGCGCTGACACAGGCCCCGGTGTTGGCTTTTGCCGATCCCCGGAAGCCGTATGTGCTACACTCTGATGGATGCCAGCCGAGAGTGTCTGGGGACTGTCCTGTACCAGGAACAGGGCAACGGATTGAGGCCAGTGGCGTTTGTCAGCCGAAGTTTGTCGCCATCTGAGAGAAACTATCCCACTCCTAAATTGAAGTTCCTGGCACTGAAATGGGTTGTGGTGGACAAGTTGAGCGACTATCTATATGGGGCCAAGTTTGAGGTGAGAATGGACAACAATCTTCTCACTTATATTCTGACCTCAGCAAAACTGGACGCTACTGGGCATCGGTGGTTAGCGGCCTTGTCTGCCTATGAGTTCAGCCTGAAGTACCGGCTGGGGAGTCGGAACATCGATGCAGATGCTTTATCTCATCGGGCACATGAGGGGTCAGGCACAGACGAGGAATGGGAGAGCATCCCTACCCCAGGAGTGAAGGCCATGTGTCAACTTGCGAGCGACGCTAAAGCAGGAGACCCAATGGGGCCAGATCAGGCAGTGGATCAACTGGGGGCAGACGATGACGCGCTATCCACTGTTTACTGTAATTTGACTGCTCTGAGGAACAGGCAGTTGCCGGAGCTGAGCCCCCGAGAAGTGGTGGCGGCTCAGTGTGATGACCCGGGCATTGGCACTATCTGGTACGCGGCTAAAAAAGGGGATATGGCTCAGGCGGAGAAGGCGAAACACGCCTCAGTGCCCTTACTACTGAAGGAGTGGCCTCGGTTGAAGCTGAAGAACCAAATCTTGTACCGGGTCATGTCGCCCCCTGGACCAGCCCCGGCACTGGCAGCTGGTCATGCCTGAGAAGTATCGGAAAACTGTGCTCCAGTCACTACATGATGGTTACGGGCTCTTGGGGGTGGAAAAGACCTATGGATTACTCAAGGACCGGTTTTACTGGCGCCAGATGAGGGGGGAAGTTGAAGAATACTGTAAGAAATGCAGTCGCTGCATCCAGAGGAAGACCCTGCCTGCGCAGGCGGCTCCTTTGCCCCACTGCAGAGTGCGGGACCCATGGACCTGGTGTGTATGGATTTCCTGTCTATTGAGCCAGACACCAGCAACACTGCGAACGTCTTAGTCATCACGGATCACTACACTAGATATACTCAGGCATTTCCCAGTAAGGACCAGAAAGCGACTACAGTGGCGAAGGTGTTATGGGAGAAGTACCTTGTTCATTATGGCCTCCCCAGGTGGATCCATTGTGATCAGGAACAGGACTTCAAGAGCAGGCTTATCCATGAATTACTGGATATGGTTGAGGTTGAGAAATCCAGGACCTCACCCTATCACCCGCAGGGTGATCCTCAGCCCGAGACGTTTAACCAGACCCTGTTGGACATGCTCGGGACTCTGGAGATCGGTCAGAAGAGTAAGTGGAATCAGCACATCGGGCATTTGGTGCACTGTTACAATTGTACTCACGATGACACTACGGGGTACTCGCCTTATTATCTGATGTTCGGGCGGGAAGCGAGGTTGCCCATTGACCTGTGTTTTGGGACTGAAGCGGGTGAATTACCTTTGAAGCCCTATCTGAAGTATGTGTCCGATATGAGGAGAGAGTTGAAAAGGGCGTACGAATTGGCTGAGGCGACGACCACCAAGCAGAATCAGAGGAATAAGAGGAAGTATGATCAGAAAGTGAAGTTCGCCCAACTATTGCCGGGGGACTGGGTCCTCCTAAAGAATTTAGGACTCCCTGATAAACACAAGTTGGTGGATCGCTGGGCGGCCACCCCCTATGTGGTAGCGAGCCAAATGCCGAACCTATCTGTTTACCGGGTGAGACCAGAGGATGGGAAGGGGCCTGTCAAGGTACTCCATCGGAACCACCTATTGTCCCTGGGTCAAGAGGTGCAGGTAGACCAAGAGCCCGGATGGGAGTATACACCTAGTACGAGGACTCTGTGAGGGCGCGGGGTGAGGGAAGAGCCCGCTGCAAAAGAGACAGGGCCAGGCCCCATCCCGGAAAGGGATACTGCTTCAGAAGGCGATGATTCAGATGTGTAACACCTACTTCTGTTCGCTAATTTCCTGGTACCGGAAGAAGAGGCTCCTGACCCTTCCCCCACTGAGTTAGGTGAGAGCAGGGAGGGTGTTGAGGAGCAGCCTGAAATACAGCCGGCATTGGGGGAAGAGAGGGTGGAACCAGAACCCTAGACAGAGGGCTCCCAGGTGACGAGGGATCCCAGTGAGGGAGAGAGTGAGGGTCCGACAGGTAGGCCCGGGGTGTCTCCCGTGGTGTCTGAACCGGAAGGGTCGGCAGAGGAGGTACAGAGGTCTCAGAGAAGTAGGCACCCCCCGGAGAGGTTGACCTATGTAGCGCCAGGAGAACAGGATGTGATCTCTACTGCCCTGGGAAGTTATGTCACTGCTTTATGCACCCAAGTTGGGTTTTGTGTTTTGCAAGGAGCATTGATGAACTCCTTTAATGTCATGAGGGCATGACTTTTATATGGTGGGGGGAGGGTGTAAGAGGTTTCTTCTTTTATGTTACTGTGTATGCTAATCAAATTAGCTTCTTTGTTATGTTTTAATTAAAATGGTTTCTCTGCGATGTTAACTGCTGAGACAGTGATTCTTTTTCTAGCAGCTAGTTTGGGTTACTAATAATGATAAGGAGGGAATGAACCAATGGGTGTCCATGTTATTCTTTTTTTGAGGTGATATTCTGTTTCATATGGCTGGGAACCGGTGTGTTTGGCAGCCTTTTCAGGAGAGACCGGGAGAAGACGGACGTGCTAGAAGCGCTCTGGTTGATCACCTTGGGTGATCTCGAGCGGCGAGTTGAGGGGGCCGGAGTGGAGAGAGAAGGGTGAAGAGAGAAGACCCCGGGTATTTGAGCTCCAACTGTGTGCACGAAGAAATTGAACTTTGATAAGTCTGGCGCCTTTTTCTTTTATATTGTATCTCTATTAGTCTCATAGTCCCAGTAAGATTTATAAAGTGTAATCTGTAAAGGGTACATTGTGTGCTGTCTGATATTTGAGGTGTGAGGTTGTACCAGGTGGCATTGCACAGCAACCGATGCAACCGGGAGACACAGTTGGGTGGCGGACGGGGTTTCTCCTAGATAAATACGAGCCGATATAGCTGAGCATTACATATGCAACAAACAGACTGTCCACGCGTCCACAGCACATAAACCAGACCAAAGAGTGCTCAGTTCAAATGTCGGCAACTGGGACAATATTTCAGCACTTCAATAAAACAAAACAATGGCCTCTCGGGCAAACACCAAATAATCAAGTAACAGTCACCAGTGGACAAGTAGTGTTGACCATTCAAAATGGCGTTTAAACCACAAATACACAGCATGGACAGGTTGCTTGTGTTGTAAAGTGTTGTGCTAACCACTACACTACCTGCCCACCCTTGAAGTTTGTTGATTAGTACTGAGCGGATGATGGTGTTGAATGCCAAGCTATAATTGATAAACAGCAATCTGACATAGGCATTACTGTTGTCCAGGTGCTCCAAAGCTGACTGCATCATCTACTGACCTGTTGTGGCAATAGACAAGTTAAAATAGGTCCAGGTTCTTGCTCAGGCATGAGTTAATCATAACCATGACCAACCTCTCAAAGCACTTCATCACAGATCATAGTAGATGTAAGTGCAACTGAATCATTGAGGCTACTCACCCTGTTCTTCTTGGACACCAGTATTATTGATGCCCTTTGAAGCAGGTGGGAGTCTCCAATTGCTGGAGTAAGAGGTTGAAAATGTTCTTGACACTCAAGTCAGTTGGTCAACACAGGTTTTCAGTACCCTGCTAAGTACATCGTTGGGCTCACCCTCTTAAAATATGTTCTGGCATCGGCCTCCAAGACCGATCACAGGGTTGCCTGATGCTGTGTGGATTTGCACAGTGTGTTATTTTTCCTTTCAAGGCATGCCTAAAGGTGTTGAGCTCATTGATGAGGGAAGCATCACCATCATTTATGCTATTAGCTTTCGCCTTACGGAAAATACTGATATGCAAACCCTGCCACAGCTATCATGCATCTGATTCTGTCTCTAACTTCACAAGGAATTGCCTTTTCAGTCTCATGTTTGCCTTTCGTAAGCCATTCCTCCAGTTATTGTAGGGTTCAAGATCACCAGTCTTGGACACTACAGATCAAGCCCTCAACAGTCCATTTCATCCAGGGTTTCTGGTTTGGAAAGACACAGTACAATCTCAAAAGCATACATACATCCATACACATCTTGATGAAGTCAGTGATGACTGTGGCATATTCATTCAGATCCGCTGATGTATTCCTGAATATGGTCCAGTCCACTGGTCTTCCTCTGCCTACTGTGACCATATCTTTGTGGTTCCCACCACTGGTGCAATGGTCCTCAGTCTCTGCCTTTATAAAACAGCTGATCAGACTTGACAAAGTGGGTACTTAGGATGGCACAATCAGCATTCTTGATAGTGCTTTAACAGTGAAAATGTGTCCGTTTTAATGACAAAAACAAAATGCTATACTTGGTCAGACAGCATCTCTGTAGAGGAAGTTATCATTACAATTCAGAATCCTTTGTCTGAATGAGTAAAAAGAAAATAAAGAAAATAAGTTGGTTTTTAGTAGCTTGTGGGGGTGGAAAGAGTAGAAGAAAGGGGGAGTCATAATGGGTTAATGGGGACAGGTGTAAGCACAGAATTCTTTTTTGTAATTAAGAGGCTATGAGACATGTCCTGCAGACCAGACTACTGAATAAGTGAGGAAAACTGTGCCAAAGTTGTAATGGACAGAAATAGCCAGTTCTGATTAAGAATACAAGAGCAAGGTATCCAATATTGGCAGCTTTAATATTGAGTTTGTAAGCCTGCAACATGAAATACACGGTGTTCCTCAATCCTTGTTGCAACAGTGGAGGAAGCCACAAAGGTCAGTAGAGGAGCATGATGGTATATTAAAATTGTAGGCAACCAGGTCAGAATCACCCCCATGGATTG
The DNA here is from genome assembly GCF_963921235.1 of Mobula hypostoma. Lineage (NCBI taxonomy): Eukaryota > Metazoa > Chordata > Chondrichthyes > Myliobatiformes > Myliobatidae > Mobula > Mobula hypostoma. The sequence goes on from NC_086099.1 coordinate 146,119,522, forward strand.
ACAAATCTTTTTTTTCCAAAGTTTCTCCCCTTTAGAAAATGCCACAATGTGAACCCTGAATGTAATATACTAGATTCGAAAATAAATGGAATTACACTTTAGCTAGATAAATTGTTTGAGTCCCTTGATGGTGGCAAGAGAAAAGCTGAAAAGACAAATGAGAGTGTAATAAAGTACCACATCTTATAAGATACATCTTGTCTAATATGCTGAAGGATGATCTTTCAAATGCAGAGGAAGCTGGGGTGGAAGAGAAAGACCGGGGAAACTGTTCTTGCACTCTACAGAAGGAGAGGTGGTGAGACCATTGATGCAAGAAAGAAGGGCTTCCTCTCCTACACTGCAGATGAAACAACCATTGGGAAAGAAAGACATTTCAGAGGCATTATTGTTCAATGCCTTATTATTAGAATAAATAGCACACAAACTTGAAGTTAATGGAAACCCACAGGCGGCAGGGTGGAAGCTGGGTTGATATAGCAGCGGAAATCTGTAGGTCTGCAATGGTTATCTGTGGCTAATTGAACACCGAAATTGATTTCTTTTCACAGATACTGCCTGACCTGCTGAATGTTTCCAGCATTATTAATATGGAAAGAAACATCCAACATTGCAGGCCCAGGACCCTTCATCAGAATCTAGGTAGAAAAGAAGAGGAGGGCAGCTCTGGGTGGAGGTTGTGCAGTTGGTGTGTAAGGAGTGCTAGGCAATGGGTACAATAAATTCACTCACAGAGAGAAAATATAGCAATTAAAATCAGATTGTATGATCTGTTAATACTGTACAATTTATTGGCATATGCACAGCAAGCCAGGCTATATGAAGAAAGGTAAAATTGCCTCACATAATCAATCATATTACTTTCAAATGCTTTGTAATATTTTAATTTAAAATAACATTATCAAGAGCAACTAAACTTGGTAGATGTGTTTAAAAATGCTACAGTACAAAGCCACGACAAAATTTGATTATACTGAACAGCTACAACATACAAGTATTCACAAATGGAAAATGTTGCCCTATTTGCAAAAATCCCCATGATTCTTTTCAATACTTAAATTGTAGTAACAGTTTCTAAACACGTTTTCCATATGTCAATTCCCTTCAACAGACAAATCCATCAAAGTATTAAAATGACAGACAACAGTAGCTCATTCTATTCATATCCTGCCTTCCTTTGATCCTCGGTGGCCTTTTTGCATTCCATAAATTTCTGTAACTCTGTCTTCAAGTTCTGCAACATTAAATAGATTTTTACTTTATGTGCATAATGTTTCATTTTTGTAAGGCAATTAAAGGAGTATTATTAATATTCCTCAGTCTGGAATTGTTCAATTAGTATTAAATTCTGAACCATTTCTGAGGCTTACAATTTCCTTTTGGAGTTCTAGAGAAAAGCAGTAATGAAAATGTCCAATGAATGAAAAAATAAAATTACTCAAGCCAAGTTTGAACACCAGCCACTCAAACGTTAACAAAGCCAAAAGCTTTAGGAGAACACATTTTAGCAGGTGTTGATCCAAGCTCATGTTTAGAGTTGAAGAGCAATACGTACACGAGCTGTATCCCCTAGTTAATTATTTATTTGATGCATGACAGAAGAAAAAAAAACTTAGACTGTATGAATATATTGATCTGGTTAGATAGGAAAAATGTTAAAATGAAGCTGATCCATAAATTAGGCTAATACATATGGGAACATGCGATAAGGCAAGAGTAAGACAGGTCCGGCGGAATTGAGGGGCTTAAGAGTGTATAAGAGCAAGTTGAACAGAGAAGGATAAATCAGCAACGTTGGGGAGAATTAAAAATAAGGCAAGAAATCTAAAATGAAAACATAATGCTGCAAAAACTCCAAGTCAAACAATATCTACAGAGAAGGAAATGTCCCCTTTGTCAGAATTGGAATGGAAAAAACCAGTCTAAAGTTCCAGAGAACGATGGGGAGGATAAATGGAACTATTCCTCCTTCTACTACTTCTTTGTAACTTAAGATCCTTACCTAATTTTGAATAAGGGCCTTTGCCCTGAAATATTTTCCCTTTTCAGATGGTACCTGACCTCCTGAATGCTTTTAGTATTTCATGCTTATTATAGCCAGAGGGTACAGCTGTTCTTGCTCTGATTAGCTATGCTCTCATACAATAACACAGGGACCACTACTGGAATGAATGATAATTGAAACACAAGAGAAAGAAGGCTTTTTACATATAGAGAGGCATGACTGTAGAGAGAATGGAATGTTCCAGGTCAGGTATGATCCTCCAAGGCACTAAAGAAACATCTTACATGGAGTGACCAGCTCTGTCAAACATCCAACTGGATTATTGAGTCCCTTCAATTAACAGTGCAAATAAGTGAAGTGAAAGCAGTTTAAATCGTAATGGTTTTTTTTGCATTGCTGTCAGATTTGCATGCAGATGCCAACTCCCATGCATCCTGCTCACGCAGAAATAGCAGCATTGTAAAATGTTCAAAATTGCCAATTTATGAAGTACTTGCAAATAATGGAGAGAAAACGTATCTGAAGCTGGTTATAAAATGTCTACCATTACACTCTACTTCCTGCTAATGATCCCATTTGTCACTGCAGTTTGAATCCTACAGATTTTTGGGGCCATTGAACACTACCGCACAACAACAGGCCCTTCAGCCCATCATTTCTGCACTGAACATGATACCAAAAAATCTTACCAAAAATTCATGTGGCTTACATCAAATTCACTTCCCTTTTTGACCTCTACCTCAATTCAATTGTTGAACAGACTTGATTCTTGACAAATCCATGTCATGCTGAATGATCCTGATTTCACATCTTTCTATACTGTTCAAGATTGGTTCCAAAAATTTTCCCACCATTAAGATTAAACCAACTAGTCTTAATTATTTAGTTCATGTCTTTCCTTTTTTTCTGAACAGCTGATTCCAACATTAACATTAGTTGTCCTCAAGCACAATTCAATACTTTTTGCCAGAGTGGATTAAAATATGGGAAAAGCCTTTAATCCACCCTTTGTTCAATAACCCAGAAAATATTTCGAGACAGTTATTCACTTTCAAAGATGACAAATCTCCTGATACTACCTCTCATCAATATTTATTAAATATTTTGCATTCTTCCTCAACTTTAACATCATTCCACTTTTTCTAAAATATTTAAAATCCTTTCCTGCTAGTTGCAGAATAATCTTGATAGGGCAGAAGTAGAGAAGTTTCCTCTTAGAGAATCTAGTATTAGTGTATAGTCTACCTTTTAAAAAATTGCAATTTAATCTCGATGCAATACAAATTATAATTCTTAACGCAGGGTCTTGAGCTGAAACATCAACTATTGCATGGCCTCTACAGATGTTGTTTGATCTGCTGAGTTCCTCCACCAGCTTGCATTCTGCTCTTTGCTCTTTTTGAAGTCCTTAAGTTTACAATCTCTGTTCAGAGTGTGGATAAGCTAATTCTTCCCTGCTAGGATAAAGCTTATTGTAATTGGTATGCCACAGAAATGCTTTCACTGTGCAGGTCAGATTAAATGATGATGACATCCCTACTGGTCTAGTTTTGTCAGCTTCAAAAAGAGGTCAAAGCTGACAAACCTCTTCTAGCCTAACACATAACTTGTGTTACATAAACAAAAACAGCACCCGAGTTTTTGAATACATTTCCTTTCTCAAGGACCTAACTCGTGCTTAAACTGATGGAATATAGAATATAGTTCAACAGTAAGTTGATGTTCAAACAACGTACATATTTGAACCATAAATACAACAATAACTTCATTTAAATTATAGACTAAACACTGAAAAAAATGGGTTATCTTTAAAGGGATTTTAAAGACCATGTTGAAATGGTGGTTCAAGAAAAGAGATTTATGCAGAGGGAGAGTATGAAAGCCAAGGAATTTGTGGAGAGCCAATCCAAAAGACTGGTTAGGTTGGAACTGAAATACTGGCTCCAATTCTTATTGCCACACAACAAAAAGAAACAAACTTCAAGACAGTGAAATAAGGATTTACTAAAGTGATTTTAAGGACTGATGGCTGTTGTAAAGTTTTACTAGAGAAGCAGAGGCTGTTCCCTTTGCAGCAAAGGTTGCACCGAGGTTTGATAAAGGAGCTGTAAAAACATTATTGGTTCAGCTTAAATTCAGGAACCTGGGGACACAAATAAAACTAAGAAAAGTTACATGGGGGATTCAAGGAGTATCTTACTCACCAGTTCAGATCCAGAATTCATTACCTGCAAAGTGTTAGGAATGGAATCATAGCCTTCAAAAGAGAATTGGATAAGCAGTTGAGAGAGAATAATTCACAGGCAAGGGAGAAAGAGCAAGGAATGGAGCAGATATGATTGCTGTACTAGGAGCCAGCATAATTCCATAGGTAAAATGGTTTTACTTTTGAATAGTTTTATTTTTGCTGAAGACATGTACTTGACAGGCCCAGATTCATTTCTAATGTGCTTCCTATCTCACTTCCTCAAAACAAGACTTAGCAGAAGCTATCCTTAATATATTTGCATATGACCCCACGACTTTCTTGTTATATTTAGGTTTCCTTTTTCTTTGCATATTATAACCCTAAAACTGGTCACTTTATACCCTTGCCATTTTTTTCCTCTTAAAGAACAAATTGCAAAAACTAATTTCGTCAAAGATATCAATCTCATCCTATTTCTACCACCCAACTCTATCAAGACTGCAAGGCAAAGTGCTCTCATGTAAATGTGTTGCATGTCAGAAGGAATCTTGGAATTAACATTTTAGATCGTTGCTTCTCTCCACGCCTTGTGGTGCAGCATTAGCATTTGTCCTTCTTTCCCTCCATGAGACTGAGTTGTGAGCTCGACGTTCAATCCAGCACAAATGGAAAGTGTGCAAGGAGCCAGCTGGATTCCAACCCAGGCCCACTCACCTCAAAGTCCAGCGCAGATTCCACTACACCATCAGTGGGCTATTTTAGATCAATGATTTATCAGAACTAGCAAAAGTCTGAAACCAAATGTTAAGTGGGAAGAGTGAAATCAACAGTTTTAGTGCTAAGTTAAAGAATGTTCAGCTTTATCTATCACGTGCGTTGAAATGTCAAAACATACAGTAAATTGCATCGTTTTTGCACCAAATCAAATCAGCAAGGATGTGCTGGGACAGACCACAAATGCTGCTACACTTCCAGTGCTAACATAGCATGCCCACAATTTACTAACTGTATCTGTATGTCTTTGGCAGTCAAGGGAAGAATGTACAGACAGTGGCAGAAATCAAACCCTGATCAATGATCACTGGCACTATAAAATAATTACACCAACTGATACGTAACAGACTGAATAAAAATGGTGACGTATGAAAGATTGATTGAAGTTTGTTAATCATAACTGATCTGTCTGGAGGAGAAACAAATGACGACAAATCAGGGTGATTCAAAAAAAAATAGGGTAATAATCAAAACTGGCTGAGGCAATTTTAAACTCAAACAATAAAACCAAAATGTCAAAATGTTGGAAGTGGCCAACAGGCCAGGCAGCACTTGTGAAAAGGGGTAACATTTCAGATCTTTGATCTGATTCTAGCATTTTTTATTTGTTTCATATTTTCAGCAACACTGAGCATCACATCATTCCCATTCCATAATTTATTCCCCTTCAACATTTCCTTTCACCTGACCACTAAATTCTCCCCAGTCAAAATATTGGCAGTAATTATTTGTGATTTGTAGAGAATGTAGTGTTTTAAGTTTTGTGCAGAATTCTTTTTTATCATTGCCCCCAAACAAAAGACTCAAAAATATTAACAGGAAAGCATGCATTATATTTTAATTAATACAGGTTTCCCCCGCCATCCGAAGGTACAGCGTTCCTATAAAACGGTTCGTAAGCCGGAATGGCGTAAAGCGAAGAAGCAATTACCATTTATATGGGAAAAAATTGTGAGCATTCACAGACCCAAAAATAACCTACCAAATCATGCCAAATAACACATAAAACCTAAAATAACAGTAACATATAGTAAAAGCAGGAATATGATAAATACACAGCCTATATAAATTAGAAATACTTCTCTACAACGATTGCCTGCACTGTTCTCCATAGCGAAAATCTCACGCAAGCGCTCTTGGCAGAAACACCGCGCCAAGCGCTGTCGGCAGAAAATCTCACGCAAGCGCTCTCCAGTAACCTTTAAGCTATGAAGCGGCTGAACCATACCAAATAACACATAAAAATATACAGCCTATATAAAGTAGAAATGATGTATGTACAGTGTAGTGTCACTTACCGGAATCGGGACAGCGCCGAGCACACTGATGATGGTGTGTTAGGTTGAGTCGTCTGAGTATGGGTGGTGTAGTGGCCCCCACCCTCCGGGCAGCGACCGATACCAATCCGCGGAGACTGCAGGGGTCCAGAGGTAGCCGGGACGTACCCAGCACATCTTTAAGAAAAAAGCCGAAATAAACAAGCTAATTAATTAGGTGCCGCCCAGCACATAATTGTCGGCCCAGATCAGAGGCGATGCAATCTGCAATCACCTCTGATCTGCGCCGAAATTTACGTGCCGGGCAGCACCTAATTAATTAGCATGTTTATTTCAGCTTTTTTCGTAAAGATGTGCTGGGTGCCTCCCGGCTACCGCTGCGTTCTCCGTGAATCAGTATCCGTCCGCGGCCTGGGGTGGTGGGACATTGAGGTTTCGATTGTTGTCCTTTCCTCCTGCAATTGCATCAGCTCTTCATCTATCAGTTCTTGGTCATGGGATGCCAAAACCTCTTCAACATCATCTTCGTCAACTTCCACAAGCCAAACTCACTTTGTCCTTGCTTCGTTCAGCATGATCGAAACGCTTAATTATGTCTAGTTTTATGCTAAGTGTAACACCCTTACGAGCTCTTATAGGCTTTTCCGATACCTTAGAACTCATCTTGCAAACAGCTGCTCACAGGCATGTGTTTAAGCAATACCGGCTAGAATGCCGTTCCAAATCCGAGGGAGAGTGGCTGCTCGGGGCGCGCGCTGCCTTTTATCATGCACTGATTTTTTTTCGCGCGCTGCTTTTCTTCGTAACAGTGAAAACACCTTCTGTTAGCAAAAACAGGGAACTAGTGTAGGTCTTTCACAACAGTGAGGTTTCGTAAAGCGAACGTTCGAAAAGCAGGGGACATCTGTATTATTGTCCCCTGCTTTTCGAACGTTCGCTTTACGAAACCTCACTGTTGTGAAAGACCTACACTAGTTCCCTGTTTTTGCTAACAGAAGGTGTTTTCACTGTTACGAAGAAAAGTAAGGAAAGTTTGTATAAGATATGGGCAAAGATAGACAACTTGTTGCCAAGAAAATTATTAACTTGCTCAGTGCTCAACCAATGTAAATGAGCTCTCAACAATTCAAGGTTTGTCAGACAAATAGTAATTTTTTTTCCCATCTGCTCATTCCCTTCATTTTCTAGGTATGAACATTACAGGCAGAAGAGCTTCACAATTAAATTTCTTGGTAAGTTACTTCACAAAGTAGTTAACGGTGACCCACTATTATATATGGGCTCCAGCAGGTAAGAATGATCATTTTCCCTGATGGATTTCAGCAAATCAGATGAGTTTTTAATGATGACATGGTTTCATGGTCATTACAGTGTTTATATTATTTGTAATTATTTTACTAACTGAAACTTCTCAGTGACTGTGGTGCAACTTGAAATCCATATTAAGTCACTGTACACACATCAGGAATACTAAGTCCAGTAAATTAACCATTTAACTCCAAGGATCTCAATTTAATTCACATTAGTTATTAACACTCGGTGCAGTAGTATATAGTACCAATAGACTTTGCATGTTTGGCCAAAATTACAGTCTATTTCATAAACAAGAGATGAAAGATAATCTTCTTTTGTTAAATCTTGCTCTCTTGCCTTTGAATGTCCATTAACAAAGCAAGTTACGTACTCTTATAGCCAAGAGTATTGTATTTTAAATAAGAGAAAATCTGCAAATGCTGGAAACGCAAGCAACACACACTAAATATTGTAGCAACTCAGCAGGCCAGGCAGCATCTATGGAAAAAGAGTAAACGGTCGACATTTCAGGCCGAAACCCTTCAGCAGGACTCCTGAGAATACTGTATCTCACTCTTCTACTGTCAACATACCACATCTTCCATGTCATGCTCACCACATAGACTATCTGTCCTTCTTACTCAGAGGCTCCATCACTCCAACCTAGCTCTCTCAAACAATTAAGACCTCGCAATGAACTTTGCTTGCCATGCAGGCTATGTTGTAAAGGTTAACTCCATCGACTAACAAGTGGAACTACCATCATTACAAAAGAATTAACTCCTCCATCTTTGCAAACTATCTCCTTGAGTCAACCTCTTCCTCTCAATTCCTTGTGCTCCAAGTGTCAGCCTAAGCAACAGCTTCATTTCTGAGCTGGTAGACTAAGCTCAAGACCCACTTAGGACATATTAAATATTCATAAAAATGGTCATGTCACTTAACTTTTTAAAAAGATATGCAGCTTTTTCTTTCCTTTTTTGTAGCTCTTTATCAGCCAAGCATGTTATAACTTGCAAGATTTTGATTTGTTGAAGTATCAGGGCCCAACAGTTATTCAGAAAACAAGTTGTATGTTGGCCAAAATGGAAATAGTAAATCATTTATGATTTTGTTGCACCTCTTCTTTACATTAAGGCCTACGAGATGGGAAATGCTGCATCAGTTTTGCTTCTGTATCCTAGAATTATCTCTGGAAACAACCTAGATGTTATAACCTTTCAAATAATTATTGCTATTTCACTCCATAAATTATATTTTGGTAACAGCAATCTATTCATGTCAACCTTTAAAAATAACCACTTAAATTTAATTTCAGGCAATGAAATATTCAAACTTCTTACATGTTCAGACCATACATGAAAAACTATCATGACTGCAGTGAATTCATCTATGTATACATGAATCTCACTGAAAATTAACTACTGATTTTCATTCGCTAGAATTGTCAAATCATTTCCTACAAAACACTGATTTTTAAAGTGAACAAACTTTCATATCATCTCTCATTAAATCATGTGTCCTTCACAAATCCTCGGCAGTTCAGAATTTGCCCAAATGGGGACTTCTCAAGCTTTACTCAGCTGTATCTTGAACAGAGCATATTCTGTCCCGCCCATATTGGAATATGTCAATAAACCCCACTATTTGGATATGGGCAGCTTCTGTAAGCAAAGTAACAACAGCTGATTCATTTTCAGTCATGACTTTGACAAATATTAAAGCAAGTTCAAAGGGCAAGGTGGCTTACTCCAACTCCTTAAGTCCAAACTAGCCACATGTCAGCAGAATTTATAGACAGTTTGCTGCCAGCAGGCTTTAGTCAACTGTAGAATGGAGGAAAGCCTGTTTTGAAGGGTCAAAAACCCTAAAAGTAAAACAGGCAATGTTGAGAAAATCAAGTTGGCAGCAATGGAAAGAGGATATTTCTGCCATCATCCATGCCAAAAGCAATCCAGGCATTTCTATGCCCCTGCCTTCTCTCTATAGCCCTGTATTTCATACCATGCCTTCAATCTTCACCACTTCCCAGGATGGGGAACATTGTATTTATCAAAAACAAAATTAAAATCAATTGCTAGCAAAGATTGGTAAGTGCTAGAATGCTCCAATTAGGCCTTTTTATCAAGTTGTATATTTGAACTCCTCCTTCCTCACTAAAACAATTTATGGAGAATACTAAGCCAATACAAACAGCACGGAATCTGAGGACAGTTCTCAAACAGTTAAACCTCAAGAGGCTACACAATGGAGTAAGAAACCCAATATTTTAAGGGTCCTTTCTGTGGTACAGTATGTGTTCCACAGCATAGATAACTAGGATTAAAAAAATGTAAATTTATATTATGAAAGCAAATTTGAATTAAACTTTTCATGTGAAACATAATGCTAAAATTGCAAGCACAAATCCCAAAAAATCTACAATATAAATGACATCCAATGCTTACAGAAAATTGGTGGTAATTGTTTCCCTTCCCTTAATTCACAATTTTGATATCCTGAAGGATCTATTCTTAGCTCACTTCTCATCTCATTCTACCTCCCTAGGAACATTAATTTGTACATGCATAATCATAATGCTGCTCTACATTACAGCCAGTTTTACTCAACTCTCCACTTTCTCTAAAATGTCAGATGGTTTGTTCAACATTATAGAAAATCTCCTCCAACTCAATATTGTGAATCTCAAAGCAAGCTGCAGAAATTATAAACTCCAATCACTAGTCACCAGCTTTATTCCTTGTTCTTACAGCTCTCTGATACTGAGCCGGAGTATTCACAGGATTGGTGTCAGTAATGACCACAAGCTGCATTTAGGACCTCAGCTGTGCCATCACCAAGTCTGTTTCTATGTCCATTACATCTAACAACTCCATCGTGCCCCAGCCTCCATGGCAGCTGCAAACTCCAATTATGCTTTTGTTACATATACCATATTGACTATTCCAGTACAGCTTTCCTTCTTGTGCTGAGATAAAGCAAGAGGAGGAAAGAACAGTAGAAAGTAGTAATCTATCATGTTATTTCCTAACAAGCGCAATTGATTAGCTGTTTAAAAAAACTATTCATGAATAAACAAAGTTTGTATTTGTTTACATAATTCCTATATCTAGGTAAGTTCTCAAAACATGGTATACCCCGAGTTCTAAATAAGGACCATAATAACAAAAATAAACTAATCAAATTTGTGATAGGCATCAATGTTCTAATAAGCAATATCTGATTAGAAAATCAAGCACCGTTCATAAAGTAAACATTAACATTGCTGTAGGAATCAAATATTTGAACTGCAGGTAGCATTTCTTCAAATTAGTAATAATAGATCTTGTTTTGTAAAACCTTTCACCCAGATAGTCCAAGGGAAACTATTAAACTTTTGGATATTTTATGCAGATTCTAATTGTTGCCAATGAAGAATGGAATTATTCAAATATACTTCAAATGACAAAAGCTACATTACATTTTTGCCTCTCCAGTAGATGGAGTACATTGGTAACTGCAGTTCAGCTGCTAATACTGTTGTTTCCAAGTAAAAAGGTTGTAGGCTCAAGATCAACTCAGAATAGCACAATGGAGAGTAACTACACTTCAAAGCATGTAAAACACTGTAGGGTGTCCAGAAACTATCTTAAAAGTTGCTAGAAATATTGGATTTTCAAATTAAACATTTCAAACTGTACCAGTATGGGTCTTACACTTAATTACAGATCCATATCCAATAGAGCTGATTATCCACAACCGACAAAGATGCTCCTTCAGAAACATAGCTCACTGCGAGACTAATTATGCCCTACTTAGAATATTGTGTGCATTTGGTTGCCACACAAGGAAAAAGTGAATGAGTTGGAAAAAGTAAATAAGTTGGAAAGAGTATAGAAAAAAATCAACAGGATGCTGTCTGAATTGGAGTACTTACATTATGGAAAGAGATTCAATAGTTTGGTCTTGTTTTCCCTGGTGCCAGGTAAGATAATACATGACCTGGTAGAAGTAATACAAGTTTGAGAGGCAAATGCTGGGTAAAAGGTCAAATTCTTTTTGCAACAAGAGGGGTATCAAAATCATGAGGGCAGAGGTTTAATATGGGAGGGGAAGGAGTTTTAAAAGGGATGAGGGGTATTGTTTTTTAAGTGACTGATATCTGGAATGTACTGCGATAAGTGAAGGAGCAATCAGATACAATTACAAAACAGACACTTAAGTAGGCAACACATAAAAGGATAGAGGTCCTAACGTGGATAAATGAGATTAATGTAGATGGACAAAATGGTTAGACGTCATTATCCAGAGTGCCTCCTTTTATGGCATACATTTCTAATTAGATTAACTTCAGTACAGAAATTTGCTGGGAGGTTGTTAAGTACACGCTGAATTCTAAATGGTGTATCATAGTGAAGCAGCTTATTTTAAAGTAGTCACAAACGTTCAGATAAAAGTGAAAACCACTAGTAGCATAAAATTCATCACCAAATCCTAAAAATTCTCTTCCTATTGTTGTTTAATAGATTTACAGTCTTTATAACAAAGTCCAATTCATCACAATACCAAGATGTTTGAAATAGTCACATCATCATTTACATAATTCTTGCATTCCATGAGAGCTTTTCCCACCACATCTCAGAATGAGCTTGCCCTTTGGAAATTTGCAAAAGTATGAGGGTAATTCTGCACTGAGGAAGGAATAATACTTCTTTTTCATAAAATTTTCCTCAAACTAGATTAGATTCAACTTTATTGTCATTGTGCCGAGTACAGATACAAAGCCAATGAAATGCAGTTAGCATCTAACCAGAAATGCAAAGAATAGTGTTATTTACAAAATAACTGCGAATAAAAAGCAAGTGCTTCAGCACACAAATGTAAAAGTACTGAGACAGTACAATATGGGTGCAATACTGCTTAGCGCTGTGATGTGAGGTTCAGCAGGGTCACAGCCTCAGGAAGAAGCTCTTCCTGTGCCTGCTGGTGTGGGAGCAGAGGCTCCTGTAGCACCTACCGGATGGGAGGAGAGTAAAAAATCCATGGTGAGGGTGAGATGCATCCTTGATAATGCTTTTCACCCTGCCCAGGCAGTGTTTATGGTAGATGTTCTCAATGGTGGGCAATTGGGTGCCGATAATTCGCTGGGCAGTTTTCACCACACGCTGGAGTGCTTTGCAGTCCGATATGGGGCAATTGCCATACCACACAGAGATGCAGTTGGTGAGTATGCTCTCAATGGTACAGTGGTAAAAGTCCATCAGTATCCTGGGACAGAGAGGAGCTTTCTTGATGCTCCGCAGTAAATAAAGGCACCGTTGCGCCTTTTTGATCAGGATGAAGGAGTTCAGGGACCAGGTGAGATCCTCGGAAATGTGGACACCAAGGAATTTGAAGCTTGATACACACCCCACTACAGTTCTGTTGATATAGATGGGGATGTGAGTGTGACTCCTGGCATGCCTCAAGTCCACAATGACCTCCTTGGTCTTCTGGGTGTTAAGGGCCAGGTTGTTGTCTGTACATCACGCGGCCAGGTGCTGGGCCTCGTCCCTGTAGGCCGTCTCGTCATCCCCTCTGATCAGACCAACCACCGTGGTGTCATCTGCGAACTTGATTATGGAGTTAGAACCATGTACAGGAATGCAGTCATAGGTGAAATTGGAGTACAGAAGGGGGCTCAGCACACAGTCTTGAGGCATGCCGATGTTCAGGGTGAGAGTGGAGGAGGAGAGGTTGTCTAACTTAACTGATTGGGGTCTGTTAGAAAGTCCAAAGTCCAACTGCAGAGGGATGACCTGATACCAAGTTGGCAAAGTTTGGCGATCAGCTTGGAGGTGATCACAGTATTGAATACCGAACTAAAGCCAATGAACAGCATTCTGACGTAAGAGTTGGGGCTGTCCAGGTGGGCAAGTGCCTTCAAACCAAAAGATCACAGATTCAGGACATGAGCATATAATTCAGTGACAAATCAATGTATCACTGAGATGTCACCTTTCAAATGAAAAGCTGAACCAAGACATTTCTGAACTGGTAAATGCAAAACATTTTAGTGAACTTATTGTCCAAACTAAATTTCCATTTGCCCATTTAACACATGCAATATTACTGGTCTACTAGCAACCAAAATCCATAACCAGTACCACTGAAATTAAAACATTCCATTGCTTGAAATCACCAATTCAAATATGGCCAATAGATCAATGTACATCTACTGTTTAAAAAAAACACATAAGCTTTAAGAGTGTCTGCTGATCCTTATTAAGCTACTGAAAGCAACCAGAGGAATACCAGCTTAAATACAGGACCCATTTAACGCAACGACCCTATTTCTATGAATCAGGACAAGAGGCATTATACCCTCTGCCTAGAACATATTTTCACTCACTCATTCATGGCTCCGTCTGCCTAAATAGACAATGGATGCGCACGTTCCAGGGCGCAGACCTGGGTGATAATTACTGAGATCTTGATCTGCCCAGACATCAAGATCTCCCTCTCAGCCTCGCGGATGTGGTCCAAAGGAATGCGAAGCAGTACATTTGGCATCAGCTTGGCTGCAGGAGCTGCTGGGAGGTGACATGATACGTCATCCAACCGCCTTAGGGGCTCCACTCCGGATTTGTGTAGGGTTTACTCCTTAGCCTTCTCTTCTCCTGAAGATACCCACAAGGCACTGGGATTCGTAACCTTGGATAGGGGCCCATACTGGATACTGTCAGCCCGAGCCAGCTGAGCCCAGGACTCATGTAAGGCAGAGTCGTCACACCCTGTAGTAGTGACATATGGAGCCACTACCCACTACCTTAACTTATTTTCACTAGACCTTGGAAAATAGTAATAATGCAATAATGGCATTATTGAAAGAGTAGATCAAGATTAACCCAGAAATAGCAGCCACCCCTTTTCACTTTCAGGCCACATAAGGCCAAGGAACAGAATTAAGCCAGTCAACCCATGGAGTCCTCTCTGCCATCCCATCATGGCCGATTTATTATCCCTCTCAACCCCATTCTCCTGCTTCTCTCCATAAGCTATGACCTCTGATTAATCAAAAATCTATCAACCACCACTTTAAATATACTGAATGTCTATTTGCACAGCTGTCTGTGGCAAAAAAAATAACAGATTCACCGCCCTCCCTCTAAATGGAAGTCCCTCTGTTCTGAGGCTGTGCCCTCTGGTCCTAGACTTCCCCATGAGCACAGCCCCCCCCACTCCCAGGGCTGTGAGCTCAGTCCACTGCTGTTCACTCTGCTGACCCACGATTGTGGTGCAACACACAGCTTGAACCACATCAAGTTCACCGATGACACAACCGTGGTGGGTCTCATCAGCAAGAATGATGAGTCAGTATACAAAGAGGAGGTGCAGCAGCTAACGGGCTGGTGCAGAGCCAACAACCTGTCTCTGAATGTAAACAAAACAAAAGAGATGGTTGTTGACTTCAGGAGGACACGGAGCGACCACTCTCCGCTGAACATCGACGTCTCCTTCGTAGTGATCGTTAAGAGCACCAAATTTCTTGGTGTTCACCTGGTGGAGAATCTCACCTGGTCCCTCAACACCAGCTCCATAGCAAAGAAAGCCCAGCAGCATCTCTACTTTCTGCGAAGGCTGAGAAAAGTCCATCTCCCACCCTCCATCCTCACCACATTCTACAGAGGTTGTATTGAGAGCATCCTGAGCAGCTGCATCACTGCCTGGTTCAGAAATTGTACCATCTCGGATCGCAAGACCCTGCAGCAGATAGTGAGGTCAGCTGAGATCATCGGGGTCTCTCTTCCCGCCATCACAGACATTTACACCAAATGTTGCATCCACAAAGCAAACAGCATTATGAAGGACCCCACACACCCCTCATATAAACTCTTCTCCCACCTGCCAACTGGAAAAAGGCACCAAAGCATTCGGGCTCTCACGACCAGACTATGTAACAGTTTCTTCCCCCAAGCCATTAGACTCCTCAATACCCAGAGCCTGGCTTGACACCAACCTACTGTCTTGTTTATTATTTATTGTAGTGCCTGCACTGTTTTGTGCACTTTATGTAGTCCTGGATAGGTCTGTAGTCTAGTGTAGCTTTTTCTTACATAGCTCAGTGTAGTTTTGTATTGTTTCACGTAGCACCATGGTCCTGGAAAACGTCTCATTTTTACTATGTTCTGTACCAGCAGTTATGGTTGAAATGACAATAAAAAGTGACTTGACTTGACTTGATGATAGGTAACATCCTCTCCACATCCACTCAATCCAGAACTTTCAATATTCACTAGGTTTCAATAAGATCCCCCCCTCATTCTTCTGAAGTCCAGCAAGTACAGGCCCAGAGCCATCAAATGCTCACGTCAACCCTTTCATTCCTGGGATAATTTTCATGAACCTCCACTGGACTTACTCCAAAGCAAGCATATCTTTTCTTAGATAAGGGGCCCAAAACTGCTCACAATACTCCCAAGTGTGGTCTGACCAATGCCTTATAAAGCCTGAGCATTACAGTCTTGCTCTTGTATTCTAGTCTTCTCGAAATGAATGCTAACATTGCATTTGCTTTCCTTACCACCAACTCAACCTGCAAGTTAACCTTTAAGGAATACTGCATCTGATTTTTGAATTGTGTCCCCATTTACAAAATACTCCATGCGTTATTCCTTCTGCCAAAGTGACAATTATGTATACTAAAAAAAAAACAGGAATTCTGCAGATGCTGGAAATTCAAGCAACACACATCAAAGTTGCTGGTGAACGCAGCAGGCCAAGCAGCATCTATAGGAAGAGGCGCAGTCGACGTTTCAGGCCGAGACCCTTCGTCAGGACTAACTGAAGGAAGAGTGAGTAAGGGATTTGAAAGCTGGAGGGGGAGGGGGAGATGCAAAATGATAGGAGAAGACAGGAGGGGCAGGGATAGAGCCGAGAGCTGGACAGGTGATAGGCAAAAGAGGATACTAGAGGATCATGGGACAGGAGGTCCGGGAAGAAAGACAAGGGGGAGGGGTGACCCAGAGGATGGGCAAGAGGTATATTCAGAGGGACAGAGGGAGAAAAAGGAGAGTGAGAGAAAGAATGTGTGCATAAAAATGAGTAACAGATGGGGTACGAGGGGGAGGTGGGGCCTAGCGGAAGTTAGAGAAGTCGATGTTCATGCCATCAGGTTGGAGGCTACCCAGCTATCTGGACTATTCCTCTTCTCACCCTGTCTCTTGCAAAAACGCCATCCCCTTCTCGCAATTCCTCCGTCTCCGCCGCATCTGCTCTCAGGATGAGGCTTTTCATTCTAGGACAAGGGAGATGTCTTCATTTTTTAAAGAAAGGGGCTTCCCTTCCTCCACTATCAACTCTGCTCTTAAACGCATCTCCCCCATTTCACGTACATCTGCTCTCACTCCATCCTCCCACCACCCAACTAGGAATAGGGTTCCCCTGGTCCTCACCTACCACCCCACCAGCCTCCAGGTCCAACATATTATTCTCCGTAACTTCCGCCACCTCCAACGGGATCCCACCACTAAGCACATCTTTCCCTCCCCCACCTTTCTCTGCATTCCGCAGGGATCGCTCCCTACACAACTCCCTTGTCCATTCGTCCCCCCCATCCCTCCCCACTGATCTCCCTCCTGGCACTTATCCATGTAAGCGGAACAAGTGCTACACATGCCCTTACACTTCCTCCCTTACCACCATTCAGGGCCCCAAACAGTCCTTCCAGGTGAGGCATCACTTCACCTGTGAGTCGACTGGGGTGATATACTGCGTCCGGTGCTCCCGATGTGGCCTTTTATATATTGGTGAGACCCGACGCAGACTGGGAGACCGCTTTGCTGAACATCTACGCTCTGTCCGCCAGAGAAAGCAGGATCTCCCAGTGGCCACACATTTTAATTCCACATCCCATTCCCACTCTGACATGTCTATCCACGGCCTCCTCTACTGTAAAGATGAAGAGGTTGGAGGAACAACACCTTATATTCTGTCTGGGTAGCCTCCAACCTGATGGCATGAACATCGACTTCTCTAACTTCCGCTAGGCCCCACCTCCCCCTCGTACCACATCTGTTACTCATTTTTATGCACACATTCTTTCTCTCACTCTCCTTTTTCTCCCTCTGTCCCTCTGAATATACCTCTTGCCCATCCTCTGGGTCACCCCCCCCCCCGTCTTTCTTCCCGGACCTCCTGTCCCATGATCCTCTCGTATCCCCTTTTGCCTATCACCTGTCCAGCTCTTGGCTCTATCCCTCCCCCTCCTGTCTTCTCCTATCATTTTGCATCTTCCCCTCCCCCTCCAGCTTTCAAATCCCTTACTCACTCTTCCTTCAGTTAGTCCTGACGAAGGGTCTCGGCCTGAAACGTCGACTGCGCCTCTTCCTATAGATGCTGCTTGGCCTGCTGCGTTCACCAGCAACTTTGATGTATTATGTATACTAAACCTGCCACTTCTTTGCCTATTCCCCAAACTGTCTAAGACCTTCAGCAAGTCCCCTACTTTCTCCATACTACCTGCCCTTCCACCCATCTTCATATTGTCTGCAAACCTGGCCACAAAGCAATCAATTCCTTCATCGAAATCAATGACATACTGTACAACCTGAAAAGACACGGATCCAACACCAACCCCTGCAGCACACCATTATTCACCGGCAGCCAACCAGAAAAGGCCCCTTTTATTTCCACTCTGTTTCCTACCAGTCAGCCATTCTTCTATCCATTCTGCTTATTTTCCCATAACACTTGGACTCTTATTTTGTTAAGCAGCCTCATGTGTGGCATCTTGTCAAAAGCCTTCTGAAAATGCAAATAAACACCGACTCTCCTTTATCTACGTTGCCTGTTATTTCCTCCCAAAGAATTCCAACAGAATTGTCAGGCAAGATTTCCCCTTTTAAAAACCATGCTGATTTTGGCCTATTTTATCTTGTGCCTCCAAGTATCCCGAAACTTCATCCTTAATCCAACCAATGAAGCCAAGCTAACTGGCCGATAATTTCCTTTCTTCTGCCCCCCCTCCCTTCACCCAAAGACAGTTGCAATTTTCCAATCATCAGGAATCATTCCAGAATTTAATGAATCTCGAAAATTCATTACTAATGCCTCCACAATCTCTTTAGCTACTTCTTTCAGAACTTGGGATGTAGCTCATCTGGTCCAGATGACTTATCTACCTTCAGACCTTTCAGCTTCCCAATCATCTTCTCTTTAGTAATAGGAATAACATTCACACTTGCATTTCTGGCATTCTATAAGTGCCTTCCATCATGAAGACTGACACAAAATACTTAAGTTCCTCCACCTTTACTTTGTCCCCCATTAGTACCTCTCCAGCATCAGATTCAAGTGGAAGATATCTACTCTCATCTCTCTTTTACTCCTTATTTATCTGAAAAAAAAATTTGTATCCTCTTTGGCATTATTGGATAGCTACCTTCATATTTCATCTTTTCTCTCTTTATGGCTTTTTATTTGCCTTCTGTTGGTTTTTAAAAGCTTTCCAATCCTCTAACTTACCATTAATTTTTGCTCTATTATATGCTTTTATGACTTCCTTGTCAGTCACGGTTGCCTCAACCTTCTTTTAGGATACTTCATCTTTGGGGTGCATCTTTTCTGTGCCTTCCAAATTGCTGTTCTGCTGCCACCCCTGTTAGTGTCCCATTCCAATCAAATTTTGCCAGCTCATCTCTCGTGCCTAATAATTCCCTTTTCTCCAATGTAATACTAATACTTCAGATTTTAGCTTCTCCTTTTCAAACTACAGACTGAATTCTATCATATTATCATCACTACCTCCTAGAGGTTTCTTTACCTTAATCAAATCTGGGTCATTACATAACACCTAGCCCAGAATCGTCATTCCCCTAGTGGGCTGAACCACAAGCTGCTCTAAACAGCCATCTCATAGGCATTCTACATTTGTACAAATTCCCTCTCCTGGGATCCAACACCAACCAGGTTTTCCCAATCTGCCTGCATACTGGAATTCCATGATTCTAGCAACATTGCCCTTATTATCGTCTTTTCTATCTCCCATTGTAATTTGTAGCCAATATCCTGGCTATTGTACAGGGGCCTTATACAATTCCCATCAGGCGCGCGCTTTTTTTTACGCTTGCAGTTTCTTAACTCTACCCACAAGGATTCTACATCTTCCGATCCCATGTCACTTCTATCAAAGCACTTTATTTAATTTCTTACCAACAGAACCCCTCTGCCTACCTCCTGCCCTTTTGATACAATGTGTATCCTTGGATGTTAAGCTTCTATGATCTTATTTCAGCCACAACATGAAGATGCCCCATCACACACCTGCCCATTTCTAATCTCAATTACTCTCCTTGATTTTGGCCCCGTTACACTAACTCATTCTACTGACTGTAATTTTGCCCTCTCATCTGCCTATCCTTCCTCACAGTCTCACGACACTCTGATTTACTGGTATACCAACAGCCCCATTCTCAGCCCTATCACTCAAATACCCATCCCTGACAAATTAGTTTAAACCCTCCCCAACAGCTCTAGCAAACCTACCTACAAGAATATTAGTCCCCCTTGCGTTCAGGTGCAACCTGCCCTTTTTGTGCAGGTCATATCTTCAGCAGAAGAGATTCCAATGATCCACAAATCTGAATCCCTGCCCCTGTTCTCAGCTCCTGACTCTACTCCACATGTACTCATGACTGTATGGACAGATTCTACTCTACAAATTTGTGGATGATACCATCATACTGGGACATAATGAATAGTAGGAAGAAGATAGAGAGCTTAGTATCATAAATGCCTTGACAACAACCTTTTCTTCAATCTCAGCAAAACAAAAGAGCCGGTCATTGACATCAGGAAGAGGGGCTGGTGCATATGCTCCTGTCTTGAACATTGCCGAGATTGACAGCTTCAAGTTCCTATGAGTGAACACATCCAAGAGCTTGTCCTAGAACAACCACATAGACACCAAAACCAAGAAAGCTCACCAATGTCTCTACTTCCTCTGGAAGCTAAAGAAATGTGGCATGCTCCCATCGACACTTGCCAATTTTTATCAATGCAATATAGAAAGCATAATGCATCTGGATGCATAATGGCTAGGAATGGCAATTGCTTTGCATATGACTACAAGAAACTGCAGAGTTGTGGATACAGCTCAGTACATCAGAGAAACTAGCCTCCCCTCTATGGGCAAACAACAGGAATTCTGCAGATGCTGGAAATTCAAGCAACATACATCAAAGTTGCTGGTGAACGCAGCAGGCCAGGCAGTATCTGTAGGAAGAGGTGCAGTCGACGTTTCAGGCCAAGACCCTTCGTCAGGACTAACTGAAGGAAGAGTGAGTAAGGGATTTGAAAGTTGGAGGGGGAGGGCGAGATCCAAAATGATAGGAGAAGACAGGAGGGGGAGGGATGGAGCCAAGAGTTGGACAGGTGATAGGCAAAAGGGGATACGAGAGGATCATGGGACAGGAGGTCCAGGAAGAAAGACGGGGGGGGACCCAGAGGATGGGCAAGAGGTATATTCAGAGGGACAGAGGGAGAAAAAGGAGAGTGAGAGAAAGAATGTGTGCATAAAAATGAGTAACAGATGGGGTACGAGGGGGAGGTGGGGCCTAGCGGAAGTTAGAGAAGTCCATGTTCATGCCATCAGGTTGGAGGCTACCCAGTCGGAATATAAGGTGTTGTTCCTCCAACCTGAGTGTGGCTTCATCTTTACAGTCGAGGAGGCCGTGGATAGACATGTCAGAATGGGAATGGGATGTGAAATTAAAATGTGTGGCCACTGGGAGATCCTGCTTTCTCTGGCAGACAGAGCGGTCTCCCAGTCTGCGTCGGGTCTCGCCAATATATAAAAGGCCACATCAGGAGCACCGGACGCAGTATATCACCCCAGTCAACTCACAGGTGAAGTATTGCCTCACCTGGAAGGACTGTTTGGGGCCCTGAATGGAGGTAAGGGAGGAAGTGTAAGGGCATGTGTAGCACATGTTCCACTTACACGGATAAGTGCCAGGAGGGAGATCAGTGGGGAGGGATGGGGAGACGAATGGACAAGGGAGTTGTGTAGGGAGCGATCCCTGCGGAATGCAGGGGGGGGGGAGGGAAAGATGTGCTTAGTGGTGGGATCCCGTTGGAGGTGGTGGAAGTTACGGAGAATAATATGTTGGACCCGGAGGCTGGTGGGGTGGTAGGTGAGGACCAGGGGAACCCTATTCCTAGTGGGGTGGCGGGAGGATGGAGTGAGAGCAGATGTACATGAAATGGGGGAGATGCGTTTAAGAGCAAAGTTGATAGTGGAGGAAGGGAAGCCCCTTTCTTTAAAAAAGGAAGACATCTCCCTCGTCCAAGAATGAAAAGCCTCATCCTGAGAGCAGATGCGGCGGAGACGGAGGAATTGCGAGAAGGGGATGGCGTTTTTGCAAGAGACAGGGTGAGAAGAGGAATAGTCCAGATAGCTGTGAGAGTCAGTAGGCTTTGTGACAAGAATACACATAGATGTTAGCCGTCCTGTGTGATCAGCAGTTGGTCTGCCACCTGTCCTAAGGGGAGAGAGAGATAAGGAACAATGAAGCAGCATTTGGAGATGTTAATGAAGGAGCCATCAGTCTGGGTATTGTCAAGATCGGCTCCCCCTTTGAACCCTGAACTGTTTGAAGTGATGGACAGGCGATCTGGAGATGTGTAATAAAGGGACGGGAGAGAGAGCTGTCGAGAGCGGTTCTCCCTTTGAACCCTGAACTGTTTGACGTGATGGACAGGCGATACCCCAGCAGGGGGATAAAAAGGGACAGGTTTGCTAAGGCAAGACACACACGACACCCGAGGTAACGAGACCCTGGAAGCGGTGTACCTCTCACAAGTCGGTGGGGAGCACCAGGCCATAAACGCACAGGGTGGAAAGGTACGATCAGCGGGAACCCGGTGTGTGTCCACCCTCGCTTGGGTGCCGGGTTCACTGCAGAGGATCGACCGCATCTGGAGGAGGGGTCACAGTCGGTGACCTCAGGAGACATCACAAAGGACCCGCCCGAAAGCTGCTTGTGAGCAATATCGCAGGTCTGTGAGTGGAAGCCGTTCTGAATGATCAGTCGTTCTCGTTCTCTCTCTCCCCCCCCACGTTGTCCATCGCCATGGCAACAATTACTGCGAACTGAACTAAATTGAACTGGACTTTGTGTCACTTTGAAATTGGTCATTTACACCTAGACAACAATAGAGCTTGATTGATCCTGTTATCTTAATTCTGTGCACATGTGTGTTTATCATTGCTGAACTGTTGCATTTATTATCCTTTCGATTACTGTGTTGCTTGTTTCTTTAATAAAACTCTCTTAGTTCTAGTAATCCAGACTCCAACTGAGTGATCCATTTCTGCTGGTTTGGCAACCCAGTTACGGGGTACGTAACAGAAGTGGAGTTCTCGTCCGCGATTTTGAACGCTAAATTTGGGACGGAGTAAATTGATTGGGTCAAAATTCCCGAAAGAAAGAAAAGACAAACAGCAGAAATGGAGGCTGAGGAATTTATAAAGGCGCCGACCTTGGAGGCATTAGAGGATGCCAGGAAATCGGAATTGGTAGCTGTGGCCAAACGGTTGAATCTTGCTAAGGGGAAGTCGACAATGAGGAGAGAGGAGTTACACAGAGCTATCGTAGAGCACTATGTATCTAAAGGTGTGTTTCCCCAAGGCGAGCTGGAGGTGGTGTCTATTGAAAAACCTGCTGGAGACGCGGTACAGGTGCAGCTTGAAAAACTGAGACTCGAGCACAAGTTCCGGGTACAACAGTTGGAGCGAGAAGAGAAGGAGAGAGAGGTAGAAAGGCAAGAGAAAGAGAGAGAGAGACAGTTGCAGCAAGAGGAGAAACAGAGGGAAAGGGAATTCGAGCTGGAGAAGTTAAGGTTAAGGGCAGAGCAGGGGCTCGTGCCGAACCAAGGTGGAGGGTTTCGGGCGAACCAGGAGGTTAGGCTGGTTCCCCCATTTGAGGATACCGACGTGGATCGGTACTTTCTCCACTTCGAAAAAGTGGCTATAAGTCAGGACTGGCCGACGGATAAGTGGGTTGTTTTACTTCAGAGTGTACTGAAAGGGAAAGCCCAAGAAGCTTACTCCGCTTTGTCCGCGGAAGATGCCCAGAGGTATGAGGTGGTGAGAGGCCATCCTCAGGATTTATGAATTGGTCCCGGAGGCATACCAGCAGAAGTTCCGGAATGCGAGGAAGCAGTGGGACCGCACGTATTTGGAGTTTGCCCGTAAGATGCAGACATATTGTGAGCGTTGGTGCACCTCAAAGGGGGTAGAGGGGGATTATGACAGACTGCTGCAGCTGATCCTGATTGAGCAGTTTAAAGGTTGTGTCCCTGAGGGTATGAGACCCTACCTAGATGAGAAGGAGGCAGCCACGTTAGCCGCAACTGCTAAGTTAGCGGATGAGTATGCGTTGACGCATAAAATGAAGTTTGCCCCGAGTAAAGGCTACCAGAAGGGTAGTCAGGACGGCGGGGAGAGTCTGCCGGAAAAGTCAGTAAGTAAGCTGGGGACTAGTGAGAAGGATAAGGTAGACCGGGAGCAGTCTGGCAGGAAGTCTCCTGGGGTCGTCTGTTATAATTGTTGGAAAGCCGGACACTTTGCGTCCAGGTGCTTTGCCCCAAAGAAGGAGAAGGGAAAAGGGAAGACAGCGATTTTGACTGGCTGTATTGAGCTGTTAAGCGAACCGCTAGGGAAGGACAGGTCTGCCAAAGTTCAGGGAGGGCGCGAGAGGTTTATCTCGGCCGGATTGACGTCAGTGAAGGAGGGGTTAAAACCAGTTCCAGTGCGGATCTGGAGAGACACGGGAGCGTGTCAGTCACTAATACTAAAGAATGTATTAGAGTTTAAATCAGAGACCCGGACTGGGGAGGTCAAGGTCAAAGGTGTTGGAGAAGGGACAGAGTCAGTCCCTTTGCACCAGATACATTTACAAAGCAACCTGGTCTCTGGACTAGTCACGATCGGGGTGAGGTCCGAATTACCGATGAAAGGCGTGGAAGTCTTGCTCGGTAATGACATCGCCGGGGGCCAGTCGTGAGATTGACAGGTCAGCCTGCCAACATTGAGGCCCCGTTCATGGACTCACAGGTTCATCATGGGGCTGCGGTAGTGAATTTAGCTGCGGTGGTAAATTTAGCTGAAATGTTTCTGCCAACCTTGTACGAGAAGGGGGTAGAAAATGAAAAGAAGGAGTGTAGTGAGACAAGAGGTAGTGAGGGAGCTGGGACAGACGTAGCAGTAGCCAGGAAAGAATTTGTGCAGACGCGGGAGCAAGACGAGGGGCTGATGGTTTCGGCAGAGACAGCTCTCTCTGACACAGACTTGACAAGGGAACTAGTAGGCTATTGTGTGGGGGAGGAAGTGCTAAGGAAGCAAGGGAGACCAAGTACCGTGCCCGCAGATGAGGAGTGGGGGGTGGTGCAAAAGAGTTATGGGGATGAGGTTTTTAACCTGGCCCACGAGGTACCCCCCCGGTGGACATTTTGCGGTGCTGGAGGAAACAGTTGGTGGAATCATGAAAGAGGTTTACCGGCTGCCCAGGGGAGAGGACGTTATTGATTATGGCCGACGCGAACTGAGACGGTCACAGGCTTTTGATATGCTAACAAACCTAGTCGGGGTTAGCGTGGAAATCAGTGAAGCTAGGGGCCCCCCTGATAAGAGAAAAAAACCATTTTGAAAAGATTAGTATGGTATCGATCAGATGGGAGAAGGCTATTGTTTTGGCCAGGTCTGCTGATAAGGTCTCTCCCTTAATCCCCGAACAAAGCGACTCTTTAGGAGAAGTAATTAAACGACTCGCACCCATGTGTTTGATTGTCCCGAGGCAATGCAAAGAACTGGGACATTGGGTGGTGTCTGTTCCAATAGGCCAGCCTAGTAAACAACATGCATATGGAATGAGTAATTCAGTGACTAAAGGGCTGATAAAAACAGAGGTGTGAATTGGCAATTTAATACGGCTGTCTGAAGCCAGCTTGATAGTGAACCTTGAAAAAAATGAGTTCGGCCACGCGAAGGTCACTTACCTGGGAATTGTGGTGACACAGGGGCAGCTGGCAGCGATGCAAGCTACAGTGCAGGCTATCGCTGACCTCCCAACCCCGACAGACAAGAGGGCCCTCAGAAGGCTCTTGGAGAAGGTGGGGTACTGTAGGAAGTTTTGCAATAACTCTGCAGTCACAACCCCCCCCCCCCCCGCCTACTAAGCCTTTGCGAGAGAAAACTGAGTCGGAATGGGACGACCCTTGTTATTGTGGTCCGGGACAAAACCAAATGAGAAGTTACATTGATCGAAATTCATCAGTGTTTTTGGCCACTATGAAGTTTGCTGAGTTGGAGCCTGGTTTAAGGGATTATTAATAACACATATAAAAGGGACGGAAAATGTGATTACTGACTGTCTGTCAAGGTGCTGACAACTTCAAATTCTCTGTATTAGCCAAATAGCTGATAAAGATGCTCATTTGTGTGTATCAAATAATGTACTCATGTTTGTAATTTTTACCCCGGTAAAAATCCTTAAAGGGGGGAAGTGTGACAAGAATACACATAGACGTTAGCTGTCTTGCGTGATCAGCAGTTGGTCTGTCACCTGTCCTAAGGGGAGAGAGAGATAAGGAACAATGAAGCAGCATTTGGAGATGTTAATGAAGGAGCCATCAGTTTGGGTATTGTCAAGATCGGCTCCCTCTTTGAACCCTGAACTGTTTGAAGTGATGGACAGGCGATACCCCAGCAGGGGGATAAAAAGGGACAGGTTCGCTAAGGCAAAACACACACGACACCCGAGGTAACGAGACCCTGGAAGCGGTGCACCTCTCACAAGTCGGTGGGGAGCACCAGGCCATAAACGCACAGGGTAGAAAGGTACGATCAGCGGGAACTCGGTGTGTGTCCGCCCTTGCTTGGGTGCCGGGTTCACTGCAGAGGATCGACCGCATCTGGAGGAGGGGTCACAGTCGGTGATCTCAGGTGACATCACAAAGGACTCGCCCGAAAGCTGCTTGTGAGCAATATAGCCGGTCTGTGAGTGGAAGCCGTTCTGAATGATCAGTCGTTCTCATTCTCTCTCTCCCTCCCCCCCCACGTTGTCCATCGCCATGGCAACAATTACTGCGAACTGAACTAAATTGAACTGGACTTTGTGTCACTTTGAAATTGGTCATTTACCCCTAGACAACAATAGAGCTTGATTGATCCTGTTATCTTAATTCTGTGCACATGTGTGTTTATCATTGCTGAACTGTTGCATTTATTATCCTTTCGATTACTGTGTTGCTTGTTTCTTTAATAAAACTTTCTTAGTTCTAGTAATCCAGACTCCAACTGAGTGATCCATTTCTGCTGGTTTGGCAACCCAGTTACGGGGTACGTAACAGTTTATAGTAGACATCAGTGGATAAGCTGTCTCCAGAGACAGAGACAGAAAGATCTAGAAAGGGGAGGGAGGTGTCGGAAATGGACCAGGTAAACTTGAGGGTAGGGTGAAAGTTGGAGGCAAAGTTAATAAAAGTCAACGAGTTCTGCATGCGTGCAGGAAGCAGCACCAATGTAGTCGTCGATGTAGCGAAGGAAAAGTGGGGGACAGATACCAGAATAGGCACGGAACATAGTTTGTTCCACAAACCCAACAAAAAGGCAGGCATAGCTAGGACCCATACGGGTGCCCATAGCTACACCTTTAGTTTGGAGGAAGTGGGAGGAGCCAAAGGAGAAATTATTAAGAGTAAGGACTAATTCCGCTAGACAGAGCAGAGTGGTGGTAGAGGGGAACTGATTAGGTCTGGAATTCAAAAAGAAGCGTAGAGCTTTGAGACCTTCCTGATGGGGGTTGGAAGTATATAAGGACTGGACATCCATGGTGAAAATAAAGCGGTGGGGGCCAGGGAACTTAAAATCATCAAAAAGTTTAAGAGCGTGAGAAGTGTCAGGAACATAGGTCGGAAGGGATTGAACAAGGGGTGATAAAACCGTGTCGAGGTATGCAGAAACGAGTTCGGTGGGGCAGGAGCAAGCTGAGACAATAGGTCGGCCAGGACAGGCAGGTTTGTGGATCTTGGGTAGGAGGTAGAAACGGGAAGTGTGGGGTGTGGGAACTATAAGGTTGGTAGCAGTGGATGGGAGATCCCCTGAGCGGATAAAGTCGGTGATGGTGTGGGAGACAATGACCTGGTGCTCCTTAGTGGGGTCACGATCGAGGGGTAAATAAGAGGAGGTATCCGCGAGTTGTCGCTGTGCCTCGGCCAGGTAGAGGTCAGTAAGCCAGACTACAACAGCACCCCCCTTATTGGTGGGTTTAATAATAAGGTTAGGATTAGTGCGGAGGGAGTGGAGAGCAGAGCGTTCCGAAGGAGTGAGGTTGGAATGGGGACAAGGTGCGGTGAAGTCGAGACGGTTGATGTCCCGTCGGCAATTAGCGATAAAGAGATCCAGAGCAGGCAGAAGACCAGAGCGGGGTGTCCATCAAGAGGAGGAGGGTTGAAGACGGGAGAAAGGGTCATCGGTGGGAGTGGAAGAGTCCTTGCCGAAGAAGTAGGCTCAGAGACGGAGACGGCGGAAGAAAAGTTCCGCATCATGGCGAACACGGAACTCGCTGAGGTGTGGGCGAAGGGGGACAAACGTGAGGCCCTTACTGAGAACAGAGCATTCTGCCTCCAACAGTTGAAGGTCGGAGGGGATGGTAAAGACCCGGCACGGTTGAGAGCTGGGATCAGAGGGGGGAGGGGGGAGGCTGGGTGTGTCAATGGAGAGGGGAGGGTTGGGGTGAGAGGAAGATGGAGCCTCCGAGGGCCCAGGAGCTGACGGTGGGATCTGAGGGAGACAGGATTGCAGAGTATTGGTGGGGGAAGATATACCTCTTGCCCATCCTCTGGGTCCCCCTCCCCCTTGTCTTTCTTCCCGGACCGCCTGTCCCATGATCCTCTCGTATCCCCTTTTGCCTATCACCTGTCCAGCTCTTGGCTCTATCCCTCCCCCTCCTGTCTTCTCCTATCATTTTGGATCTCCCCTCCCCCTCTCAAATCCCTTACTCACTATTCCTTCAGTTAGTCCTGACGAAGGGTCTCGGCCTGAAACGTCGACTGCACCTCTTCCTACAGATGCTGCCTGGCCTGCTGCGTTCACCAGCAACTTTGATGTGTGTTGCTCTCCTCTATGGGCTCTGTCTCACTTCCTCAGTAAAGCTGCCAACATAATCAAAGACCCCACCCACTCTGGATACTGTCTCTTCTCTCCTCTTCCACCAGGGAAAAGATAAACATGAAAGCACATACCAAGGACAGATTCTATCCCACTGTTTTGAGACAACTGAACAATTCCCAAACATGATAAAATACACTTTTGACCTCACAACCTAATATGATCTTGCGCCTTAAAATTTACCTGCACTGCAATTTCTCTATAGCTCTTAAACTTCATTCTGTATTGTTATTATTTTACCTTGTTCTACCTCAATGCACTGTGTAATGATTCGACCTGTATGAACAGTATGCATACAAGTTTTTTAACATATCTCAGTAAGTGACAATAAATTCAACCAATACCATTAAACAGTAATCGGCCATTTTGATTATATAAAAAAAAGAACCTTTCTCTTGTGCTTGATGCCTCCCACAACCCATGCTGAGACCGTGTACTAAGCCGCCCACAGGATAGGCTGTGCTGGATGCACCAATTTTACAGACTTTTCAAATGGCAAAGGTATTCTACACTGATATTCAGAGACAGTTAAAAACTGTTCAAATAGCTTTGAAATACAAAAAATAGTATTATTTTTAATTTCATATGAAAATTAACTTGCTGACAATTAAACACTCACAATTAGGAAAGCATCTCTGTATTTAAGGAAGACAATTAATATGCTGAAGGCAGTTCAGAGAAGGTTTACTAGACTAATACACAGAACGTGCAAGTTGTTTAGCCGGAAAATTTAGACAGACTATCAGCTGGAGTTTAGAGAAGCAGGAGTGGACTTGATGGAAACACAAGTATTTCCCTTTGTGAGAGTATCCAGAACAAGTTTCTCTATTTTATAAACAAGATCACCTACTTAAAATATACGTGATTGTCTCTTTATCTCTTCCTCCCTCTCCGCTCCCCCCGCCCCCACTGGTTGAAAATCTTTGGAATTCTCTTTCGCAAAGGGAACTGGGAACAGAATCTAAATATCTTTAATTAGGGTAGATTGATTGTTGTTAAGTAAGGGGGTGAAAAGTCATTATGGTAGGTAGAAAGAATTATTACAAGCAGATTATCCATGATCTATTTGCAAAAGTAGTACAAGGAGCTGAGTGGTCTACTGCTGATCCTGTTTCATATGTAAATAAATAAAAAATGACATTAAAATAAACAATAAAACTTAACTAGATCTTATCTTTTTAATGATGAATGCTAGAAATATCATTCAAATTTCAGCCATGGTTGATGTAAAGTTGCAAAGAGAGCTGTAAAACCCATCCAGCTCCCAACACAGTAATAGTATTTTCAATTCTGTTAGAAAAAATATTGACATCCCTTGAAACTGAAGTTTTTCCAGATGGTATTCAAAATTGCAGCTGATAAAACCCCCCTACTTAAAAAGCCAAATCTTGATAGTGACATACTAGCTAACTACAAAGCGATATCAAATCTTTCCTTCTTGGGCAAGGTTCTTGAGAAACTCATCGTCAATGTATTCAACAACTTCCTGAATGAGAACAATAATCTAGAAGAGTTTCAGTCAGGTTTTAGTGAAAACCATTGCACAGAGATTGCCCTCACCAAAATTGTCAGTGACCAGGCTCAGCTGATGCCAACACAGTTTCAGTCTTAATTCCCCTGGACCTAAGTGTTGCCTTTGACACAACTGGCCACAATATTCTCCTAGACTCAAAATAATCTGCAGATACTGGGTTCAAAGCAACACTCCCAACATGCTGGAGGAACTCAGCAGGTCAGGCAGCATCAGTGGAATCAATGAGTCGACATTTCGGGCCAGAACCCTTCGTCAGGACTGAAGAAAGAAGGAGGGGGAAGGATTTGAAAAATGATTGTAGGTTCAGTTGAAAACTCAGTAATTTGAAAGACAAAGGGGTGGGGGAGGGGAAGCAGGGACATCATAGGCAGGAAAACAATGGGCAGTAGAAGAAGCAGGCGGAACCATGAGGGAGGTGATAGGCAGCTGGGGGAGGGGGCAGAGTGAAATAGGGATAGAGGAAGGGAGGGGGAAGGAAATTACCATAAATTGGAGAATTCTATGTTCATACCAAGGGGTTGGAGACTACCTAAACGGTATTTGAGGTGTTGCTCCTCCAAGCTGAGTTTAGCCTCATCATGGCAGTAGAGGAGGCCATGTATGGACATAGCTGAATTGGAATGGGAAGCAGAGTTGAAGTGGATGGCTACCGGGAGATCCTGTCTGTTTTGGCAGACAGAGCGGAGGTGCTCGACAAAGCCGTCCCCCAATCTGCATCGGGTTTCACCGATGTAGAGGAGGCTGCACCGGGAGCACCGGATGCAGTAGATGACCCCAACAGACTCACAAGTGAAGTGTTGCCTCACCTGGAAGGACTGTTCGGGGCCCTGAATGGTGGCAAGAGAGGTGGTGTAGGGACAGGTGTGGCACTTACACTTACAGGGATAAGTACCGGGTGGGAGATCCGTGGGGAGGGACGTGTGGACCAGGGAGTCGCGAAGGGACTAATCCCTGCGGAAGGCGGAGAGGGAAAGATGTGCTTAGTGGTAGGGTTCTGTTGAAGGTGGCAGAAGTTGCAGAGGATAATGTGCTGGATCCGGAGGCTGGTGGGGTGGTAGGTGAGGACAAGGGGAACTCTGTCCCTGTTGTGGTTACGGGAGGATGGGGTGAGGGCCGAAGTGCGGGAAATGGAGGAGATGCGGATGAAGGCATCATTGATGACGGTAGAAGGGAAACCACGATCCTTAAAGAAAGAGGACATTTGAGATGTCCTGGAACGGAAAGCTTCATCCTGGGAGCAGATGTGGCAGAGGTGGAGGAACTGGGAACAGGGAATGGCATTTTTGCATGTAGCAGGGTGGGAAGAGGTATAGTCGAGGTAGTTATGAGAGTCAGTGGGCTTGTAGAAGATGTCAGTGGACAGTCTGTCTCCAGAGATCGAGACCGAGACATTGAGAAAGGGAAGAGAAGAGTCCAAGATAGACCAAGTGAATTTGAGGGCTGGGTGAAAGTTTGAAGTAAAGTCGATGAAATTGACGAGCTCAGCATGGGTGCAGGAAGCAGCACCAATGTAGTCGTCAATGTACCGAAGGAAAAGTTGGGAAGCAGTACCAGAATAGGTTTGGAGCACAGACTGTTCCACATAACCAACAAAGAGGCAGGCATAGCTGGGTCCCATGCGAGTTCCCATAGCTACACCCTTAGTCTGAAGAAAGTGGGAAGAGCCAAAAGAGAAGTTATTAAGTGTGAGAACCAGTTCCGCCAACTGGAGGGTAGTGGTGGTGGGGAACTGGTGAGGTATATTATCCAGGAAGTAGCGGAGGGCTTTGAGGCCTTCTTGATGGGGAATGGAGGTGTATAAGGATTGGACATCCAATCCATTCTCCTAGACTACCTTGAGAACTGAGTTGGCCTCTCTCATAGCACTGTTAATTGGTTTTGCTCATATCTCAAAGAGAAAATGTTTTTTTTGTCTGTCTTGGAGACCATTTTTCTAAGGGATACGATGTACCTTTTGGTGTTGCTCAGAGAAGCAGTCTTATTCCCTTACTCTTCTCCTTATAAATGCTCCCCTTAAGGGACATCATTAAAGAGCATAAAATTGATTTGGTACAGTTATGCAGATGACACACAATTATCTTGGTTGAGCCTGATGAGGTAACACCATCTTTTCTCTGACTTCTGGTATGACTACAATAAACAAATGGATGAACAATAATTTCCTAAAATTAAATCAAGATGAAACTGAAATACTTATAGTTAATCCCAAAGCCAAAAGAGGTAAAATTCTTGATAAACTTAGCTCGCTTTGTAAAATACTTGTTCTTAAAGCTCTCAGTGGTCTGGGACCAGAGTACATCACAAAATCGCTTTCATTTCATAATGGTTTTGAGAGTGAAAAGCCATGTCTCACCAGTGTTGTGTATTTTTTTTAAAAAGAGGTGCCATACAACTCCAAAGGTCCCTGTGCAGCTCAAGCATTCTGAAAATTTCAATTGTGATATGTCTAACATACTTTAATCATTCCACTGAATAGAGCCAGTTGAAAATTAGTGAACCAATATAACACTTGCTGAACACCTTATATTCCGTCTGGGTAGCCTCCAACCTGATGGCATGAACATTGACTTCTCATACTTCCGCTAATGCCCCACCTCCCCCTCGTACCCCATCCGGTATTTATTTATTTATATACACATTCTTTTTCCCTCTCTTCTTTTTCTCCCTCTGTCCCCCTCACTATACCCCTTGCCCATCCTTTGGGTCCCCCCCTCCCTCTTTTCTTTTTCCCTTGGCCTCCTGCCCCATGATCCTCTCATATCCCTTTTGCCAATCAACTGTCCAGCTCTTGGCTCCATCCCTCCCCCTGCTGTCTTCTCCTATCATTTCGGACCTCCCCCTCCCCCTCTCAAATCTCTTACTAGCTTTTCTTTCAGTTAGTCCTGACGAAGGGTCTGGGCCCAAAACGTCGACTGCACCTCTTCCTAGAGATGCTGCCTGGCCTGCTGCATTCACCAGCAACTTTTATGTGTGTTGTTTGAAATTCCAGAATCTGCAGATTTCCTCGTGCTTGCTGAACAGGTCACGCAAAACAGATTTTCAGGGAAAATAACTAAGAAAATGCTTTCATGGAACTCGCTAAGAATTATATTTTAAACAAATATGCTAATAATTTGCTCTATCAAGCACCACACATAATCTCATTCTATTCTTCCCCTTTATTGCACAAAACTGTATAAAAATTTTAAGCTTATAAGAACAATTAATATCAAGAACAAGAATATAAACCGTGAAAATAAATTCCTTTTTTTTTTAAATCAGCATCTTCTTCCAAAACAAATTTACGCATTGTACCCAGCTTTTTACCTATCCAATTTAAAACTATTGCCCTGCCATCTCAGGGTTTTGGTATTAAGTACATGAGCACAGAAAAACTACGGAACACAAAGTTGAGCTAACATAGTACAATGCCAGTGCTTCAACTATTAACGCAGGCAGTGGGACCATGTATATTAGAGCCACAGTTTCAGACCAAGCAATGAAAGGTGTGAAAGCAAATTGTAAGGACAATATAAAGTACTGGAAGTGAGTAGGAAAAATACGATCAATGTAGTATAGAGGGAAATGTTGAGGTTACCTTTGCTAGAAAGGATAGGAAAGCTGCAGAGTAAACAAAACTGGTAAGAGGAGATATCAAATGATAAGACAGACAAATTTGTTGCTGACCTTCGCTGCAGAAGAGATGTTGTACAGATGTAGGGATGTCTACAGACAGTTTTTTTCCTGGAGTGTTTCAAATAGTTTTGGGTTTTCTGCTTGAGGGATATATGCAATTGGAGACTATTCATAGAAGACCCCACACTGATTTCAGGAATGAAGAAACTGTGTCATGATCATTATATGAATCACAATAATAATCCCAAGTCCACCACACACAAAGAAGCCAAGTTTCTCATACCCTCTGAATATCAATTTTATTTCACTGTACAAGAACTAATCTACTAATTCATTTTGTGTCAAGAAAGCTGTGGGTATGTTTATATCCTTCAGTTAAACAATAACAGCCTCACCAACAACTCTCAATGCAACCTGAGCAGGCCTTTCCAGTACATACTTTACTGCTTAATTGCTCTCCAAATGTCACGTGCAATCAAATATAATGGCCTCGTGAAAAAGAAGAGCAAAACTTTAAAGTGGTCTACTTAAAAATGGGTGTTATCCATTACTTTATACTTGACTTGCGTAAGGACTCCAAATAACCAGGCATCCAAGTAACTGGTCCTCAGGCTGAGGTACTAAGTTGGAGAAAGACCAACTTTGATGACATCAGAAAGGATCTGCAGGTGTGGATTGGGATAGGTTGCTTTCTGGCAAAGAGATGCTTGGTAAGTGGGAGGCCTTCAAAAGTGAAATATTGAATAAAGAGTTTGTCTGTTCCTGTTAGAATAAAAGGCTAACAGATTTAGGGATACTGAGGCACTCGTTAAGAAGAGAAAGGAGATGATAACAGGTATAGGCAGCGATGAAGAAATGAGGTGCTGAGGAGTATAAGAAATGCAAGAGATCACTTAAGAGGGAAATCAGGAGGGCTTAAGAGAATGAATGTGGTTGCTCTGGCAGACAAAGCGAAGGAGAATCCCAAGAGCTCCTATTGATCTATTAACCGCAAAAGGATAGCAAGGGACAAAATTGGTCCACTTGAAGATCAGCATGATCGTTTATGCATGGAGCCAAAAGAGATGGGGAGATCTGAAGTGGAATTTTTTTTTTCATTTGTATTTACTGGGGAGATGGACACAATGTCTTCAGAACTAAGGCAAAACAGCGGTGAACCATATCCAGATTACAGAACAGAAGGTACTTGCTATCTTGAAGCAAATTGTGGTAAACCGGATCAGCAAATTTGGAGATGACACCAAGATTGAGGACCTGGTGTACAGCAAAGGCAGCTATCAAAACTTGCAGCAGGAACTGGACCAGCAGGAAAAATGGGCTAAAAAATAGCAGATGGAGTTTAACATAGAAACATAGAAACATAGAAAATAGGTGCAGGAGTAGGTCATTCGGCCCTTCAAGCCTGCACCGCCATTTATTATGATCATGGCTGATCATCCAGCTCAGAACCCTGTACCAGCCTTCCCTCCATACCCCCTGATCCCCGTAGCCACAAAGGCCATATCTAACTCCCTCTTAAATATAGCCAATGAACTGGCCTCAACAGTTTCCTGTGGCAGAGAATTCCACAGATTCACCACTCTCTGTGTGAAGAAGTCTTTCCTAATCTCGGTCCTAAAAGGCTTCCCCTTTATCCTCAAACTGTGACCCCTCGTTCTGGACTTCCCCAATATCGGGAACAATCTTCCTGCATCTAGCCTGTCCAATCCCTTTAGGATTTTATACGTTTCAATCAGATCCCCCCTCAATCTTCTAAATTCCAACGAGTACAAGCCCAGTTCATCCAGTCTTTCTTCATATGAAAGTCCTGCTATCCCAGGAATCAATCTGGTGAACCTTCTTTGTACTCCCTCTATGGCAAGGATGTCTTTCCTCAGATTAGGGGACCAAAACTGCACACAATACTCCAGGTGTGGTCTCACCAAGGCCTTGTACAACTGCAGTAGTACCTCCCTGCTCCTGTACTCGAATCCTCTCGCTATAAATGCCAGCATACCGTTCGCCTTTTTCACCGCCTGCTGTACCTGCATGCCCACTTTCAATGACTGGTGTATAATGACACCCAGGTCTCGTTGCACCTCCCCTTTTCCTAATTGGCCACCATTCAGATAATAATCTGTTTTCCTATTTTTGCCACCAAAGTGGATAACTTCACATTTATCCACATTAAATTGCATCTGCCATGAATTTGCCCACTCACCCAACCTATCCAAGTCACCCTGCATCCTCTTAGCATCCTCCTCACAGCTAACACTGCCACCCAGCTTCGTGTCATCCGCAAACTTGGAGATGCTGCATTTAATTCCCTCATCCAAGTCATTAATATATTTTGTAAACAACTGCAGTCCCAGCACTGAGCCTTGAGGTACCCCTCTAGTCACCGCCTGGCATTCTGAAAAGGTCCCATTTATTCCCACTCTTTGCTTCCTGTCTGCTAACCAATTCTCCATCCACATCAATACCTTACCCCCAATACCGTGTGCTTTAAGTTTGCACACTAATCTCCTGTGTGGGACCTTGTCAAAAGCCTTTTGAAAATCCAAATATACCACATCCACTGGTTCTCCCCTATCCACTCTACTAGTTACATCCTCAAAAAGTTCTATGAGATTCGTCAGACATGATTTTCCTTTCACAAATCCATGCTGACTTTGTCCGATCATTTCACCGCTTTCCAAATGTGCTGTTATCACATCTTTGATAACTGACTCCAGCAGTTTCCCCACCACCGACGTTAGGCTAACCGGTCTATAATTCCCCGGTTTCTCTCTCCCTCCTATTTTAAAAAGTGGGGTTACATTAGCCACCCTCCAATCCTCAGGAACTAGTCCAGAATCTAATGAGTTTTGAAAAATTATCACTAATGCATCCACTATTTCTTGGGCTACTTCCTTAAGCCCTCTAGGATGCAGACCATCTGGCCCTGGGGATTTATCTGCCTTCAATCCCTTCAATTTACCTAACACCACTTCCCTACTAACATGTATTTCGCTCAGTTCCTCCATCTCACTGGACCCTCTGTCCCCTACTATTTCTGGAAGATTATTTATGTCCTCCTTAGTGAAGACAGAACCAAAGTAATTATTCAATTGGTCTGCCATGTCCTTGCTCCCCATAATCAATTCACCTGTTTCTGTCTGTAGGGGACCTACATTTGTCTTTACCAGTCTTTTCCTTTTTACATATCTATAAAAGCTTTTACAGTCAGTTTTTATGTTCCATGCCAGTTTTCTCTCATAATCTTTTTTCCCCTTCCTAATTAAGCCCTTTGTCCTCCTCTGCTGAACTCTGAGTTTCTCCCAGTCCTCAGGTGAGCCACTTTCTCTGGCTAATTTGTATGCTTCTTCTTTGGAATTGATACTATCCCTAATTTCCCTTGTCAGCCACGGGTGCACTACCTTCCTTGATTTATTCTTTTGCCAAACTGGGATGAACAATTGTTGTAGTTCATCCATGCAACCTGTAAATGCTTGCCATTGCATATCCACCGTCAATCCTTTAAGTGTCATTTGCCAGTCTATCTTAGATAATTCACGTCTCATACCTTCAAAGTTACCCCTCTTTAAGTTCAGAACCTTTGTTTCTGAATTAACTATGTCACTCTCCATCTTAATGAAGAATTCCACCATATTATGGTCACTCTTACCCAAGGGGCCTCTCACGACAAGATTGCTAATTAACCCTTCCTCATTGCTCAAAACCCAGTCCAGAATAGCCTGCTCTCAGGCAGGCAAGTGTGAGGTGTTGCATTTTGCGAGGACACCAGGGTAAGGCTTACACAGTAAATGGTACAGCACTGAGACGTGCAGTAGAACAGAGGAAGCTTTTCGCACATGGACCATCATAAATCTAAGTACTGAGAACAGGAGTTGGGATGTTATGTTGAAGTTGTACAAGATTTTGGTGAGGTCAAATTTGGTATATTGTGTGCAGTTCTGGTCACCTACACCACCCATAGAAAGATCTCAATAAGATTGAAAGAGTACAGAGAAAATTTACATGGATGTTGCCAGGATTTGAGGAACAGAGTTATAGGGAAAGATCAAATAGGTTTGAATTTTTTTTCCCCTTAGCATAGGAAGATGAGGGGAGATGTAATAGAGGCATACAAAGTATGCCCTACTCTCTCTTATCTTTAATACTCTCCAGCCTACATCTAGTCACTGCTTTGAATATAATGTTTTGTGCTTCCCTCTGTCCTGCCACACAAAGCCATGCCTCCATTCATCTATATCACCTAAAATTATCACCCAGAACTGAACACCTCACCATTTCAAGGCCTGACAAAAAAAAACTTCACCCTATGGACAAGCTTTTGATCGCCTTTTATCAAAAAAGTTCAGCAGTCACTACAGTATAATGTGATTTTTAATAATTTGTTAATTCATGTAGGTATTATTTAGGATTGAAAGTTTACCATTAGCTTTGTTGATATTTACTAATAATCAAGAACCACTGTATTTAGAATGCCCTTGATTCTCTTTTTGGCAAGTTTTAGGTCACATTGCTATGCAGTGCTATAGAAATTTTCATTTCATTTACAAATGCTTATTAGGGGGTTCATATTATTTTAATATTCTTATGACATTTTATTTGTTTAGCTTGTAGCAAATCCTTTGCTACATCATGCACTTGGGATGAAATGGATCAAACTGCTCAAATAGGAAAGCA
Source organism: Mobula hypostoma (assembly GCF_963921235.1). Classification (NCBI taxonomy): domain Eukaryota; kingdom Metazoa; phylum Chordata; class Chondrichthyes; order Myliobatiformes; family Myliobatidae; genus Mobula; species Mobula hypostoma. Next base: position 146,158,069 of record NC_086099.1, read on the forward strand.
AGAATTTTGTGTTGTTTTATTAGTTATGAGGGAAACTACAGAGCACACACCAGGAGACCAGTACGCAGGATATTCAATTGAATTTTATATGGAAGCGGCTGAGTAGCATGGGAATAACTTTTTAACTAGCCCTTCTTGGTTAAAAAAGAAAAACCAGGTATGCTCTTCTTGCCTATAGAACCGCATTGAAATTACAGTCACTGAAATTCAGTAATGCAGTTCACTATACCAGAGGATGTAACTTATCCTCCTCACATAAACATAAAAAAGAATTGCCAACATTTTAATTGCCTTTCTCTGTTTTTTAAACAGTCTATCACTCCACTCTGTATTTAAAAAAGGATTGCCAACATTATTGACCCATTGCTCTATCCTTCAAAGTTTGTGCTGAAAACAAAACACAACCAAGCATGTAGATTTGCAACTGAAAAAGCTATCTATTCAGTGAGACTTCAGGAATTACCTTACAAAAACTGCAATCAAATTAATTCTACTTGTGAAACAAGTAAATCATGATCAAATCCAGGCCTAGCATTTTTCTGAAAAGACTGTGGGTTTGGATCCCGCAATTCACCCATTATCTGTTATCTTCTTTAAAAATATGAACATCTATCTGAGCATCATAAACTCCATCTAGAGCCACTGACCGGCAAGCAATTTATTTTGCTTGTGAAATAGACATACAAAAGTGTTTCATTTCTCAATAAAATAACCCAAACTATGGCAATATTTTTCTTTACAATTCTCCGTGCAACTGTACACAAATCAAACCATGTAATTTACACCCATAGATGTGGTTAAATAATAGGCATTCTACAAATTCTTTCTGAAGTTTCGTTATTTACATTTATAAGTGCTTAACTAAAATTTTAATTTTCTTCATAATGTCTATAACGCGTTTAGCCATCCCAATGCTTGGATTAATGATTCACTTACTTTAATGGGATCAGTGCTGAATTTAATTTTCCTTTTGGCAGGTATATTATCTTCATCTGACAATCCTGTTACTTCTGTACATTCCAAAATGGGTTCATAATTATTTTCATCGCTATCCAATTGTTCCTCTGAATCCTCATAAGCTTGGTCCCAACCTGTGTCATCTCCGGATTCCACACTGCACCCTTCATTTTGCGTACTCTGAATGATAGATTTGTATCTGGAACACTCACTCCCGACGCCTTTCTCAGTTGATCGTTCAGCTGTGCTCTCCTCAGAGGAATTTTCACTTGCTGTAGAACCTCTCGCATCCGACAATATTTCGGCTACAAAAGCATTGCGTTGAGGAGAATCGGGGTGCTTCACGCTAGCACCACTATCTAAGTGCTTCCCGAAATCCCCGGTTGATCCTCCGTCTAGATGTTGGTCGTGATTTTCTAAGCATTCGCGGATCCCAGATTCAATCTGCGTTGCCTTCACCGCGCTGGTCTGGCTAAAAGAGGCGGATTTCACAACCTCGGAAGGAAGTGCCACTTGGCTCGAGATGTGTTCATGCTTCACACTTTTCCGAGGCGAACCTGTAGCATCCTGGTTTGCAAAATCGATCCCATGTTGGCTCTGTACAGAAGGAGATTTGAAAGACACCTGCTGTTGCTGCCCCTGCTCTTGCAGTTCAAGTGTTTTAGACGAAGCATTTGAGACAAAGCCATTGTATCCAGTTGTAAAGCTTCTACCAGCTGCCAATGTTTGTTGTCCGGTGCTCTGGGAAGGAGCAGTAAGTGGGCAACTGACAGCAGGTAACCGAGTCTCTGTCCTGGGGTGGGTGCTGTCCAATGAATCAGTGCTACCTCTATCGCTGCGGAGGTTCTGGGCCCCTTGCTGCTCGTCCAGCAGCTGGTCCTGAGAACATTTCCTCTCCCTCTTAGGCGAGCTTGGCTGGGGGGCTGTTGCCGACACTCGGGCGCTCTGTTCGAAGAGTTTACGGGTCTCGGAAAATTTGGAGCCGGTCGCCGGACCTTCTCGCCGAGAGTCCACTCGGCTCGTCCGGTCGCACACCTCGGCAGTCAGCTTGACTCGAGCACCGGGGGCAACCTGCGCCACGTCCCGGGCTCGAACTCGGCGGTGGGGAGACGGGGGAGCCCCTCTGCCGCCTCTGATGCGGGCAGGAGCCGCGTTCTCCTCGCCGGAACCCATACCCATCTGCATGAACAGCATGTTCTTGATTCGGTTAACGTTGGAGCCGTATTTCCTTCCCCGCAATTGCTGGTGCATCCGTTGCGGCGGGGACGTCGGCGGGTTCTCGGACCCTTCCTTCACCTCGGAGTCGCCCCCGGCCGTCGCCGATGCCCCAGTCAGACCTCCGCCGCTGCCAGCTTTGCTGAAGGTGGTTCTGAGTGCCTGGAAATCGGTCCTGTAAGCGTTGCGGTGCGGAGAGGAGCTGCGGAGGCTCGATCTCTCTGCAGAAGCTTCGGTCTTCATCATGGTTCGCTGTCAGCGGCAAGTGGTCGACGAACCAGCTCCCCTTGACTCCCCCCCAACCCCGGCCCCGGGCCTACCTAACGTCTGCTACTTCCGAAATGTACGCACGGACTTTTGCTGGGGGTGGGGGAAAGGGAGGGGGGCTCTCAGGCGGCCGCTCTCACGCCGGCAGCAGGAAATGCCTGCGGGTACAGCGAGACAGGTGCCCCCGAACGCAAAGCGCAGCAGCGGCTGCCCACTAACATGCCGGCAGAGTGCGGCGAGACTCGGGAGGAAGGGGGGGCGGAAGGAGACAGAGGCCAGTTATCGCTCCCGGCTCCGCCGCTCGTCCCCGGCCACGCGCGAGCGCGACACGACCGTTCCTCTGACAGCGCCTCGCGTTCCGCTCAAACAAAACGCCCGGGCCACCGCGCGCGGTGACGTCACGGCGTGTCCGCGCGCCGATCGGCAGCTCGGCGGGGAGTCCGGCATGGGATGCGTCCGAGGGCCGAGTGTCCGAGCGTCGGATCCGGTGCAGGGACCCGCAGGCAGGGCACGGTACGCTGTGCAAAGTTGTCAAGCAGGCTGAGACGCGGCGGTGCCCCGGCTCTGGAATAAATGTAACCTGCGATCATCATTGCAGTAAATACTGAACATTTTTCACTGATCATCACTTGTTCCGCCTGTGGAGCTTTCAAAGTCAGATTTCTTTTACAGCTCTGATTTACTTCACACTATGTTTAAAGTCGTTTTCGCGATTTTTGCGATTATGCTTTTTTTCCCCCACCAGAGCTGCCAACAGTGAAACCTAAATGTTACAACACAGATGCATTTGTAGTTCAAAAACAATAAAATCTGTTTCAATGCTGTTAATAGACGACGGACTATTCATGAACAACAAGGTGGCACACACAGCAGTGAGATAAATTACTCTATTTTCTCAATATTGATAAAGAATACCCCCTAAAAATTTTAAAGAACATGTCATAAGAATTTGGGAATTATGAGTAGGAGTAGGTTCGAGAATTCCAAAAATTCAACACCCTCTACGTAAATAACATTTTCCTCCTAAATGGCACACTTTGAGCCTTTACATGAGACCGTGACCCCGGTTCCAATCACAAACAAGAGAAAATCTGCAGATGCTGGAAATCCAAGCAACCGTGTTCCAGACTCCTTAGCTTGAGGAAATATCCTCTCTGGCATCTAACCTGCACAACCCTGTAAGATTTTTTTGTAAGTTTAATGAAATCATCTTTCATTCTTCTAAATTCTACTAAGTACACATATATCTACTTAGTTTCTCCTGTCGGAAACTCACTCCCAGGAGCCAGTCTGGTGAAATGTCATAGCACTCCCTCATGCATATCCTTGTTTTTGAGTAAGAAGATCAACTCTACACAATACTCCTAATACAGTCTCACCAAGTCCCAGTGTAAATACAGTAATACATTAATATTTTGTACTCAAATGTGCTCTGATTTACTTTCTAATCCCTTCGCTGAACTTGCTATATCCTCTGGAAGACTCTCGACATCAGCATCTGTCCTCACAATCCTACATTAGTTTGGCATCATAAAGAAACTTGATAACATCACACTTGGTCCTCTAATCAAACTCACTGATGTTTGTTGGGTCTGAAGCAGTAATTCAATGACTTGCCACAGCCTACCAATCTGAGAAACTCTTGATAATTACAACTCTTCGCCTTTCACCTGTTAACCAATGCTCAGTGCATTCCAACCTATCCCCTCCAATTCCAAGTGTTCTAATTTTATTAATCAAGCTCCTACATTGGACCTTATCAAAAGCCTTCTGAAAATTTAACTTCACCACTTCCCCTTGTTCCCCCTTATCCATTCTACAGGTTATGTCCTCAAATACATCTGACAGATCAGTGAAGCATCCTTTCATTTCATAAATCCATCCTGAATCTGTTTAATTCTATTATTCTTCTGTAGTTGCTCATTGCATCTCCATTTAAGATTTCCTTGCATGGATCTTAGATGAGCAGGCCAGTAGTTCGCCCCATTTTCCCTCTCTCTGTATTCGTAAATAATGTGCCAGTCTGCAAGAAGTGCTCCAAACTCTGTAGAATTTGGAAAAATGATAGTGAATACATTTATCATCTATATGGCTGTCTCTTTCAAATTCTGGAATGTAGATCGTCAGCCTCATGAAAGTTATTGGCTTTAAATCTCACCATTTTAATACATTTATTTTATTTGCAAAGACCCCGTCTAAGACCGGTGTTTAAATTGGGAGAACTGCCCCACAGACAGATCAAGCAGCAGCCTGACAGTTGCACTCATTGAGTTATGTCTTATAGACAATGTACCAATTGCTTCGTCACAACTTGGGTAATTAAACCTACCAGAGGTGGTAGCATGCCAGTGCAGGGGGAGAGTAACCTTTAGAGACCTCAACATTGAATCCTTATGTAATTAACCGCAAGTATGGGCAAAGAACTTCCTGATTGTCTCCTATCATCCTCCCTCAACTGATGAATCAGTGCTGTTTCATGTTGAACAGCAATGCAAGAAGCACTTTGGTGACTTTGCACCAAAATGGACTTAGTATTTTTATTTTGTTGTGTTTATTTAGAGATACAGCACAGGGACAGTTCGTTCTGGTCCAATGAGCCCATGCCGCCCAATTACACTCTTGTGACCAATTAATGTACTAACCCGTATGTCTTTGGAAGGTGGGAGGAAACCAGAGCACCCGGAGGAAACCCATGCAATCACAGAGAGCGCATTCAAACTCCTTACAGATAGCGGTGGAATTGAACTTGGGTCGCTGGTGCTGTAACAGCATTCCATTAACTGCTTTGCTTTTGTTCAAATAGTCTTCTTTCTTGAAATATTGTGTATAATTTATATTTTTCCCGTGAATGCTGCTGTACCTGTGATGCTGCTGGAAGTACGTTTTTCATTGCACCTGTGCAAATCTGTAGTCTATATGACAAAGTAAAATTTTGAAATTTGAATAGAGAAAAGGACAAAAAAATATATGCCGGGCAGGGAGCCTTCAGTGTTCACCACCAGAAGTGTCTGGGTAGAACCACAAAAGAATGAGCTGGCTGAGTACTTAAGAACATAGCCACTATACTGGTCTGCGACAGAAGGGATAAATCTTCTTCACCTCATCCACACTAAACAATCCTTGTAGAAACAAAGTGCCATCTTCATGCCAAAATATTCTCCATTGTATTGTGTGACATGATAACCATGCTAAATGATATCAGCTCATTACATCTGAGAGTCCATGAGGCAGTGTGAGCCAAGAATAGCAATGAAAATGTGTAGCACTGCCCTCTGTAACCTCTTGTAGACTAAAGGGCCTATTTCCATGGTGATGAGTTCATGGTTCTATGTATAAAAATGCCATGGCTACAAATACAGATTAGAAACTACTTATGCTAATAACATAAGGCTTTCCTCTATTTACAAAGCACAAGCCAGGAGTGTGATGAAGTACCCTCCATTCGCCCGGATGAGTGCAGCTTCAACTGTTCTCAGGAAGCTTAACAGCATCCTGGACAAGCAGCCCATTCGATTTGTATCCGATTTACCGCCCTAAATATTTTCCAATTAATTGGTGCTCAGAGGAAACTGGTTGCCTTGTCTGCAAATCCCTGTAAGTTACCATACAGATATGCCTACCTTTGTCGCAGTAATACCTTTCTAGATTCATTTCTGGGATGACAAGGTTATCAGATGAGCAGAATTTAAAATGGGCCCGAACATTCCTATATTTAGAAGAATGGAAGCTGATTTCTTCGATAAAATAGAAGTTAATGTTTCCTGTGGCTTGCATGTCTAGAACCAAAGGTTACAGTTTCACCATTCAAAACAAGTGAAGAAATTTCTTCTTGCTTAGTATTGTATATCTTTAGAATTTTCAATCTACAGTGCAGGCGTTTCTGAGCATGTTCAAAGTATAAAGCAGTAGATTCTTAGATATTGTGAGATATGAGGTTGGTGCAAGAAAATGGTACCAACATAAAAGATGAACTATAATCCTATTGAGTGGTGGAGCATGGCTGAGGGGCCAAGCCACCCCCTTCTGTTTCCCTTTCTAATGTTACATTATGCATAGTGTCCAAGATGTGAGTGTTCAACAACAGTGCATTTGATTCTCGTGAAGCTTCTGCCAAAAAGAAACCAAGTAATTACAGTGCCTATAAAAAAAAATTCACCCCGCTTGAAAGTTTTCATGCTTTATTGTTTTACAACATTTAATAACAGTAGATTTAATTTGGCTTTTTTGACACTGATTATCAGAAAAGACTCTTTCATGTCAAAGTGAAATCAAATTTTTACAAATTGGTCTAAACTTGCTACAATTATCAAACGCAAAATAATTGATTGCATATTTACTCACCACCTTTACGTCAGTATTTAGTAGATGCACCTTTGGCAGCAATTACAACCTTGAGTCTGTGGGGATAGGTCTCCATCAGCTTTGCACATCTGGACACTACAATTTTTCCCCATTCTTCTTTACAAGACTGCTCAAGCTCTATCAGATCGCATGGGGATCATGAGTGAACAGCCCTTTTCAAGTCCAGCCACAAATTCTCAATTGGATTGACATCTGGACTCTGACTTGGCCACTCCAGGACATTAACTATGTTGTTTTTAAGCCTTTACTGTGTAGCTTTGGTTTTGTGCTTGGGGTCATTGTCTTGCCGGAAAACAAACCTTCTCCCAAGTCACAGTTCTCTTGCAGAAGGCATCAGATTTTCCTCCAGGATTTCCCTGTATTTTGCTGTATTCATTGAACCTTCTACCTTCACAAGCCTTCCAGGACCTGCCGCAGTGAAGCATCCCCACAGCACAATGCAGCCACTGCCATGTTTCACAGTAGGGACGGTGTACTTTTAACTATGTGCAATGTTTGGCTTCTGCCAAACATAGCATTTAGCCTGATGACAAAGAAGCTCAATTTTGATTTCATCAGACCATAGAAACTTCTTCAGAATCTCCCACATGCCTTCTGGTAAACTCTAGCTGAGATTTCATGTGAATTTTACAAAAGTAGCTTTCTCTTTGCCTCACACACATAAAGCTTCATCTGATGATGCACCTGGGCAGCAGTTGTTGTATGTGCAGTCCCTCCCATCTCAGCCACTGAAGCTTGTAACTCCTCCAGAGTTGTCATAGGTCTTTTGGTGGCCTCCCTCACTAATCCCCTTCTTGCATGGTCACTCAGTTTTTCAGGGCAGCCTGCTCTACACAGATTTACAGCTGTGCCATATTCTTTCTGTTTCTTGATGATTGACTGAACTGTACTCCAAGGGATATTCAGTGACTTGGAAATTTTCTTGTATCCATCTCTTTACTTATGTTTTTCAATAACCTTGTTGTGGAGTTGCTTGGCCTGTTCTTTTGTCTTCATGATGTAGTTTTTGTCAGGATACTGACTCACCAGCAGTTGGACCTTCCAGATATAGATGTATCTTCATGAGAGTCAATTGAAACACCCTGACTGCACACAGGTGATCGCCATTTAACTAATTATGTGACTTCTAAAACCAATTGTCTGCACCAGTCATAGTTTGGTGTGTCATATTAAAGAGGGTGAATACTTGTGCAATTAATTATTTTATGTTTTATATTTGTAATTAATTTTAGATCACTTTGTAGAGATCTGCTTTCACTTTGATGTGAAAGGGTCTTTTTATGTTATCAGTGTCAAAAAAGGCCAAATTACATTCACTGTGATTCAATGTTGTAAAACAATAAAACATGAAAACTTTCAAGGGTTCCAAGAGGGCAGGGGATGAATACTTTTTATAGGCACTGTAAATGTAAGCCAGCCTTGGGAAGAAGTTGGATTGTAGTTTAGCCAAAGAATACACGCATTGTGCACTCAGAAAATCAAAGAAAAATTATGTTGTATAGAGCCAAGAGTATGGTAAACCAGCATTATGGTGAATGGAACACAATATCTCCATATGTAATATTAATTCAGGTTTTTTTTGCTCAATAAATACTGCCCTTTTTGGGCAATTCAAACACTTTTGGTTTCAAGCTCAACAGCTTTAAAATGCAAATCTTAGTTTTAACATGTCTCTTTGTTTTTTTCTGACTTTCTCCATTTATCTACCGTCAACATCTATTATCCCTGTAAACACTGGAATCAGTTCCATTTAACTTCTTTGTCCTTTCCATACCTACCAATGCACCCTGTAAATTAAAACTATCGTTTCCTTTTTCTTTCCCAGTTCTGATAAAGAGTTTTTGACCAGAAGCATAAAATATTTTCTCTTTTCACAGATGCTGCCAGACATCCCTACTTGTTCCAACAAATATGATTTTTATATCAGATTTTGAGCATTTGTAGTTTTTGTTTTGATTTTAAACTACGATATCTACAGATGAGTGTCTGTAATGAGAATGGATAATATTAATAAAGAGGCATAAACAACATAGAGAAGGCATTCTTGAGCTCCACTTTTTCTCCAGATCAAAGGTGTAGGCACAAGAATTCACACTGGCCATTTATGCTTCTCTTTTTTTGTGTGATATATATAGAACAGTTCTTGTTTCAGTCTTAATCGTGCCTCCTCCCTCAACACTTTTTTCCCGTATATGAACATCATTGTTGATTTTTTTGGGAACTTTTCAGAATTTAAAAAATTCCTGAGTTTATTTCCACACCGATTTCACTTTCACGGGTGTCTTTCAGATTTTCTCCTTCTAAACTATGGCTTTCCAATTGCCATAGTTAATAGAACCCATGGCAGCATCTCCTCTATTCCCTGTTCTCAACATAAATTGAAAAAAACACACTCTATCTTCCATCTTGGCAAGTACCAGTCCCCTGGACTCCATCAACTAAAAGTAAATCACTTTCTTTGTATCAATATGGCTCAGATAATCTGTCTGTCATATTGTCCTAGTTTTTCTCCATGAGAACAATCTAACCTGCTGGACATGTTTTGTATTTCACAACTCTTTCATCACGTTGCTTGTGTTTTCCTTCTCTATCCCAATTTCATAGCTTTTATGACCAAAGCACCATGTTCATACACACCGCAGCTGTCCAGACGAACTCACTGACCAGATGATCTTGTTTAGAGTTTATCCCCAGGACAATCCTGACCTCACCTTCCATTTGAAAATCAATAAATCTGTAAATCCAAAATTAAAACGGAAAATAGTGGAACCACCCAGTTAGCCAGATGATATCTGTGGAAAGGAAAAGTTAACACTTCATTTTGAAGACCCTTTTCCAGAGAATAGATTGTGTGAGTAATTTGCAGAATGGATGTTAGTACAAAAGAGATATTTCCTGTTTCCTATCTGTTTCTGTCCCCATCCTCCCTGTAGCTTGATACTAATTTGTTTTCTCTCCTTCCCCAGGATCTTCATCCTGAAACATTAACTCTGTTTCTCTTGCCTGACCTCCAAATGTTTCCAGCAATTTTATTTTCATTTCAGATTCCCAGCATTTGCAGTTATTGATTTTTGTTTTTCATGGTGAAGGCTCATTAGCTGTCAAACAAGTGAAACAATTATTGCATTATGCTAGCAGGAAAAAGATTTTGACCGAAGGTATTGATTACACAAGCAGCGACAAAACCATGATGCTGTGAAACAAACTGAAAATGCAGTTACCTACTCACCTATTGACTCTCACAGCTATTTTGACTATACTTCTTCCCAACTTGTCACTTGTAAAAATACTTTCCCTTTTCTCAGTTTCTCCTTCTCCACTGCATCTGCTCCCAAGGTGAGGTTTTCCTTTTTGGAACATCATAGATCTCCTCCTTCTTCAAAGAACAGGGTTTCTCTTCCTCTACCATAGATGCTGCCCTCATCCACATCTCCTCCATTTCCCAGACATCCACCGTCACCCCATCTTTCCACTGCCTTAACAGGGATAGTGTTGCTCTTGTCCTTACCAACCACCCCATGAGCCGCCGCATCCAGCACCTCATTCTCCGCAACTTCCACCATCACCATTGATCCTATTACCAAGCACATCTTTACCTGCCTCCCCCCCAACTCTACACTTTCCCTAGGCTTCACTCTCTCCACGATGCCCTTATCCATTCACCCGACCCCACTGATCTCCCTCCTGGCACTTACCCCTGCAAGTGGAACACATGCTACACCTGCCATTCACCCACTCCCCTCACCTCCATTCACGTTCCCAAACATTCTTTCTAGGTGAGATAACACTTCACCTGGGAGTCCGTCAGGGTCACCCACTGTATCCAATGCTCCCGATGCTGCCTCCGCTACATCGGTGAGACCTGACGCAGACAGTGGGACCACTTGTTGAGCATCTTCACTCCCCCCGCAAAAAAGCGGCATTTGCTGGTCGGCAGCCATTTTAATTCCACTGCCCACTTCCATTCCGACATGGCCTCCTCTACTGCCACAATGAGGCCACTCTCAGGTTGGAGGAGCAACACCTCATATTCCATCTGGGTAGGCTCCAACCTGACACAATGAACATTGATTCCTCTAACTTCTGGTAATTTCTCTCCTCTTCCCTTTCTCTCTTTTTCCATTCCCCATTATGGCTCCCCTCTTACCCCTTCTCCTCACCTGCCTATCCAAACCCCCTGGTGCCCTTCCTCCTTCCCTTTCTCCCATGGTCCACTCTCTTCTCTCTGGAATTCCTTTCTCTTCAGCCCTTTATGTTTTCTACCTTTCATTTCCCAGTTTCTTACTTCATCTTTCCCCCCCCCCACCCCCCACCCACCTACCTGGCTTCACCGATCATCTTCTAGCTTGTACTAATTCCCATTCCATACCTTCTTATTCTGGCTTGCTCTCCCTTCTGTTCCAGTCCCGAAGAAGGATCTCGTCCTGAAATGTCCACTGTTTATTCCTTTCTGTAGCTGCTGCCTGATCTGCTGAGTTCCTCTAGCATTTTGTGTGTGTGTTACAATGGAAATGCAATTAATACAGATCCTGGAAAGCTCAAATGAAAATAGAAGATGATAGAAACACGGCAGTAGAGCAAATTCATCTGGACTTTGCAAAATTGATATTGTCGGTAAAGCTGAAACTGTGTGCATTCTTGGGGGGTAAGTGTGGAAATTAGTATCTACAAGGTCTATGCTAGATATACAAACATGAAGTGGACTGAATCAAACACAGATTGAGCTGGTTGCATTAAAAACAAAGAGCATTGCAACGTGGAGGCAGGTCTGAATTTCCCCTGAAGAATGTTGCAATAGAAATGGAATTATTAATCTCACATTAATATTAATATAATGAGCCATTAGAGCAGAGTCATGACAAGACAGAAAAGATGGAAAACATTCACATTATGTATGAAAGCCTTGGAGACAAACCAAAATTGGAAGGTCAGAGAAGATGACCTTGTGACTTAAAAAGTAATAACAAGCTTCTGTGAAGGGAAATGAATAGTCCATGACAACTAGATCTACTTATCAACTGTCAGCCCTTGCTCTACCCCTCTCTTCCACTTTTTTTATACTCCCCACCTCCCCTGTTTCTTACCAGTCGTGATGAAAAGTCTCAACCTGAAACACGAGCTGACAATTCCCACCACTGATATTGTTTGACCCACTGAGCACTTTGTGTGTTGCTCCAGATTTCCAGTATCTGCAGACTCCTGCACCAGTAAGCCAAGGGGAGGTAGGATGCAAAGCAATGCGGAAACAGAGACACATGTATAAAGTTCTTTCAGAAGTAACCAAAGAGAACACTGCTCAAATTGAGTTCATTGCATCCAGTAACATTCCAAATAGTATAGTCATTGATAAATTATTAGCTCAATAGTTGCATGTAGGCAATGCCTAGAAGGTGATTCAGCATACCTAATTAAATGCACTCAAGATTATGAAGACTTTTTTGAAGCAGGAATTGTAGAACAGGAAGTGAAAGCAGATGCCCATGAGACCTATGGGAAATTAGTAGGGCCTGAAGTGACTACTTAAGAAACACCAACTGTGGCTTCCGGTGAAGAACAGAGAGACCAACAGATCAGATGGACTGGCCCATATTTGTGCCTTAATTTACATGAGATGGACACTAAAGATTTACTTTTCCAGTAAAGCCATGGCCCAAATGCCAAGAGAAAATAAACAAAGTAATAATCCTGAAAAACTTTATAAAAATTGAATTGTAGCTGGCCAAGCTGATATGCCTTGTAATCTACCTCACCCACTACCCTCCACCTGGCATGCCTTCAATGTCTCCAACTGATTCATTATCTATTGGCACGTTCAGGCTGTATCCAGTGCCAGCATTGGACGGATGTTTTTCACAGCTTTCAACGCATGCACTTTTTCAGTGCTATATAAACCTGAAATAATATTTTCTAGGAATTAATAGCAGCAAGGGATATTTTCTTTCCACTTTCCAATTGGAATGAGACAAACTAAAATTATGATAAACTTTGCATCATGGTCAGTAAAAGCGTCATAAAATACTACAGCACAGAGCAGGGCCTAGAGCCTATCTAGTTCATGACCAACTGCCCAGACCCATCAACCCACACCTGGACCATACCCTCCATACTTCTCCCCATCCATAGATGTATTCAAATTTCTCTTAAATGTTGCAATCGAACACACATCCACCACTTCTGCTGGCAGCTCACCCCACACTTGCAACACCCTCTGAGTAATGTTTTCCCTCAGGATCCCCTTAAATATTCCAGATTTCACCCTTAACCTATGACCTCTAGTTCTCGTTGCACCCAACCTCCGCGGAAAAAGCTGCTGCATTTACCCTACCTGTACCCTTCATAGTTTTGTTCACCTCTATCAAATCACCCCTTGTTCTCCTACACTTCAGGGAATATAGCTCAAACCTCGTCAACCCTTATCTATAACTCAGGTCCTCACGTCCTGGCAACATCCTTCTAAAATTTTCTCTGGACTCTTTCAATCTTATTGATCTCTTTCCTTTAAGTAGGTGACCAAAATTCCACACAATGCTCCAAATTTAGCCTCACCAGCATCTTATGCAACTTCAATATAATACCCCACCTTCTGTACTCTGATTTAGGAGGACCAATGAGCCAAAAGTTCTCTTTCACTTATCTATGTATGTCTCATCATATTTTTAAAAAATGCTCCAAGTGCAACATGGACATTTGTATAGCCCTTTTAATGTCATAAAATTATTAGTTCATGCTCTGTTTGACAGTTTTCTATTAAATTGAACTTAAGATGGTTGAGATGCTATGGGAATCTGCACAGTAATGCTGTTTTGCAGCTTTCACAAATAATGTCACAGCATAAGTTTTATGAAAATCAATAAAACAATTCCCAAATTTCTACCCTTCATGCAAGAGGGATCAAACATCTGATGCATTCTTTCAATTTATATCCACGTAGCTTTAACAGTACAGTTGGTTAGAGAACAGAATTGTATACAGTATTATGAAGACACCATTTTGCTCCATACCAGTGCGGAAGCAGAATGTTGTCCTTGCTTCTCCAACTTTGTAGATTTCAATAAAGTTTAAGATCATTGCATTATGTACACAGTAACCAAGGAACAACTGTACTAACATATTTCTGTAGTACTGATCTTAAATAAAGTTGTGTGCGTAATTGTGTGGCAATTTCCATTTTTGTCCCATTGTTAATTTGTTACCTATTAACTTGAACTTAATTGCAAAAAATTTTATGGAAGTGAGCTTTATTGATGCAAAGTATCCGATGCTTTTGAAAATAAGTGTGAATGTCAGAATCAAAGAAATATGACCTCTCACCTGATGCAATTCCATTTCTTGTTTGCAGTCAGATATGAGCTTGTCTCTGAGTTAAAATGTTCAAATCCCTTTCCACAAATTCATAAACAAAACCTACAGTTTTAAAAGGACAGCTGCCCTACTAGGAAAGTTCATATTTGGAGGAAATGTTATACTGAGATTTATTCTGCAATTAATGATTTCATAGCACAACTAGATAAAAATTAAGCTAGTCTTCTGGCAACGGGCCAACAATCCTCACTTATTCAGCTAAAGCAGATTCACTTATTCAACTAATTGTGTTTTAGGTGATCATGCCTGGGGCACATTGTTCCCTGCGTCTTCCTGCTTCATAAAATTTTATAGACTTTGTATAATGCGTTTTATATGAAGAATTTTGCAATGTGTCAGTCAGCCATTTTTTTACTATCATTGTCATTCCTTCAAATGGTAATAAATATGTTGTTGCATATTTAATATATCAGTAATTTTTTTTAGCAATATTGTAAATATATTCTTTGAGTAAGCATTCTTTCTTTATTTAAATAATCCATTACTGGTTATATGTAAAAATATATGAATTGCATACCTCATTACCCCACCATGTCATACTTGTGTATCTTGCTTAAAGTAAAAACAAAGTTAGACTCACATTCCCAGCCCTCTGTTTTCCTTTCAATTAGTTTTCTGTTTTGAAGTTACAAAACATAACAAGTACAGTATACTTTTGTACATTTGATTAGGAATGCTCCTTTATGAATAGATGATGTTCTATATAGGCATCTGTTCTGTGCAAAGTAATACATCTTATTAACTAGTTATCATCATTAATTATTTTATCCTTGAATACAACTAATCATGAATTTAAATTTAGAAAGAAATTCACTCAAGCTATTAATTTTAAGAATTACATTACTGTATTTGATCTAGAATGTTAATATTTCTCACATTACCCTTTATGAATGCAATAAAATCCACCTGTCTGGATAGAAACAAAATATTTTTAAAGTCATGATACAATTTAAGTAATAACATGTAAGTGATTCCCATTAAATTTCATAACGACTAACTAATCAGAAGCAGCATTATGTATATTTGAAAGGTTCTTTGAAGGATGTGATATATCTGGTACATAGACTCTCAACCAAATAACGTTCTGTTACCATAGCAACTGTTTGATAATTCTGCTTTCAACACAAGCATTAGGTGGGTATTTTTTCCTTCTCATAAAACAAATCCCAACAAAGATCAAATAACTTACCACCAGATCGGATTTAAAATTAAAATTCTGGCAACCTAACAAATTTTTCACATTGGAAAAGAGAAGCAATACTGAATAATTAAAATTTGAGAAAAGTTAATTCAGAGATCAGTTAATTGGAGAGGAAAGAATTTTGTATGAAACAACTGTATTGAGTTTTAAAACTGAATTTTCAGTTTGACATGGTGGAAAGAAAATAATGAAAAATAAAAGGACTTAATATATTTCTTTGAAAAATATATTCCATATTTAAAAAACATATTTTCTTCAATTATCATGTGGAACAAAGAGCTTTCACTTCCATTATTTCTGCATCATGGCTTTACCTCGCTGAAAAATAAACAAAGTATCTTAATGCACAGCAATCTTAAGAATTATTTAAAAGTTACAAGGCGTCAAAGGCTGATAGCGTATTGCTAAGGGTGTTCCCTAAAGGTAAGTTGCTGCTTGGAGCCCACTGCCTCATTGGATGCCTGTCATTTTGCCCTCTGCCTCTGGAAAAATTAGTCCTGGTTGCATAAAGTCCAGATAACAAGTTGGATCTGGCATGAACTAATCAATTTTCTTGTGGCTGACATTGGTGTGAATAATGTCATGATTATTTCAAAATTCTGGCACCACGGTAATTAAATTGTATGTAATTTAATGAGACTAACAATTTTTGGGAAAGGCTCCTAAAATACTGTACTAACTTAAAGGGAAACCTAAATCCTCTTAGGATATGAAAAGAATAAGGACAAAATAATATTCATGATTTGTGACTTTGTCCTGTTTCTGAGATGAACCTTCAGATTATTTCACAGTTACTAAATCTAACCAGAGTATGACATTGAGTCAGCATTTTCTGCTTCCCTTTTTACATCCTGTAGTACTAGCAATGTGTTACTGCAATACGTTGTGTGATTAAAGTCCTCTGTAAGAAGGCTTCTGATTAAAACCAACCAATCACATGTGTTTATTCTAATATGCAACATTGTTAGCAATTAGTTTATTTTTATTATATTTCAATATCATTCTTTTTAATGAATCTTTAATTTATCCAAAGTGACATAACAAAGTAAGCTGTAGTAATCTGTGTCTGAGACAAGATTGAGGTTTAAAGTCCCACTTCAGAGACTGAAGTATAAATATCTCAGGAGATGCTTCAGGCAATACTGACAGAGTGCTTCATTCTTGAAGGTGCCATTCTTCAGAGGAGACATTAATCCAACACTCTTAATTTTCTCTCATGAGAATATAAAATTCCCATGAAACATGGGAATTCTTCATTGTGTCCTGATCAACTTTGTCCCTCATTGATATTACAATTACAATGCCTATAAAAAGTATTCACCCTCCCCCACTCCTTGGAAGTTTTCATGTTTTATTGTTTTACAACATTGAATCGCAGTGGATTTAATTTGGCTTTTTTTGACACTGACCAACAGAAAAAGACTATTACATTTCAAAGTGAAAACAGATCTCTACAAACCGATCTAAATTAATATGACACACCAAATCATCACTGCTGCAGCCAATTGGTTTTAGAAGTCACATATTTAGTTAAATAGAGATCACCGTGTGCAGTCAAGGTGTTTGAATTGATTGTAGTGAAAGTACACCTGTATCTGGAAGGTCCAACTGCTGGTGAGTCAGTATCCTGACAAAAACTACATCATGAAGGCAAAAGAACACTCCAAGCAACTCTGCGAAAAGCTTATTGAAAAGCACAAATCAGGAGATGGATACAAGAACATTTCCAAGCCACTGAATATCTCTTGGAGTACAGTTAATCATCAAGAAATGGAAAGAATATGACATAGCTGTAGATCTGCCTAGAGCAGGCAGTCCTCAAAAACTGAGTGATTGTGCAAGAAGGGGACTAGTGAGGGAGGTCACCAAGAGACATATGACAACCCTGGAGGACTTACAAGCTTTAGTGGCTGAGATGAGAGAGACTGTGCATACAATAATTGTTGCCCGGGTACTTCACTAGTTGCAGCTTTGTGGGAGAGTGACAAAGAGAAAGCCACTATTGAAAAATATTCACATTAAATCTTGGCTAGAGCTTACCAGAAGGCATGTGGGAGATTCTGAAGTCAACTGTTAAAAGGTTCTGTGTCTGATGAAACCAAATTTGAGCTTTTTGGCCACCAGACTAAACGTTATGTTTGGCATGAGCTAAACACTGCACATCATCAAAAACACACCACACCTACCGTGAAACATGGTGGTAGTTGCATCATGGTCTCTGAAATCACTGCAGCAGGCCCTGGAAGGCTTGTGAAGATAGAGGGTAAAATGAATGCAGCAAAGTACAGGGAAATCCTGGAGGAAAACCTGATGAAGTCTGCAAGGGAACTGCGACTTGGGAAAAGATTCTTTTCCAGCAAGGCAATAATCCCAAGCATAAAGCCAAAATGACACGGGAATGGCTTAGTGGCCAAGTCAGAGTCCAGGCCTCAATCCAATCGAGAATCTGTGGCTGGACTTGAAAAGCTCTGTTCACTCATGATCTCCATGCAATCTGACACAGCTTGAGCGGGTTTGTAAAGAAGAATGGAGAAAAATTGCAGTGTGCCTATGTGCAAAGCTGAAAGAGACCTATCCACTCAGACTCAAGACTGTAATTGCTACCAAAAGTACATCTACTAAATACTGACTTGAAGGGGGTGAATACTTATGCAATCAGTTATTTAGTGTTTTATATTTGTATTTAGATCACTTTGTAGAGATCTGTTTTCACTTTGATACGAAAGAGACTTTTTCTGTTGATCAGTGTCAAACCAAAGCCAGATTAAATCCACAGTGATTCAAAGGTAAAACATGAAAACTTCTAGTGGTGTGAGTGGTGGTGATTATTTTTCATGGGCATTATATAGGTTATGGAGTTTTACATGACTGTGCTTCCCATAAGTAAATGAGCTGGGTTTCCTATATTAGAAGAGTCAATGTATTTCAAAAATGTTTTGTTAGCCGTAAAGTTCTTTGGGATGTCCTTCACAGTATGTGAAAAATCCATTTATGCAAATATATTTATCTTTTATAAATACAATTGGTGGTAAAATAAAATGTATATCTCTTTTTTGAAATTTATGTAGTGTACTTGGAACGAAAGATTGAATTATCCATATATTCATTCTTTCTTTCATCTCCTGTACACAGGTCAGCACACCACATTGGGTAGTTCATGTCCTCCAGCCTACCACAGACAATTGCCTCATTATCTCTACCTCTTCCACCTCTCTGCATTATAAAACATGCTTGTTTTCTAAATGTCCTCAGTTCTGATTCTAGAACACTGACTGCTTCTCTCTCTACAGATTTTATTGGACCTGCAGGTTATTTTCAGAATTTGCTGGTTTTATTTCAGATTTACAGCATCTGTAAATTTTGCTTTTTTCAATCGTAGTGTTAATTTATATTTGTTTATGCAATTCCTTATTGGTGCATTTTTACTGCTTATTCCTTATGGGTGTGCCAAAGAGCCTATGGTCTCTGAAATCCTTTACTAAATGTTAATATCCAGGAAAACCTTTGTGATGCTTCCCTTGTTTATGAAGGTGCTTGGCAAGACAATCTGGAAAAATATACTTAATATTTTATTGCTGTGTAAGCTACATTAGTGGACGTTAATGTACATTGAGTGCTGAACACATGATCCATTTCGGCTTCCTCCTGATTATCACCATTGCAGAAGCCAGTCTGCAGTCAATGTGATTCATTCCACGTGATATCATAAAATGGTTGAAAGTACTGGATGCAGCAAAATTCATGCTACCAGTTAATACGCCAGCTGCACTACTGAGGATTTACATTCAAAAACGAGTCAAGCTGTCCCAGGACTGGCATGTACCTGACAATGTGGGAAATCAGCCAATCATACCCTTTCACAAAAAGCAGACATGAAGGCAATCCAAATAATTACTGCCCATTACATCAACTAACAATCGTGACAAAGCTGCGTCAACAGTGCTATCAAGTGATGACATTACTGCAATATCCTGTTCACCGATGCCCAGTTTGGGTTTGGACAGGGCAAATGATCTCCAGACCTTCCACATTCTTGGTCCAAACATGAATTTCAGAGGAGAGGTGTGAGTAACTATCTTAATAGCAAGGCAATATTTTCAATGTGTCACATCAAGGAGCCCCTGGAAAGTTGCTGTTAATGAGAATCAATTAAAAACACTCCATAGTATTGAGTCATACACTAAACCAGCCTACAGACATTACTACAGACTGACTTAGACTCAAATTTATTCAAACTGCAGTTAATCAGCAAGAAGAGGAAAGTAGTGTCTGTTGAATACATACCTTGCAAACTGGAAGAGAGTTGATGTTGATGGCGATCAGTCATCAGCAAACATCACCCAGGACATCACTGCATGAGTTCCTCAGGTTAAATGACCTTCCTCCCATTGTAAAGTTAGAAGAGGAGATGTTTGTCATTTCCAGCTCAATGTTCAATTCATTCACAAGTCCTCAGTAATGAAACAGCCTATGTGCACTTCACAATATTCAGGTATGGATAGGTAAGCGCCAAGTTACATTCACTCACGCCAGAGAAGAGACAGGCAACGACTATGACCAATCAAAGAAAATGCAAGCACTTGCCCTTGACATTCAGTGGCATTACCATTGCTGTGACCCCACAGTTGATATCACAAACGAAATTAATTCAATATCGGTCAGCTTTCTGGTAAAGGAAAACACAGCCAGAGCAATCAATGCAAATGGCCTAGAATGACAATGTTATAAACAGAAGCGCACAGTTTAAAAAATAAGCTGTTTTCGCCACTGATCGTGCTACACTAGGAACTCCGCTGGACTATCTATGCAAATTCCATATTTATGAGAGCAGATCAAGGCTGGGTATCTTGTGACTTGTGACTCATCTCATGACACCCCATTTTTTTTTACTATCTACAAGGCACAAAACACGAACCTGATGAAACCCTCTCTATTTATGCAGATTAATGGAGCTCCAACAACTCTAAGGAAGCTCGGTATCATCTAAGGCAAAGTGGCTCAATGGATCACCAGCCAGCAAGCATCAGCACACAGTGGCTGCAGTTACAATACTTACCAAGGCTACTGTAATCGCACCTAAACCTATGAGCTCTACCACCAGGAAGGTCATCAGTACAGATTCATGGGAACATCATAATCTGTAGGTGCCTCTCCAAATAGATCACCATCTCAGTTGGAAATTTATCACTGGTTTTTCATTGTCACCAAGTCTAAGGCCTACCGCTCTCTTCCCAACAGCACTGCTGGAGTACCCTTCTCCAGAGATATTCAGGAAGGTAGCTGAGGGTTACTTCTCAAGGGCAATTAGGGATAACATTTTTTATAAATCTTGCCCATGAAAAATGTGATAAATGTGAGACCGCTTCTCTCAGAGAGATCCTTGTGTCCCCATGTATGATTAACAACAGTTTTGTATTCAGCTGGGACAAGTAATGAGGAATATTAACAGATAACTCAAAGAATGTGAGATCAGTGTACCTTCATCAGCCTACTCCTGAGGTACTGTATGCACAGGGCACTTCACTCTCGCTAATAAACAAGTTCCTATTTAAATAGGGGGTGTAGTTATTTGTTACTGGATAAATGCATGCTCCCTTGGTATAAACAGCGATTCCAGTGTTTCAGTGTATCACCACAGGACAGGCATGTGCTCACTATTCACCTGAAGTGAGAAACTTGCACCTACTCTTTAAACTGAGCATGCTATGATGGTGAACTATATCTACTATTTATATCGAAGGAGCAGTCTGTTTATCCTCTAGTGGTTCAATGCACTCTCTGTTTATCTCTGGGGAGCATCTTATTTGTGGTAACAGAGCACTGTGCCCACTATTTATAACGAGAGAGCAAACTGTTTATACTGTACACTGACAATACCCTGTGCCTCTTTTTTTCTTCCTAAGCAGCAGCCTGTTTATTCAGCAGCAATACAGGGTTCATTTATTTATACATAGGATGCGGCATGCCCATCCCAGGACAGGACATATAATCACTATTTGTACTGAGGGAGCAGCCTGTTTATCCAGTGTTGGTGCACAGCGGTGATTATTTAAGCTTAGGGTACTTCCTGCTTATCCAACAACAGGCAACACACACACACAAAATGCCGGAGGAACTCAGTAGGTAATGCAGCACCTGTGGAAATAAATAAACAGTAGACATTTCAGGCCGAGAGCCTTCTTCAGGACTGGAAAGGAAGGGGGAAGAAGGCAGAATAAAAAGGTTGGTGGAGGGAAAGGAGGCTAGCCGAAAAGTGATAGGTGAAGCCAGGTGGGCCGGAAAGATTACGGGCTGGAGGGGAAGGGTTCTGATAGGAGTGGCTGTGATAGTGAGTCTGGGTGAGCACATGGTCGACGGGTTGGAGGGCAGCAGAGATCACAGAGTGGCAGCAGAGAGACAGGGCCTCACTGAACTCCCAGCGAAGAGAAGATTTAAACTTCTTCAGGGAAGGCATCCCTAGAAGAGAGTTCACAGTGAAGCAGCAAATCATAAAGTCTGCAGGTGCAGTATATCAGGCCCCTTCATCTACAACCCTTTATCATGCTGACCCACCTGGCTTCACTTGTCACCATCTCACTATCTTCCCCTTCTCCTCCCCCAACCCTTTTATTCTATTGTCTTCCCCTTCCAGTCCTTTCCAGTCCTAAAGAAGAGTCTCAGCCCAGAATGTCGACAATTTATTCATTTCCATTGAGGCTACCTGACCTGCTGAGTTCCTCTAGCATTTTGTGTGTGTTGCTTTGGATTTTCGGCATCTGCAGGCCTTCTCGTGTTTATAATAGGAATCAAATTATTTGTGCAGTGCCTGTAGGCTCCACCCAGTACTTAGATCAAATGCACAGCCTGTTTATTATGCAACAACGCACTGTTCACCATGTTTATCCATTGATAATACACTGCTGTCTGTACTTGGGCAGCAACCCGCATTTGGCCTTGTCATATCTGTGGAGAAGGCTGTGTTGGTTTGAATAGGGAATGGAAATGAAATGGGTGGCCTTTGGAAGATCCTCTCTATTGGAGTGGATAGAGTGAAGGTACTCAGTGATCCCATAGTAGCCAACCTGATGTAATGAACATCAATTTTGTTAACCACTTCCCTCTGTTTCCCCCACCCCACTTTTCTTTTCTCTTTTTCTGGTGGCCCTTCTACCCCTTTCCTTCCCTTTCCCACATCCGTATGTTTATTCCATGGTCCACTGTCTTCTCCTATCAGATTCCTCCTTCTTCAGCCTTTTACCTCTTCCACCTAGCACCTCTCATCTTCTCATATCATCCCCCCTCCCCCTCACCCCCAATCACACACGTACACACACTCACACACACACAGTCTCTCTCACACAAACACACACACACACACACACACACACACACACACACACGCCAGGATTCACCTATTACCTGCCAGTTTGCCCTCAGTCCCCTCTCCCTTCTGATTCTGGCTTCTACCCGCTTCCTTTCCAGTCTTGATGAAGGGTCTTGACTGGAAAGATTGCCTGTTTATTTTCCTCCATAGTTGCTGCCTGACATGCTGGGTTCCTCCAGCTTTGGGTGTGTGTCGTTTAAGATTTTCAGCCCCTGCAGAATCTCTTGTGTCTTTATAATCAAAGAAGCAAAATTAAAGCTCAGAAGGAGGCTATTGGTCCCATCATGTCTGCAGCAGATCTCCACCAAAGCAGCTAATTAGTTCCACCCCCTGGCCTTTTCTCCACAGCCTTGCAAATATTTTCTCTTTGACATTTATATGTGTATTACACTGTGGAACTTGCCTCTATCACATCTACCAACAGTGTCTCCAGATTCCAACCATACACTGTATTTTATTTTTCTCATGTCAAGTTTAATTCCCTTTCCCTTTACGTTATTCCTGTGATGTCTGGCCATTGACCCCACCACCAAAGGGAACAGCTTCCCATTATCTATTCTGTCCACATCCCTCATTATTTTACACATTTCTATAAAATCTCCCTTCAGCATTCTCCTTTAGGAAAATAGTCCCTGCCTTGTTATCTTTATAAGTGTAGTCCTATTCCCAGGGACCATTGTGATCTTTTCCTGGACCTTCTCTAATGCTTTCACATCCTTCCTATAGCAAGCTGGTCGGAACTGAAAACAATACTCCAGTTGAGGCCCAGACCAGTGTTAAAAGGGTCAGCATGACTTCCATGCTTTTATACTCTATGCTTGTGCTAATAACGGCTGGAATTGCATGTGCTTACCTTGCCATTTTAAATGATTTGTGCATCCAAAACCCCAGATTTCTGTTTCTAAACCACTTATTCTCTATTACCTCTCTTCTTCCTATGAAAATGCATCACCTCACATTTATCCATATAAGTCTCATCTGCTATGTGTCTTCCTATTCCATGTTCTCCTGCAATTTATTTTTATCCTTCTCACAGTTCACAATACTGGCAGTTTACGTCATCTGCAAATTTAGAATTTATGGCCTGCAAGCCTCAATCAAGGTTACTAGTATAGATTAAAACAATAGTCCCAGCATTGATTCTTGGGGATACCCACTATTCAACTTCCTCTAGTCTGGAAAACAACCATTCATTACTTGTCAGTTATCTGATACTTTGCCAGCTTTGTATGCATGAGACACATGCTTCAACTGATTAATAAACCAGTTCAGTGACACCCTACAAAAGCCTTCTTAAAGTGCATGTATGCCACAGTGACTTCATTATCATCATCAATTTTATCAAAAATACTGTCAATTTTTAAACAGGATTGTATTAAACAAATCTATTAACATTTATGTAATAATAGCAAACATGACATCAGATGTCCAATCCCTGGACCCGAGAATTCCTCCTGAAGTCTTTGCATTTCTCCAATTCTTCCTTAAAGATATTTCATACAACACTTCCTTAAAAAAGGTATTGTTCCACTAGCCTATTTTTTTTCTCTGTGGTTTTTCCTATGAAGAGGCTGTGATCATTTCTCTCTGCCAAAGGTACTGTATCAATGCAATTTGCCATCATTATCCAACGTTCATTAGGGGAAACAACAATATTTCAGGTAAACTTTAATCCTTCAGTAATTAATTAACTCCTAGTTAGTCAGGTTATATCATGTCTGCAATAAAAGCCTTATCTTACTAAATGGATATCTTTGACGGGGAGGAAAACTGCCATGAAGGAAATTTACAGGCTCTTCACTAGCATCTAAGAGCTGGGTCGAGCTTAAACAAATTAGACATGCAATAAAAGGTATGGGCTATTAGTAGTTGGTATATGAACCTCTCTTCACCAGGAGAAAGAGTGTTTCCTGCGTACTATTTAATAATTATTTTGGACATTACTTCCTGAAGAATACACAAAAATGACAAAACTCAAATTACTCAAGTTCAGTGTAATTCATTTCTCAGATTGACAGCTTGAATATTGTGACTTTGAGGAAACTTTTACTTACAGGTAAACTGCATAGCAATTGCGAGTATTACATTTGCTCAAGGCTTTAAATTTACTTCATTCCAAGTTAGGTATTTTTCGAAATTAGGCTACTTCACACACACACGCACACACACACACACACACACGCACGCACGCACACACACACACACACACACGCGCGCGCACACACACACACACACACACACACACACACACACACACTCACACAGGCATTCTCCTCACTCGCTTCCTTGGGAAATCACTCAGAGAGCACTCCCCACACTTCAGCTACTCCCTGTACACACAGCAGGGAAAGCTGTGGGCTTTTAACCAGCACCAGGCAGGGATGTAAGAGTGCTGAGTCAAAACCCAGGGAGAAGAGGTACCCACTGTCATCCTTGAGGATTACACGTGTCTGCTCTCCTGTCATTCACTCTGCCTGTGACCTTGGTGATGAAACACAGGAAGCTCAGCCAGATTTCTTAGCTTTGGATGAAAATCCTGCACTTGTGCAGATGGTCTTTCTAGGTCAGAGCCGTTACCTGAAGTGTTTTCAGTATTAAGTCAGATATCTTCCATTTTTAAAATGATATTTATGGGGAGGCAATGTTATACGAGTTGCTCTTTCAGGCCAGAGCAAGAAGGTAACTACAAATAGCAGAATGCTTTGCTATAGAAAACACACAGCCTTGGAATGCCTGTTCAAGGTGGCAAAATGTTGTAATCAACACTGAATTTACATATTACATGGGTGCTCAGGCCTCCAAAGCAGGCAACTGTTGGACAAAATGGGATTTTCCATTTGTCCTGAATGCAAAATGGCAAAGGTATAGTATTGTCCCCCAGTATATAGTCAAACAAAACCTGGAAAGTAAAGAAATGCAGTCAAGCACAATGGAAGGAATGAATGAAAAGCTTGCAGGAAAGTTTTCCAAGGATTACTAGTGGTCTTCGTATCAAATGAAGGCACATTGATCAGCATAATGCTGAAGAACATTTTCTCAAGAACTTTTGAAATAGTTTCATGTACAATTTGTCCCAGTAACTGTAAACTGGTCTTCTGCAGTTATGCATAACAATATTCCAGACGTAGAGGAGATAGACTGTTGGGTTGGCAGTGGAGGCAAATAAGTCTTGTGGCTTATCATGATATAATGTGAGATGCCTTAACGACTATCGCCCAGTAGCACTCATATTGACAGTGATGAAATGCTTTGAGTATTGGTTATGACTAGACTGAACTCCTGCCTCAGCAAGGACCTGGACCCATTGCAATTTGCCTATCATCACAATAGGTCAATGGCAGACACAATCTCAATAGCTCTCCACACAGCTTTAGACGACCTGGACAACACAAACACCCATGTCAGAATGCCGTTCATCGACTATAGCTCAGCACTCAATACCATCATTCCGACGATTGGTATTGAGAAGTTGCAGAACCTGGGCCTCTGTACCTCTCTCTGCAATTGGATCCTCAACTTCCTAACCAGAAGACCATAATCTGTGCAGATTGGTCAAAACATATTCTCCTCACCGATGATCAACACTGGTGCACCTCAGGGGTGTGTGCTTAGTCCACCGCTCTACTCTCTATATACGCCTGACTGTGCGGCTAGGCATAGCTCAAATACCATCTATAAATTTACTGACGATACAATCGTTGTTGGTAGAATCTTGGATGGTGACGAGAGGGCGTACAGGAGTGAGATATGCCAACTAGTGGAGTGGTGCTGCAGCAACAACCTGGCACTCAATGTCAGTAAGATGAAAGAGCTGATTGTGGACTTCAAGAAGGGTAAGACGAAGGAACACATACCAATCCTCAGAGGGGGATCAGAAGTGGAGAGAGTGAGCAGTTTCAAGTTCCTGGGTGTCGAGATCTCTGAGGATCTAACCTGGCCCCAGCATATCGATGTAGTTATAAAGAAGGCAAGACAGCGGCTATAAAGAAGGCAAGACAGGAGTTTGGAGAGATTTGGCATGTCAACAAATACACTCAAAAATTTCTATATAGGTACCATGGAGAGCATTCTGACAGGCTGCATCACTGTCTGGTATTGTGGGGGGGGGGGGTTACTGCACAGGACCGAAAGAAGCTACAGAGCATTGTAAATCTAGTCAGCTCCATCTTGGATACTAGCCTACAAAGTACCCAGGACATCTTTAGGGATCAGTGACCCAGGTTCAATTCCCCGTTGCCTCTCAGGAATTTGTAAGTTCTCTCTGTGACTGCTTGGGTTTCCTCCAGATGCTCCAGTTTCCTCCCACATTCCAAAGATGTACGGGTTTGTAGGTTAATAGGTCACATGGTGTAAGTGGGCAGCCCTGGCGCATTGCTACTTTGCGGTATTTCACCAAAAAACGATAGGAGTTAGCCAATTAGCTCGTCAAGGACTGTAGCTAATTCTAACTTGTTCTCAACAGCACATTCCTTTTACCTCACCTACACATTGATTCTCTTATAATTTAAATGTTTGTTGATCTCTGTCTTGGATATATGCCTCCATGGCTCTCCGAGGGGTACAGAATTCCAAAGATTCACTATCCTCTGCCTGAATCAATTGTGATAACTGGTTCTAGACATGCTGGCCAGGCTAACATGCGCTTTAGCATGTACACAAAATGCTGGTGATGTTCATGCCGCCAACTGGCAAATGAAGTGTTGTTCTTTTAACCTGAGAGCGATCTCATCGTGGCAGTACAGGAAATCCTGGACCAATATATTGAATGGTAATGGAGAGTGGAATTAATACGGTTGGCCATTGGGAAAGTCTGCCTGTTGCGAACAGAGCAAGGCGGTCCCCCAGTCTCACTTTTGCTGCCTGACCTGCTGAGTTCCTCCAGCATTTTATGTTCTTAACTCTAGAGTTTCAACATCTG
The DNA here is from genome assembly GCF_963921235.1 of Mobula hypostoma. Taxonomy (NCBI): domain Eukaryota; kingdom Metazoa; phylum Chordata; class Chondrichthyes; order Myliobatiformes; family Myliobatidae; genus Mobula; species Mobula hypostoma. The sequence continues at coordinate 146,185,714 of NC_086099.1, forward strand.
CAGAATCTTTTGAGAATGTAACTGTCCATCTTCTCCATTAAGCCCTAAATGATATATAGAGCTAACTGAAAAAGTAATTCATTGGGGGTTCTTAGTATCAGGGGTATATAGAATTGTGGAGTTTTGTTTACAATATATTGTTGTAGTTGTAAGAAATAGAAAATGAGTGGATTTATGTTTAGTTTAATTTATAGTTGATGATAGGGAATAAAATTGTTTGGAAATAATTAGTCTTTTTCATTATTTTAAATTGTGTGCAAATATTTAACTTATAGAATTATTCAATATTTGAAGATACTTATTCTTGTTAAGATTTATTACTTTCCTTTCATTAAAAAGGAGTGGAGGTATATTGGCTATGTATATATCTTTAAAACTTACATGTACCATGGGGTATGATTGCTGATGCGGTTTTATCACCCTCCCAGGTGTACATTGAATATTGTTAATCATTTACATAGGATGTTTGATTAAAAGCTGTATCAAAGAAGAGCACTGTTTCACAACTCAATTATTATAACCTCCAAAGAAACATTTTGAATATGTATCAACTAGTTATTCATTGCCATTTCTCATTTATTCTAGACCTTTCCAATCATCTAAATACACTGCAAGAAAATTGAAAAGAAGCCTGGAACAAGTCTGACCACTATCAACTTTACTTGATGGATCCTACCTTTTCTGCATATTTTATCTGGTTGGATTTTGAAAGATAATGATATATTTTATTCACATGGTCAATAAAGAAACGAAAAGGCATGCTGCTGATGGAAATATCTTCTCCATGCTCTTCATATTATTCCAAGAGATAAAGAATGAAGGACCTTTAACAGACCAAAGTAAATAAGTGTGATATTTTTGTCATGATTAGACCATATTTAGAGCCCAAACTCAAGTTTTGGGCATCACAACTTTAGAAGAATACACACTCTTGGAAAGAGTGCCACATTTATCAGGATGTTCCTAGGATCCAAATGCTATTTTTAAACTAGGGATTACACAAACTTGGCCTACATTTCCAAATATTCTTCCTGTTTTACGCTGCAAATCTATCAAGTCCACACACTAAACCCTGGATGAAGACAACAAGTCAAGCAGCATCTACTGTGCAGGGAGGAATAAACTTTTTTGGTTGTAATCCTTCAGGGTTTGTTTTCTTTCACATTTAATCAGATAGATACGGTACAATTTACCAAACACAACCCCATACCAATAACTCTAATAATTTCCTGCTCCATTAAATAATTGATTTGTAAATAATCATCCTGATGGTCAACAATATAATAAATAATGTATAAATACATCAATAATTGTATGGTTCATCTCTGGTGCTTTTGAGCAAAGATGCAACCTTTTACAGCCCTAGAACCTTTGAAAACGTTTTTACCCAAAACAATGTGCTAAAACAAGGCTACATTTAATGCTCATGCCAAATCGTGTCCCCTGCAACAAATCACAAAATTGGCCAAATGCTAAAATGGGGTGTGTGTGAATTCCCGAACACTTCTCTGTCCCCACAAAGTCAAAGCTGATTTTATTGCCATATGTTTAAGTGCATGTATGAAATGGTGGCAATAAGAACCTGATATGCAGCAACATTACAGGCACTTGGCATCATATAAACAGCAGTCACAAGAAAAACATAACATAAATTATATAATTTTTTACAAGAAAACACAATTAGAAGAAAAACAGGTCAATTTTAGTGCAAAGCGGCCATAGTTTTGCTACACTGTTGTGATTATGGTAAACCACAGCAAATCAAAGCATACGAGTCCTAGCCAATACAAGGAGAAGATTATTGTGTACTGGGGGGGGGGGGGGAGGAACAGGGGTTGATGTTGAGCGGGTGTTGGAGACCAGCCAGGACCACCATAAGAAGAGCTTTCAGGATGTGGTTGCAGCAGAGCCTCCTACAAGGGTGAAAATCCCCACACAATGAAGCAATTCAGAAAGAGATGTGATGATCCCGACAGCGTATATCAAGGGATCTACATATCATTGTTTGCACTTGCAGAGTGCAGACTCTCTGAGCAGTTATTATGTAGAGGTCTAAGCTCAGAGGTGCCACTCAACAGGGAACACAGAGACTTTGTAACAAGACAGTACAGTAATTAGAACAGTGATGCATTCTTTTGTGTGTTGCATTAAATACAGGAAGGATAATAAAAGATGTTATGAATTTTCTGAGCTCTCCCTGCTTTGATGCACATTGTTAGTTTAAAGAATTATTGAGTGGAGAATGTTACTTCTTTTGCAAAGGAAAATTTACTTTGCGGGTTTCTTATGGAAATATCTCAAGGTGTCAGTTATATCCTATGTGACCAGTCTCGTCCTCCCCAGTCATCTGGGAGATGAGGCCATGGATGCTGAGCAGGGACATCTCCTGGCAGCCTTTGTCCTCCTACTCCTACTACTTCAGAGCGCTCCTCATGGCCCTTGAACTCTACATTGGCTTGTTGATCTTCCCCAGGCACAGACTGACCTGTGGTTTGATAAACTATGCATCTTGCAACATGTGTTGAAGAAGTTTAACACTTGGTGAACTTACTGATCTTGGTGATGAGATCTTACCCCAGGAGCCAACTAATATTCTGATGCCTGCATGAATCTTATGTCTGAGCTCGGCTGCTTTGCTTGGTGGAGGACTGCCTTGAGAGTCAAGGGAAACAAAGAGCGGCTCTTCCGCCCAGATCCCTCCCTCCAGGCAGTTTAGTTTATTGACTCTCTCGAGGCAGGGACTGTGCCTTCCTGAAAATGTGGTATTCATCATAATGAAGATCTTCTTGTGATTCATGCCCATCTGTTCACTGAGGGAGTGAAAAGCTTTCCTGCTCAAAAAAATACCCTGAGTCAAGGGCTGATTAAGGATCGTCAGCATGGCTTTGTGCATGGTAGATCGTGTTTAACGAATCTTGTAGAGTTTTTCAAGGAGGTTACCAAGAAAGTAGATGAAAGAAAGGCTGTGGATGTTGTCTACATGGACTTTAGTATGGCCTTTGACAAGGTCTCACATGGGAGGTTAGTTCAGAAGGTTCAGACACTAGGTATCCATAGCGAGGTTGTAAACTGGATTCGAAATTGGCTGTGTGGGAGAAGACAGAGAGTGGTAGTGGATGATTGCTTCTCAGACTGGAGGCCTGTAACTAGAGGTGTGCCTCAGGAATCTGCGCTGGGACCATTGTTGTTTGTTGTCTATATCAATTTCTAGATGATAATGTAGTAAATTGGATCAGCAAGTTTGCTGATGACTCTAAGATTGGAGGCGTTGTGGACAGCGAGGAAGGTTTTCAAAGCTTGCAGAGGGATCTGGACCAATTGGAAAAATGGGCCAGAAAATGGCAGATGGAATTTAATGCAGACAAGTCTGAGGTGTTGCATTTTGAAAGGACAAATCAAGGTAGGACGTACACAGGAAATGGTAGGGCACTGAGGAGTGTGGAGGAAGAAAGGGATCTGGAAGTTCAGATACATAATTCCTTGAAAGTGGCGTCACAAGTAGACAGGGTTGTAAAGAAGACTTTTGGCATCCTGGCATTCATAAATCAAAGTATTGAGTATAGGAGTTGGGATGTTATGGGGTGGTTGTATGAGACATTGGTGAGGCCAAATTTGGAGTATTGTGTGCAGTTCTGGTCACCTAACTATAGGAAGGATATCAGTAAGATTGAAAGAGTGCAGAGAAGATTTATTAGGATGTTGCCGGGTCTTCAGGAGTTGAGTTATGGGGAAAGATTGAACTGGTTAGGACTTTATTCCTTGGAGCGTAGAAGAATGAGGGGAGATTTGATAGAGGCTTACAAAATTATGAGGGGTATAGACAGAGTAAATACGAGTAGGCTCTTTCCACCTAGATTAGGAGAGATAAATACGAGAGGACATGAGTTTAGGGCGAAAGGGGGAACATTAGGGGGAACTTCTTCACTCAGAGAGCAGTGGGAGTGTGGAATGAGCTGCCAGCTGATGTGGTAAATGCGGGCTCACTCTTAAGTTTTAAGAATAAATTGGATAGATACATGGATGGGAGAGGTTTGGAGGGTTATGGACTGGGTGCAGGTTGATGGGACTCACGGAATAGAGTTTCGGCACAGACTAGAAGGGCTGAACAGCCTGTTTTTCTATGCTGTAGTGTTCTATGGTTCTATGGTTCTATAATTTAAGATGAGTTGTTATGCACATGAGTTTAGTTAGCAATTACTTGAAGTCAACTTGGATGCTGGCATATGTCAGTGTTCAGATTGCACCTGTCCCTCACCAATATTACAGTTAATGAATTATTTCTCTGCAAGAAAAGAATATGAGTCAGTCCTCTGATGCTGGGGTGCTCAGTGCACTGGGTCACACAGTGGAGATCTGTTGTAGCCACTTAGAAAGATCCTGTGTCAAGGAAATAAAGAATCAACATAACCACTACCTTCATCTGAATCCTGTATAGGAACAAGAGTATAGCTAAAGATCTTCTCATTAAATGTTGGATACTTCAGTGATAGTAGCCTTGGAAAACATGTCTGTAAATGCATTGCTCATTTATGATATCCTGGTAGGATGTAGTGTCCCTAAAGTCTCTCTGGGTCTTGAGTTTGTCATGAGTTGTCTCCTGCTCTGAGGTCTCAGACCACCCTGAGTGCTTAACCACAATGATGTATCTAGTATAACTAAATATGAGAAAAAGAGTTCCTTATATATTGTAGCACACTCTGTGTACTTGGTAGGTGTTTGTACAGTGGGCAGTGATTTTGAAACTGCCCAATTCTGATGTGAGCAGAGAGTCATTTTAAATTCTGAAAACTGCAATAAACAAGTGCATAATGCTTGATCCTAGTTCTCACAAGATTCTTTTGCAATAGTCATAAGTTGCAGTGCTTTGTTTCAGTTCCTATTACTACTAGCGGAAATGGGCATTATGCAGGTCAAACTGGAACATGTGTTCTGATTTCTGGGCTTTTTTCCTGCAAAAATTAGGTTAATCCTTCTACTATTTCTTCATTAACCTCTTTCATGTTCTTGGAAAATAATCAATCTCTAACATCCCATGAGAAGAAATTCTTCTAGCCCTGCTCTACTTTCAAAATGACAGGTAATGATAATTTAATTCATTCCCTCTAAGTACTGCATCAAAGTATTTATTTTGCTTATGTACCTCTCCCATGCTTATTTCTGAGAAGCCCAACTACTCCTTTAACACTTATAAAAAATTTTCTGTTGTAATTATGAGTACTTTTTGAAGAATGGTATTTGATCAGTGGTTTACTATGGTCATGTGTACCAAGATACAAACACATGCTTTTGTTGCATGCCATTTGACAGATCATTCCATACATGAGTACAACGAAGTAGCTGAAAAGCAGGATCAAACAAAATAAGTACACAAAGTGCAGTGCAGGTAGGTAGATAAAGTGCAAGGGCCATGACAAGGTAGACTAAGAGATCAAGAGTTCATTGCTATCATATAGAAGATCCTTTCAAGAATCTTATAACAGCTGGATGGAAACTGTCCTTGAACCATGTGGTACATGCTCTTATGCTCTTCTATCTTCTGACTGATGGAAGGGAGAAAAGAAAGAATGACTGGAGTGGTCCTTGATTTCATTGGCTGCTTTCCCATGGTGGCTGGACTGCATCTGGAGAGGATGCAATGGTGTATCTGTACAAATTAGTGAAGATAATTGGGAACTGTTGAGGTTACTTGGCCTCCTGAGGAAGTAGAGACACCAGTGTGCTTTCTTGGCCATGGCATCTATGAGGCAAAACCAGGACCAATTATTGGTGATACTTACTTCATGGAACTTGAAACTCTCAGCCATATGCACCTCACCTCAGTACCATTGATCCACAAGGGTGGGTACACTGCCCCGCTTCCTGAAGTCAATGCACAAAACTCAGCAAGTTAGGCAACATCTATGCAGAGAAATAAGCAGTCAACATTTCAGGCTGAGGCCCTACATCAGGATTTGTTCAGAGTTGTGATGAAGGATCTCGGCCTGAAATATTGATCATTCACTACCGTCCATAGATGCTGCCTGACCCACTGAGTTCCTCTGGCATCTTGAGTGTATTACTCCGGATTCCTGGCATGTGCAGACTCTTGTATTCCTGAAGTCAATAACCAGTTTTTCCATTTTGTTAACATTGAGTGAGAGGTTATTTTCTGAATTCCATGCCACTAATCTCCTTAGTTCTTTCTTGTACTTCATCTCATCATTGTACGAGATCCAGCCCACTAAGGTGGTGTCATCTGTAAACTTGTAAAAGGAGTTAGAGCAGAATCTGGCCACACTATTGTGAGTATTTAGGGAGTAAAGTAAGGAGATACAGTTTTGCCAGGCACCACTGTTTAGGGTAATTGAGGTGGAATTGTTGGTGCTTGTGCTTACTGATTAGAGTCTGTTGGTCAGGAAGTCAAGGATCATTTATATTTAATTTGTTTTGTACTTTCTCAACTGTCTCAATGCATTTTTTATTTCCATTTATTGTTTATGGTATATCTATGATATTTTTTTCCAGTATGATCTTACTACAAATTGCTTGGGATTTTTACACCCGCCCAAGAGAGCAGCATAGGGCAGCATATTAATTACAGTATAAGACAAGATTTCCACAAGAACAGAGCTCCCCAATAATGGACTGGAGCATCTGCCTAAATTTTGTCCTTGAGTTTGCACATTGCATATGATTGTTTACAATTCAATTTAAATGTATTAACTTTCACCAAAACTAAATAACTTCTGTAATTTCCAGTTGTCCTTTGCTCCCTTATATTTTCCTACGTACTGTATTTATGTTATGCCAATGGGTAGCACAGTGGTTAGTTAGCTGAGTAACCTTTACTGCGCTGGCGCTCACCGATCAGGATTGAATTCCCACCGCTATCTATATGGGGTTTGTACATTCCCTCTCTGAATACGAGTTTCCTGCGGGTGCTTTGGTTTCCTCCCAGATTCCAAAGATGTATGGTTAGGGTTGGTAAGTTCTGGACATGCTACGTTGGTGCTGGAAGTGTGGCGACACTTGCAGGCTGCCCCAGCACAGTCCTCACTGATTTGATTTGATTCAAATGATGCACTGCACTGTATGTTTTGATGTGCATATGACAAATAAAGCTAATCTATCTCTCTCTCTCTCTCATCTCTATTTTATAACTCAACCAATTCTCTCTGTCAGCTTTACCGTAGTGACTTGAATCATATTCTCATCTTTCTTCACCGTCTTTGATCTTTTCACCCTTTCTCTCCAGTTCTTCTTTTGATTCTCTATATTTAATTATCAAGCTCTTACTAATCCCCCATGATAACCTGCATCCAGTTGGATGTTGCACTCTACAGTATCATTCCTCTCTGATTGTTGTAATTATTCTCAATTTTCTTTTGACTCCTCCATTTCCATTTCTTCATTTCCACCAATCACTTCCCATCCCCAACTTATCCACATTATTATTAACATTAAATTGCCCTACTATGGCTTTCCATCCAACCTTTTCCGTACATCTTCTCCAAAAGACGACAATGACATCATCAGCTTTTGGTGCTAAGTGGATGTTTGAGATATTAGACTTTTGACAAGGTCCTGCACAGTAGGCACAAGATCCAGAAGGTTAAGGCCTAAGTGATTTCTCACATGTCAGCAAACTGAATTCAGAATTAGCGTAGTGATAGGAGGCAGAAGGCAATAGTAGATGGGCATTCTCCTCATTGGGAGCCTATCACATATACCTGTGGAGTAAATGACAAGGACTTCAGGAATGTTGATGTAGAAAGGACCTTGAAGTGCAAGCCCACAGTTTGCTGAAAGTGGTGACACAATTTGACAAGGTAGTGGAAAAGGCATTTGGCATGCTTACTTTCATAGGCTAAGGCACTGAGTATAAGACATTATGCTTCAGTTGTACAAAACATTGTTTAGACTACATTTGGAGTATCGCGTGCAGTTCTGATTGTTATTCTACAGGAAGGATGTAGTAGGAATAGGGAAAGTACAAGATAGATTCTCTCGGATATTCCTGGAATGTAGGGGTGTAGTTATAAAGAGAGATTCGATATGCTGGGCTTATTCTCACCGGAACATTGAATGCTGACCTTAGACAGGTTTATATAATTATGAAGGTCAGAAATTGGAGAGCTAGTTAGAGTCTTTTTTACAGGACAGAGAAGTTTAAAACGAGAGGACATTGGTTTTTGATTAGAGGGGAGAAGCTAAAGGAGGTCTGAGGGATAAGATTTCCATGCAAAGCATGGTGATTATATAGAATGAGCTGCCAGAGGAGATGGTACAATTACAACATTTAAAAGGCATTTGGATAAAAAAAAACTACACAGAGGGATACAGACCTAATGCAGCCAAATGGGATTAGCATGGACAAGCATCATTGTGGATATATGGACAAGGTGGGCTGAAGGAGGTTGTTTTTGTGTTGCGTGATTCTGTGATTTTATGACACACAGTGCACAACCAACAGATGTAAATGAGCCTTCTTTTCAACAATGATCACTTTTAAAATATTATAAACCCTTCAGTGTCTCTTCAACCATTAGGTATGCTGTCCTTGAAAATGTATCAGTCCTGCATTGCTAGAGAAATGAATTATCTTACATTATAGACAGAAACTTGGCATCTCTCCACACACAATCTGAAAAGCTGAAGCTGCTTCAAAGACTGTCTTTAAATATTACGTCAGGCTTTGGCAAATCACTAAATGCAAGGCATTTTATTTGTCTAGTGATACAAGTGCTATGATTTTTGTGTGCCGCCGTTACTATGGCACCAGTTAGATTTCAAGGTTTATATGACATGCCCAAGCAACTGAACATAGACCAGGAGAAAAATGTTCAATGGAATTCAACACATGATCAAATTATTTTAATGAACAAAGATGTTTCTGTTAATATGATAGTTTTCATTTACATAATAGATACCTTTATGTGCATATTTTAGTAGATACTACATTCCTTTGTTTTAAAAATACTTTATATTTAAATTTCTCAAATATACCATTGTAGTTAAGTTCATGCAGCTATGTTGTATACATAAACATGTTAACTACAGTGCCCAGAAATTGCAGAGTACTCCAAAGGGTGCCCTACAATAGCTTTCATGTGCAGTTATGGCGGGATTAGTTCTTATAAGACCATATTAAAATTCATTTGCAACAAAGGTCACAACAAGGTAAATGTTACATGCTTGAAACCTGCCATCCTGTTGTCCTCTCTGCCTGGGTGGTGGGGTGGAGACATGTCTTGGAGCTGCTCAGCTGCATTTATTGGAGGCATTCTGAGAGTCCTGGTAATATGGTGTGCTATTACCACATGGTATTTTTAGCTGATGGGAAGTGATTAGTGAGCAGGAAGGAAGGTGATCTGTGAACAGAAAGCTCGAAATATTGCATTTATTAAGCAGGAATTAATTGGCGATCAGCTGCATGTTAGAATCAGCAGCAGTAGTTCCTGGAACTTGGGGACAAAGAAAGGCAATAGATACGGAGGTCAAGAGTTTGAAGTAATGATAGGAGTGGGGTGTTCCAAACATTTGGTACAACTTTTATTCATCTGTAGTCTTTCCAGACTGAGAATGCTCAACAGCAGGCTTTCCTACAATGTTCCAAAAGGGTGTTTGTGTGGTCAGCGATGTCATCATGGGACTGTATCACATTAGGATGGCAAGGTGACTCATGACAAGAATGCCCAGTAGAATCAGCCAATTGGATAGCTCCAAGTTAAATTGGCTTGCAATCAAATTGCAAATCAAAAAAAAACAGCATAATGTGATTGAATTTACAGGCATGGATATTGAACTTGGTTACTTCATTACACTTCATTAGAATATGAGTGTTGCTGCTAGTTCTAAGCCTGTGATAATAAAAAGTAAGTTACTAAACCAAAATAAAATGTTTAGATTTCACAAAAGTGGTACCAAAAATTTATTAAAGAAGCAACTGCTTTTGTAGAGCCTGTTTCTTAGGTCTTAAATGGTCTCCTAAAGCACAAGTTTATACATCAGATGGCATGCATAGATTTCCAATGGGGAATTTGCTGATTGCAATCAGAGTAAGGCATCTATAAGTCCAACACTACATGCCCATTGTGAGAGGTGGAAACGGGTAACGCCAGCCAACAGGGCTCTCATGAAGCTGTATAAGCCAATACTCTGTACAGTGGATACAGTAGATTACAGAAACATCGATGAACTCCCACCATGTCATTGTCTTTGGATGATGGAGACAGGAGGTCATCAATGGCCTATGCTCCACTGGGAGCTAAAGGCCCAAGAAGAAAAATCACAGTAAGGCATATTTTAAGCATACGCCTGAACAGGTTGGCAGAGTGCACAGTGTGGAATTTATCAATGTGCAGTGCTAATTTGACATAACTGGGGCATTATCCAAGTGGAAACTCTCCTAACTGTTCACAGCTAGAAATGGCGTCAACAAATTATAGGGTAGTCCATCTATTGTACTTGATAGGATCATAAGATACTTACCAATTAGTTTACAGATTGTTTCTTCTGGCTGTTGGTAGAATTTTTTGTGCATTCTGACTCGTGCTCATTAGAAACATTTAAAATAAATTTCTTCTGTATGTGAAGAGCCTGGCTGGTTTTCATCATAGAATTGCCGATTCCTAGGAAAGTGATGAGAGGCTAGACAAAATTGGTAAAGCTGCCATTTAAGGAGAAGGGGCAGAAGGGATCTTGGTACAGGTAAATATCTCACTTAAAGTTCACCAAGGGCTCAAAACCTGAGAAGCCAATTGTTGTTACGTTAGCATTATTAAAAGTAAGTTAATACTAATTACGATAATGGGGGGTTTTACTTCCATTCTTTTTACTTCTGGTGTGCTTTGTATATAGTGTGCCTGCCATGCTGTATGGGTTGTGAAAGCCTCTGTATATACATAACAGTTTTGAAGTTTGAGGTAATGTTGTTTCCTGGGCATGAAGTTATTGAGTGTGCCTTTTTCAAAGTAGAAGTTACTACATATTTTTGGTGTCGAGGTAAACTGGGTTTGTGGACATGTCGGCATGTTTTTCGAACGGGAGCTTTGCGTTTCAGATGGCCATGTTTGGAACTTTTAGGGAATTTCTGGAAGGAAACGAGGACTGGCCGGAGCATGAGGAAAGGTTGGGACACTTTTTCTGTGCTAATGGAATTACTGAGGGGGCTAAGAAGCACTCTATTCTCCTGTGTGTGTGTGGGGCTCACAAGCTAATAAGGAATTTAGCCGCACCGCGGAAACCGGGGGACATTCCATATAACAAACTGGTCAGGCTCGTGGGGAACCACTACAATCCGAAACCTTCTGTGATGGTCCAACGGTGTAAGTTTCACAGCCACTTCAGGAAGCCAGGTCAGTCTGTGGCTAATTTCGTGGCCGAGCTTCGGCAGCTGTCGGAGCATTGTGATTTCGGAGCGGTGTTGGAAGACATGCTCCGTGACAGATTGGCATGCGACATTAATAATGATGGCATACAATGCCGCCTGTTAGAGGAAACCCCACCACTGACTTTCAAGAAAGCCCTAGAGATTGTCCAAGGCATGGAGCTGGCTGCTAATAATGTCAAGGATATCCGGAAAAGATATGGGGAGTCGCAGTTGGCGGCAGTGCACCAAGTCAGGGGGGAGACTGGTAAACAGGCAAAGCAGGTGGAATGTTTCTGATGTGGAGGGCCGCACTATGTAAATGATTGCAAATTCAAAGACACTGTCTGCCATGCTTGTAGCAAAAAGGGACACTTAGCTAAAAAGTGCAGAAGTTCAAAGGGTAAGATTAAGCCTGGGCAGGGGAATGCTCAACAGGCTCAGGCAGCCACGCACCATCTAGAAGACGCAGATGAAGAGGCAGCGTGTGCCTACAACATGTTTGGAGTGGAAACAGATGAGGAACCACCTGAACCACATTATGCCACAGTCACTGTCAGGAGAAAAGACATTAAGTTTGAAATTGATTCAGGGGCTACTGCATCGGTCATTAGTGAGGAGACCTACAGGAGGATATGGGGGTCCAACCTGTCTCCCATTAGACCATCAAAGCTCAAACTTAGGACCTATACTGGGCAGCCCATACCTCATTTAGGGGTGTCATATGTGGACATCTCAGCTGGGGGTCAGAAGGCTGAAGCCAGGCTAGTGATAGCTAAGGGCAGGGGGCCCAGTCTTTTGGGTCGCGATTGGCTTCGCAGAATCCGGCTAAACTGCAATGAAATTAAGTATGTACACACGATGGAGGACATTCTGCAGCGGTACAGTGACGTTTTCAGGGACGAGCTGGGGACACTAAAGGGCGTGACAGTGAAACTCCATGTTGACCCTGAGGCTACACCATGTTTTTTTAAGCCCTGGTCGGTGTCCTATGCCATGAAAGGCAAAGTCAAGGAGGAGCTGGAACGTCTACAGAGGCTGGGCATTATTGAGCCCATCCAGTTTTCAAGGTGGGCGGCTCCTATTGTTCCAGTTTTGAAGGCAGACAAAATGGTGAGGATATGTGGGGATTATAAGCTTACGGTGAATCAGGGCTCTAGGCTGGAGGAGTACCCATTGCCATGGGTGGATGACCTGTTTGCGACCCTGTCAGGGGGTAAGCTGTTCACAAAGCTGGACATGAGCCATGCCTACCAACAGCTGCTGCTCAACGAGGATTCAAAGGAGTACGTCACTATTAATACGCAGAAGGGATTATTCAAGTACAATCGCCTGGTGTTTGTAGTGGCGTCCAGCCCTGCCATTTTCCAAAGGACAATGGACACTTTGCTGCAGGGGATTCCACATGTAGCAGTGTACCTTGATGATATTTTGATCACGGGGGCTATGGAGGTGGAGCATCTGACTAACTTAGAATGCTGATAAACGTGAGGTGCTACATTTTGGTAGGACTAATCAAAATAGGACATACATGATAAATGGTAGGGCATTGAAGAATGCAGCAGAACAGAGGGATCTAGGAATAATGGTGCATAGTTCCCTGAAGGTGGAATCTCATGTGGTTAGGGTGGTGAAGAAAGCTTTTGGTATGCTGGCCTTTATAAATCAGAGCATTGAGTATAGGAGTTGGGATGTAATTTTGAAATTGTATAAGGCATTGGTGAGGCCAAATTTGGGGTATTGTGTCCAGTTCTGGTCACAGAATTATAGGAAAGATGTCAATAAAATTGAGAGAGTACAGAGGAGATATACTAAAATGTTGCCTGAGTTTCATCTCCTAAGTTACAGAGAAAGGTTGAACAAGTTAGGTCTTTATTCTTTGGAGCATAGAAGTTTGAGGGGGGGACTTGATAGTGGTATTTAAAATTATGAGGGGGATAGATAGAGTTGACGTGGATAGGCCTTTTCCATTGAGAGTGGGGGAGATTCAAACAAGAGGACATGAGTTGAGAGTTAAAGGGCAAAACTTTAGGGGTAACTTGAGGGGGAACTTCTTTACTCAGAGAGTGGTAGCTGTGTGGAACGAGCTTCCAGCAGAAGTGGTTGAGGCAGGTTCGATGTTGTCATTTAAAGTTAAATTTGATAGATATATGGACAGGAAAGAAATGGAGGGTAATGGGCTGAGTGCCGGTTGGTTGGACTAGGTGAGAGTAAGAGTTCGGCACGGACTAGAAGGGCCGAGATGGCCTGTTTCCGTGCTGTAATTGTTTATATGGTTATATGGGTGCTGAAGAGGCTCTCAGACACAGGGTTGTGGTTGAAACGCAGAAAGTGTGTGTTCCTGGCATCGAGTGTGACTTACCTGAGACACAAGATCACAGTTGAGGGGCTTTGCCCTGTGGAGGACAAAGTGAGAGCTATTAGGGAGGCCCCAAGCCCCAAGACCGTCACGGAACTCAGATCATTTTTGGGCATAGTGAATTATTACGGCAAGTTTCTTCCTGACCTCACAAGGGTTTTGACCCCACTGTCTAAGCTGCTTCACAATGACACTAAGTGGCAATGGGGTGAAGAGCAGGAGAAAGCTTTCAAGGAAGTGAAAGAATTCCTCCACTCAGCGAAGTGTCTGTTCACTATGACCCAGGCAAGGAGATCACCCTTGCATGCGATGCCTCGCCCTATGGAGTCGGGGCAGTTCTCTCACATGTAATGGAGGACCGTTCAGAGAAGCCTCTTCGCTTTGCTTCACGTACCCTGACAGCTGCTGAGAAGGGATATTCACAGCTAGACAAAGAAGGTCTGGCCATTGTTTTTCTGGTCAAACGCTTTCATCACTACCTTTATGGACGCGTATTTACAATTTATACGGACCATAAACCACTGATGAGCCTGTTCAGTGAGACTAGAGCTAGCCTCAGCCAGGATACAGCGTTGGGCTCTTACATTGTCAGCCTACCAGTATACTATAGTGTACAGAGTGGGTGGGGATAATGCAAACGCCGATGCACTGAGGCGACTACCTTTACCTGAAACATCTGTTACTCCATATGTGCCTCCAGAGACTGTGTTTTCATTGGAGAGGCTGTCAGAGACACCTGTAAAGGTGACCCAGATCAAACAGTGGACAGAGAGGGATCCAGTCCTGTTCCAAGTCAAGACTCTTCTTTCACAAGGTTAGCCCAGAGTCGTGGAAGGAGAGGAACTGAGGCCTTATGCCGAACACAAGACAGAACTGAGTCTGCAGGAGGGCTGCATTTTCCGGGGGGCAAGGGTCATCGTGCCTCCCTCTGGCCGTTCACAGATTGTGGAGGAAATTCATGAGACTCACCCAGGAGTGTCTCAAATAAAAAGCCTGGCAAGATCCTGGTGGCCAAGAATAGATCAGTATCTAGAGAACAAGGCAAAATCATGCATGCAACGTCAGACTAATCAGAATTTGCCACCACCAGCTCCTTTGCATCCATGGGAGTGGCCAGACCACGGCTGGTCTAGGCAGCATTTGGACTTTGCTGGCCCTTTTACGGGGCAGATGTTTCTTGTAATGGTAGATGTGCATTCTAAATGGATTGAAGCTCGCATCATGGGCAACATCACAGCTCCCTCAACCACAGACAAACTCCGGCAAGTGTTTGCAGTCCACGGGTTGCCTGACACTCTGGTCACTGATAATGGCCCGACGTTCACCAATGAGCTATTCAGTGAGTTCATGCAGCAGAATGGCATTCATCACATTCGGACGGCCCCTTTCCACCCAGCCTCCAATGGTTTGGCTGAGCTGGCTGTTCAGACAGTGAAGGAAGGCTTGAAGCGGATGACAGGGGAGTCTCTTAGCATTTGGCTTTCATATTTCCTGTTTAAATACTGCCTCATGCCACAGACTATGACTACCGGAACTCCAGCAGAGATGCTGATGGGGCGTAGGCCCAAATCAAGGTTGGACCTGCTGCACCCGGACATGAAGGCAAATATGAGACAGACTACTGTGAAAGCATGTCCACCAGTGACTTTGCCAGAGGGCGAGACGCTGGCAGAGGGGTCAGTGTCCCCTGAGGAGGATAGACACAGACCCCACTCATGCCCCCAACACTAGACCCACCCAAAACACTCTCACCAGCGGTGCCTGCTGGGTCACCGGGAGTAGCACGCAGATCACAGCGCACTCATAAACCTCCTGACAGACTGAATCTTTGACAGGACAGTTCTTTTTTTGTTGTTGTTAGATTGAATGTTGAATCTGTCACATTTTCCAGATGTTTTGTACTGATAAACTGTTGCTGAGATACAGGTACTAGCATAAGTTTTCAGGGGTATGCAAGTTAATAACACCACTGTTTTTATTTCCTAGTTTTTTCATTTGGGAATGTTGAATTTTAAAGGGGGAGAAGTGTTGTAATGTGAGCATTATTAGAAGTTAGTTAATACTAATTAGGATAATGGGGGGGTTTTACTTCCGTTCTTTTTACTTCCGGTGTGCTTTGTATATAGTGTGCCTGCCATGCCGTACAGGTTGTGAAAGCCTCTGTATATATATAACGGTTTTGAAGTTCGAAATAAAGTTGTTTCTTGGGCATGAAGTGGTCGAGTGTGCCTTTTTCAAAGTAGAAGTTACTACACCAATGAATATGAATTCCTGTGCACAACTATTTGTGAACCAAATGAATTTATACTACAACCTGCTGGTTTTATGATACAACACTTCTTTGAAGTGTGAATATATTTAACAGATTAAGTACTTGAATATAAATTACCTCACTGCAAATAATTACCCCATATTCTACTACCAGTACTAAACTGACATTGTTCATGACTCGAAACTGACACCCAAGCTACTGTATTCAGTGGGCTACCATAAGAACTATTTAGCCATTCTTCCACATTTCATCAATGCCTTGTTTTGCTTGGACTGCTCTGAAAGGGCATTTGACAATGTCCCACATAAAAGGCTGATCCTAGATGTTACAGCCCTGGATCCTAAGCACACTAGCAAATTGGATCCAAAATTGCCTTGATAATTAGAGACATAGGATGATGGAGCTGATTGCTTTTGTGATTGGAAGTCTGTAATCTACAGGGATCAGAAATGGTACTCTTACTGTTTCATATATATATTAAAGATTTAGTTGTTAATGTCCTAAGTGTGATGAGCAAACTTGCAGATGACATAAAAATGGTGGTGCTGTGGCTTACAATGCAAAAAGATACTGATGAACTGGGAAGTTGAGAACTGGCAGATGGAATTTAATCCTGATAAGTGTGAAACAATTTATCTTAGAAGGTGAAATAAAAGTAGGACATGAAGAATGAAGAAGAGTTGGCCCTAGAGAGGGTGAAGGAACAGGGGGATGTTGGTGGACAGAACTAAACATGCCTGAAAGAGGCTTAAGATGGTAAAAAGGGCTCACTAGCCAATGTAGGAGCAAGGCAGCTATGGTATACCTTCATAAAATCCTGGCGAAGCTGCAGCTGGCTTATTTGGTGCAGTTTTGGTCATCACAGTATGAGGGTGCAGTGGAGGTTCATGAGGATGGTGCAGGGATGGAGTATCTCAGTAATAAGAAGAGGCTATTTCGGTGGAGTTATCATTCCTTGAAGCAGAGAGGGTACCTGATGGAAGTGCATAAAATTGAGGGGCATTGTAATTTAGACTGGAGGCAGTAGTAAACATTTCCTGTGGCAGATATATCGATAACCAGAAGGCCTAAGTTTAAGGCAGGAGTAGATAGTTTGGAGGGGATAAAAGGAAGATTATTTTCAGCTGGAGGATGATTGGAATTTGGAATGCACTACCTAAGAAGGTGATGGAGACAGCTACTCTATCATGTTTAAGGATTATCTAGAAAAACATGATCATTAAGGCATAGTGGCTAGGTGGTGGGATTAGGACAGATAGGTACTCGATGATTGGTATAGGCATGGTTGGCACATTTCTGTACTATAGAACACTATGATTATGACTGAGAAGCAAGTGTTAGGAATGTGAGGAGGAGGATGAGGAGGAGGAGAAAGGGATGTGCTCTGTTGAAATAAAACTTAATTTACATATGATCTTTTGGGGTTTATAAGCATTCCACATTTACATTTTAGCAGCACAAGGGCCACATTCATGGAATTTGGTACTCAGTTTATTGAAAATTACATAAATAACTCAGAAAATTTATGTATACATTGAAATTTTTCTAAGGGGCATTAGAATCATTGTTCTTTTTATCAGCCTTTAATTATCTCTGACCATTTTAATATGACTTGCATAAAATCACTCATAACTTACCTCAACATGTTAAGATTAACACTCAGAAATATGGATAAATTCATAAAGAACCGCTTCAAAGATGGGACCAACGGAACGTGTGCAATTTTGTCAGTGCAAAATACATTTCTGATGATTCAGTTTTTCATATGGAGAAACGTAGGTTTCAGAACCTGAATGACCATTGGGCCAACTGATCCTGCATACTTTCTGGCAATGGCAGCCAAGATTATGCATCTTTTAAAAGTGGGATAAAAGGATTGCTGACATATATAAAATACTGGAGGAACTCAGCAGGTCAAGCAGCATCTATGGAAAAATTGTAGCATATTCTCATGTTATCAATCTCTGGCTTTTGAAGAAGAAGGCAGCACACAGTAGAAGCAGATGATTGAATCTCCTATCTTTACAAGTGAGCGCCAAAAATATCATAGGAAGAGGCAAAAGAAGGGAAAGGGAAATGAATGACCACACAATGCCAACCCGTCCTTATATTAAGAATAAAGAAATATAGAGTGGGACAGATGAGGCAAATGTGACTTGAACTACTACCCCATATACAGGGTTAACACTGATGTGGATTCTCCATTTAGTAAACCCCAAGAATATTCTGTTCCTATCCTTGTGGGTGTTGTAGCAGATATTCCCATGAGAATTTGTCCTCTAACTCAAGTCTTATCTTAACTCTGGCGAAAATAAAATCTCTGCCAACATCAATGAAATTAATTACTTGGTCATTCATCGCTGCACTTTTTTTTATCAACGACGTAGTCTATCCATTCCGTTGGCAGCATGGATGTGAAGAGCAACCTCTTGCCAAAATGACTCCAAGTGTTTTGTGGAACGTGATACCTACCCTCTGGAAAATCTCTTCCCTCTTCCAAACTTCTAATGCCTGTATTTTGTCAGAAAACGGAAGTACTCACAACCGTGAGCAACTTCCAGTCCCTTTGTTACAGCAGGCAGTCAAAATCACCAAAAGGGTGATTTCCTCTAAAATCTAAGCTTCCAGAATCAAGTTTACATCTGCTCACAGCTTGACCAGAATAAGTCAATGGAAGGAAATCTACAAATGCTGCTAGGCTGTGATTGTTTAAAAAAATTCAATTCCTATTGTGTCTTATTCCATACAGTCTAAAGGTCACCTTAAGGATTACTAAAGCTAGCTTCTGAGTGGCGCTACTAATTTTATGGTAAGTAATCTAACAGTGCAAAGGTGAAGATCCTGGCCTCAGTAAACAGTTCTCTTCCGCACTCTCACATAAAATAATGGCACCAATCCAAGTATATTGAATGGAACTGAATGCCGCACAGATAAAGTTCTTCTTATGTTCCGGTGTTTCAATATTTCAACAACGGAGTGTCACTTTAGTTTAGAAACTGTAAGCTGAAAAAAAAACACATTCCTCTGGTTCACGTCAGAAGAGCAGTATAAGGCCTTGTGTTCCTGTTTTATTTCTTCCCTTTTCAGCAAAATATCCAGGATGTAACAGCACATTGTAAACAAGTTATCACGGTGTAACTGGAAAACTGTTTACTTTGCAATTCCATATCTCTCAATGCCATTAAAATCTAAAAATCCATTGATCTTTGTTCCGTGGAAGCTTATAGATCAACTGATGAGGTCATGTGACTGACTTAGACAGCTTCCAAACTGCATCAGGCCAATTTGTGAGGGATGGCTTTTTCATTCTCCTTTTTCAGTTTGCATTAAGACTTTATTTCAGCTCAGTGAAACCACTTTGATATTGTCTAGCCTCTGCGTATGATGCCAAGAATTCAGAAGTATTTTATTGTTGTCCTCCCACTGCCCCATGTCATTTCATATAAAGTATTCTCAGCTCACACTTATAATGCTAAGCACAAAAGATTCTACAGATGCTGGAAATCTAGAGTAACACACACAAAATGCTGGAAGATCTCAGCAGCCCAGGCAACACCTATGGAAAGAGATAAACAGTCAGCGTTTTGGGTCGAGATCCATCACCAAGACTGGAAAGGAAGGAGGAAGAAGCCAGAATAAAAAGGTTGGGGGAAGGGAAGGCGTACAAGCCAGAAGGTGATAGGTGAAGTCAGGTGGGTGGTGGAAGGGGATGATGTGACAAGTTGAGAGGTGAGAGGTGGAAAAGCAAAAGGCTGAAGAAGGAGTGGACCAGGTAAGAGGGGCACCCAGGGCAGGAGACAGGCAGGTCATAGACTCATAGAAAAGTACAGCACAGAAACAGGCCCTTTGGCCCATCTAGTCCATACTAAAACATCTTAAACTGCCTACTCCTATCGACCTGCACTGGGACCTAGCACAGAAATAGCCCCCTCAGCCCATCTGGTCCATGCTGAAATATTTTAAACTGCCTACTCCCATTAACCTGCAAGGGGACCATAGCCCTCCATACTCCTACAATGAATGAACCAATCCAAACTCCGCTTAAATGTTGAAACCGAGCTCACATGCACCACTTATGCTGGTAGCTCATTCCACACACTTATGACCCTCTGAGTGAAGATGTTTCTCTTCGTGTTCCCCTTAAATAATTCATCTTTCACCCTTAACCTATGACCTCTGATTGTAGTCCCACCCAACCTCACTGGAAAAAGTCTGCTTGCATTTACCCTATCAATATCCCTCATAACTTTGAATACCTCTATCAAATCTCCTCTCAGTCTTCTATATTCTAAGGAATAAAATCTTAAACTATTCAATATTTCCTTATAACTCAGGTCCTCCAGACCCAGCAACATCCTTGCAAATTTTCTCTATACTCTTTCATGTCTTTCCTGTAGGTACGTGATCAAAACTGCACACACAAATCCAAATTAGGCCTCACCAATATCTTACACAAACTCAACATAACATCCCATCTCCTGTACTCACTACTTTGATTTATGAATGTCAAAGCTTCCTATCTACCTGTAACACCTCTGTCAACCAATTATGGACCTGTATTCCCAGATCCCTATGTTGTACCACACTCCTCAGTGTCCCACCTTTCATTGGTTGGTCCTACTGAAGTGCAACATCTCACTCTTGTCTGCATTAAATTCTATCTGCCATTTTTCAGCCCATTTTTCCAGATGATCCAGATCAATCTGGTAGCCATGATAGCCTTCCTCACTGTCCACTACATCTCCAATCTTAGTGTCATCCACAAATTTTCTGATCTGGTTAACCACATTATCATACAGATTATGGATACAGTTGACAAACAACAAAGGACCTAGCACTGATCTCTGTGGAACTGTACTAGTCACAAGCCTCCAGTCAGAGAGCAATGATCTACTACCATCCTCTGACTTCTCCTACAAATCCATTGTCTAATCTAATTTACTACCTCATCTTGAATGCCAAGCAAATGAACCTTCTTGACCAATGTCCCATGCAGACCTTGTGAAAAACCCTGCCAAAGTCCACTGCCTTGCCTTCATCCACTTTCCTGGTAACTTCCTTGAAAAACTCTATAAGATTAGTTAGACATGACCTTCCACACACAAAGCCAGTTGATTATCCTTAATCAGTCTATGTCTATCCAAATACTCTTATCAGATTCCTTAGAATAACTTCCAATAACTTTCCTGGTACTGATGTTGGACTCATTGGCTAAAATTTCCTGGTTTATGTTCATAGCCTTTCTTAAACAGCAAAACAACATTGGCTGTCCTCCAATCCTCTGGTACCTCACCAGTCGCTAATAATGACATTAGATATCTCTGCTAGGGCCCTGGCAATTTTTGTACTTGCCTCCCATGGGGTTTGAGAAAACAACTTGTCATACCCTAGGGATGTATCCACTTTGATTTGCCTCAGGACAACAAACACCTTCTCCTCTGTTATCTGCATAGGTCCATGAAGTTGATACTGCTTTGTCTCACTTCTATAGACTCTGTGTCCATCTCCTGAGTGGGATGGCCTCAGGGGTACTCTGTGCTGGTTGTTTATCCCCATTCCTCTTCCTGACTGTCACCCGGTTTCCTATGTCCTGCACCTTGGGTGTAACTACCTCTCTACATGTCATGTTTTTCACACCCTCTGTCTCCCAAATGATCCAGAGTTCATCCAGTTCCAGCTCCTGCTCCTTAACACGGATTGTTAGAAGCTACTGCTAGATGCACTTCTCACTGGGGTAGTTGTCAGGGAGACTGGAGGTCTCCCTGACTTCCCACATCCTGCAAGAGGAGCATTCAACTGTCCTGTCTGGCATCTCTACTCATCTAACTGAGCAAATATAAAGGAGGAAGAACAATAAACTGTTGAGGGGGTAGGAAAAATATCTACAGCTTTTTTTTGCCTTCTCTGAGACCATGGCCACTCCGCTTGACCCTGCCTTACTTTAATTTGTTCTTGCCAATCAATCCCAAACGCTGACTGGCCACTGCTCAAAGCACCAAACTGCCGCGAGTCGCTGACTTTTGTACTCAGTCGGAGAACCTGACTGCTCAAAGGTAAGGAGAGAAGAAGAGGTATGAGGGCAGCCAGAGTGGGGAAATGGAAGAAGAGAGATGGGGGAGGGAGGATAAGTTACCATAAGTTAGAGAAATTGATCTTCCTGCCATCAGGTTAGAGGCTACCCAGATGGATATGTGCTATATACGGTATGTGTTGATATATGCATTGTGCTGTGTATAAGATGTGTGACTGCTAATACTGGGCTTTGTGCCTTGGTCCTGGAGGAACGCTGGTTGATTTGGCTGTATTCATGGATATTCATGCATGGTTGAATGATACTGAAACTTGAATTTGAACTTGGGATATGAGATGTTGCTCCTCCAACCTTAGAGTGCCCTCATCATTGCAGTAGACAAGGCCAGAATGGGAATGGGCAGAGAACTTAAAATGGTTGGCTACCAGGAAATCCTGCTCGTTGCCGATCGAGTGGTTGCCCAATCTACATTGGGTCTCACTGATGTAAAGGAGGCCACATTGGGAGCACCGGATACAGTAGATGACCTCAACAGATTTGCAGGTGACGTGTCTCTTCACTTGGATGGACTCTTGGGCCCTGAATGGAGGTGAATGGGCAGCCCTAGCACTTCTTGTGCTTGTAGATATGAGTGCCAGGGGGAAGATTAGTGGGAACAGGAACGAGTGGACACGGGAATCGGGGAGAAAGAGCGAACCCTGTAGAAAGCGGAGACTGGGTGGGGAGGGAGGTGGTAAGGAAAAGATGTTCTTGGTGGTAGGATCCCATTGAAGGTGGCAGAAGTTGTGGAGAATGATATGTTAGAAGTGGAGGATCATGGGGTGGGAGGTAAGGACAAGGAACTCCATCCCAGTTAAGGTGGTGGGAAGATGGGGTGAGGGCAGATTTCTGGGAAATGGAGCAGATGTGGGTGAGGGCAGCATCAAGCAAGGAAGAAGAGAAACCCTGTTCTTTGAATAAGGAGGACATCTCTAATGTTCTGGAAAGGAAAACCTTTAGAGAATAGATGCTGTGGAGACAAAGGAACTGAGAAAAGGGAATGGCAGACTGAGAGTCAGTATGACAGTTTGTCCCCAGAGATGGAGACAGAGAGATGAAAAGGTGTCAGAAATGGACCAAGAGCATTTAAGGGCAGGGTGGAAGTTGGAGGCAAAGTTGATGAAATTGATGAGCTCAGCATGGATGCATGAAGCAGCACCAATGTAGTCATCAGTGTAGTGCAGTAAGAATTGGGTGCACTACCTGCGAAGGCTTGGGACATGGATGTTCCACATAACCAATGAAAATGGGGCCTATGCGAGTGCCTGTGGCTTCATCTTGGGTTTGAAGAAAGTGGGAGGTGCCAAAAGCAAAATTGTTGAGTGTGAGGACCAGTTCCACCAGACGTAGAAGGGGAACTCATTGGGTCTGTAGTTGAGAAAGAAGCAGAGAGCTTTAAGGGGGAATAGAAGCATATAGGAACTGGACATTTATATAGGAATGATGCAATTAGAGCCAGGAAACTGAATGCTTTTGAAAAGATCAGGAGCATAAGAAGTGTGGCGGATGTAGGTGGGAAGAGACTGAACAGAGGGGGATAAAATGGAGTCGATATATGTGGACATGTGTTCAGTGGGGCAGGAGCAGGCAGAAATAAGGGGCCTACCAAGACAATCTAGTTTGTGGATCTTGGATAGGAGGTAGGAGATAGAAATGAGCAGTGCGGGGTAGGGGAACTATGAGGTTGGTGGCAGTGGTGGGAGATCTCCAGAGTTGATGAGGTCAGTGATGACGCAGGAGAAAATGGGCTGACCTGAATGGGGTCCTTTTCAAGGGCTAAGTCAGAGGAGGTCTCTGAATGTTGCCGCCTGGCATTAGCAAGGTAGAGGTCAGTCTGCCACAATGTATCAGCACCTCCTTTGTCTTCAGGTTTGATGGTGAGATTGTAATTGCTGCAGAGAGAGAGGAGATCAATGCATTCAGAGGGGATAAGGTTCAGTTTATAGAGGGGAATTCAAGACATCTGATGTCTTGTGGGCAATTAGCAATGAAAAGATTCAGAGCAGGAAGAAGACCAGAGGAGGGAGTCCAATAAATAAATAAAAGAGGAGGAGGGTTGGAGAAGGCAGAAGGAGTCAGCAGTACTAGGCAGCAAATTATTGAGAAAGAAGTAGGCTCAGAGATGTAGACAATGGAAGCGGAGCTTGGTGGCATAGCTGCCGTGGAACTCACTGAGGTGCAGGCACAGGGGGGCAATGGTAAAGCCCTTGCTGAGGATAGAACGCTGCACCTCAGAGAGGAGAAGGTCAGAGGGAATGGCGAAAACACAGCCGGGATGAGAGCTAGGATCAGAGGTAGAAGAGAGTTGGAGGTGTCAGAGGATAGACGAGGGTTGGGGTGCTCAGGGAAGGTTGGGTGGAAGGAGGCTCTGAGGAATGAAGTGGTGATGAGAGACCCAGGGACCTAATGGCAGTGAGGAAGTTTTCGGCGTGGAAGAGGAGGCGGCTGAATCTGAAATAACATGAGTTTTGGAAAATATAGCTTCTCCAGAAATTAACAAAACTTTAGAGAAATGGAACTCTAAAATATGGTAATATTCAAGAGCAGCATTTTAAGTGTAACACTGGACAGCAATTTTTTTCAAAATATTTCTTCAGAAATAAATTTAATTTCAGATCACTTGCATCTTGTGGCTATTTCGAGCAACAAGAAACTAACTTTTATTAAATATAATGTGCTTAATTGCATAATGGTGCTGACAATTTGCAATAGTTCAACTAAGCTAAAACTGTTTTGTTGATGATTTTCATTTGTACTCAGTGCCTGAGTCCTCTCGCTTAAGTGTCCAACAATAATCAGCCAGCATTGATGGATTTCAGTTGCCCTGATACTATTTCTCCATAACCGCAATGTCCTGGTGAAACCTTTCACCAAGCTCGTCGATGACAACGCCAAGATTGACCGGGAAGAAGTTCAAATGGGATTTCAGGGAATGAATTTTCAGTGACAAGTTGCGTTTCATAGTCTAGTTTTGCTTGAAGCATGCTGTCAACCAGCTGCACATAGTTTAAAGTTCTGTAGTTGCCAAGAAAATTTTCAACAACATCCTTGAATGCCTTCCATGTGACTTTCTCTGGTCGCATTAGAAGTTCTTTGAATTGCCTGTCCTTGATGACCTGTTTGATTTGTGGACCAACAAAAATGCCTTCCTTAGTCTTGGCATCAGTTATTCTGAGAAACATCTGTCTCAAGTATCGAAATTCCGCCACAAAAATTTTTGTGCCTGGTGACAGCAGATGCCATCCTTGCAGTCCAGAACCCAGTAATTCTGCTTTTGCCTTTGACAAACTCAAGTCTCTGACCAGGTTATTTAACTTGGATTAAGTTATCACATGAGGCAGGCCTGATGTAAAGGGTTCAAAGTCTGTATCAGTTTCAGTGTCATTTTCCATTCCTGGCTCATGCATCATGACACCTTCTTCTGCATCCTCTAGACTCCATGGCTTTGGTACTGGAAGACAATCGTCAAGCAGCACAGGTCTCATGGCTGATGAGAGATTGGTATATTCACTAGATTTCTTGTTATTAGCAGAGAAACCAGACATACTGGTCAGACAGATGTAACAATCTGTCACATGATCCTTCTGCTCTTGCCACATCATCGGGACAGCAAACGGCATTGACTTCCGAGTACCTCTGAGCTAAGCTCTAAGATCGACAGCACATGTTGCACAACAAATGTGAGGAGACTAGACTTTAATTTTACACCAAATGTAGAGCTCATAGGTTTTCTTAATAAGAGGAGCCTTGTTCTGTCTTTGAGATTTAAGCGTGTACTCACCACAAATATAACAGAAAGTATCACTGCTGTTGCAACATTGGTGAGACATTTTGCTATCATAAATGCTCCTGAAAGTACAATTACGTTGAGTACACAAAACATTCTATGTATGTAGAGCATGCACATCAATATGATCACAAATCAATATACATGCAAAAAATGATGCTTTTATAACCTTTTATAGCCTGTCCTGCCATGCAGGATCCACCCTGCCTAAGCATGCCCAGGCATGCCTGGACAAGGTAGAAAACTTTTCAGCTTACATTGTGGGCAACATTTTAATTGATTTGAATTATGAATTGAAATTTTAAACATTGGCAATTTTTGAAAAAAGGTGCGTGAAAGGTAAAGTTCATGGTGAACTGCCATTGATTAGCTGCCCAAAACCCATAAGAAACACCCAAAATTATTCAGGAAGTAAAATCTTTGTTGTCCAGTGTAATTAACTTACAACAAGGAAGCATTACTTTAAACGTCTTGTTCTTGAACCATATATGCATCCACGTAAATTAATGAACTTAGGGCAAGTTCCAGTTGTGCACAAACTGCAGGAACAACTGCTGCTATTCCGCGAGTTGTTTTAAATTTGAACTTCCAGACTCACTTGTGCATTCAATAGCAACATGAAGTATATATATGAACTCTTACACCACAGTCATGCCCTTTAATGGCAGGTCAGTAGCCCTAGGAGGGTATAAGCCCTGGAAGCCAAAAAAGTAAAGAATACTACTTAGAGAAAGCACTTGGTCAGTAAAGTTAAGAAAATCAGAATCAGAATTAGAGTCAGATTTATTATCATTAACATATGATATGACATGAGTTGCTTTGCAGCAGCTATACTTTGCAAAGGCTAAAAATCCATGTTACAAAAATACATAATGGTGTAGAAAAAAAACATAATCAGGTTGTGGTGATCATTTCAATGACTGTACAGAAACCTTATAGCAGAAGGGAAGAAGCTGGTCCAAAATCAGTGAGGGTGGGTCTTCAGGCTCCTGTACCTCCTCCCACATGATAATAACAAGAGGAGGGCATGTCCCAGAAGGTGAGGGTCCTTAATGGCGAATGCCACATTCTTGAGGCACCTCCTGTTAATGATGTCCTTGGTGGTGGGGCTGGTTGTGCCCATGATGGAGCTGGCTAATTCCACAACCCTCTGCAGCGTCTAGTGATCCTGTGCTTTGGAAACTCCACATTAGACTGTGATGCAACCAGTCAGTATGCTCTCTAATTTGTAAGAGTCTTAGATGGCATATTAAATCTCCTCCAACTCCTGACAAAGCAGAGCTTCTGCTGCGCCTTTTGCAGGATTGCATCAATGTGTTGTTGTGACAGCACTCAACAAGATGATCTATTTCTCTTGTGTAAACTTCTTTATCAGCATTTGAGATCTTATCAACAACAGTGGTATCATCAGTGAACTTGTAGATGGTATTTGAGCTGTGCTTAGCCACACAGTCATGGGTAGAGAGACTAGGGTATTGGGTAAGCCTGTATCCTTGAGGAGCACCTGTGTTTATTAGCCAGCAAGGTGGAGATGTTATTACTTATCAGCTCTGGCTGTGGTCTTATACAGAAGTTGAGGATCCAATTGCAGTGTTGGGGGGGAGGGGTGTACAAAGGCCCAGGTTTAGAAATTTGTTTATTAGTACTAAGAAAATGGTGGTGTTGAACACTGGGTTGTAATCAATAAAAAGCACCTTCCTATAGCTATTGTCCAGATGCTCCAAAGCAAAGTGTTAAACCCGTAAGATTGTGTCTGTTGTAGATCTGCTGTGGTGGGGGCAAGTTGCAGTTGGACTAGTCCTTACTCAGGCAGAAGTTAATTCTAGCCATGACCAACCTCTCAAAGCACTTCATCACAGTAGATGTGAGTGCTATTGACACTAATATAAATAATCTAGTGTTTCCGAAGGCACACACTCAGCGATTCAGGAACAGCTTCTTCCCCTCTGCCATCTGATTCCTAAATGAACTTTGAAGCTTTGGACACTACCTCACTTTCATTATTATACAGTATCTCTGTTTTTGCACATTTTAAAAAATAATCTATTCAATATACATAATTGATTTACTTGTTTACTTATTATGTTTTATTCTATTTATTTTTTTCTCTGTCTCCGCTAGATTATGTATTGCATTGAACTGCTGCTGCTAAATTGACAAATTTCATGTCACATGCCAGTGATAATAAACCTGATTCTGCTTATGATTGGCTCTTCAATATAACCCGAAGAGTACAACTTAAAGGCTTTAGGTATACAGGCCTGTGCCCTAACAGCACATCTCTGAAACATTAAAGGATTGTTTGGTCACAGACAGAACCTTTGTAGGAAAGAAAGATCATTTGACATGCAAGATTGTGCAGGTTTGGCTATCAGAATAACCTAAATTTAGCTGTGAGCTCAGTTACTAAGCTCAGCAAACCAGAGACAGTCAAGCTTAGCTCTCAGCCTGCCGTGAACCAGTTAATTTTATCAGAATACATGCTGAGGTATGGCACTATCTATGGTAGAGGGAAGTAAATTAGTCAGTTTTCCTTCAGTTATTTTTAATCTGAGGATTTCTGCTAGAAAGTATGATTTGTATCAGCTGGGTGAGAAAAGGATTGAATTTAGTTGTCATGAAGACATATTGTTGAATGGTCTGATGATCTGCAATCCCTCAACACTTAAGAATTACCTTTGTTGCAATGGTACTGAGTTAGTTTCTCCAGCAAAGTTTGGCAGGAAATTAGATTGTGAAAGAAAATCAGTATTTTAACTGAAAATACACTAATGTGAAACATTTAATTTGTCTTCAAATATAAATTGGTTGAAAAATTGTAAAAATTGTAATGTACAATAATTTTAAAACTTTAATAGTTGAAACTGCATCTATGGTAAAGAAAATAAAGAAAATTCTACAATTTCAATATGTAAAGGAAATCTTATGTATACTGTACATTATACATGAAATTAATATTAACTCCTGCAACCCCTCTCAAATTCAGCTGAATTTGTCAATTTGTTCCCTTGCACTTCTTTCATCATCAGAAACCTCATTTTTTGGGGGATTTGTCCCAATTCTTTTTCTTTTTCCTTTCAAAGTTTAGCTCTTGTCTTCTTCTCACCCCCAATAAGTTAAATTTCATATGGTGTAATAAGAGAATAAAATAAAATAAAAGAAAAACAAATGGATCAATTGATGTTTTCAACTAAAATGTGATAGGTTTTGATACGCATCAGGAACTGAGAACCAGTGCGAACACCACTCAACTGCGATAGTTTACTGGAATTTAAAATAGAACAGATGGAAAACCACACCTGCTCACAAATCTTAATATATATATTGTTTCTCTATGAAAGGATAACAAATAATTGTGGAGATTGGAACATGTCTTAAGATGTGTTTTCATAAGGGTAGTTCTCAAAGTTCCAGATATCAAGCCTTTACTGATACCTTTAATAAAGTAGAAATAATATTTTTCTGTTGGCTGATGTGGAACAGCTGAGAATGTATCAGCATCCTTGTCTTGTGAGAGAGAGAGAGCAGCACAGCTAATTAATTAGCTTTATGATGGTGAGAATATATCAAACATCATTCATATAATTAGTAGGTTTTCCTGGATCACTTTTCCAAGTCTTCATTGCAGACTTGGTACAAACATGAACCGAAGAACTGAATTCTATAGATGAAGCAGGAGTGACTGTCCTTGATGTCAAAGCAGCATTTTACCCCGTGTGTCATCATAAAAGACCTGGTAAAATGTCAAGGAACATCAAGATAACCGTATTTCAATGGTTGGAGTTACACCTTGAAGGGAAAAAGATGGCTGGGGTAAATGGAGGTTAATTGTCATACTCCCAGAACATCACTGCAGGAGTTCCTCAGGGCAATGTTTTGAGTCCAATGATATTCAGCTGCTTCATCAATGACCTCCCCTCCATCGTAAGGTCATAAGATGTGTTGTTACAGATTAGTGAAGGAAGCAATCCATGCCTACGTGCAGCAAGACCTAGACAACATTCCAGAATGAACTGATAAGAAGTAAACAATATTCATGCCACAAAGGAACAAGAGACTGACCATCTCCAACTTGAAAGTCTAACTTCCTATCCTTGACTATCAATAGCATTGCCATTGCTGGGTGCCCCACCATTAACGTCCTGAGGTTATCTAACACGTGCTGCACATAAGCATTGGAGCTTCATTTGTTGAAGAATCTGAATGAGATTGAGCATTGTGAGACCTAACCTTATGAAGAAAGGAAGATAATTGATGAAGCCGCTGAACACTGTGACATCAAGAGCAGATCATATGATGAATGACATAATCCCTAACTCCTCAAAGCCTTTTCACTACCTATAAAGCATAAATGAAAAGTGTAATGGAATACTGTCCACCTGCTTGCATGACTGCAACTCCCATAAGGCATAAGAAGCTCAATAACATCCAACAAAATTTACCCTATCCACCCCCTAAACATGAATTCCCTCCTGTGTACAGGGGCTGCAATGTGTACCATCTACATAATATACTACTGTCATAAGTAAATTCCATTATAATATCATTTCCCAAACCAATCATCAATGGTGGCATATTCATGGAAACCCCACCACCTGCAAGTTTCTTGTCAAGTCTCACGTCATCCTGATTTGGAAATAAATCATTATCCTTTAGGGCCTAAATTCTTGAACACCAAACCCAGAAAAATCATGTGAGTACCTGAAGGACTACAGCAGCCTGAACACAGCTCTCCTCCTCAAGGTCAGTTAGGGATGGACAATAATTGCTGACCTTTTCTATGTTGCCCTGAAAAATAAAGAAACAATGCAGAAAACATTTATATAGGTTCAGGACAAACAAATCAAATTTATGAAAATGTGTAGTAATATGATTCACAGTCCTGATCTACGATGCTTGTTTGTATTAGACCATATTTTTGCTTTAAATGTCAAATTATATTACAAGCAAATTAATCTGAGAGAGCATTTCCTATTTAAAGTTGACCCGAATTAAGTCAGCAAAATTAATAAGGGATGAGAATGAAACAGAAGTAAGAGGGGAAAGGCTTTTGCAACGAGCTCTCAATTTATCCTTTATCAAGGTTCACTACAAGATGCTGGGTAAAGTCATTTGATGCTAAGATTACAGATTCTGCTAAATACTTCCTGTTCAACTGCGTGGTAAAAAGTGGATGCGACAGGATGTTTAGTATTCAAGTTAATATTGCAGTACTTCTGAGATAATATCATTGAACTTGCCTTCTCTCAATTATCAGATAATGAGATCATCTGACTTGACTGGAAAAAATGTGGAAAAGATGTCTTTATCTTCCCATGTCAAATGCTATCACTGAAAATAGACCTTGTTGACATGGGAAAATAACAGGCTTTAAATCTTTTAACTTCCAGTCAACAGTGAACTGCTGTACCTAATTTATCTACTCTGTTGCCTTATGGATATATATCTCTTCCCACAGTTATCTTTGTGAATAATATTTCCATAATTGAAGTTTAAGTTTCACATTAATGTTATTTAAAAGAGTTATTTCTTGTAAAAATACTTCGGTTAAATTTTTTTCTTGTTTGTTAACACAGGCACATCATGTAACGGTTTTGTTATGGTAACTACCATCACATAAGGAAATACAATTTGAAATTCATTCAAGGTTAAATTGACAAAACAAGTGTCAGTAAACATTGTGGTGAGGCTGTTACTTGTTGACAGAATCATTATCTTCTAATGTGAAATGAAACTTGCTGCTCTTGCTTTGTGGTTTATGTGCCCACTGATGTAGCCTAACACACTGTACATTTCAGCAATATGGAACTGCTGAAAAGGAAATCAAAACCTCAATTGAGCAGGCCATTTATGTGAGACCTTTTTATAAATTCAAAGCATGACATGCGCATACCCAACTAATTGGCTGCAAAATTCACTTCACTGAGCTAAATTTAAAGCTGTGTGGCATATGAGTCACATGTAATATTGATCTGTGGACAGTAATTGAGGTAGAATGTCAAATGTGACTGCCCAAGAAGTCCGTAAGTGGCTTTGTCAGCGTACCCAGGGGTGGGAAAAGTCTCCTGATTTGATTTGGATTGGTAACCACTCACTCTGCTGGAGGCATTCATATTCCAAATTCTTTGTAGCTTCAGCAGTTTAATCACATCACTGAGAAAGTGGGATGGTGGCTCAGTGTGGCAGAGCTATTTACATATTTATTCTAGCTTTCCAGTTTTCCAAGGTTTCCACTCATTGCCACTACATGGCTGCTTCTTCAAAATGAACAGCACAGAAAGCCTGGCTGAGGGTGATATGTTTCAAATGAGCTGCGAGACTTGAGAGTAGATGTGGAAGAATGAGAAAGGCACTAATATACTCACCACTTGATCATGAATCAATTTGTTTACTTTCCTGCAAAAGTAAAATATTGCAGTTGCTGGAAAAATTTAACAGATCATAGAGCATCTGGGGAGTTAGAGATTTATGGGTTTAAGGTCAGTGATCTTTCATCAGAACTGAGAAAGGGACAAAATAGAATTATACATTTAGAGCAGGGGAATGAATAGGAGAGCCCCTAACTTGCCCATGTGGCCAAGGTATTTACAGCACTAATTCACTTGAGCTTCTGATTAATGGTGACTCCCTAGGCAGTTAGATCACCATTCAAGTAAAAAATGTATTCCCTGACACGGAAACTTGCTCCAGAAGTGTTACTAATTACTTTGGAGCTTCCTCTTGGGTTGTTGGCCTCATTTCCATGTTTGACTAGCTTAGTGCTCTGAGAAGCAAAAATATAATTGAAATGGGTGTTAATTGTTACCACTTTGCTTATTCTGAGACTCACTGCCAAGGTCCATGATCTAACTGATTAGTGGATGCATTTCTATTCACTGCTAGCTGATCAGGAAAGTGCTAAGTTCTAAAAGTTGTACTTCATCCTCTTGAAGTGCAGTATGTGCTTCCTAGACTTTGGGGCATCCTGGTCACTTCCAGGAATGTGCTGACTCCAATAAATTCAAAATCTGACAGAAAAATAACAATATTACAACAAAGGACAGTTATAGATTAGATACTTGTATCTCCTGGAGCTGCCATCGTTTAATCAGAGATTAAAAGATATCAGATATTTCCACATTTATATTTACAGACGTGAACTTACAAATTCTTGCTGTTCTGAAAGACCTTCCCCCTCAAAATTCCCCACTGACTTTCAAATTCTTCTAGGTGCATGCACTTCGATAGGAAAGCATCTTAACTCCCTATTCTCATCTACAGTAATTAATTGTTCCCTGGTAAAATGATTGTAACCTTTCACTTAGAGGTTGAAGAACTCATTCATAGAATTTTGAACTATGCTCAAGGAAAACTTATAGATATTCACCTGTGAATCGGAGGGGCAGAGTGAAGTGATGATGGCACTAAACGGTGACTCCTTTGCCTGCATCTTCGGAAACAGCTCTATTTCTATCTTTGATATTTCTTTTGTTCCTTTTCAATGTTCTTTTGAAGGCCCTGACCTGGAGTTACACTCTGACTTCAGTTCTTCGCAGGAATGGGACCCACTCTCAGGGCCTCACCACCGGCCACAAGGACATGGCCTGGAAGACTAGCATGCTGGATTTTCATGGCAATGGAGATGGATTGATTCTAAGCTGGTGCCCCTGACTGAGGCGTCGTTGCAGAACATCAGCAGCAGTGGGCTAGCTGCCATGGGCTGTGTGTCCAGAGAGTTGCACCATTCCGGGACCAATTCCCTGGGTATGGAGCTCGGAAAAAGTGATGCAACATATTTTTAACATTATAAATCAGTGAGTTCTTTGTTATGTCTTCCCTCTCGCTGTGAAACAGGGACATCTCTTTTTCCCTTCTGTGTGTGTGTGTGTGTGTGTGTGTGTGTGTGTGTGTGAGAGAGAGAGAGAGAGAGAGAGAGACACACACACTAAGGTATGTTGAATTACCGGGTGAACATGTAGTTTTTGGGGTACTGCAAGTCTGTGTCTTTATTGATGCTTTGCTGCACGCTTGAGAGATCGGTGGCGGGTGCTGATGCTTTTTTGCTGGCGGGTTGTGGGGTTCATTGCCTTGCTGCTGCTTGTGCATGGGAGGGCGGAGCTGGGGGGGAGGCTTTGGGGTTCTAACTTTTAACTGTCATTCATTCTTTGGGCCAATCCTCTGTTTTCATGGATGTTTGCAAAAAAAAAGAATTTCAGGTTGTATACAGTATATATTTCTCTGGCATTAAATGTACCTATTGAAACCTAATTTCTGTGTCCTTCTCTATGTCTGGAGCGTATCTTTTGGGTTGAGGTGGTTCTTTAGTGTTCAGAATTCTCTGCAGATAACTAGGTTATTGAACAGTCATTGGTTGTGGTTAAGTGTGATCTGAAAAAACCAAATACCTTTTCCTTTTTTTACATAGGTGATTACAGCTACACAGATTCGCATCTTGCATGCATTTTACATAAATTTACATTAGTGATTATTATTTCAAAGTGCATTAATATCAGCAGACCTCCATGTAGCTCCTCAATAGGTCCCCAGTATGGGCAAAAATTAGCTTTAAAATTGCAAAGCTAAAATGAAACACCTCCATCATTATTTCCCTACACCCTCATCTTGTAATGTTCTAGAACAAAGTGTGAACCAGCTGCTCAGGTCTAACACAAGCTTGTCTGTGCCCCCTGATGGCTAAGCCAAAACTGACAGTTCCACAGATAAAACTATTGTCTATTTGCGTGCAGTGCACAGAATGTTACCTTAAAAGTAGCAAGCTTACTTGGAATATAGCAAAATTTGATTCTCTGTGTGGTCCGAATTACCTTTTCTTGATAATATATTGCTTCACCCATGCCCTTTCAAGTATGGCCAAATAATTTTCAAAGTGCCACTTTAGAGGGAAACAACTACTAATGCAAGTCTAGCTGCTCTTTGTGTACAGAGAACATTAACTTACATATATATTTGCAGAAGATCAATGTGTTTATCTCTCTGTGTATTAAATACTACAGCCTTAATAGAAAGTGCAGAGTCATGCTTTCTTTTATAGTTCATAACTTGAGAATTATTCTTGTAGGGTGAGCATGAATACTTCCCATACTTCTGTTTTTCTCTCTTGATTCTATTCTTCCAAGTCATTCTCACAAAGGCCACTCCAACTTACCACATTCAAATGCTCTGTTGCAGAGGTTGCCACAGATACAGTCAAATTGTCAAATAAACACTGGTTATAAAGCACTCCCTGGAAAGCTGAATAACATATCAGTGTTAAGCCAACAGCAAGCCAAGCTTCAAGCTGAATCTCCATGGTTTCAAATATGCTGGAATAAGTGTCATCAGGCCCTTCTGCTGAAGAGGGTCTCATGGTTGTTGTCCTGGACCTGCCTTTCCACAGCCTAGCAAACACATTTTTCAAATTATCTGCTTTGAAAAAGTGGGATATACAGCGGACAAAAAATTAACCAGTGAATAGAATATGCTTAGATTTTCAACTGCCATTTGATAAACAGGGGTTAATTACTGAAAGTAAAAGCTTGTGGCTTTTGAGGTAAAATAATGTCACAGATACTGACTGGATGATAGGAAACAGATTGCACAAAAGTCCTTTATTATTATTGGTAAGCAATGAGTACAACAGGAATTTGAGGCAAGATTTCAGTGTTAAAATTTATAAAAATAATTTGGATAGATACCTAAGGATGGGTTGTTAAATACGCTGAAGCCAACAATGATAGGTAGAAAATTATGTCGCAAGAAAACATAGAGGATTAGAAGAGTGGGCAGAGATGTAGCAAATTGAATATGTGGGAAAGGTTTATTACTTCATTTAGACAGGTAAAAGAGATCCACTTTTCCTAAATGGCGTGAGTTTTGAGATACAGATGGGTGGATCTGTTGTATAGATCATAAAGGATAGCATGCAGCTAAGTAAATGACGAGGAAATCTATCAATGCCATTTATTGTAATAGGCATCGAAACCAAGATTAAATGGTGATGCTTCTGTTAATAGAATGTTGGCGAGACATCGAGAATACCATGGACAGTATTGGTCTCTTCAATTAAGGAAGGAAATTAATGCGTTGGAAGTGGTTCTGAGAAATTTTAATAGACTAACAGTTGACTTGAGGAAAGGGTTGGACACGCTAGGTTTGTATCCATAAGAATTTGGAAAAGTGTGAGAGGATTTGATTGAAACATAAGATTGTGAGGGGCCTTGACAGGGTGGATGAGGGAAAATCTAGAAGCAGGTGTCACCATTTATAAGTCAGTTTGTCCATTTTAGGTCGAATGAGGTAAGAATTGTTCTCTCAGAATGTTGTGAATATTTGGGAATTGCTTCCTCAAAAGATGGTGCAAGCAAAGTTGAATAATTTGATACTTGATCAGCAAGAATGTTAAAGCTTACTGTGGGTAGACAGTAATGTGCAATGAGGTTACAGTACGATCAGCTACAATCTTATAAATGGTAGGGTAAACTCGAGGGTCTGAGTAGCCTTCTCCTACTTCTAATTTGTATGTTTATATGATCTTTAGTTAATGAAATATTAATGACAAAAAATAAAAAGTGGTTTTGAAATTACCATTTTCTGGGATTTCTGCGGATAGAATAAAGCACTACAACTGTGTTTTGTCCTGCTTGTTGGTTTAGCAGTGAGTAAATGCTGCAGTGTAAGGGCCCTAATTTTCAGATGAGCTTTTATAAACTCATAGTGGTGGGTTTGAGAAATTGCATGGTGCTCTTGTACAGTGAATTTCTCTGTTGTGCCCTAACAGCAAATATCACTAAAACTGATCATTTGTTTTTGATCGCTTTGCTGCTTCTGGGACCTTGCTGAATACAGATTGGTTGTTCCATTTTCTACATTAAAACAGAGACTGCAGTTCAAAAGTTTATTCATCTGTAAAAAAACTTTCAGACATCCTGAGGTCACCATCTATGTTTGCAAAGTGCAGGATTTACCACATTTTCATGTATTATTTGCACTCTTATGCAGCACCATATTTTCTAACTCAAGAGTAACAGATGGATTTTAATAAACAGGCATGAGACTAAATGAGACAACAGTATTCACCAAGGCAATACTATAATTTTTATAGAATGTAAAGCTATTGATATTTTCAGTACAATTTGGACGTTAATTAAAAATCCTTGGAGAGATAGAACAAAATTAGCCAAAAGTCTCTTACAGAGTAGGTAAAAACCAACTTTGAGGGGGAAATAAAGAGCCTTGACAATGTTAGCTTCTGTGGCTGAATAGTCCTAAGATATTTATATCTAAAGGAGACATGCCAGCACCTCAAGTTTCTTATAAGTTTCAACTGGTGTGTAACTCTAACTTTGAAGGGTGCGCTATTGAAAGCATCCTGACTGGTTGCATAATGGCCCGGTGGTACGGCAATTCAGGAATGCAAGAGGCTACAGAGGCAGCCCGGACCACTGTCGGCATAACCACTGACAGCATCCAGAGAAGGCATCTGAGATTGAAGATCCTTCCGCCGAGACCATGCCCCCTTTTTGCTGCTACTATCAGGCAGAAGATACAGAATCCTGAAGTCCCATGCACTAAGTTCAAGAGCAAATGCTTTCCTACAATCAGCAGATTTATGAACCGACCTGCAGAAATCAAATCCTACCCATCCTAATTCAGCAGTGGAACTCCACAGACCACTTCTTCCACAGCCATGGACTTTATTTTACACCAAGATCTTGCTTCTGCTCATTTTTTTTTACGCATGGTATAAATTGCTGTATGCTTTGTATTCTGTGCCTCGTCTATAGCTAAGTGTCTATGATGCTGTTGCTGCAGACAAGCTTTAAACTGTAGCCTATCTTACCATACTTGTGCCAAAAACTCGATTTGGCACTCACCAAATTGTTCACATTCATATGTAAATCTTGGCAATTTAGATTATTTCACTTATAATCGCTTGATTTATGTCAATTAGCTCTATGATCTCCCCATAAACTTTTAAGTTTTGCTATTTCTTCCCACGCTTTCTCTGCAACCCCTCTAAATGCTCCCTCCCTAAATTTCCCTGCAGTCTCTCCCATTCTCGCAGTCTACTTCTCCGGGGAGTACTTTTCACCTGCTCCATCCCTGCTCATGGTAGACCCATACTCTTCACCCCTGCCCGCCATAGACCCACACTCTTCATCCCCGCCCGCCGTAGACCCACACCCTCCATCCCCGCCCGCCATAGACCCACACCCTCCATCCCCGCCCGCCGTAGACCCACACTCTCCACCCCCGCCCGCCGTAGACCCACACCCTCCACCCCCGCTCACCGTAGACCCACACTCTCCACCTCCGCCTGCCGTAGACCCACACCCTTCATCCCCGCTCGTCGTAGACCCACACTCTCCACCCCCACCCATTCTTCATCCCCGCCCGCCGTAGACCCACACCCTTCATCCCCGCCCACCGTAGACCCACACCCTCCACCCCCGCCCGCCGTAGACCCACTCTCCACCCCCACCCACACCCTTCATCCCTGCTCGCGGTAGACCCACTCTCCACCCCCACCCTCCGTAGACCCACACTCCACCCCCACCCACACTCTCCATCCCCACCCTCCGTAGACCCACACTCCACCCCCACCCACACTCTCCATCCCCGCTCACCGTAGACCCACATTGTCCACCCCCACCCACACTCTCCATCCCCACCCTCCTTAGACCCACATTGTCCACCCCCACCCACACTCTCCATCCCGGCTCACCGTAGACCCACTCTCCATCCCCACCCTCACCCTCCGTAGACCCACACTCTCCATCCCCGCTCACCGTAGTCCCACATTGTCCACCCCCACCCACACTCTCCATCCCCACCCTCCGTAGACCCACACTCTCCATCCCCACCCTCCTTAGACCCACATTGTCCACCCCCACCCACACTCTCCATCCCCACCCTCCGTAGACCCACACTGTCCACCCCCACCCACACTCTCCATCCCCACCCTCCGTAGACCCACACTGTCCACCCCCACCCACACTCTCCATCCCCACCCTCCTTAGACCCACACTGTCCACCCCCACCCACACTCTTCATCCCCACCCTCCTTAGACCCACACTGTCCACCCCCACCCACACTCTCCATCCCCACCCTCCGTAGACCCACACTGTCCACCCCCACCCACACTCTCCATCCCCACCCTCCGTAGACCCACACTGTCCACCCCCACCCACACTCTCCATCCCCACCCTCCGTAGACCCACACTGTCCACCCCCACCCACACTCTCCATCCCCAC
This sequence comes from Mobula hypostoma, assembly GCF_963921235.1. Classification (NCBI taxonomy): domain Eukaryota; kingdom Metazoa; phylum Chordata; class Chondrichthyes; order Myliobatiformes; family Myliobatidae; genus Mobula; species Mobula hypostoma. The sequence goes on from NC_086099.1 coordinate 146,224,783, forward strand.
CCTCCGTAGACCCACACTGTCCACCCCCACCCACACTCTCCATCCCCACCCTCCGTAGACCCACACTGTCCACCCCCACCCACACTCTCCATCCCCACCCTCCGTAGACCCACACTGTCCACCCCCACCCACACTCTCCATCCCCACCCTCCCTGGTCTTCAGAGAGCCGTAGGGACCAATCGCGATGCTGTGTCCCATGATGCCGAGCGGCCGGCGCTGCGCTCCGCTCCGGACCACGTTCCACTCCCGGGGATCGTTCTGTCGCTTGTATCCGAAGACGATGGAGAGCGTCGCTTTCTGCATAGCTTTGCTGTTTGGTGAGTGCAAGGCGTCTCACTTGCAAACGCCGAAATCCTATGTCGATGACGCTGTGTGTTGGGTGTTATCTTCTGGACGGAGGCTTCCCATCCAGCCCAGCTTTTTCTCTCTGATTTCACCTAGCCCAGCCTCCCCCTTGCCTTATCCTGCCCGACTCGGCCCCTGGCCCTGCGCCCGACTCCGCTCCTTGGGGTTAAGGAGCTGCAACGTCGGGTTCCGCCCGCATTGCACCAGATTTCGGCATACCGCCCGCGGCTCCGGTACCCGTTGGGGCGCCGCTGTCTGCTCAGCCTTCCATGGCTCCTCCCTTCACCAACTCGGCAAGATGAAAGATGCAAGTGATATTTGCTTCCTAAACTATCCGTTCTTTCTGCCCTGTGCTAGAAATTAACTGATGCAGTGTTAAAAGTTTGGTCCGTTAGGATTAGCACTATCCCCCGCCACCATTGTTCAACATCTTTTAAATCAGTTTCGATCAGAATGTGACTTGTTTTTCCTAAATGCTTTTAAAAAAAATCACAGGAATCGGTTTTCATAACTCATGGTAAATTTACAAACTGGTGTTGACGGTATTGAATGAATTACTATTTGCAGTTAAGTAATAGATTTGAAAATATGGTTGTTTAAAGGCAGTAACATACATCAAAGTTGCTGGTGAACGCAGCAGGCCAGGCAGCATCTGTAGGAAGAGGTGCAGTCGACGTTTCAGGCCGAGACCCTTCGTCAGGACTAACTGAAGGAAGAATGAGTAACTGATTTGAAAGCTGGAGGGGGAGGGGGTGATGCAAAATGATAGGAGAAGACAGGAGGGGGAGGGATAGAGCCGAGAGCTGGACAGGTGATAGGCAAAAGGGGATACGAGAGGATCATGGGATAGGAGGTCCGGGAAGAAATACAAGGGGGGGGGAACCCAGAGGATGGGCAAGAGGTATATTCAGAGGGACAGAGGGAGAAAAAGGAGAGTGAGAGAAAGAATGTGTGCATAAAAATGAGTAACAGATGGGGTACGAGGGGGAGGTGGGGCCTTAGCGGAAGTTAGAGAAGTCGATGTTCATGCCATCAGGTTGGAGGCTACCCAGATGGAATATAAGGTGTTGTTCCTCCAACCTGAGTGTGGCTTCATCTTTACAGTAGAGGAGGCCGTGGATAGACATGTCAGAATGGGAATGGGATGTGGAATTAAAATGTGTGGCCACTGGGAGATCCTGCTTTCTCTGGCAGACAGAGCGTAGATGTTCAGCAAAGCGGTCTCCCAGTCTGCGTCGGGTCTCGCCAATGTATAAAAGGCCACATCGGGAGCACCGGACGCAGTATGTCACCCCAGTCGACTCACAGGTGAAGTGTTGCCTCACCTGGAAGGACTGTTTGGGGCCCTGAATGGTGGTAAGGGAGGAAGTGTAAGGGCATGTGTAGCACTTGTTCCGCTTACATGGATAAATGCCAGGAGGGAGATCAGTGGGGAGGGATGGGGGGGACGAATGGACAAGGGAGTTGTGTAGGGAGCGATCCCTGCGGAATGCAGGGGGGGGGAGGGAAAGATGTGCTTAGTGGTGGGATCCCGTTGGAGGTGGCGGAAGTTACGGAGAATAATATGTTGGACCCAGAGGCTGGTGGGGTGGTAGGTGAGGACCAGGGGAACCCTATTCCTAGTGGGGTGGCGGGAGGATGGAGTGAGAGCAGATGTACATGAAATGGGGGAGATGCGTTTAAGAGCAGAGTTGATAGTGGAGGAAGGGAAGCCCCTTTCTTTAAAAAAGGAAGACATCTCCCTCGTCCTAGAATGAAAAGCCTCATCCTGAGAGCAGATGCGGTGGAGACGGAGGAATTGCGAGAAGGGGATGGCATTTTTGCAAGAGACAGGGTGAGAAGAGGAATAGTCCAGATAGCTGTGAGAGTCAGTAGGCTTATAGTAGACATTAGTGGATAAGCTGTCTCTGTCTCTGGAGAGGGTTAGGGTTCTGTCTCTGTCTCTGGAGAGGGTTAGGGTTCTGTCTCTGTCTCTGGAGACAGCTTATCCCCTGATGTCTACTATAAGCCTCCTGACTCTCTCAGCTATCTGGACTATTCCTCTTCTCACCCTGTCTCTTGCAAAAATGCCATCCCCTTCTCGCAATTCCTCCGTCTCCGCCGCATCTGCTCTCAAGATGAGGCTTTTCATTCTAGGACGAGGGAGATGTCTTCCTTTTTTAAAGAAAGGGGCTTCCCTTCCTCCACTATCAACTCTGCTCTTAAACGCATCTCCCCCATTTCACGTACATCTGCTCTCACTCCATCCTCCCGCCACCCCACTAGGAACAGGGTTCCCCTGGTCCTCACCTACCACCCCACCAGCCTCCAGGTCCAACATACTATTCTCCGTAACTTCCGCCACCTCCAACGGGATCCCACAACTAAGCACATACTTCCCTCACCCGCCCCCCCTGCTTTCAGCAGGCATCGCTCCCTATGCGACTCCCTTGTCCATTCGTCCCCCCCATCCCTCCCCACTGATCTCCCTCCTGGCACTTATCCGTGTAAGCAGAACAAGTGCTACACATGCCCTTACACTTTTCCTCCCTTACCACCATTCAGGGCCCCAAACAGTCCTTCCAGGTGAGGCGACACTTCACCTGTGAGTTGGCTGGGGTGATATACTGCGTCCGGTGCTCCCGATGTGGCCTTTTATATATTGGCGAGACCCGACGCAGACTGGGAGACCGCTTTGCTGAACACCTACGCTCTGTCTGCCAGAGAAAGCAGGATCTCCCAGTGGCTACACATTTTAATTCCACATCCCATTCCCATTCTGACATGTCTATCCATGGCCTCCTCTACTTTAAAGATGAAGCCACACTCAGGTTGGAGGAACAACACCTTATATTCTGTCTGGGTAGCCTCCAACCTGATGGCATGAACATCGACTTCTCTAACTTCCGCTAAGGCCCCACCTCCCCCTCGTACCCCATCTGTTACTCATTTTTATGCACACATTCCTTCTCTCACTCTCCTTTTTCTCCCTCTGTCCCTCTGAATATACCTCTTGCCCATCCTCTGGGTCCCCCCCCCCCGTCTTTCTTCCCGGACCTCCTGTCCCATGATCCTCTCGTATCCCCTTTTGCCTATCACCTGTCCAGCTCTTGGCTCTATCCCTCCCCCTCCTGTCTTCTCCTATCATTTTGGATCTCCCCCTCCCCCTCCAACTTTCAAATCCCTTACTCACTCTTCCTTCAGTTAATCCTGACGAAGGGTCTCGGCCTGAAACGTCGACTGCACCTCTTCCTACAGATGCTGCCTGGCCTGCTGCGTTCACCAGCAACTTTGATGTGTGTTGCTTGAATTTCCAGCATCTGCAGAATTCCTGTTGTTTGTATTTAAAGGCAGTAACTGGATGCAGCAAAATTTAGGATATTTGCATAACAGTTTCTCAAAAGTGGCTAAGTATTTAGACTGTGCAGGAACTTCAATTGCTTAAACCTTTTAAAATGCCAGATTACATTCAATTATTTAAAAAAATTAGCAAGGAAGACTTATAGCTCTTTGCCTTCCTTCATAAATAGTTGAAATTTTCGAGAAACAGACAGTGCCAAATAGAATTCTCTGTTATCAGAGACATAAACAAGTGACAAAAGTACACAGCTGGTTCAATACTCATTTATTTGCTTTCAGAACCTGGAAAAAAAGCTACAGCTTTTCAGCTGTTATTGAGCTGTGACTTTTGAAATCAATTTAAATTTTTATGTAAATAATTTATAAGGAGATATTGTTCAGACTTGGATTATTTTTCTCTGGAGGCTCAGATACTAAATGGTGACCTGAAAGAAGATCATAAAATTGTGAGTGGTCTGGATAGGGTAGGTAGTTGGAGACTGTTCCCAAGGCTGGAATTGACAAATACTTGAGGGCATTATAGGCCAGTTAGCCTGACTTTGGGGGTTAGGAAGTTGTTGGAGTCCGGTATTAAGGACGAGGTTTCGGGTACTTGGAAGGACTTGATAAAGTAGGGCAAGGTCAGCACAGTTTCCTAAAGGGGAAATTCTTACCTGACAAGTTTAGGGTCACAGTCATATAATACTACAGTACAGAACCAGGCCCTTCAAACATCTAGTCCATGCCGAACTAATTGCCTAGTCCCATTGATCAGCAACAGGACCATAGCCCTCCATCAGCTCCACCCCATGTACCTATCCAAATTTCTGTTAAATGTTCAAGTGGAACCTGTATCCCTCACTTCCACTTGCAGTTCATTCTGTGCTCTCATCACCCTCCAAGTCATGGGTTCCCAGACTTGGGTCCATGGACCTCTTGCTTAATGGTATTGGTCCACGGCAAAATAAAGGTTGAGAACCTCTGCTCTAAGTGAAGAAGTTCCCCTTCATGTTTCCCTTAACATTTCACCTCTTACTCTTAGCCCATGACTTCTAGTTCTAGTATTAGCCACCCTCAGTTGGAAAAAATCCCTAGTATTTACCTTATCATACCCTCATAATTTTGTATACCTCTATCAAATCCCCCCTTATTTTCCGACATTCTGGGGAACAAAGTCCAAACTTCGTCAACCTTGGAATATTGTGAGCAGTTTTGGGCCCCTTACCTAAGAAAAGATATGCTGGCTTGGAGAAGGTCAAGGGGAGCTTTACAGGAATGATTTTGGGAATGAAAGGGTTAACTTGTGAGCATTTGATGCCTCGGGGCCTCTACTCACTGGAATTTAAAAGAATGGGGAGGGGTCTTATTGAAGCCTATTGAATATTGAAATGTTTAGGTAGAGTGGATGTGGAGAGGATATTTCCGATAGTAGGGGAGTCTAGGACCAGAGGGCATAGCCTCAGAATAAAGGGACATCCGTTTAGAACATGAGATGGGAAGGAATTTTTTTTTAGCCAGAGGGTGGTGTATCTGTGGAATTCATTGCTCCAGACGGCTGTGGAGGCCAAGTCATTGGGTATATTTAAAGTGGAGGTTTATACGTTCTTTGATGCCCTGACTAATCAAGGTCTTGGGGAGAAGACAGGAGAATGGGGTTGAGAAGGATGATCAATGAGCCATGATGAAATGGCGGAGGATAAAAGTTGTTAAGAGATGTATGAGTCACCATTTTGGCACAGAAATTGCCTGAAACATGCGGCCAGGACTGGTAGTGGAACAGATACAATAGTGTGTTTAACAGGTATTTAGATGGAGACATGGACAGACATGGAATGGAAGGAGATGGAGTACATAAGGCAGATGGAATTAGTTTAATTTGGAATATTAGTTGGAAAAGACATCTTGCACTGAAGGGGCTGTTCCTGTGTTCAAATGAATGAAACCCTTTTAGCCAAGGGAGAAGTTACAAGGATGGCTCGTGAAGCACAATAATCTCACTACAGAGAAAGTGGGGATTAAAGATTAGTATGTTGGTAGTTGATGATTAAATGTAGTGTCTTTTATGTTGACTGGAACATTTATTTGTTAGTTACAATATAATTAATTACTGCTTGAGACTTGGGCACATAGTCTAAGGTGGAGATGGAAAATGGCAACGTTTGCCCTCTGTATCAGACAACCAGCTGCAGAATTTTGTTTAAAAAAAGTTGCTATTTTATGGTGTGGTCTTCCAGAAAGCAATCATCCGTGCTGCCAAAAGTGGTGCTGTGGTGTAGTGTAGCAAAGGTAACAGCAGGGAGTGCTTCACCCGGAACAGTCCAATATAAGGTTATGCTCCTGCCATGGCAAGGGCCTCAGGAAAGGACAATCATTGCAGTAATTTTTATTCTCTTCTTCCAGACCTTTCAGATAAAACATTATGTGATGTAGTATTTTCCAAGGCATTCATACTCCTCCCCCCCCCCATCAAACCTTCCTCATCAAATGAATGGATGTCCAAAGTTAGTTGGCTTGCATGCCTGTAATGAATTGGCACTGGGATAGTACAAAGAGACAAACACGAGAAATGTGAGTTGTCTTAGAGAGCAATGGTATGAACCAAGCTCTATTGCTGTTACAGCAGCAGCTTGGGAGAGTCCTCTTGTGGAAGAAAATCAGCTCCATGAGACCTTGGGAGGTTGTTAGATCAAATGTGCATGTAGAAATTTGTCACTGGTAGTTAGCAATATCAACACTGTTAACTAAGTTTAAAATCTCTATAAAATTCATGCATTCTATTATGGTAAAGTGGAAGAGTGATTCCCTTTCCTGGGACAATATCTAACGAATGCATTACTCATGCTCTACTTGGATTTTATTTTTATTCATACTGTTGGCTATTGATACTTTAGCAATAAATAGCCTGTTAATTTGGTGTTGTTTTGAAAAGTCTATTTAGTAAGCCTGACAGATGGCGTTCAAATCAAAATATGGGAGAATAATGGAATCAACAGTTATCGCGTTAGCAGGAGTAAGACTGCTAAGGTGATGGAGGGTGAGTCTGGTTATGTCAAAATGTGTTTCATAGAAGGTTTGTCAGAGTCACAGTTGCATAATTTGTCTTTAACACTTCAATTTTGTTATAATTGTGTTTGTCTTCCTTGTTCTCTAACTATTGAAAAATGCTGACATTTTGATAACATGATTTCTTTTAAATAAGTTAATTGGCTTAATTCAGTTGAATGCCACCTTAAGCTTGCACTATTTATACCCTTGTTTTTACTGTAATATGATGGATTCTGCTTAATTGGGACACATCGGACTAGTACATTTTGGCTTAATTAAGCAGCCATCCAACTGAGCCAAAGCTTCATGGAAATGGTTAAAAAGGTATAAACAAAGGCAAACGGCAGTTTAATGTGTAACAAATTATGTATTTAAATAAAATAGGGAACAGATCTGGACACTACCAATGCAACTGGTATTTACTTGGATTTTCAGAATGCCTTTGACAAGGTGCCACACTCATTGCTGTTAAACAAGATCTGAGCCCATGATGTTAGAGAATAAGGTACTAGCATGGATAGACAATTGGATGACTGAAAGAAGTTAAAGAGTGGTGATATAGGGGGCCATTTTCAGGATGGCTTGTGACTAGTAGAATTCAGCAGAATTGGGTGTTCGGACACCCAGGTTATGCATTAATAATCTGTGTGAAGGAACTGATGGCATGTGGCTAAGTATGTAGGTGATATCAAGATAGATAGAGGAACAGATAGTATTACAGATGCAAGAGTCTGCAGAAGAACTTTGCCCTGTATCTTAGGAAGAAGTGCTGGCCCTGGAGAAGATTCAGAGGACGTTCACAAGAATAATTCCAGGAATTAAAGGTTTAACATATGAGGAAAGTTTGATATCTCTGAACTTGTACTCATTGGAGTTCAAAAAAGTGAGGGAGATCTTGAAACATATTGCATACTGAAAGGTCTGGATAGAGAGGACATGGAGAGGATGTTTCCATTAGTAGGAGAGTCGAGGATTTTAGGGCACAACCTGAGAATAAACAGACGTTCCTTTAAAATTGAGTTGAGTTCTTCAAAATTGTATTCTTCAGCCATAGGGTGGCGGATCTTGTGAAATTTGTTGCCACAGAGTGCTGAGGGGGCGAAACTATTAGATACAGTATATTTAAAGCACAATAATAATAAGGCATCTGTTAGTCTTGCGAGACCATGGATCTGCTCCTGGAAAGTCTTCACTCTCCAGGGTGCAGGCCTGGGCAAGGTTGTATGGAAGACAGGCAGTTGCCCATGCTGCAAGTCTCCCCTCTCCATGACACCGATGTTGTCCAAGGGAAGGGCAAGGGCTGATACAGCTTGGCGCCAGTGTTGTTGCAGAGCTCTGTGTGGTTAAGTGTCTTGCTCAAGGCCACAATACGCTGCCTCAGCTGGGGCTTGAACTCACGACCTTCAGATCACTAGTCCAATGCCTTAAACACTTGGCCACGTGCCCACTTAAGGCACAAATTGTTATGTTTTTCATTGGGAAGGGGTTTAAGGGTTATGAGATGAAAGCAGGAGAATGGGGCTTTAAAAAAGATCAGCCATAATTGAATAACAGAACAGATTTGGAGGGCCAAGTAGCCTAATTTTGCACCTATGTCTTATGGTTTTGTAAAGAGGACACTTTTCAAAGGGATGTAGACAGATTAATGCAACAAAATGCTGGAGGTGTTCAGCAGTTCAGGCAGCACCTATGGGAATGAGTAAATAGTCGACGTTTTGGGCTGAGAACCTTCTTCAGGACTGTGCAGACGGATTAGATGGGTGGGCAAAAAAATTCAGATGAAGTATAATGTGAAGAAATGAGAGATTTGCTTTGATAAGGAAGAATAAAAAATTGCTGAGAAACTACCAAATGATTGTGTGCAGAATGTCCGAGGAAAGGCTCAATACAAAATGCATTTAACAGGAAGCATTTGAAGACTAATGTGATAAATGTTTTTATTATAAGCAAGTTGGAATTAAAAAAAAGCAAACTTGCAACAATTGTGCAGGGTTTTGAGTTCGCATATGGACAGTGTGTATAGCTTTAGTCTCTATCCCTGTGAAATGACATTCTTTCCTTGGAACTGGAAGGCATCAGAGCTTGATGGTATACCTAACACAAAATACTCTGCAGATGCTAGGGTCAAAGCAACGCTCACAACACGCTGGAGGAACTCAGCAGATCGGGCAGCATCCATGGAAACGATCAGTCAATGTTTCGGGCCGGAACCTTTCGTCAGGACTGTAGGGGGAAGGGGCAGAGGCCCTATAAAGAAGGTGGGGGGAGGGTGGGAAGGAGAAGGCTGGTAGGTTCCAGGTGAAAAACCAGTAAGGGGAAAGATAAAGGGGTGGGGGAGAGGAAGCAGGAAGGTGATAGGCAGGAAAGGTGAAGAAAGAATAGGGGAAAACACAATGGGTAGTAGAAGGAGGTGGAACCATGAGGGAGGTGATAGGCAGCTGGGGGAGGGGGCAGAGTGACATAGGGATAGGGGAAGGGAGGGGGAGGGAATTACCGGAAGTTGGAGAATTCTATGTTCATACCAAGGGGCTGGAGACTACCTAGACAGTATATGAGGTGTTGCTCCTCCAACCTGAGTTTAGCATCGGTGAAACCCGACACAGATTGGAGGACCGCTTCATCGAGCACCTCCGCTCCGTCTGCCACAACAGACAGGATCTCCCGGTTGCCACTCACTTCAACTCTGCTTCCCATTCCTATTTGGATATGTCCATACATGGCCTCCTCTACTGCCATGATGAGGCTAAACTCAGGTTGGAGGAGCAACAGCTCTCCAGCTCCTTGGTATGAATATAGAATTCTCCAACTTCCTGAGGAGCAACTTGCTGATGACTTCCATCACTTTGCTGGTTGAGAGTAGACTGGATGGGTGGCCAGATTTATTCAGATTGTATTTGTTGTTACTCTTCTGAAAAAGATAATTTCCCTCCCATCGTCCGATATGCAACTTCAGTGTGATGTTTCACTATGCTGCAACAAATGCAATTAACAAACTATGATGTAATAATTTAGTAAGGGCTTTAAAGCATTAGATGATATCAAGCACATGATTTAATACATAGTACTTAACAAAAAAATTTAAAGCAGTACTCCATGCTGTTGCTCCAATCTGCTAATTAAATTTGCAGATGATACTATATTGATTGGCCTTATCTCAAATAATAATGAGGCAGCCTACAGAGAAGAAGTCATCTACCTGACACAGTGGTGTCAGGAAAACAACCTCAACTTCAATGTCACAAAAGGAGCTGGTTGTGGACTACAGGAGGAGTGGAGACAGGCTAGCCCCTATTGACACTAACGGATCTGGGGTTGAGGGGGTGAACAGCTTTGAGTTCCTCGGTATACACATCACTGAGGATCTCATGTGGTCTATACCTAACGGCTGTGTGGTGTAAAAAGCACAACAGTGCCTCTTTCACCTCAGATGCTTGAAGAAGCTCAGCATGAGTCCTAAATCCTAAGAGCTTTCTACAGGGGCACAATTGAGAGCATCCTGGCTGCCTGCATCACTGCCTGGTATGGGAACTGTACCCCCTTTAATCGCAGGGCTCTGCAGAGAGTGGTGTGGACAGCTCAGTGCATCTGTGGATATGAACTTAACATAAGAAATAGGAGCAGGAGTAGACCAACCGGCACATCGAGCCTTCCTGCTATTCAACAAGATCATGGCTGATCTGTCAGTAAACTCAGCTCCATCTACCTGCCTTTTCCCCATAACCCTTAATTCCCCTACTATGTAAAAATCTATCTAACTGTATCTTAAATATATTTCGTGAAGAAGCCTCAACTGCTTCCCTGGGCAGAGATCTCCACAGATTCACCATTCTCTGGGAAAAACAGTTTCACCTCATCTCCGTCCTAAATCTTCTCCCCTGAATCTTGAGGCAATGCCCCTAGAGACAAACTTCCCACTATTCAGGACAGTTACAGCAACAGGTGCGTAAAAAGGGCCCAGAGAATCACTGGGGACCACCCCAATAACACACTTTTCCAGCTGCTACCATTCGGGAAGTGGTACCGCAGCGTTAAAGCCAGACCCAACAGGGTCCTGGACAGCTTCCACCAGGCCATCAGACCGATTAATTCATGCTGAAACTATTGTATTTCTAAACTATATTGACTGTTCTGTGTATATCTTACTGAACATATAATTTATTACAAATTTACTATAAATTCCACTTTGTACATTTAGACGGAGACGTAACATAAAGATCTTTACTCCTCATGTATGTGAAGGATGTAAGAAATAAAGCCAATTCAATTCAGTACAAAAAAAATTAGATTTTGCAGATAGCATTCAGCTGTATCAGTCTTTTTTCGAAATGTTCCTTTGGCACAAACAATTTAATATTGTTTGGATTTTGCAAAAACAAAAATTAGTGAGTTGATAAAGTACTGATCTAGTTGTAGCTTGTTGCAAATCTGGGCACATGGATTAGTGATTCTTATTCACTATTGGTTGTAAATTGTGGCAAATACATTAAATCTGTGCTGTTGCTCAAAGTTCCAAATCTTGTTTATGATTCCCTCGCCCTGCCATTTCTACGCCACCTGGTGTTGTTCATTCACTTAAAATTGCCTTAGCTGTTCTTTTAAAAACAGAATGTCACTTTTTGAATTTTGATTGTAGAATTTCAGTCTGACAATAATTTACCACAGGACTGGAAGGCGGCACTAGTGCAATCGATACCCAAGGGGTTTATTTGCATTACTGAGACATTGCACATTTTATATGATGTAATTTTAGTCCTCCCTTAAAAGCTTAGATTTGAGCGGTAGGTGTGTGAAAGTGCATGTATTGTTCACTAAGGCTGTGTGAGCATTCGTTGGTTTCAGATTGTGAAAATGAAAACTTCCTGCTGCAGGCTTCGTTGAGGTCTGAAAGCAATCTGCCAATGTTGACTGGATATAACAGTCAATCTTACAGGAACATTTAAAATAATTTGAAACTTTAAAGTGGTTACAAAAACTATTTTGGTATAAAGTAGTCTGTTTTAAATACAGAAGAGTACGTAGTTTAAGGTGCTGGCATTACAACCAATCCTGTCGGTAAGCTGACAGCTTTGTTTACACCACTATTATTTCCATTTTCTTTTTCCTCTCATTACGTAGGCCTTACATTATTTACATATGTTAAATTATTTATTCCTTTTAGTTTTGAGTAGACTAAATTTTACACGTCTCTCATTAGGCTAACTAGCATTTAAAGACTACATTTGCAATAATTGATAAAATGTGTTTGTTGTCTCCGCAAAATTATTCACTGTTGCCTACGTGTACTGTGAAATCACATGGGACAAATTGGAAACCGTGGTTTTTAACTGCATTATTCCTGACTGGACAAAGAGTGAAGAGATTAAGTGCCATTAGTGAGCAAGGATTACACAAGTAGTCTTTTAAGTGTAGTCACCATAGGTGATTCCATAATTAGAAGGATAGATGGGTGTTCCTGTAGAGTCTTTGTGAATCCTACATATTTTATTACCTCTAAAGGCTGATTTATACTTGTGCATACTGGCTTACGCTGTCGCCTACTCAAGTGGGCTACGCCGTTGTGAGCATTTATACCTGTGCATTGGTGTGTCTGCGTCGCTCTGCGATTCACCGCCAAAACGCTAGTTGGCGGGGTTTCTATGCCACTGTGTTGAGTTTCTTCGTGTTGAAACTCAACAAGCACAAAGAAACTCAAACTTCAAACAATGGCAACTGAAACTGAAGGAGGGTGAATTTTCTGTGCTTGTCCGGCCACTGAGAGACATGGATGAGAAATGTATTTCAAATATTTTCGGATGTCGGCAGGTAGATTTGACGATTTGGTTCATCGTCTCCAACCATTTATTTTGCATCAGTGTACGCACAGTATACTCAGAGACTGGCAATCATCATTCGAGTTTTAGCTCCAAGTGGAAGTCAACAGGCTGTAGCAGCTAGCTACAAACTGGCGTCAAGCACAGGGTCCTCCATAATTTCGGAGGTCTGTAAAGCTTTATGGAAAGTGTTGTAGCCAGAGTTCCTTCCCTGCCCTTCACTCGCCCAATGGGAAGCTATTGCAGTATAGGAGGAAATGCAATGCTACCAAGCGGACCGATCACAGTTATTTCGGTCTGCATCGCCGTGACGCGTAGTTACATTTTGGGAGAGGTTCGCGTTAGGTTACGGTGTAGGGTTCGGCGTAGAGTACAATGTAGGGTATGCGGCTACGCCGTACATTTGAGCACAAGTATAAATCAGCCTTGAGGTGCCAGAGGAAAGTACATCAAGGGATATTTTGTAGGGGAAGAGATTACACCAGATATTGTGCTACCCTTTGTATATCAAAGACATACTAGGGATGGGTTTTGATCCCACAGTCAAACTCTCAGCTACTAAAAGGAAATTAAAAGCTGGATCTTAGATTTGTGATTACTCCCAGTGTCACGTAGAGGGAAGATGTGGAAGATCTACATGTGACCTGAAGGATGTTACGGCAGAGAGGGTCTCAACTTCTTGGGACCCATTCTATGGAGGAGGTGCTGGAGAACTCCAGCTAGCAAGGTCTGGGATCCGTGTCCTCTCACGGAGCTTGACTAGTGTGGTTGAGGACAGTTTAAACAAAATTAATGGGCTGGGTACAGGCTTATAAAAGTAGAACAGAAGGAGTATGAACTGATGCTGTGTTGGATAGGAGCAGTGTTGTGGATAATGTGGAAGACTAACAGGTTTAGAATGTCCATTTATACACGATATGGTGAGCCACAAGTATAAATAATTGTAGGAATATGATCTGATCTTGGTAAAGCAATTGTGATATCCAGGCCCTGCCCCCTTCTGACTACTACCATCAGGAAGGAAGTACAGAAGCCGTGGGTCCCACACCACCAGGTTCCGGAACAGTTATCACCCTTCATCCATCAGGCTCCCGAACCAGCATGGATGTCAGTCACCACTACTCTGCCATCTACGGACTCACTTTCAAGGACTTCTTTGCAACTTGTTCTCAGTATTATTTTATTTCGTTTGCACAGTTTGTCAACTTTGGCACGTTTTATTTGTCAGTTGTCTTTCATATAGTTTTCTATAAAATTCTGCCATGTTTGTTTTCCTGTAATTGCCTGCAAGGAAATGAATCTCAAGATAGTATATGGTAACACATATGTACTTCGATAATAAAGTTACTTTGAATTTTGAAATGATAAGATTGGACATTGCATAGTTGTGCACACAAACTGTTCAGTAAAGTTGGGTACTGATAAACAGTTGGTGGCATTGCATCAGTGATGCCAGTGAAATGTTGGAAAAAGAGAGTGCATTTGAGGAGGACAAGGACATGAATCAATCTGACAGGAATTAAGAAGCAAACGGGGTATCGTCAGACAACTGGGAGCATTCTTTGGGTAGACACACGAGATTCTGCAGATGCTAGACTCCAGAGCAATACACACTAAATGCTGGAAGAACTTGGCAGGTCAGGCATCGTCTCCGGAGATGAATAAACAGTCACCGTTTCAGACCAAGACCCTTCCTCAGGACTGAAAAGGAAGGGGGAAGATATTCTTTTGGTCTTGGGAATAATGCCAGCAAGGGGGTAAAGGAACCTGCTGATGTGCACGATGTGTAGTGGTGATATTGGGAATATTCCCAATAAATAATCACTGAGGTTAGGGTAAGGGGAAGGGGGCGAGGAATTTCTGGTATGTTTCGGAACTATTCCTTGACCCACCCAGGAGGGAGGCATTGCTGCACGAGATGGGTCCAGAGGACCAAGTGACTGTGGGAGAATGTGTGTAACACGAATCAGTACTGTATATAAAAAGGTTAGGATTGGTCATAGAGAAGGGCAAAGAGTTTCTCAGTGAAATTAGCACCTTTTCACTTTGGTCCTCTTGCATGGTTTCAACGTGAACATTTTGGCATTTACTTTCCCCCACTACACATCCTTGACATGCTGAGTTTCTTCAGTAAATTGTTTGTTAGTCCTTCATTTAGGATGAGAGGCATTTTGTGAGGGTAAAATCAAACCCAGGGTTTACAGGCAAAACTCTTAAAGAATGTGTGATCTGTAGAATGGGATTATTTTGTATACAGGCTGGATACATTTCAACACTTGTGGAAGGATTCCTGAAATGACAACAGAGATAGACATTATGCTAAAGCAAGAAAACAGATAAACTAATAAACAAGTTAAATGCAACATCTTGACAAGTGAAGAAAGAAAACATAATAGAAAGTGAACTAATATAAAGAGTGTTTAACAGAAACTCAAGATCATTGTCTGGTATGCGAGTAGATTGGAGCAATAAAGAGGAACTCTCCAGGTCAAGCAGCATCTGTGGAGACACGGATCGTTGATGTTTTGGGTGGAGACCCTGCATCAGGACTGGGAACAGAGTCAGAATCGGGCTTAATATCACCGGCATATGTTGTGAAATTTGTTGTTGTGCTGCAGCAGTACATTGGAATACATAAATAAAAAAAACTAACTTAGAGTAAATATATATTTATGTTAAAAGTTAAATAAATGGTGCAAAATGAAAGAATAAAAATAGCGAGATAGTGTTGATGGGTCCAAAGTCAGAAATTTGATGACGTAGGGGAAAAAGCTGTGAATTGCAGAAGACCTCAGGTGACAGTTGAGATGTGGGCAGCTCAGATCAAGCCTTCTCTGGAAAAATATTTACAATGACAAAGCCACAGCTCCATTTTGCCATCTGTCAAAGGTGTCAACATTTTATTTTAATGTTTCTGAATATCTCTGACATGAAGTAATTACAATAAAATTATTAAAAATATGTTGGTTAATAAACTTTTAAAATAAAGATTGAAATACAACATATCTCTTGGGTAACTTAAAAATACTGCAAACATGAGGGAAAAAAATTGGAGCTATCCCAACTGATGTAATTTTCCCTTGCAGCCGTCAAATCTCATTCAAATGAATAAACTCTGTTACAGAATCCAGCATTTGAATATAGTGGTAGAGTGCTGTCAGGGAATTCTGCATTGGTGCCAGGATCCTAAACTTTAGTGTCTCATATTTCTAACAAAAGAGATAAAGGATAATTTGACCCATTGAGTCAGCTGATTCTCAACAATTCATTAATATTGTTCCTCTGCTTATTTCCCTGTAACCAGTTCTCTCCTCTCTGTCCATCAACTCCCTGGTCTTCCTACTGCCCATCTAATCTCAAAGTCGTAACAGTGGCCAGTTAACCAACTAGTGCATCATTTTAATGGGTAATGAAACAAGAGCAACTGGAGGGAGACCCATGTTGTCACAGAGAGAACGTGCCAGCTCCATACAGAAAGTGCTTGGAGTGAGGATTGAACACTTCACATAATGGTGGTAAAGACCTAAACCTTGCTGTGTTTTGTCGGCAATTTCAACCTGGGTGATGCAGTGAAGCAGCAGGTAGGGCTGCTTTCACATATCTTCTGCAATCCAAATTCAGTCCTGACCTTGTCCCACTGTGACTGCAGGTCTCCTTATTTCACCCATCCCCAAAGGGTGCTGTTTGTGAGTTTAATTGACCACTATAAATTGCCTCTGGTGTAGGTAGATTGCTGATCTGGGTCTTGATTTGAGATTTACACGATTGAACACAATGCAACCAAGAACAATTTTTGTCTGTGTCCCACATCTTCCCATCATCCATAAGTTTGAGCGTGTGCAGTACCTAGCCTCTGTGTAAATGCACATTAAGTGCTGTTCACCTTTGAGCCTGGTTCTTGCTAATCTACTTCAGCTCCAGGGTTGGCAGTTCCTTGATTTTACAGTTCACTCTTTGTATTCAAATGCTTCCATGGTCTTCTCCCTTTCTGCTTATCATTTTCCATCCTACAACCTCACTGAATCAAGAAATGGTGGAGCTATGAATGTTGTCGAGGGCTGTCAAATGTTACAGCAGAATATAGATTGCTTACAGATGTGGGCAGAGAAATGGCAGATGGAGTTTTATCAGAGCAGGTGTGAGGTGTTGCACTTTGGGAGGTTTAATGTAAAGAGAAGTATATAATTAATGATAGGGCCCTTAACAAAGGGATCTTGGGGTCTAAGTTTGTAGCTCCCTGAAACTGGCCATACAATTAGAGAGGATGATAAAGAAAGCATTGCATTAGGCATTGAATGTGAGTCAGGAAATCATGTTGTAGTCATTAGGCTGATTTTGGAGTATTGGTTGCAATTCTGGTTCCCCATTACAGGAAGGATGTAGACGCTTTGAGAAAGGGTGCAGAAGAGGATTATGGTGGTGCTGCCTTTGTTAGACAGTATGAGCTACAACGGGAGTTTGGATAAGCTTTGGCAACATATACCACCTCTGAAAAAGTGCACCGGTGTTTGCCTTGCTTGCTTTCTCTCAAGCACTGGAGGTGAGACTTGATAGAAATTTATGACGTTATGGGTTGATGGTCAGAATCTTTTTCCCAGGATAAAAATGTCAAGTACACGAATGTACATTTAAAGTGAGAGGGGGCAAGTTTTAAAGGAGAGATGTGGAGGAAGTTATTTTGCACAGAAGGTGGTAGGCACCCATTGCTTGGTGCAGATATTGTCGATTTAAGGGCTTGTGACTGTGCTGAATTGTTCTCTGCCCTATGAGATCCCAGTACTCTAGTTCTAATCTCTTCATTCCTTCCTTCCCCTCATTTTTTCTTCTTTGATATGCTCCTCAAAATCTACTTTTTGACCAAATAATGGATGATCTGTCCTGATATGTACCTAACTTAATCTTAGATATTGTACTGCTCAAATCACCACCAAGATGTAAGTTTATCATTCATTAACATCATGAGTTGGACAAACCAAGGAATTGGAGGTTTTTTTTTACAACAGTCATATAAGACCGGAAGATCATAAGACTTGGGAGCAGAATTGGGCCATTTGGCCCATCTTGTCTGCTCCACCATTCCATCGTAACTGATTTATTTTCCCTCTCACCCTCATTCTCCCCGTGACTTTTGACGCCCTGACTAATCAAGATCTTCTCAACCTCTGCTTTCAATGTACCCAATAACTTGGCCTCCACAGTCGAATGGCAATGAATTCCACAGATTCACTGTTCTCAGGCTGAAGAAATTCCTTTTAATCTCTGACCTAAATGGATGACCCTCTCTTCTGAGGCTGTGCCTCTGGTCCAAGACGAGAGTGTTGTGGATGACACCATGAATGTTCTGCGGGCTGCTCACAACACTTCTAAATATATCTGTTTTGAATTACTCTTGCTTCAATCAGCGGCAGGTAGTTTGCATTTAAGAAATGTATTTTTGAACTGACTTAATCAACTACAGATTTCACAATCTTCTGAAGCACTTGGCTGACTTAACTCTCCAGCAAGCAGGTATGGCACCTTTAAATGGACGAAGGTTCATTGCCATGGCTGGAAGCAGGGTGGGTGGGGGGTTACTCCAAGCCAGTCTGAAACACCCTCTACCTAGCAAATGTGCAGTCACTGGAGAACAATATTGAGGGCCTGAGAGCGAGATTGCTGTATCAAAGGGAAATGAGAAATAGTTGTGTTCTGCTTTATACCGAGACATGACTTACTCACAACACACCAGATTTGGCAATCAGACCCATAGGCTTCTCGATACACAGGATATTCTAACCTGCTGATTCGGAAAAGGGAAAAGGTGCCAGTTTTGTTGTACTCATGTTCTCCCTACCTTGAACAACTAATGATCAAGTGCCGAGTGTTCTATTTACCAAGGCGTTTGAGATACTGCATGTTGCCATCACCAAACAAGGAACAGTCCACCCCAATGCATTTCAAATCATAGTCAGGCACTTGAATGCGACTTGTTTAAAGAAATCTCTGCCCAATGGCCATCAGCACCAGGGGTCCCAACACACTAGAGCACTTCTATAACAAGGAGTGCCTACATTTCCACGCTCAGATTGCATTTCAGGAAATCTGATTACTTGGTTGTCCTTCTGCCTGCCTGCATACAGGTAAAGCGCAAGGCTCCAGAGATAAGGACAACAAAGAGGTGGTCATGGGAGGCAGAGGAATGGCTACAGGATTGCTTTGAGTTGGTGGATTGGGCAACCCTTCAAGGACTCATCAATGGATCTGCATGAATACACCACGGTTATCATGGGCTTCGTAAAAACACTTGTAGACGAGTGTGTCCTCACAAAATCATTCCACAACCAGAAGCCCTGGATAATAGACCAGGAGATCTGCAATCTGCTAAGGGCCAGATCAGAGGCATTCAGGTCTGGTGTCTAAGGAAGATAGAAGGGGTCCAGGTACAATCTCTGCAGAGCCATCTCATGGTTTAAGTGATGAACTGTTCCCACAACTTGTGGACTCATTTTCAAGGACTCTTTATCTCAAGTTCTTGATATTGATTGTTTATTCATTCATATTTTTTCTGTTATTGCACAGTTTTTTGTCTTTTGCGCATTGGTTGTTCCTCTGTTCAGATGAGTATTGCCGTTCATTGATTTTATTGTGCTTCTTGGATTTATTGAGTATGCCCACAAGCAAACAAATTTCGGGGTTGTATGTGGTGACATATATGTACCTTGATAATGAATTTACTTTGAACTTCCCCTCTACCGGGAACATTCTCTCCACATCTACTCTCTCTAGGCATTGTGAAATTTGATAGGCTTCAGTGAGATCACTCCCCTCACTCTTCTAAACTCCAGTGAGTAGAGGCCCAGAACCATCAAACGCTTCTCATATGTTAACCCTTTCATTCATGGAATCGTTCTCATGAGCCTCCTCTGTACCCTCTCTAATGCCAGCACATCTTGGATGAGGGACTCAAAACTGCTCACAATATTCCAAGTGTGGCTGGCCCAGTGCCTTATAAAGCCTCAGCGTTACATCCTCGTTTTTATAGTCTAGTCCTCTCAAAATTAACGCGAAAATCATATTAGCCTTACTTACCACTGACTCAAACTGTAAGTTAACTTTTAATGAATTCTGCATGAGGACTCCCAAGTCCCTTTGCATCTCTGATTTTTGAATTTTCTCCTCATTTAGAAAATAGTTTACACCTTTATTCCTTCTACTAAATTGCATGACCATGCACTTCCCTACACTATATTCCATCTGCCACTTCTTTGCCCATTGTCCCAGTATGTCAGAGTCCTTCCACAGAAGCCCTGCTTCCTCAACACTACCTGCCCCTCTTTGTATCATCTGCAAACTTGACCACCAATCCTTCAATTCTGTCATCCAAATCATTGACATTTAACGTGGAAAGAGGAGGTACCAACGCCGACCCCTTGGAACATTACTAGTCACTGGCAGCCAACCAGAAAAGGCCTGCTGCCAATCGACCGGTCTTCTATCCATGCTTGTATCTTTCCTATAATACCATGGGCTCTTAAGCAGTCTCATCTGCAGTACCTTCAAAGGTCTTCTGAAAATCCAAGTATTGTATATAACATTCAGTGACTCTCCTTTGTCAATTCTGCTTGTTATTTCCTCAAAGAATTCCGGCAAATTTGTAAGGTAAGATTTCCCCTGAAGGAAACCATTCCTGACTTTGTCGTACTTTTTCTAAGTTCCCTGAAACATCATTTTAATAATGGACTCCAGCATCTTCCCAACCACTGAAGTCAGGCGAACTGACCTATAACTTCCTTTCTTTTATCACCCTCCCTTCTTAAAGAGTGGAATAGTATTTGTGATTTTCTAGTTTTGCAGAAATATTTCAGAATCTAATGATTCTTGAACGATTATTACTAATACCTCCATAATCTCTTCATCTGCCTCTTTCAGAATCCTGGTGTGTAGTCCATCTCGTTCAGGTATTCTGTCGACCTTTCAGCTTCCTAAGCACCTTCTCCTTCTAATAGCAAGTACACTCACTCTGGCCCCTGACACTCTCAGACTTCTGGCATACTGCTAGTGTTGTCCACAGTGAAGACAGACGCAAAATACTTATTATATTTGTCCACCATTTCTTTGTCCCCCATTACTACCTCTCCAACATCATTTTCCAGAAGTCTGATATCCACTCTCGTTTCTCTTTTACTCTTTATGTATCTGAAAAACCTTTTGGTATTCTGTTTTATATTATTGACAAGCGTGCCTTCATATTTATTCTTTTCTGTCCTTTTGGCCTTTTTTTTAGAAGCCTTTTGTTGGTTCTTAAATCTTCCCAATTCTCTTAACTTCCCACTAATTTTTGGTATATTATATGCCCGCTCCATGCTACTGTTTTTTCTTTGATGTCCCTTGTCATCTATGGTTGCGTTATGCCCTTTAGAATACTTTATCTCGGGGATGTAGCGATTGGGGCGGGGGGCAGCTGAGCGATTACAGACTTAATTTAAGAAGTGAATTACTTTTTGTAACCTCAGTGCCTCATAATTAATTACAATGATCATGCACTCACCTCATTTTTTTGCTCATCCATCATCCTCTAACACATTGCTCGAAGTGCGATGTAGATGTTGAAAAGCAATGTGACTCTTCTGTATATGGCATATAATGAGAAATCTGGATTGACAAAATCATGTTATTTCCTGGCCTGGTCTGCACATTATTGTCTTTCATTACTTTAGTATAGTGTTAGCTAGTACGATTCCCATTCTCTAATCATGCAGCGATGTTTATTAAGGTACGGCTTTCAATGGGGTAAAGTTCAGAATCTACGCTTTTGAATGGTCTTGATGGCATTTCTCATTTTAAAGTCTTTTTTATTCATTATTATTGAAGATCAACAAAAAAATACACTAAAGTAATCAAGTCAACATGTCAATATGTACAATGAGGAATTAAATTACCAAATAACTGATTAACAAAGCTAAACAATATATCAATAATAATAAGGAAAAATAAAGTGTTAAGACTCTTTTTTGGAAAAGAGAAAGAAGGAAAAAAAGAAATCCTACTAACTAAAACAAAAAAAACACTAAATAAAAACCCATTGGGAGCACAACCCTGGAGCTATACGCCATACAAGCTTCCATAAAAGAAAAACATCAATCCACCAACTCAAATCCATTTAAACAAGAATCAGAAAGGAACCATCTTAATTGACTCAAATCAGATGATAATAGCAGGCAAAAGTACCCCACCTTTTCGCAAAGTCAAATCGAGGATCAAAAGTTGGACTTTTGATTTTCTCCGAATTAAGACATAGCATCACCTGAGAGAACCATTGTATCAAAGTGGGAGCAGAGGCATCTTTCTATTTCAATAAAATAGCCCTTCTGGCCAATAATGTAACAAATGCAATTACATGTTGGTCTGATATAGAAATGCCGTGAATATATTGAGGGATTATACCAAACAAAACTGTCAATTTATTAGCTAGTAAATTAATTTTTAAAGCTTTAGAAATTGTAAAGAAAATAGATTTCCAAATCTGTTTCAGTACAGAACACGACCAAAACATATGTGTCAATGTAGCTGTCTCAGTTTTACATCTGTCACACTGACTATCAACATTAGGAAACATTTTAGACAGTCTCTCCTTTCTCAAATAGTAACGATGTACAATTTTAAATTGAATTAAAGAGTGACTGGCACAAATCGAAGCAGGGTTAACCAACTTCAAAATTCGCAACCATTCCTCTTATCAAGGTCATGTTAAGCTCTCCTTCCCTATCTCGCTTAATCTTAAGTGAAGGGTAATTGTACTGTTGTAACAGTAAATTACAAATTTTCCCAATAAAACCTTTCACTGAAGGATTCATTTTTAAATTAATCTCTTACAGGTCAGAATCCTGTATATATGGAAAATTACTTAAATATTCTTGTAAGAAATGTCTGACCTGAAGATATTGCAAGAAATGTGAGTACGGGAGAGAGTATTTACTTACTAATTTCTCAAAAGACATCATTCGGCCTTCTTGGAATAGATCCATGAAGGATTAGACTCCTTTATTCCTCCAAAGAGAAAAGGTAGGATCACTTAATGAAGGTTTAAATAAATAATTTTGATAAATTAAACTAAGAAGGTTAAATTTTTTGAGATTAAAAAAAATTACAAAACTGATACCAAATTCGTAATGACTGTTTAATCATAGGATATAAATTTAGATTAGAAATTTTGGCTAGTTGTACAGGTAAAGAAGCTCCTAATAATGAGGTTAAGTAAAGTTGTTTCACAGCTTTCAGTTCCAAATCAGCCCAAGGTGGTCGTTCATTTTTATCAGCCCAATATAACCAGGAACACATATAACGTATATTAACAGCCCAATAGTACATCCTTAAATTAGGCAGAGCAAGACCTCCATCCTTTTTTAATTTTTGTAAATGATATTTTCCAATTCTTGATCTTTTATTATTCCAAACAAAAAATGAAATCATAGAATCAACCTGATCAAAAAACTTCTTAGTTGAAAAAATAGGAATATTTTGAAATACATATAAAAATTTTGGTAAAATCATCATTTTAACTGCATGAATTTGGCCAGCTAACGAAAGTGTAAGTGGATTCCATCTACAAAATAATTGCTTCATAAAATCCACTAAAGGAACCAATTTAGTTCTATAAAGGTCTCTGTGATTTTTAGTGATAATAATCGTTGTCGTGGCTATCCCTTGAGGTCGAGGATGATGGTCTTCGTTCTGTTGATCTGCTTATGGGCTCTCAAGTGGCTTATGGGTCTAATCTTGGCTTTGAAATTTCTTCCGCATTCAGGACAGGTAGTTCCAGATGGCAGATTGGGCTTTGGTTGTTGCTGCCTCTCTTTCCATTTTCTTATAATTCTGCACATCTGTTGGCTTCGAAAGTTGCTGTTCCTTCTCAGATGATGGCTTGCCAGAGTTTCCTGTCCTTGGCATTGATTTCCGAATTGTTGATGTCGATGTTACATTTCTTCATGTTGGCTTTTAAGACGTCTTTGAATCTGTTCTGTTGTCTGCCTCTTTTACGTTTGCCTTCTTTAAGCTGGGAGAAGAAGATTTGTTTTGGAAGACGTTTGTCTTTCATCCGAACAACATGACTGCTCCATCTTAGTTGGTTCTTGATGACGTAGGCTTCAATGCTTGTTGTTTTTGCTTCATTTAGCATGTGGATGTTGGTTCTTCTATCTTCCCAGCTGATATTTAAGATGTTCTGAAGACAGCATTGATGGAACTTTAAGTGCCTTCAGATGTAATCAGTATGTTGTCCAGGTTTCTGATGCATACAGGAGCGTTGGGATTAACACTGCTTTGTACACTAACATTTTGGTGTCTGTTCGGATGTCAGGATCATGAAAGACTCTTGTTCAGAGACGTCCAAAAGCTGTTCCAGCGCATTTAAGACGATGTTGGATCTCATCATTAAGGTCGACATTGGAGGAGAGGTGACTTCCAAGATACGGAAAGTGGTCCACGTTTTCCAGGGTTGTTTGGCCAAGTTGAAATGATGGTTCTATCGGATTTGTCTCAATTGGTGACGGTTGATAGATGATCTGAGTCTTCTTGGAATTGATGGTAAGTCCAAGTTTTGTGTATGCACGGTTGAAGGTAGTCAGAATCTGTTGTAGGTGGTTTTCTGAGAGAGCTGCAACACTGTTGTCATCTGCGTATTGGAACTCGATGAGGGAACTCATGGATGTCTTCGTTTTGGATTTGAGGCGGGCAAGATTGAAAAGTCTGCCATCTGTTCTGTAGACAATTTCGATTCCTGGGGGTAGGTCGTCCTTGATGATGTGGATGATTGTCGCAATGAAGATGGTGAACAAAGTTGGGGCAATCACGCATCCGTGTTTTACTCCTGATCTAACTTGAAAAGGCTCACAGTTACTGTTGCTGACCATGACTGTGGCAATAATAATACCTAAATATTAAAAGAGTCCATAACTTTAAAAGGAATGTCATTATATATAGAAGCAGAATCATTTAGAGGAAATAATTCACTTTTATGAAGGTTTAGTTTATATCCCGAAAACTTTCCAAATTCATTTAATAATTTCAATAAAGTAGGAATGGATTCTTCAGGATTCGAAACATAAACTAAGAGATCATCAGCATAAAGGGAGATCTTATGAATAGTCCCATTTGTGGAAATTCCATGGATATCTTTAGCTTCATGAAGTGCAATGGCCAAGGGTTCCAACACCAAATTAAATAACAAGGGACTTAACAGACATCCTTGTCTCGTACCTCGCGAGAGTTGAAAAAAAGGAGATCTGCAATTATTAGTAATAACAGTAGCAACAGGGCTTTTATATATCATTCTAATCCACTTATTAAAATTAATACCAAAGTTGAATTTCTCTAAAACGTTAAATAAGTATTTCCATTCAACTCTATCAAATGCCTTTTCAGCATCAAGAGAAACAACACATTGGGGAGTCTTAGAAAAGGATGAGTATATAACATTTAACAATCTCCGAGTATTAGAGAGGGAATAACGGCCCTTTACAAAACCTGTTTGGTGCTGAGAGATAATTTTAGTTAGAATATTCTCCAGTTGATTAGCCATTATTTTTGAAAGAATTTTAGCATCCACATTTAATAATGAAATAAGTCTATATGAAACGCAGTCAGTAGGGTCTTTATCTTTCTTAAGAATTAAAGAAATAGAAGTTTCATAAAATGTGGGAGGTAACTCTCCTAACAAAAAAGAATTTTTGAGCATTTCCAACATAAATGGAGAAAGCAATTTTTCAAAATTTTTATAAAATCCTACAGAATAACCATCCAATCCAGGAGCTTTACCAGATTGCATTGAAAGAATAGCTTTCTGAATTTCTTTTTCAGTAATAGGAGTATCAAGCGTTTGTTGATCTTCAACAGATATTCTAGGAAAATCAATCTTTTGTAAAAAGCCATTCATTTTAGAAGGATCAGCTGGAAACTGAGATTTATAAAGTTCAATGTAAAAGTCTTAGAAAGTTTTATCAATATCTTCATAATTACAAGCTAAACTACTGTCTCCCTTACGAATTTTTAAAATTTGTCTTTTAGCTCTAGCTGCCTTTAATTGGGATGCTAATAGCTTATTATTTTAATCTCCAAACACATAAAATTGACTTCTGAATTTAAGTAAATTTCTTTCAATAGGATAAGTTAATAGTAAGTTATATTGTGATTGAAGTTCAACCCTTTGTTTAAATAAATCAATGTTAGGAGAGATTGCATAAATATTATCCAAGTCTTTAATTTGTTTTGAAATCTTATCAAACTCTTTTTTTCAGCTTCTTAAGCTTAGCTAGATAGGAGATTATCTGACCTCACAAATATGCTTTAAATGTATCCCATATAATCAATTTCGACACATCTCCTGTATTGTTAAAAAGAAAAAGAACTTTTATCTGAGTCTCAATAAATTTGACAAAGTTCAAACTTTGTAATAAATTTTCTGGAAAACGCCAAGGCAGGTTTACAATACTGACATCATTCAATTCAAAAGCTAAACTTTAAGGCGCAGGATCCGAAACAATGATAGCGTCATATTCACATTTCTGGACTTTGGACAAAAATCGGAAATCAGCTATAAAATAATCGATTCTCGAATATTTTTTGTGAACGTGTGAATAAAAGGAATAATCTCTGTCATTAGGATGTAGATGTCTCCAAATTTCGCTCAAACCATAATCGATTAAAAAGGAGTTAATAAGTGATGCTGAACAACTTGCAAGCCGCTCATTGGTTAAACTTTTGCCAATCAAAGGATTTAAACAACAGTTAAAATCACCACCCATTAACAACATATATTCATTTAAATCTGGCAACAAACCAAATACATTTTTAAAAAAAGAAGGATCATCTACATTAGGTCCATATGGATTAACCAGGACAATTTTTCTATTACAAATTGTTCCTTTGACGATTAAAAATCTACTGTTAGTATCTGACACAATGTCTTCTTGGTTAAATAAAATATTAGATTTAATAAAAATAGATACTCCCTTTGTTTTATTTTGACAAGTGGCACGATATTGAAGGTCCTTCCACATTAAAAAAAAATCTATTTTGATCGCCTGTTCTGTTATGTGTTTCTTGAGCGAAAATTATATCGGGTTGGAATCTATTAATAATTTTAAAAGTCTTCTTTCGCTTAATAGGATGATTCCAGCCACGTATATTCCAACTAATAACGTTTATCTGTTTAATTAGCATAAAATATTTTCTTAAACACGAAAATACACGCATACCAACGCGGGCTAATCAAAAATGGTAGTGATAAGTATAACCATATAGAAAACACGCATGCTCCGGAACTCCGTAATGGGAAAAAATACAATAAGAGAAAATCCCGCCCTGGCCGCTGAGCAACAAGCAAAGCCGAGGACTCGGGGCCTTCCCCTCTGGAGATTCTGGATCACACAGTAGCAGCGGCATTGAAGCAGGCATTTCAGAAGTTTCACCAGATGTTCCTCCGTGCTCTCACATCTGTCTCCATGAAATCAAGATTGTGCACAGCATCCTACTTGACAGATAATAGATATCATTCACCGGAGTGGCCGCTGCAAGCTGCGTCGCGCCACCATCGTCTCCTCCCACCGATCAAAGAACATCTTCAACATGTCAGAAATCTTCAAAGCTTGTTTTCTTTCAGAAAATTATTCAGCAGACCTAATACCATTCAAACCTCGGCCGCCACTGAAATAGAATTAACATAGTCCAATGCCTCTTTGGGATCCAAAAAAACACGTGGAGTCAAATCTTTAGGAAATAATTTTAATAGAGCTGGATAGCGATGTGATAGGAATAATCCCTTATCATGGGCTATCTTCATAGCTGGAACGAATTTGAACCGCTGTTCCATAACTTCCCATGGATAGTCGTCTTAAAAACGAATCTCGGAACCCTTGAATTTAAAAACTCTTGTGTTCCCTTGCACATTTTATGATTTGGTCTTTAACTTTGAAACGAAGAAAGCTGACCAAAACTGACCTTGGGTTATTCGGGTCTTGATATTTCAAAGTGAGAATTCTGTGCTCTTTTTCAATATCGGGAGGCTGAGGTAAAATATCCGGAAACATAGATTGAAACAAAGTAGCAAAATAGTCCAATAAATCCTCACTCTCAGATCCTTCCTTCAGTCCAACAATTCGAATATTATTCCGACGAGATCTTGCTTCCAGATAGATAATCTTAGGTTGAGACTGTTCCAAGCAGGCTGAAATATCCGCTATCTGACACTTCGACTCTTTAAGTTCAGAATTCAAGGAAATAATACTTTCCTCTGTGGAAATGATTTCATCTCCGAAGTGTTATTATCTATTTTCTTGTCAAGAGCCATCTACGCATGTTCTAAACGCTCAGCCCAAACAGGCATATCTTCTAATTTTTCTTTCGAAGTTTTTTCCTTTCCATTGCTGGACTCAGAAAGCTGCTTTCCACTTCTTAAAGATTGTGACATAATGATAACTATTTCCCTCTAAGATCCGACAAATAAAAGTTAAAAATTCAGAGTTTAAACTGGGGAAAAGGAAGAATTAAACGCAGCCACACAAATTGTGTGTTACTCCATTAGGCAGCAGGCGGAAGTCCCTTGATCGCATTTCTATAGCCTACAGCCCAACTGAGATATCGCTGCCCCATTTTTAGTACCTCCAGGCAGAGAGTTAGGTTTTGCTTGAGTTAGTTTGACGTTGTAACTGTCCCCTTTATTGATCATTGCGCTTGCTGTTGAACTTAAACAGAAGGCAGTTGACTGTGGTCATTAATCTCTAACAAAAATGGCAGGAGCTGACCAAATGGGAAAGAAGTGCAGACTTTATAGTGTGGAATATCTGAAGTATGGATTTGTCCCGCACTAAGCAACCAACAGCAGTCAATGTGTGTAGTGTGAAAAAGTTTTCACATCATTCAGGCTCCTTGAACATTCTGATAAAGGAAATAAGAACTTGGCTTATTTTCAGTCACTTTGTGAAGAAGTTCAAAAACACTTTAAAACATGTTTGCCAGCAAGCAAAACGATGATGGTTTGCATGC
Source organism: Mobula hypostoma (assembly GCF_963921235.1). Taxonomy (NCBI): domain Eukaryota; kingdom Metazoa; phylum Chordata; class Chondrichthyes; order Myliobatiformes; family Myliobatidae; genus Mobula; species Mobula hypostoma. The sequence goes on from NC_086099.1 coordinate 146,253,319, forward strand.
TTTATACAATATTTCAGTGCTCATTGCTAAATCTGGAAAGCCTCATACAACTGGAAAAGAACTGATTCTGCCCCAGGAAGGGAGGTTCTGAGTATGGTTTTGCATAAGTCACCAGACCAGATAATAAAGTGATTCCACTCAGCATCAACGAATTGATGAAATGTTTGAGAAGTTGGAAGCCATATTGTGCAACATATTTAGGGCAACAAAATTTGCTTTGCAGTACTATGAATCATCTTTGCCAGGCAATGAATCTCTGGTTCTTGGTTATATTCACTTCATAAAACATGATTCAAGAGTTGTTGGTTGCAAGAGAATTAGAAATAGATACAAAGGGAGAGTCAATATTTCCAGTTGTTGAGTAATTTTTCCAAAGAGAAGGACATTCCACGCACTGACTTCTTGCTTCTGGAATAGACGGCATACCATCAATGACAGGGCACCCGTGTGGAATTTTTACTTTCTTGACAATAGCTCTACCTAACATATTTACCTTTCACTTTGTAATTTGCAGACATCTTGTCGCAAAACACCTGCACAAGACATTAAATACTGTCATCACAGCAGTAAAAAATAATCGACGCATGCTGTCTATTCTCGACTACTTTGAGAGCTTTGTATTGAGAATAATGAACAGTTTGAAAACATGCTGTTGCACACAGAAGTCAGGTGGCTCTCAAAGGGAAGCTGGCTGAGATGCTTTTATGTGCTTTTTGAATCTGTGATGAAATTTTTTGAAGGCTTGAATGCTTCAGTTAGTAATCAACTCAAGAATATTAGGCATGATATTACTGATTGGTCAGAATTATTTGCAAAGTTTAATGAAATCAATCTTCAATTGCAAGGAAATGATATGAATTTTATCAAAGTCAAATCAGTTTTAACCACATTTCTGTCCAAGTTGACCCTATTTATGTGCAACATTGGCCTTCGCAACCTTTTCCAATTTCCAAGCCTCCTGGAGTTAGAAGAGAAAGCTAGAATAATAGATGTTCTGGGAGAATACTGTGCCCACCTGTGTGAGCTGCGTAAAGACATATCAGAGAGATTTCAGGATCTTCTCTTGATCCAATTCCAGATTGGGTAATAAATCCATTCCTGAAGACTTGTAATGAAGAGTTAACAGGAAGGATAGAGGAAGAACTGATCTCACTACAAAGTGACTTTTCAACTGAAGCTGCAGTTCAAGAAATCATATCAAGAATATTGATTGCAAAAACAAATTTTTGAATGCTATCCTGCGCTACGGAAAATGGTCAAGATGTTCTTAATTTCCTTTCCAACATGATATTTAGTGGCACATGCTTTCAGTGCAGTCACCCAACTTCTTTCAAAGCAACGAAACAGACTGCAAATTACTGAACGTGGGGATCTGAGACTTCTGATGACATTCAGCCTGATGTTGGATAGCTGATACTACTGCATCAAACCCAGCCATCTCATTAAGTTGTGAATAGTTGGACTATTAATGTACACTCTAAAATTATCCATGAAAATTGTTTATACTGTAATTAAAGAATTAATTTTAAATAGATTTGAATATTATTTGTCATTGCTTTGAATTTGCAGTTCCTATTTTCTTTCACTGCGCATCATAAATCAAATTTTTTTGTAGATTTTATGTAATTACCAGAAAGAGAGATGGGAGCACTGGGGATGTGTTCAGGGAGGCAAGGGAATGACTGGTTTAAACCCTCTCCATCAGCTCCAGTAAACTTACCCACAAGGATATTGGTCCTCCTTGGATTCAGGTGTAACCCACCCTTTTTGTACAGAAAAGATCCCAATTATCTGGAAATCTGAAATGCTGCCCCCTACACCAACTCTTCAGCCACACATTCATCTGCCAGATCATGCTTTTCTTACCTTCACTGGCATATGGTACAGTCAGCAATTCAAAGATTACCATCCTGGAGGTCCTGCTTTTCAGCATTCGACTTAACTCCTTATATTCTCTCCTCAGAACCCCTTCCCTTTTCCTGCCTATGCCATTGGTTTTAATACGTACCTTGACATTTGCCTGTTCACTCTTTCCCTCTTTAAAATGCTGTTAACCAGATCTGAGGTATCCCTAACGCTGATACCTGGGATCAGGGTGTTCCTTTCATATCCACAGAATCTCCTGTCTGTTCCTGTAACTATGGAATCTCCTATCACTACCACATTCCTCTTTTCAGAATCAGGTTTACTATCACTGACGTGTGATGTGAAATTTGTTAACTTTGCAGCAGCAGTTCAATGCAATACATAATCTAGCAGAGAGAGAGAAAAATAATAAATAAAATAAAACATAATAATAAACAAGTAAATCAATAATGTATATTGAATAGATTATTAAAAAATGCGCAAAAACAGAAATACTGTATATTAAAAAAAGTGGGGTAGTGTCCAAAGCTTCAAATTCCATTCTGGAATCGTATGGAAAGGGGAAGAAGCTGTTCCTGAATCGCTGAGTGTGTGCCTTCAGGCTTCTGTACCTCCTACCTGATGGTAACAGTGAGAAAAGGGCATGCTCTGGGTGCTGGAGGTCCTTTACAATGGACGCTGCCTTTCTGAGACACCGTTCCCTAAAGATGTCCTGGGTACTTTGTAGGCTAGTACCCAAGATGGAGCTGACTAGATTTACAACCTTCTGCAGCTTCTTTCAGTCCTGTGCAGTAGCTCCTCCATACCAGACAGTAATGCAGCCTGTCAGAATGCTCTTCACAGTACAACTATAGAAGTTTCTCTGCTTCCCTTCTGATGCAGACCCAATGCCAGAGACTCAGTCGCTGCAGCTTCCCCTGGTAGGTCATCCTCACCAACAGTATCCAAAGCAGTGCACTTATTATTGAGAATGGCCACAGGGTACTCTGCACCGGCTGACTATTCCCTTTCCCTTTCATGGCAGTCACCCAGGTGCCTGCCTTCTGTACTACTTCCCTGTAGCTCCTATCTATCACTTCCTCATTCTCCTGTTTGAGCTGAAGGTCATCCAGCTGCAGCTCCAGTTCCTTAACATGATCTCTAACAAGATGTAGTTATTAGGGAGATTGTAGGTCTCCCAGAGTTCCCACATCTCACATGAAGAACATGCCAACCCTGGACCAATTCTCACCACACTAGCTGTATATTAATAGACAGAGGTGGGAAAAATCTTACGTGCTTTACCTCTCCTTGCCTTTGCCTGTTGAGGAAGAGCTTCTTCCGCTCTGTGGATCGTTAAGATAGGGTAAAAGCAAATGCAATAATGATGCATCAAGTACTTACTTAAATCAGAGCATACTGTTTAAGATTCTGAAGCACCATTATTGTTTTCTAAGTGGAAGAAATTTTGTTGTATTAACTATACAAATGTAAGGGGGTTTCGACTTTTATGTTACTGCGGAGGCTAATTAAAATGGCGTCCTTGTTATGTTAATTTGGGGAATGCGGCTGTTGTGTTAAACGCTGAGAAAGTTTGCACTAGCGGCTTGTTTTTGCTTTAGAGTGTGGTAAGAGAATGCTATTAACCAATTGGGATAGTTGTTATGTTTTTGGTGTATTTGAAGATACTGTATGTGCAGGGTTTTGGGGGAGAAGGCGGGAGAGCGAGACAGAGGATGGACCAGGTGCTGTGAGTCCGCTAACGGGGTCGGACCCCGAGCGGGACGTTCAGCGAGGAGACGGAGACGGACTCGTGTGGAGCGTCTGGTCGACCACCGTTGTTGGTCCCAGGCGGCCGGTCGAGGTGGTCCGAGGGGTCGCAGGGTGAAGAAGAAGGTCCTTGAGCTCCAACGGTTTTTGTGCACGAAGAGATTGAACTTTGATAAGTGTGGCGCCTTTTATTTTCCTTTTATATTTTATTCTCTTTTAATTATATAGTTCCAGTAATATCTATAAACTGTAAATCATTTAATTGCATCTGGTGTATTGTCTGTTATTTGGGCGGCGTGGGGTACATCACACAGCATCCACACAAACTAATTACCCAGTTTGGCGGGGCCGAGGCTGTTTCCCTAGACGACAGCGAGCCGAGCGACCCTGAGGGTGGCCAGGGGGACTACATTGTGTGGGCTTTGTCTGAGATTGAGTCTGCTGGTATGCTGTGTGGGTGCCCTGTTTAAATCTGTAATGTGTGTCTCTGTGGGTTATTTGCTGGTTATTGCTGTATGCGTTGTGGGTGAGGTCTTTGTTCGAGTTCAGGCTGGCATTGACGAGTTGGAGGTGGAACTCGGGGCTGTCCATGCGGTTGGGAGAGAGAGGAAAGAGTGGTCTGATTTGGAGGTAGAGTCTGCGAATAAATGTTCTAGCTCTGACAGGCTCCACCTGGCGTTTGGGATAGTGTCCACCCCGAGAGGGGCGGAGACGTGGGCGGAGTGGATCTCAATTGTTAGATGAGTGGCAGTGCTCGGTGGAGGGAGTGCGACAGGGATTGGTTGAAAGTTTGAGTAGGCGGGCTGGTGACGGTGTTAGAGCTGTCAGGTTCACTTACACCATAGTGACAGCTGTCAGTTATTTGAAAGAAGGGGGAAAGTTTTCAGTGTGTCTTCTCTGGCTAGGAGGGGGGCTAAATTGCTTGCAGTGCCAGGGGGATCATTTCTTGGGATCAGTTGTTCAGCTGATCAGAGAGGTGTCGGGAAACTTAGTGGAGGCCCGGGGGGGAACGGCTTGGGGTCATGTTCCCAGCAATGTACCGATGAACTTCCGAAAGGAAAAGACCCTATTCCTGAAGGCTTAGAGGGGCCCCAGGGTGTCGCTATGGACAGAGGGAAGCGATGCTAAAGCTATCCTCGACCCCGGGGCACAGATCAAGTTGTTGTACAGTTCGTTTTACAACCGGTGTCTGAAGCATTTACCCTTGACAACCGCAAGGGCACCGGAGACTTTGGGTACTAGTGGCAGTAGTTATCCAGAAGACGATGATTGGTTAATGACCCTGGAGTTCATGGAGGCATTTTCTGGGCACCCAGCGTGTCGAGTTGCTTCTGAGGACGTGTGTAGCAGCCTTGAGCCGGTACCAAATTTAAACGAGACCCGGCGGTGGTATGGCTTGGGGAAAGTAGCTGAGGGTGAGACCTTCTTAGTAGATGCTCCAAACTACCACAAGGGAGGGGAGTTGACCACTGAAGACACCTCAGTGAGAGAGAGGTTGCGGCAAATGTACCCCGGCACCGGGGAAGATGGAGGAAGCTTGTGTGTGGGACATGCGATGTGGTTTAATGTGCTGGATCTGAGGAGTGGATGTTGCCAGATCCTGAGGAGTGCGGCTGTTGAGCTGAAGATGGCCTTTACTAGTTCCCTAGGATTCTTCCGATCTGAAAAGATGCCCAAGGGCATATCTGGAGCCCCTGCATCCTTCCCGCGGGGCATGAGGAAAACCATGGTGGAAGTGAAGGTGTGTGGAGTTTTGACGTATGTGGATGACCGCCTAGAGCTTGGATTCGCCTGGGGGGACTGCGAGGCGAGGCGAGTGGCTGAGCCCGGGCGACCGAAGTGAAGTGTCAAATGTGGAGGAGTTTTTGGCCAGTGGAGCTTGGTGCAATGTGAGAAAAATGACCCGACATACCAGTTGAACTTCCTGGTGTTGGGACAGACGGTGGTGGACTGGGGGATGGAAACCCAGGTCGTCAATCTGAATGAGACACAGGGAAGAGAGGGGATTTGTACTGCACTGCGGTCATGTACTGATGAATTAATCCAGCGAGAAGAAACAATGACCCACCTTCGAAGGGATCAGCAGAAACTCAAGACGTCGATTCAGAACAGATTGGAAGACTTGCAAGTTGGGGAAGATCAAGGAAGTGGTCTGACTAAGGTCAACAGAAAACCGAGAGCCCTGGGAGGGGAGTTTGACTACGCTCCCAAAGAGGTAAAAAAATGGAGGACAGATCTCGGAAAAGGGAGGCGGACGCTTGAAAGGAACCTAAAGATGACTATCGCAAGTTTAAAAGAAGTGGAAAAACTGAAAGTTGACCTGGAAGACGCCCTCAGGAAGAAACAACCGGAGGCTGAACATACTTTAACTGCTGCTTTTCAGGTCAGTGCAGAAGAAGCTGGTGGGATAATTGCGTCCCAGATTGAGATGGCCAGGAACCCTGAGTCAGAACTGCGGAGGCTGTGGCGAGAGTTGAAGGAGTCTCTGAAGAAGCTGATGTCTCGACTGCAGGAGGCTGAAGGGGTAGCCCCGGCTAAATGTTTCAGTTTGGAGGAACTTAAACAGTAGCTACCGATCGAGGGAATGAGGAAGGATACGGATTCGAAGGATGATGTGCTGCACATGTGGAACATGCTGCCTTTCGCTAACTTCCCCGTGATTGAGGAAGAGACCTTTGGCCCTTCTCCCACTGAGTCAGGTGTAGTGGGGAAGGCTAGCTGTGGGCAGTCTGAGTTACGGCAGGATCAGGAAGGAGGAGAGGCGGGGCCCCAGACACGGGACAGGGGGCTCCGAGCTGTAGTGGTGGCCTGAGTGAGAGAGGAGTGGGCAAGCAGGCCCGAGGTATCCCTAGTAGTGTCTGAGCCTTTTGGGTTTAGGTGAGGGGGTACGGAGGTCTCGGAGGGTTAAGAAGCTCCCAGATAGGTTGGCCTATGTAGCGCCTGTGGGACGGGAGTAAGGTCCACTGTTTGGGGAACACTGTCACTGTGTGTGTTGTGTGTCTGCAGGACTGGTTGGCGAGTTATTTAGAAGTCATGAGGACATGACTTTATTTGGTGGGGGGAGAGTGTAAGGGGGTTTCGACTTGTTACTGTTTCTTGTTACTTGTTTCGACATGTTACTGCGGAGGCTAATTAAAATGTCTTTGTTATGTTAATCTGGGGAATGCGGCTTTGTTGTGTTAAACGTTGAGAAAGTTTGCGCTAGCAGCTTGTTTTGGTTTAGAGTGTGATAAGAAATACGCTATTAACCAATTAGGATAGTTGTTATGGTTTTAGTTTATTTGAAGATACTGTATGTGCGTGGTTTTGGGGCAGAAGGCGGGAGAGCGAGACAGAGGATGGACCAGGTAGTGTGATGTCCGCTAACGGGGTCGGACCCCGAGCGGGACGTTCGGCGAGGAGATGGAGACGGACTCGTGTGGAGCGTCTGGTCGACCACCATTGTTGGTCCCAGTCGGCCGGTCGAGGTGGTCCGAGGGGGTCGCAGGGTGAAGAAGAAGGTCCTTGAGCTCCAACGGTTTTTGTGCACGAAGGGATTGAACTTTGATAAGTGTGGTGCCTTTTATTTTCCTTTTATATTTTATTCTCTTTTAATTATGTAGTTCCAGTAATATCTATAAACTGTAAATCATTTAATTGTATCTGGTGTATTGTCTGTTATTTGGGCGGCGTGGGGTACATCACACAGCATCCACACAAACTAATTACCCAGTTTGGCGGGGCTGAGGCTATTTCCCTAGACGACTGCGAGCCGAGTGACCCTGAGGGTGGCCGGGGGGGGCTACACAAATTAATAATGATCTGGAGGAAACCAAACTAAAGATTACATGAAGTGCCATTTTATCAAATGAATAATCCAGTAGATTTCCAGATACCAAGAAAATATTTATGAGATGGTTATTTTAAGTATCTATGATCTTGTATATATTTAAAAGAATGGATCAACTATGAGATCTTCCTAGTTGCTCAGTGTATTTTGAGAAGTAATTCTCAAAATTGGATATGTTAACCCAGAAAGAGAAAATTGTGAGGAGGTGACCACCATTTTTGAGGACTAAAAATCCAGAAAGTAGCTGTTTCACTTTGTGGGGAACCAGATGAAACATTTCAGCATTTGAGGAAGTGTATATTCTAAAAAAAATCGATGAGGATATTGGATCAGTTATTGTGGAGCAATGCCGATGAAGCTGAATGTTCATCTTCATTACCCTGTGAAATTGACAACTTTAGGAAATCCCTGCGTTTCTTTGAAAACATCAGGTTCCCAAAATCTCTGTCAGTGATGCAGCAGCGAGCATCAAATTAAATTCAGTAAGGTAGCAATTGTTTGTTGTTGTTCCCACCACTTCGGATGGCCATCTGTGTGAAGAACTTGTTCCATGTTTGAGCTGGTCATTTGAATACTTTCCCATTGAATTGCATGGAGTGAAATTCCAAGAATACATACTCGTTTTGTAGCATTTTAGCTTGATTAGATGTGTGGGTCAAGTGTCCTGACTTTTTTTTAACTTATTTTTTTAATATTATATGTCATTGAGTGTTTTAACAGTTCATTCAGTTTTTAAACGGTCCTGGAGGCGTGACTTAGACAATGGCCAGATCCTTTTCCTCCTCTGTGACTGGCTTTCGACGCCCCAAACGTCGTTGCCTTTGTGTTGCAGCCTCTCTGCTTACATGGTGCAATCATCTTTCCTCTGTAAGTTCCTACTGTGAGAAGCTCCAAGCCTTTTGGTGTTTGGGTTGCTCACTGCTGAGTGTGAAATCTGTTTCATTATTTCAGTGAGCGTGTGGTAAATCTCTGGAATAGGTTCACAAAGGATAGAGTGAAAACCATTTTTGTTTTATTAGTAATACAAATCAATGCATTTTGTACACAGTACAGTTCTATAGTGTATTTGAATAATCTGGAAATTGTCAGGAGAGAACAGGCTACTTTAGGTGGAGCTTCAAAATCGCTTCTCCCATTGTCATTTTAATCATCGTATACAGTGGTATGCAAAAGTTTGGGCACCCCGGTCAGAATTTCTGTTACTGTGAATAGCTAAGCAAGTAAAAGATGACCTGATTTCCAAAAAGCATAAATTTAAAGATGACACATTTCTTTAATATTTTAAGCAAGATTACTTTTTTATTTCCATCTTTTACAGTTTCAAAATAACAAAAAGGGAAAAGGGCCCAAAGCAAAAGCTTGGGCACCCTGCATGGTCAGTACTTAGTAACACCCCTTTGGCAAGTATCACAGCTTGTTAACGCTTTCTGTAGCCAGCTGAGAGTCTTTCAATTCTTGTTTGGGGAATTTTCACCCGTTCTTCCTTGCAAAGGTCTTCTAGTTCTGTGAGATTCTTGGGCCGTCTTGCATGCACTGCTCTTTTGAGGTCTGTCCACAGGTTTTCAATGTTTAGGTTGGGGGACTGTGAGGCCCATGGCAAAACCTTCAGTTTGCGCCTCTTGAGGTAGTCCATTGTGGATTTTGAGGTGTGTTTAGGATCATTATCCTGTTGTAGAAGCCATCCTCTTTTCATCTTCAGCGTTTTTACAGACAGTGTGATGTTTGCTTCCAGCATTTGCTGATATTTAATTGAATTCATTCTTCCCTCTACCAGTAAATGTTCCCCGTGCCACTGGCTGCAACACAAGCCCAAAGCATGATCGATCCACCCCTGTGCTTAACAGTTGGAGAGGTGTTCTTTTCATGAAATTCTGCACCCTTCTTTCTCCAAACATACCTTTGCTCATTGTGGCCAAAAGTTCTATTTTAACTTCATCAGTCCACAGGACTTGTTTCCAAAATGCATCAGGCTTGTTTAGATGTTCCTTTGCAAACATCTGACGCTGAATTTTGTGGTGAGGATGCAGAAAAGGTCTGATGACTCTTCCATGAAGGTCATGTTTGTGTAGGTGTCGCTGCACAGTAGAACAGTGCACCACCACTCCAGAGTCTGCTAAATCTTCCTGAAGGTCTTTTGCAGTCAAATAGGGGTTTTGATTTGCCTTTCTAGCAATCCTATGAGCAGTTCTCTCGGAAAGTTTTCTCAGTCTTCCAGACCTCAACTTGACCTCCACCGTTACTGTTAACTGCCATTTCTTAATTACATTACGAACTGAGGAACCGGCTACCTGAAAACACTTTGCTATCTTCTTATAGCCTTTTCCTGCTTTGTGGGCATCATTTATTTCAATTTTCAGAGTGCTTGGCAGCTGCTGAGAGGAGCCCAAAGTTGCTTATTGTTGGGACAAGGTTTGAGGAGTCAGGGTATTTATAAAGCTTTGAAATTTGCATCACCTGGCCTTTCCTAACGGTGATTGTGAACAAGCCATAGCCCTAACAAGCTAATTAAGGTCTGAGACCTCGGTAAAAGTTACCTGAGAGCTCAAATCTCTTGGGGTGCCCAAACTTATGCACGGTGCTCCTTTCCTTTTTTACCACTCTAAAATTGTACAAAACAAAAATAATACACTAATCTTGCTTAAAATATTGAAAAGAATGTTTCATCTTTAACCTTATGACTTTTGGAGATCAGTTCATCTTCTGCTCACTTAACTATTCACAGTTTCAAAAATTTTGACCACGGGTGCCCAAACTTTTGCGTGCCACTGTATCTGAAAGCCCTGTAAGATAACTGCAATAGCTATGTGCATTTTAATTACCATAAATTTAATTAAAAATCTCCATTAATCCTGCATGCATGGGACATTGATGTTCCGAGAAAAAGAGATTTTTGGACTAATGGATGTTACTCCAACATTTTTAATATATGTTTTTAAAAAAATGATGCACAGCAACAGTTGAGTAAGTTGCAAGGAAATATGAGAATCAGAAGTAGGGAGTTCAAAGAGACTCCAGGAACCAGAGCCCAGGAGAGTGGGCAGTGAATGAAGCAAATGCCACCTGATGACCCAGGTATCAAACCTTCAGGATTTCCAAATGGTCAGTTGAAGCATGGTCATTTTATCTATGATTTCTGATCCTGTAACAGCAACAGTTGACTACAGTGAGCAACTTTGAAAAGTAACGTCAGTATTCTCGAACAATTATTTTTCTGCACTACTTGTTTATATTTGCCTCAGATTAAACAGGAAGCTGTTTGGTAGACATCAGCTGATATAAAACTGCAATGAAGCATTCTGCATGCCACTGTTCCAAAGGAGATGTTGGATTGTGGGTAATTGGGCACTTGGTAAGTCCAATGAAAAGAAGTTAGGTTTAAGCAGAGTGGCCATTGTGGGAATGGGCCAATGTTAGAGTGGGAAGTTCAGGCTTTGCCTCATAGAGGCTTTGGAGAGGAGAGGAGGAGGCTGTAGGTAGCTTTTTTTTTTGCTTAAAATTTTTTTCTTTCTCATTGCACAGTTAGAGCAGGATAGGATAGTGGAATGCTTCTCTTGCAGTATGTGGGAGGCTTCCAGTGGCCCGGATGATCACACCTGCAAGAATTGCATTCAGCTACAGCTTGTTTTAGACTGTGTTAAGGATTTAGATCTGGAATTAGGTGAATTCTGGATCATTTGGGACAATGAGGGGGTGATAGGACATACAAGGAGACAGTTACACCCAAGGTACAGGGTTCAGGTAACAGATTGATGGGGTAAGGCAGATTAATAGTTTGGTACAGACTCAATGGGCCAAAGGGACTGTTTCTGTGCTGTAGTGTTCTATGACTCTATTTGCAATTAACGTTTGTGCACATCAAGGTATGTATTTTCGTGTGGGAAGTAAGGTCTCATGACCCATACCAGTCTCAAGTATTTTTTTTTGCTTTTTCTAGAGGCAGAGCAAAAACTCCATTTGCACTGTGCTAACCAAGCTTTAACTTTAAAAGCTTATTTCTTTACATAACTTTTGTTAAATCCTCATAAAGAACTCTAATAGACCTCACAAATAACCTGATTGTTCTGAGCCCAAGTAGTAGTAGAGTGAGCAACCCATGTAAATATTTCCCAGCCATAGATGATCCCTAGAATCCTGTATTGATGGCTTTTGAACATTAGCTTTAACAAGACTAGATTTGAAAATTAACCATTATTTAACTTATAATGTTCTGGTTTGCCTTGCATTTTTCTTCTAAAATTCTATCCTAACTTTGGATAATTGTTTTATGTAATCTGTTGAACAGATTACTTTTGAACAAATGATTTTGTTATATTTGGTCAATGTTGCATAAATGGTTAAAATGTCATGTTAAGTTTCCCATTTGTTTACTTGAAAACATTGGACTGCTTGTAAATATTTAAAATGTGGTTTTGGAATCAGTAACGTATAACACTGTAATTCTAAATTTTCCAAATTAAAACAGGCTTACCTTATGATTGCAAAAATAAAATATTTGATGTCGTCTTGGTCAGCCAGAAAGAGGAAAGAAACAATACTTTAATAGAAACCATACAAAATACAGCACAGAAACAGGTCTTTTGGCCCTTCTTGGCTGTGCCAAACCATTTTCTGCCTAGTCCCACTGACCTGCACACGGACCATATCCCTCCGTACACCTCCCATCCATGTATCTGTCCAATTTATTCTTAAATGTTAAAAAAGAACACGCATTTACCACCTCATCTGGCAGCTCATTCCATACTCCCACCACTCTCTGTGTGAAGAAGCCCCCCTAATGTTCCCTTTAAACTTTTCTCCCCTCACCCGTAACCCATGTCCTCTGGTTTTTTTCTCCCCTTGCCTCAGTGGAAAAAGCCTGCTTGTATTCACTGTATCTATACCCATCATAATTTTATATACCTTCATCAAATCTCCCCTCATTCTTCTACGCTCCAGGGAATAAAGTCCTAACCTATTCAACCTTTCTCCGTAACTGAGTTTCTCAAGTCCTGGCAACATCCTTGTAAACTTTCTCTGCACTCTTTCAACCTTATTTATATCCTTCCTGTAATTTGGTGACCAAAACGGAACACAATACTCCAGATTCGGCCTCACCAGTGCCTTATACAACCTCATCATAACATTCCAGCTCTTATACTCAATACTTTGATTAATAAAGGCCAATATACCAAAAGCTCTCTTTACAACCCTATCTACTTGTGACGCCACTTTTAGGGAATTTTGTATCTGTATTCCCAGATCCCTCTGTTCTACTGCACTCCTCAGTGCCTTACCATTAACCCTGTCTGTTCTACCTTGGTTTGTCCTTCCAATGTGCAATACCTCACACTTGTCTGTATTAAACTCCATCTGCCATTTTTCAGCCCATTTTTCCAGCTGGTCCAAGTCCCTCTGCAGGCTCTGAAAACCTTCCTCACTGTCTATTACACCTCCAATCTTTGTATCATCAGCAAATTTGCTGATCCAATTTACCACATTCTCATCCAGATCATTGATATAGATGACAAATAACCATGGACCCAGCACTGATCCCTGTGGCACACCACTAGTCACAGGCCTCCACTCAGAGAAGCAATTCTCTACCACCACTCATTGGCTTCTTCCATTGAGCCAATGTCTAATCCAATTTACCACCCCTCCATGTATACCTAGCGACTGAATTTTCCTAACTAACCTCCCATGTGGGACCTTGTCAAAGGCCTTACTGAAGTCCATGTAGACAATATCTACTGCCTTCCCTTCCTCCACTTTCCTGGTAACCTCCTCGAAAAACTCCAAGAGATTGGTCAAACATGACCTACCACGCACAAAGCCATGTTGACTCTCCCTAATAAGTCCCTGTCTATCCAAATGCTTGTAGATTCTGTACTCCCTCTAGTAACTTACCTACTACCGACGTTAAACTCACCGGCCTATAATTTCCCGGATTACTTTTCGATCCTTTTTTAAACAACGGAACAACATGAGCCACTCTCCAATCCTCTGGCACCTCACCTGTAGACAGCGACATTTTAAATATTTCTGCCAGGGCCCCCGCAATTTCAACACTAGTCTCCTTCAAGGTCCGAGGGAATGCTCTGTCAGGTCCCGGGGATTTATCCACTTTAATTTTCCTCCAGTCAGCAAGCACATCCTCCTTTTCAATCTGTACAGTTTCCATGATCTCACTACTTGATGTCTTCAATTCCATAGACTTCATGCCAGTTTCCTTAGTAAATACAGATGCAAAAAACCTATTTAAGATCTCCCCCATTTCCTTTGATTCCGCACATAGCCGACCACTCTGATCTTCAAGAGGACCAATTTTATCCCTTACAATCCTTTTGCTCTTAATATACCTGTAAAAGCTCTTTGGATTATCCTTCACTTTGACTGCCAAGGCAACCTCATGTCTTCTTTTAGCCCTCCTGATTACTTCCTTAAGTATTTTCTTGCACTTCTTATACTCCTCAATCACATGATTTACTCCCTGTTTCCTATACATTTCATACAACTCCCTCTTCTTTATCAGAGTTGCAATATCCCTTGAGAACCAAGGTTCCTTATTCCTATTCAATTTGCCTTTAATCCTGACAGGAACATACAAGCTCTGCACTCTCAAAATTTCTCCTTTGAAGGCTACCCACCTACCAATCACATCTTTGCCAGAGAACAACCTGTCCCAATGCACGTTTTTTAGATCCTTTCTCATTTCTTCAAGTTTGGCCTTCTTCCAGTTCAGAACCTCAACCCTAGGACCAGATCTATCTTTGTCCATGAACAAATTGAAACTAATGGTGTTATGATCACTTGAACCAAAGTGCCCCCCTACACAGACTTCCGACACTTGTCCTAACTCGTTTCCTAACAGGAGATCCAATATTGCATCCCCTCTAGTTGGTCCCTCTATATATTGATTTAGAAAACTTTCCTGAACACATTTTACAAACTCTAAACCATCTAGACCCCTAACAGTATGGGAGTCCCAATCAATGTATGGAAAATTAAAATCCCCTACCACCACAACTTTATGTTTCCTGCAGTTGCCTGCTATCTCTCTGCAGATTTGCTCTTCCAAGTCTCGTTGACTATTGGGTGGTCTGTAATACAATCGCACTAATGTGGCCATACCTGCCCTGTTTCTCAGCTCCACCCATAAGGACTCAGTAGACAAGCCCTCTAATCTGTCCTGCCTGAGCACTGCTGTAACATTTTCCCTAACAAGCAATGCTACTCCCCCACCTTTCATTCCTCTGCCTCGATCACATCTGAAATATCGGAACCCTGGAATATTAAGCTGCCAGTCCTGCCCCTCCTGTAGCCAAGTTTCACTAATTGCTATAACGTCATAATTCCACGTGTCAATCCACACCCTCAACTCATCCGCCTTCCCCGCAATACTCCTAGCATTGAAGTATATACACCTCAGAAGATTTTTACCACCACTCACAACCTTTCTATCAGCGGATTTGCTTGAACTTTTAACATCATTTATTTTCACCCCAGCCACACTGTCAGCTCTGGCACTCTGGTTCCCATCCCCCTGCAAATCTAGTTTAATATTGAAATTCATGAGAATACATTGAATTATTGTAGATAGGCATGTACATGAAACAGATTTTTATGAGCAAAAATATTTATGTGAACTATAAATTGGAAACAGTTGATTAATTGTAGTTGATATTTTAAATTAAATCATAAAATTAATTAGAACAGAAATTTTGCTATTTCAGTTGAGCCTGTTTGGTTATTAAATGCTTCAGATGTAGGGACAGTGCAGCTTGATCTGGACAGTGTTGTAATGATTGTAAAATTCTTTATTATATACTTGATCCTTTTGGTTTTAATATTTTCCCCATTTCTCTTAGTGTATTCCATCTTTTCACAAGTGCAATCAGATCGGAATCTTTATCCATCTTCTGGAGTCCTTTTTGTGCATGTTTTGAAGAGAGAATACTTCAAAGGGGAATTTCCTCCCTACTCAAACAAACTCGGTGAGTGAGGTTCTGCTAATCCATCTGAGTTACCCAAGGTGTACTGTAGACTTAGTTAAAGTTTCAAACATTCTTTTGTTTGGTACAAGCAAAAGGTAATGTTTAGAAATGTATTTTTTGATCACTGAATCAAATTAGTTTTGCAGGTATTTTGTTACAAAATATTTTGGGTGGATGTTCAAATAGAATTTAATGTTGCACAAAGCTTGGGAGATGCTAACTTTGGATAGGAATCTCTGTTGTTTTGACTACATTTTTGTACATAATATCAATTTTCAGATTTGTCTTTTTGTAAAAATTCATTATTTCAGTTTTCTAAAATTGTCTAAATTGAGAATCGTTAAAAATAATAGTAGCTAAGTTGTAAATTTCTCCACACAAGTACAATTGTAACAGATTTAAGAACCTGGCACAGACAGATTGGATTGGGTCTAGTATTGGCACAGATCAGAGTTTTTTTTGTCAACAGTTGCATATGCATAATAACTTGGCTAAGGATAAGTCATCAAATTTAAGTTGAAAACAAATAAATATAATAAATAAATAGAGATGGAAATGTAAAAGCAATTTTAATAAAGTAGGTAATTAAATGAAGGCTTTGAAGTGCTATAATTGAGGCATTGACTCTTTGTTGGTCTATGATCTTGAGTGCTAACAACACACTGTACTTCATCACGAGAGCCTTGCTCGTATAAACCTTGGTAAGTGAATATTGGCACATTATTTGACTTTTCGGCCCACCATTCCCAAACGAGGTTTTTTTCAGCAATAGATAACTAAAGTTTATTTGAAAGCAATTAGCAGTCGTGCTATGACAAAGTTTACCTTCATTTCTGTTCGCACTGATCTTATTTGTCATTTTTATTTTGTTATTTTGACTAAAAATTACAAAATTTGGCAGAGAAGAGTACCAGGACTCTAGTCTACATTACTCAATGGAACCACTAAAGGAGCTGGTTTATAATGAGATTATCGATTATCTAAATGCTTGATTTACTGCACTAAGTATAACCATCTTTGCTGATCCTAAGTGGAATGCATTCTTAAGTTACAAACCCATATTAGATTTTTTAAAAAAAGTAACCCAGTGATTGAAATGAAGAAATGCAGATTTTCTTTTGGTTTTGGAATTACCTTGCTAACATGTTGCACATTTTTGTTATAGCTGACTCTAGGAATGATCCAATTACATTTAAGACAAATCTAAAAGGGTACCCAGACAGGCCTGGCTGGCTACGATACATACAAAGAACTCCCTACAGTGACGGAGTACTTTATGGATCACCAACTATTGAGAATGCTGACAAAACAACAGTAATTGAGGTAACATCATAACCTGATGGATGAAGTGTTGTTGTTCAGGAATTCAGTGGATTGCAATTTTATAAGTATTGCGGTATTTTTTCAATATATTGATCTATTTTTCAATACTTGGAAGATATAAAGCTATTTTGCCGCCCATATTTCCTTATATTGTAGGAAGATCATCAAGCCTGTGCTGGCTCAGAGTAATCCTATACCCCCACTAAATTCTCTTGCAACTTACTCTCCCCACATTTCCATCAGTTCCACACCCACCTATACAAAAGTCAGTTTGAAGTTGGCCAGTTAACCGACTAGACAGCAAGTCTTTAGCATGTGGGAGGAAACCCATGCACTCACAGGTAAAACGTGCAAGATTGATGAGGGCAGGAATGGACTTTGGTCCTTTGGTTGAGCTTAGTTACTCTGTGGTCCTAGTCTATCTCACTGCACAAAACGGAATTTACACCCCTCACTAAGTGAAGTAATGGTAGCAAAATCACCTCCAAATAAACATATAAATGAAAAGTTTAATGACCTCTAAATTAGATGTGATCATTGTGATCAAGAAGAAGGTTAACCGGGTTATTAATATAATAGCCATTAGAGGTAAGTTACACTGATACTCCATTTGGGTACTGCAAGCACCCTTTGACTCCTTTGTAATGTTAGTCAAAAATGGTCAGTCAGCTGTGTTTGGAGATGAGCTCATGTCTTTGGCATCAAAGAAGTATACAAAAATATTGACCATGGTGCCAGGGTCAGGGACATCTCAGATTGGGTGCACAGCATTCTTATGGGAGAGGGTGAGCAGCCAGAGGTCATCAGAATCAGGTTTATTATAATCACCGGCATGTGTCGTGAAATTTGTTAACATGGTACAAATTGGTACCATTGACATGGGTAGGAAAAAGGACGAGGTCCTAAAGAGATAATATAGGGAGCTAGGTAGGAAGCTGAAAAGCAGGACCTCAAGGATGGTAAGATTTAGACTATTGCCTGTACCATGTGCCAGTGAGCGTAAGGGTAGGACGATTTGGCAAATGTATGTGCAGCTGAAGAACTAGTGCAAGGGGCAGGTTTCAGATATTTGGTCATTGAGGAAGGTACAACTTGTACAAAAGGAATAGGTTACACTTGAATTCGAGGGGGACCAAAATCCTTGTGGGAAGATAACATTTGTTTTCATGGGCGACTTTAACATCCCTAATATTGATTAGCACCTGCTTTGTGCAAAAGATTTAGATGGGGTGGAATTTATTAGGTGTGTTCAGGAAGATATTCCTGATGCAATATGTAGACAGAATGGCTGGAGGAGAGGCCATTCTGGATCTAGTGCTAGGCATTGAACCAGGTCAGATGTCAGATCTCTCGGAGGAGGAGTATTTTGGAGACAGTGACCACAACTCTGACCTTTCCTAAAGCTTTGGACAGGCATAAGAGCAGATCGTGTGGGAAAGTATTGAATTGGAGGAGGATGAATTATAATATGGGAGCGTAAAATGGGAATGGATGTATTGAGGGAAGCACACAATGGAAATGTGGAAGTTGCTTAGGGAGCAATTGCATAGCGTTCTGGATTGGTTTGTCCTGTTGAGGGACTGAGCATTTGGAGAAGCATAATCTCATTAGAGCAGGTAAACATGGCTTTGTGAGGGGTAGCTCATGCCTCATGAGCCTGATTGAATTCTTTGAGGAAGTGACAAAACAAATTGATAAAGGCAGAGCGGTGGATGTGGATTTCAGAAAGGCATTTAACAAAGTTCCGCGGGGTCGATCCACTCAGAAAGTCAGTATGTCGAGGATTGATGGAAACTCATCTGTGTGGATTCGGTATCTGCTTGACCATAGAAGGCAGAGGGAGGTAGTTGATGGACCATATACTGTCTGGAGGTCAGTGACCAGTGGTGTTCTGAGGGAATCTGTTCTGGGACCCCTGCTCTTTATAAGGATGAGGAGGTGGGAGGGTGGGTTATTAAGTTTGCAGATTGTGGTTAGAAGCAGAATCAGGTTTAATATCACTGGCATATGTTGTGGCAGTAGTACAGTGTAGTACATAATAAAACACTATGAATTACAGTAAGTACATAAATACATATAAATTAAGTAAATAGTGCCGGGGGGGTGGGGTGGGGTGTGGAATACGTAGTATGCATGGATTCACTGTTGATTCAGAAATCTGATGGCGGATGCAGCTGTTCCTAAAAAGCTGAATGTGTGTCTTCACGCTTCGGTACCACCACGATGCTGGGGAGGCTGGTGCCCCTGATGGAGCTGGCTGAGTTTGCAACTTCCTGCAGATTTTTCCGATCCTGTGCAGTGAGTGAACCTTCCATACTACATGGTGAGGTAACTAGTTGGAATGCTCTCCAAGGTACCACTTTAGAAATTTGTGAGAGTCTTTGATGACATGCCAAATCTCCTCAAACTCCAAATGAAATATAGCCGCTATCACGCCTTCTTTGTAATGGCATCAATATGATAAATCTTCAGAGATACTGACAGCCAGGAACCTGAAACTGCTCACCCTTTCTACTGCTGATCATTTGATGAAGACTGGTGGTTGTAGATAGTGCGGAAAATTGTCATAGATTACAACAGGACGTTGATGGGTTGCAAAGCTGGGTGGAGAATTGGCAGATGGAGTACAGTTTAGAAAAAGTGTGTGAAGGGCTCTATTTGGAAGGCCAAACTTGAAGTTTGAATATGGGGTTAATGGCAGGATTCTTAACGGTGTGGAGGAATAGAAGGAGATTTGGGTCCACGTCCAGATCCCTCAATGTTACAATACAGGTTGATAGGGTGGTTAAGAAGGTGTGCGGTGTGTTGGCTTTCATTAGTTGGGGTATTGAGTTCAAAAGCCACGAGGTAATAGGCCACACTTGGAATATTGTGTTCAGTTCTGGTTGCATCATTATAGGAAGGATGTGGAAGCAGGGTATAGTGGAGATTTACCAGGATGCTGCCTGGCTAGACTGCTTATCTTATGAAGATAGGTTGAGCAAGCTAGAGCTTTTCTCTTGGAGTGAAGGAGGATGAGAGATGGCTTGGTAGAGCTGTATAAGATGATAGGCATAGATCGAGTGGACAGCGGGAGACTTTATCCTGGGGTGGAAGTGGCTGATATGAGGGGATATAACTAAAGTGCTTGGAGGGAAATATAGGGAGATACCAGGTAGGTTTTTTAAAACACAGAGTGGAGGGTGCGTGAAATACAGTGCCAAGGTTGGTAGTAGAGGTGGATACATTAGGGACATTTAAGACGCTCTTGCATAGGCATGTGGATGAAAGAAAATCAGAGAAATATGTGAGAGATTGATCTTTAACTGATCGTTATTTGATCTTGGAGTAGATTAAAGGGTTGGCACAATATTGTGCGTCGAAGAGCCTATATTCCATCTCTCAGGTTTATGAAGGCATTCTTAAAATATTCAGAAACTCTCCCTCTACCACACTTCATTATCTTTTGCGTCTGTTATAGTCTTACACTTTTCCAATAACCTCTTGCTATTTATATTCTTCAATGTGAATTTTATTCGCCAGCATTTTTTTCTCTCTGTACTTTTCTAAGTTCCCTTATAATTATGTTTCTTAACTTCACATACTCCTCCAGAGTTTTTGGTTCATTAGAAGATTGGTGTCTGTCACAAGTTTCCCCTTTTATTTTTCTCCTGTGCTCTCTGTGCCTTGACAATCTAGGAGCCCGAGATTGGAGAGTACCATTTGTGTGGGAAGTTGTTTACACAGATTCCTCCCTCAATGTCTCTGTTGCTTGGAAACAGGTTTATCTCCTTGGTTCAGTCTATTGCTAAGTCGCTTTTCACTTGACTAAAAATGGTGTTGCCCTAGTTTAGAATCTTTGTTCTTATTTTATTCATTTCCTTCTCCATAAATTATGATTATGCTCTCAATGTATTTCGTACAGATATTCCTTTCACCTACCAGCTCACTAATGAAGACTATATCCAAAATTGCCCCTATTACCCACCGGTGTTTTAAAAAAAATCCTGAATAAATTTGAGGAATTCTGTGCTCTCTTTACCTTGCAAACTGATGGTCTTCCAGTTGACAACTGGGTAATAGAGAGAGGGACAAGTGTGGAGACTGAATTTTTCTCCTAGGTCTTATGGTCTTCACCCACTTTCTTATGCTGGCTTCTTCCTCTTTTTTTTCCAGTCGTGATGAAGAAATATTGACATAGAACATAGGGCAAAGAAAAGGACAGCACAGAAACAGGCCCCTTGGCACACAAAGTTGTGCTGACTCAAATTAGTAATCAAATAGCCAACTGAACTAATCTCTTCTGCCCACTCAATGTCCATATCCTTCCATTTTCCTCACATTCATGTGCTTTTTGTCTCTTAAAAGTCTATCTGCCTCTACCATCACCCCAGGCAGCTCATTCCTGGTATAAATAAATATTAAAATATCACCTCTCATATCTCCTTTGAAATGACTCCCTCTCAGCTTAAATGCATGCCCTCTAGTATTAAATAATTCAACCCTGGGGAGAAAATGCAGCCTATCTACTCCGTTTATGTCCTCTTAATCTTATATCCTCTGTCAGATCTTCTCTCAGCCACTGCTTCACCAGAGAAAACAACCCAACTGTGTCTAACCTCTCATTCTAGTGCATGCCCTCTAATCCAGGTAGCACCCTGGTAATCCTCATCTGCATCTTCTCCAACACCTTGACATCCTTTTCTCTAATGCGGTGACCAGACAGCATCCACAGCTTTATCTTCATCAATCAGCCTCGTCACCTCGTCAAAAAACTCTACCAAGTTAGTAAGGCGTGACTTGCCCCGCACAAAGCCATGCCGACTCCCCTAATTAGGCTGTGGTTTTCCAAATGCTTATAAATCATATCCTTAAGAATTGTCAACACTAACTTCCCTAATAGTGAAGTGAGACTCACCAGTCTATAGTTTCCTGGATTGTCCCCGGTTCCCTTCTTAAATAATGGAACAAAATTAGCTACTCACCGGTCCTACAGGACCTCGCCTGTAGTCAGACACGAAGATATCGGTCAAGGCCCCAGCAATCTCTTCTTTTGCTTCTCTCAGTAACCTAGAGCGGTGGTCCCCAACCTCCGGGCCGCAGACCAATACTGGGTTGTTTATTTTGGCTTTTTCCTTAAAGATGTGCTGGGTGCGTTCCGGCTGCCGCTGCACTGCGCATTCTTTGTGTCCCGGTATAGGTCCGCAGCCCAGAGGTTGGGGACCACTGGCCTAGAGTATATCCCATAGGGCTCATCCAGAGGATTAACATGCATGTAATCCATGGTGAATTCAGGACTGGTTTGCCCGTAAAAGATAGAGGATAGTGGTTGAAGGAACTTGGATGGTGGTCTGTGAGTAGTGGTGTTCTGCAAGGATCTGTTCTGGGACCTTTGTTTGTGATGTATATAAACAACCTAGATGAAAATGTAGACGGGTGGGTTGGTAAATTTGCAGCAATACACTTAAAAGTTGCTGGTGAACGTAGCAGGCCAGGCAGCATCTCTAGGAAGAGGTACAGTCAACATTTCGGGCCGAGACCCTTCGTCAGGAGTCCTGACGAAAGGTCTTAGCCCGAAACATTGACTGTACCTCTTCCTAGAGATGCTGCCTGGCCTGCTGTATTCACCAGCAACTTTTATGTGTTTGCTTGAAATTCCGGCATCTGTAGATTTCCTTGTGTTTGCGTTGGTAAATTTGCAGATGATTCGAATTTTGGTGGTGTTGTGGATAGTACAGAAGACTGGCAAAGAATACAACAGGATATAGATCAGTTACAGATATGGGCAGAGAAATGGGAGATGGAGTTTAACCCGGCTAAATGTGTAGCGTTGCATCTTGGTAGGCCAAATGTAAGGAGATAGTACACTGTTAAGGGCAAGACAGGCGAACAGGTGGATGAAAAGGCATATGGCATGCTTCCCTTTGTTAACTGAGGCATTGAATTCAAAAGTCAGAAAGTTATGTTGCAGCTTTAGGCTCTGTGGACTTATCCATCGTAATGCTCTTTAAGAGCCATATCACTACCTCCTCCCTTTTCTCGAACTGCCTCAGCATATCAATACACTCGGCACTGATTTCCCCATCCTCCACGTCCTTCTCCAAATGTAAAGTACTCATTAAAGACCTCACCGGTATGCCCTGCGTCCAAGCAAATGTTCCCTGCTTTATCCTTGAGTGGTCTTACCCTCTCCCTGGCTTTTGATGTATGTACAGAATGCTTTGGGTTCTCTGTAATCCTACTTGCCAAGAGTTTTTCATGGCCCACCCTGGCCTTCCTAATTCCCATCTTGAATGTTTTTCTTCTTTATTTTAATCCCAAGTACTCTGATTTTAGCCTTCTAAGCTTTACATACATTTCCTTTTTCTTTTCTTGACTAAATTCATCAGCTCTCTCAACATCCAATGTTCTCTTACCTTGGCACACTTGTCCTTCCTTCTGACGGGAACATACTTCTCCTGTACTCTGTGCATTCAGTCTTTAAACACCCTCCACATGTTGGATGTGGACTTGCCCAAAAACAGCTGTTCCCAACTAACTCTCCTTAGTTCCTGCCTAATCTTCTTGTGATTTGCCCTGCTGCAATTTAATTCCATTCTGCAAGGTCCATACTTATTGTTATCTATAGCTATCTTGAAATTTAACGAGTTATGTTCATTGTTCCCATACTGCTCACCCACTGAAAAGACTGTCACCTGGCCAGACTAGTTAGACAGCACCATGTGTAGTACAGTCCATCCTTTGATTGGACTATCTAAATTTTGATTTAAAAAGAACTTTCCTGGATGCACCTAACAAATTCTATCCCATCTCGAACTCTTGCACTGAAAGATCTCAGTTCAAATGCAACCTTGAGATTCATCTTCTAGCAGGTAGCCAAAAAACAAACACAGAAGAACTCATTAAAAAAAAAGTTTATATTAGGGAATTTGAAGTCTCGCATGACAACAACGCTATAGATTTTGCACATTTCCTTAATCTGCTTGCGTATCTTTTCCTCAAAGTCCCAGTGGCTCCGTGGCCTACAATCCCATTCTGATTGCATCCTTCCTATTTGAGTTCTACCCATAAAGACACAGTGGACAAGCCCTCCATTCTGTTTCCTCTGAGTGCGGCTGGGATATTGTCCCTGATTAGAGGTGAAACTCCCTCCCTCCCCCCCCCCTTTTAATCCATTTCTGACTTATCCAAAACCCTGGAATATTAAGCACCCGTTCCTGTCCCTCTGTAAACCAAACTATTGTAATGGCCACAACCTTATAGTTCCACGATCTTATGTTCATCACCTTTATCCATAATATTCCTAGCACTAAAATACACAAACCTCAAACTATCCATCCTATCGTATCTGTTACGTTGCTCCTGCCTTTCTTCCACCGATTAGAAATGTTTATCAGGACTGCTTTGTATGGAAGGCCCTTAGCGTCAGTGATCCCTCCCATCTAACAATCTCTTTGATTCCCCCCCCCCCCCACAACCAGCAGGCAGGAGGTACAGTAGCATTAGGACAAGAACTGTTTGCAAAACAGCTTCTTCCCCCAAGCCGAAGGACTCCTTGCCACCACCTCGGTCTCATCACATGTAAAGCACCAGTAGTGTTATACTGTTTATTTTTTAACTTGAGTTGTAAATGTACCTTATTATTTGTTAATATATTTGTGGTAACAGTACTTGGTGTTGTGAGTGAGTTACATGTACTGTATTGTGCACCTTGGTCTGGAGGAACATTGTCTCATTTGGCGGTATACGTGAATATGGTTGAAAGACAATGAACTTCATCTTGAACTTGCCTGCTTTTACTGACCCTAACATCTACCTTCCTGTCCATCTCTCCACTTTCTGACCGAGTGCTCTGGTTCCCAACCCCCGTCAATCAACTATAGGCCCTCCTGAGTAGCACTAGCAAGCCTCCCAGCCTGAATATTGGTTCTCCTCTTGTACAGGTCACCCCTGCCCCAGAAGAGTTCCCAAAGATCTAAGAATCTGAAACCCTGCCCCTTGAACCAGTTCCTCAACCACTCATTCAAATCTGTGCTATCATCCTATTTCTGCCCTGATTAGCATGTGGCACTGGGCGTACTCCAGAGACTACTGGATGTCGTGCTCTTCAACCTCTTTCCTAACTCCTTTTACTCGCTGTGCAGGACATCTTCCTCCTTTCAAGCAACGTCATTGGTACCGATGTGTACCATGATCTCTGGCTGCTCACCTTCCCTCTTGGGAATATTCTGCAGCCACTCTGAGGCGTCCTGGATCCTAGCCCCTGGGAGGCAACACACCATCTTGACATCTCTCTTGTGGCCACAGAATCTCCTTCCGTCCTCCTAACATTTGAGACCCCTTTGCCATTGCGCTGCCTGACTTTACCCTTCCCAGCTGAGCTCAGAGCTAGCCCAGTGCTATTCCTGGCTGCTGATGCTGTGCCCTGATAGGTGAATTCCCCGCTCCCCACTCCCCCCCTCACCACTCTTGGTTTGCTTGCTAATCTCCTTCCTAATTTCTTAAAATCTGGCTGCAGGATTTCACCCCTTTCTCATTTGAAACTAATATGGACCATGCCTTCTGGCTGGTCACCCGCTTGCTGCAGAATGTTGTGTAGCCACTAGGTAGTGTCCGTGATCTTGACATTAGTGAGACAATGATCCATTCTCAAACTGTGCCTGATCTTCTCACTATAGAATCCACTGTGTCTAATGATGTATTGGCGTTTCTTTTCCTCTAATGTACAATTGAAATACCCAAGTTAGTATTTTGGTATTGGCTTATCAAACTGTTGTTTTAAATCCAATGTTACAGCAAAACTGTATCACATTTATAATTAAATGAACAAAGTGCTTGTGATTCCTGTTTGGGAATCTGCTTGTTTAGTGTAAAATAATTCCACTGACTCAAATTATTGCCTCCTTGTTGGATTAATGTATTTATACCAAATGGAAAGGACAAACTTTGTTCATGTGCTCATTGAATTGTAAAAAGAAATAGCTTTTTTTTCCAGTTGAGGAGTTTCTTCAGACTCGGCTCGCATTACACTCCCTCACTGAAAATGTCAATTATTCCTTAATTTCACTAATGCGAGTGCTGGTAATATTTGACTTGGGACAATATTCATTTTACATCTGATTGAGCAGTTTGCGGGCAGTCGTTATATGGTTACTATTATATTAGTGTTTGAGAGCGTAGCATGCAGCATGGAAATAGGCCAGTTGACCCACCACATCTTTACTGACTCATTTGCACTCATCCCATCTCCCAGCTCCTGGTCCATACTCTTCTCTGCTGAAGTAATTCATTTGCTCAGCTAGATCTACAGTGCTGTCAGCAACTCAACTTTAACCAGTCTCTCAGGCAGTGCTTTCTAGGTAATCACCAATCTCTGACCGGAAAGCCCCCTTTGCAGTACCTGCTCTGCATCACTTTCTACTAGTATCTGTGTCCTCTTGTTTCATTACACTTCTAACTGTTTCAGTATTCTAATATGTTGGTTTAATTTCCATTAATGTGCTGCACAGTTGCAAGTGTGTAACGTTCCGTTATATTGGCTCGTGTATGTCTAGGGGAAATCCAGCCTAGCACCCGTCTCAACACTCCCCACAGGGTCGGTCGCCGTCCGAATCAACCACAAACATCAATCATCAGCCAGCACACCCAGTAAATTTTAACAAATACACTTTATAGATATTACTAATTCTATGACATTAATATACATTTGATACAGAGAGGAAAGTAATGAAAAAAAAAGGCGCCAACACTTATCAAAGTCCAAAGTCCAAGTTCTTTGCGTGCTACCGTTGGAGCTCAATTCGACTTCAGACGACCACCCGAATTCCGTCGACTCATGGCTCGGGACCACCCCTAGTGATCGACCGGAGCCTCTCCACACGTCCGCGGTTCTCCTCGTCTCTCCTCCAACTCCCCGCCAAAACTCAGTCCACAGTCATATCATACAGCATGGTATCCGAAAACAAAACGATACATAACCACCCATTGGCTAATAGAACCCTGCTATCTCAATTTAAAGTAAAACAAACTGCTAGCGCAAACTCTCTTCAGCGTTAAAGCACAACAAAGCCGCATTCCCCAGATTAACATAACAAAGTCGCCATTTTAAACGTAACAAAAGAAAGACCCCGTACAAGTGCAAGGTAGGGGTTCATAGGAAGAATGTATACAGATGTATTATGCTTCAATTGGTGTACAATATTTTTAAGCACCTGGCGATTTTCTGTTTGAACTTTTGTCAGGTTACAGCTTATAACAGAAGAACATATGAAACTGCACGGCATACTCTGATTGTCAACATCATGGCTTCAAATGGTGAGAAGCAAAACAGCTTTTTATTTGTGTAGCGGTTATAATATCTTGGAAATAAGAACAAAACCATGTAAAGGACTAGCTTGCATCAGCATTTGTATAAAAGGACCAACTTCTGCATATACATTCCAAACTGATGCCACCTAGAGTCTGGGATCTACAATGGAAAGGAGCAGCATCTGCAGTCTCTTGTGTCTCCATTTTGTATAAAGGAGTTTGGTTCACATCTTGAGAGGAGGGCTTCAATTATTTTTCCATCCAACATAAAACCTGCTGTTGGATATGTGTCTCCTTCCAAACTGCCCAAATTTTACAATGCAACTATTAAAAGGAAATTTTTAAAATATGGTCTGTTACTGACAAAGGAATTTTCAAAATGCCTTCATAAAAAATATTTTTTTGTGAAATGAAAAGCTTTTTGGTGAAAGTACAATATAAAATCTCGAGTCATTTCAGCAGTGAAACAATAAAAAGAAACAGGTAAACGAGATAAATATTAGGAGTCAGATTTCCTGCATGTCTTATCCATGGTTAAAAATCTCCTATTTGAACTTGTGAATAATGATCAAATAAAGAATTGCAGTGGTTCCAAATTAGATTAGATTATGAGGACACTCAGTCCTCGTTTATTGTCATTTAGTAATGCATGCAAATAAGTAATTTGTGGTATTTATCTACAGAATAAAAGGCATCCAAAAACATTTTAATAGAAATAAATGTTTAAACTCAAAATGTAACATTGAATACAGGAAATCTGAAATAAAACAGAATCCCACAGCTGGTCAGGATGCATCATAGAAAGAGAAAGGGTAAAACGTTGCCTCTCCTATCCCTTTCTCTTTCCACTGATGTTGCCTGACCTAAGTATTTCAAGTATCTCCTGTTTTTACAACTATATTTAGTCGTTGTCAGAACAAAACTAGCTGATTAATTTGTTCATAAATTTTAAGGAGGGATGTTGCTGTCCGTGCCTCAGTCAGGCCTGTGCATGACTCAAGTTACACTGACTCACTGGTCTCTGAACAGCTATGCAAAGTGGTCTACCAGGCCACATGATCATCATAACATCTAGGAGTGAACAGAGAATTTTGATTCTGCAAGCGATGCCTACCTTTTAGTAATTTATTGGTTAAAATTAGCTTCAGGATTATCTGTATATGTGGATGGGGTTTGCCCTTAGTGCCATCCCCATCGCACTATTAGCCGCTTGTTTCCACGGTCAAGGATACCTTTTTTTGAGCAACCGCTTGTTTTAACTTTGCTGATATTCCTCTTTATTTTTTTTAAAGATTACCCTTTACCATATCAGGCAGAGTTTTTTGTGAGGAACATGAATGTGGAGGAGATGTTGGCGAGTGAGGTCATCGGTGATTTCCTTGGAGCAGTGAAGAACATTTGGCAGCCTGATCGTCTCAATGCCATCAATATCACCTCGGCTCTTGACCGAGGTGGGCGAGTGCCTCTTCCAATCAATAATATGAAGGAAGGGTGAGTTTAATTCTTTAGAGAAACAAATAAACTAGTAAGTTTGGATTTGCAACTAATTCTCAGTTTGATTTGATTCCTTCAGCTGCTGATTATTTCCTCACCGTAGAACCCTACTGCTTTTGGGCTTGAATTGCATGGGTTGGTTGTAATTGTGTTCACTGCAGATCCTGGACTCTTAAGTGGACCATGGAGGGGAGACCTGTTTCTATGATGTGCTGAGAAATGCCCACAACGCTCTGCAGTTTGTTGTTTTATTTTGCCATCTTGGGCAGAGCGTTTGCCATACCAAGCTGTGATGCATCTGGGTAGGATGGTTACTGTGGTATATCAATTAAAAATTGGTGATGATCAAAGGCCACGTGCCAAATTTCTTTAGCCTCCTGAAGCAGTGTAAGTTCTGGTTTGTTTTCTTGGCTGTGGCATCCCTGTGGTTGGATCGGTGCAGGCTATTGCCAATGTTCAGTCCTAGGGACATCCCAGCCTGAACACTTGATGTAGACAGCAGTGTGTAGACTGTCCCCTTCCTGTAGTCAATTATTGGCTGTTTTGTTTTGCTGACTTAGAGGAAAGGTGGTTGTTTTGACACCACATTACTGAGCTCTCTGTCTCCTTCCTGTACTCTGACTGATCATGATCTGAGATAATAGTGACTGTGGTCATATTATCTGCTAACTTGTTGATGGAGCTAGAGCAGAATCTGGCCACAAAGCTGCGCATGTATAGGGAGTAAAGTAGGGGATTGATAATTCAGTGTTATGGGGCACCAGAAGGAGATGGTATCTGTTGTGGACCTATTTCAGCTTTTGGCAAATTGCAATGGGTTGAGGTTGTCTCGACCCGTTACATCGTTGTGGAAGCAACTGATGAAAGTTCATGTTTTTTTAAAATGTTACTGGAAGCCTTACAGGAGTTTGTGAAAAGTAAGATGTTGTACACATACTGTATATACTAAAAGCAATAGGAGGAAGTAGCTTACAAGTTCACTGCAAGTAGTTCAGTCCAAGGAACCAAGATGGAACACCAAAGTATTCAGCAGTCTTGAACATGCTGACAAAGTTGCTGAATGCATCAGCCTATCAAACGTCCCATCCAGATGCAGGCATTGCACAGTTTCCCTGCTACATGTTATCACAGATTACTTGCATTCCGAACATCTCTAGTCAACATATGGATGTTCCTCTGCATCTTCGGTATTACTGGAAGTTTCAAACCTTTTATACAGTAGCTCGCACAAAACTGCCCGCTGTTTGGCAAAGGCAGTTCACATCACTTAATGATACCTTCCCCCTCTTGCTTGCAAAGTAAGCGCCATGTAATTGTAGTTTGCTGGCCAGGGTTGTTTGCACCTCACAATTTGGACAGTGCTTCCGATTTTCAGGGTGCCACGGTTGAGTTTGTGACCAGTGGCAGAGTTAGAAACATCAAAGATGTACTTGAATCTTCTTGTTGTTTTCTTCGGCTCAGCCTCCATCCCCAGTCTTTTTCAGACGTACAAACTACAGCATGTGTATACTTCTCCACTGGCCACAACATAACCAAGTCGTAGAGCTGTACCACACAGACAGGTGCTCTTCAGCCTATCGTGTCCATGTCAAATTTTACGAGGGGCGATTGATAAGTTTGTGACCCAAGGTGGAAGGAGTCAATTTTAGAAAACCTAGCACATTTATTTTTCAACATAGTCCCCTCCTACATTTACACACTTAGCCCAGCGGCTGTTGCCTGGATTAGAGAGGGTGTGGAGGAGAATCACCAGGATGCTGCCTGGATTAGAGAGGATGCAGAGGAGATTTTCCAGGATGCTGCCTGGATTAGAGAGTGTGCAGAGGAGATTTTCCAGGATGCTGCCTGGATTAGAGAGTGTGCAGTGGAGATTTTCCAGGATGTGCAGTGGACATTTACCAGGATGCTGCCTGGATTAGAGAGCATGTTTTATGAGGATAGGAGTAGTGAGTTAGGGCTTTTCTCTTAGGAGAGGAGGAGGACGAGAGGTGACTTGATAGAGGTGTAAGAGACACAGACTTCGATTCCCAGAGCTGAAATGTAATTGTAGAAGTGGTCCACAGCAGGGGTGATTGATAAGTTTGTGGCCTTAGGTAGAAGGAGATGAGTTATACAGCTCTCGTTACATGCACGTGCAGTTCAACTCTGAGTGAAAATGCAGAAAGTTTGAAGTTAATAACTCGTCGACTTCTACCTTAGGCCACAAACTTATCAATCACCCCTGCTGTAGACCATTTTCTGGAGGTCCAAGACGCTGACTTCTACAAAGAAGGGATCCGTATGCTCCACGACCGCTGGACTAAATGTGTAAATGTAGGAAAAATAAATGTGCTAGGTTTTCTAAAATTGACTCCTTCTACCCTAGGCCACGAACTTATCAATCACCCCTCGTAAGTAATCCCATTTGCCTGCATTACATCCATTTCAAATGTTCTTTGAGTGAAAATAAATAAAACTCAGCTCGGATTCACATCTCACTTTTTAAATGTATGGCTCATGTTGGTCATACTCCTACCGTGGGAAAAAGATCAGACTCCTTTGCTCAGAGGAAAATGAATCCAGCTTCTCCCTGTAAATTTGTGTTAACCCCTACACTCCCATGCAATAACCCAAAATGTTGCCACCACTTGAAAGACGGCATGTTATATCGTCAGACCAACGAGTAGTTTCCCTTGTCTGTTCAAGTCCCTGGGCTTGTGGCTTCTCTACAATGAGCAGGGATTGTTAGTGAATTCATTTTTATTTATTAGGTACAGCACAGAACAGGCCCTTCGAACTGCGCCGCCCAGCAACCCCTGATTTAACCTTCACCTAATCACAGAGCATTTTACAATGATCGCTAACCTACCAACCAGTACGTCTTTGGACTGTAGGAGGAAACCGACACTGTCACGGGGAAATTATACAAAATTCTTACAGACAGCGGTATCAACTGAATTGAGCTCAGGAATCTGCTTCTGTAAAGCGTTGTGTTAACCCCTACACTACCATGCCACCTACATGGCTACATAGTAAATGACAAATTGAAAGGTATTGTAACTGTCTCCAGTCCTATTAAGCAGCCAAATGCCTAACTCTCTCATAAATGTTTCATTGCTAAGTTTTGAGTTTGATTTGTCCCCAGGTCACTCAGGCCTTTCTTCCCACCTTCCTCGTCCTTTCAGCAGTTTACCCAGTTCTGCATGACTTCTCATTCATGATGTATTTCAGGAGGGAATACCAGATAAATCATCCATATTGGGGACCATCCATTACTTTTTGCAGGTGGTTTGAATTTGACAAAAAATATTGTTTGGCATCCACAACACTGTAGAAACCGACAAACACTTGTAGAATAATAGCAACTCTAGGAATGCTCGGACTCCAATGAAAGTAACTAATGTTAACTTGTAAATGATGATTGGTCACGTTAATTCACATTAATTGTACCTAAAAGCAGAATAGCTGCTAGAGCATCAGCCACTAGAATAGTTGTTCCACTCCGCGCTTTGTGGTGTATCGGGGGGGCAACCGTTGCAGTTTACTTTGCATTTGTCTGTTTTTGTTACGAGACCAAGTTGCTAGCTCAACGCTCGACCCAGCACGGATGGAAAGTGTGCAAGGACTCGAACCCGGGACCACTCTGCTCGGTCTGGTGCGGATGCTGCTACACCCCCGGCCGGCCTCACTAGAGTAGTACCAATGTTCACATTGGCATTGTACTCTAATTAACAACCTGATATCTCTACTCTCTATTCTTTTGCCTGTAAAAGCATGAAATGATGCCTGTTGCAATTTACCCACAAGTGACCATCCAGGTTATTCTGGCAACTAGTGGTCCAATGTCACGTGGTAGCATTAGATGCTGTCATTTAGAATTTCCTGCTACAAATGTTTCCATCTGAACATGAACGGATGTATTTTGATTTCTATGTAGAAGTCTGCAGGATCATTCCAAGACTGTACTTTGTAAGTTTAATACATCCCAAATGTTTTTTTTTTGTGAATTTGTCTTTTTGAAGTGCAAACATTATTAGATATTGACCAGCCATAGTCAGTGGCAAACTTCACAGGCTGCTTAGTTGCTAGAAATCACTTCTGTTATTGGTCCTCTTCTTGCACAGGGTTTATGTCATGGTGGGTACGGATGTGACATTTTCATCATGTCTAAGAGAGGTGGAAACTCCTCAAAACCAGCAGAAGTGTAGCCAGGAGATGGAGCCCAGCATAAGCTGTGACAAGAAATTCAGAGCCCAGTTTGACATTGACTGGTGCAAACTGTCCTTGGTAAGTCGGAATCTACCGCTACTGATCTTTATAAAATGTTTTTGCATTCACTGTCTTGGAGTGGATCTCACACATGTTAATATTTTTCCTTATTTTCACTATAAGATAGTATTACAAATTATTTAATTAGCTTCCCCTATTTATATCTGTGGTAGTTATTTCAACTATTCCCTGTGATTAGTTGCGCATTATAATCACTCTGTGTAAAGAGATTTCTCCTGAATTCATTATTGGTGATGTTTAATACCTTGACTCCTCCGCTCCTTGGCCCATAGTTTCGATTGTCACTATAAGTACTTTCTCTTTGTCTACTCTACCACATCCTTCCACTTGCAGCTCACACTTTCAAGCCCCTTCTCTTCGAAAAGACAGAGACCCAGCCAATTTAGTTCCCTTTGATGGGAGCCACCTCTCATTTCTTATATTACTGAGCAAATATTATTTGCAGTGAATCTTTATTTAATTTCATTCACAATGATTTTTGAACAAACTTCCATATGAGTGTACCATAACATTTCAATTTTTCAATTTTATCTGTCATGTTGCCTTTGTTCATTTGCCTTAAAACAGTGTTTCCTGGTTCCTGATTCATTCACCAATCGGAACAGTTCCTTTCTATCTTATCTGCTGTACTTTGAGCATTTTCATGTTTCCTCTTGATCTTCTCTACTCTCAGGAAAATAATCTGTTTCTTCAACCTTTCCCTATAGCACAACCTCTTCATCTCAGGAACTATCGTAGTAATTCTATTTGTAGACTACCTGAAATTTTCCTAAAACAGTAATCAAAATTGGACTCAGTACTTCAGTTGCTGTCATACCAGTACTTTTCAGTACTTACTGTAAACTCAAAATCTGATTTAATATCACTGGCATGTATCGTGAAATTTGTTGTTTTGTGGCAGCAGTAAATTGTAATACATAATACCCCAAAAAATATAAATTTCAATAGCAATCAGAATCTGAATCACTTGATTGCCAGTGTATGAAACATACGAGGATTGAGTGGGTTCGGTACTAAGCATAAAACACAGGACAACCAACCAACAATTCACAAGACAACAGTGCAAGCAGCCATGAGCACAAGATCATAACAAATAGGAGTAGAAGTAGGCCATTTGGTCCATCGAGTCTGCTCAGCCATTCAATCATGGCTGATCCAATTCTTCCAGTCATCCCCACTCCCCTGCCTTCTCCCCATACCCTTTGATGCCCTGGCTAATCATCTATCTATCTATCTCTGCCTTAAATGCACCTGATGACTTGGCCTCCACAGCCTCTCTTGGCACCAAATTTCACAGATTTGCCACCCTTTGACTAAAGTAATTTCTCTGCATCTCTGTTCTCAATGGACGTCCTTCAATCCTGAAGTCATGTCCTCTTGTCCTAGGCTCCCCTACCATGGGAAACAACTTTGCCATATCTAAACTGTTCAGGCCTTTCAACATTTGGAATGCTTCTATGAGATTTCCCCCCCCCCCCGCCATTCTCTTGAACTCCAGGGAATACAGCTCCCCCCCATTCTCTTGAACTCCAGGGAATACAGCCCAAGAGCTGCCGGACATTCCTCATACGGTAACCCTTTCATTCCTGGAATCATTCTCATGAATCTTTTCTGAACCCTCCCCAATGTCAGTATATCCTTTCTAAAATAAGGAGCCCAAAACTGCACACAATACTCCCAAGTGTAGTTTCACGAGTGCCTTGTAGAGCCTCAACATCACATCCCTGCTCTTATATTCTACACCTCTAGAATTGAATGCCAACCTTGCATTTGCCTTCTTCGCCACTGACTCAACCTGGAGGTTAACCTTTAGGGTATTGTGCAGAAGAACTCCCAACTCCCAAGTCCCTTTGCGACTCTGCATAGTCTGCCCATTTACTACTTCCACCAAAGTGTATGACCATACACTTTCCAACACTGTATTTCATTTGTCACTTCTTTGCCCATTCCCTCAACACTGCCCGCACCTCCACCTATCTTTGTATCATCGGCAAATTTATCCACAAATCCATTAATCCCATTGTCCAAATCATTGACATACATCGTAAAAAGCAGGGGTTCCAACACTGACCTCTGGAACTCCGCTGGTAACTGGCGTCAAGCCAGAATAGGATCCCTTTATTCCCACCCTCTGTTTTCTGCCAATCAGCCAATGCTCCACCCATGCTATTAACTTTCCTGTAATTCCATGGGCACTTATCTTGCTAAGCAGCCTCATGTGCAGCACCTTGTCAAAGGCCTTCTGAAAATCCAAATACACCACGTCTACTGCATCTCCTTTGTCTACACCTCTTGTAAATTCCTCAAAAAATTGCAATAGGTTAGACAGGCAGGATTTTCCTTTCTAGAAACCGTGCTGGCTTTGACCTATCTTGTCATGTGGCCTCCAGGTACTCCGTAGTCTCCTCCCTGACAATTGATTCCAACAACTTTCCAACCACTGATGCCAGGCTAACAGGTCTATAGTTTCCTTTCTGCTGTCTCCCACCCTTCTTAAAAAGTGGAGTAACATTTGCAATTTTCCAGTCATCCAGTACAATGCCAGAATCTATCGATTCTTGAAAGGTCATTGTTAATGCCTCCACAATCTCTCCAGTTACTTCCTTCAGAACCTGATTTTGCATTGCATCAGGTCCAGGAGATTTATCCACCCTCAGACCATTAAGCTTCCTGAGCACCTTCTCAGTTGTAATTTTCACTGCACCTACTTCACTTCCCTGATACTCTTTAATGTCCGGTATACTGCAGATGTCTTCCACTGTGAAGACTGATGCAAAATACACATACAGTTCATCTGCCATCTCTGCATCTCTCATTATAGTATCTCCAGCATCATTTTCTATTGGTCCTATATCTACCCTCAACTCTCTTTTACCCTGTATACTTAAACAACCTTCTAGTTCCTTCTTTGATAATAATCGCCAGCTTCCTTTCATAATTCATCTTTTCCTTCTGAATGACCTTCTTAGTTCCCTTCTGCAACTTTTTAAAAGCTTCCCAATTCTCTGTCTTCCCACTAGTTTTGGCTTCCTTGTATGCCCTCCCTTTTGTTTTTACTTTGACTCTGACTTCACTTGTCAGCCACACTGGTGTCCTTCTTCCATTTGAAGTTTTTTTCTTATTTAGAATATATCTGTCTTGTACTTCCCTCATTTTCCACAGAAACTCCAGCCATTGCTGCCCTGCTGTCCTTTCTGCTAGTGTCCGTTTCCAGTCAACTTTGGCCAGTTCCCCTCTCATGCCATTGTAATTTCCTTTATTCCACTGAAGTACTGACACATTGGAATTTAGTTTCTCCTTCTCAAATTTCAAAGTGAACTTGATCATATTGTGATCACTGTTTCCTAAGGGTTCCTTAGCCTTAAACTCTCTAGTCAGCTCTGGATCATTGCACAACACCCAATCCAGCATAGCTGATCCCCTAGTGGGCTCAGCAACAAGCTGTTCTCAAAAGCCATCGCTTAAACATTCTACAAATTTTCTCTCTTGAGGTCCAGTAGTGGCCTGGTTTTCCCAATCCACTTCCATGTTAAAATCCCCAACAATTATCATGACATTGCCTTTCTTACACGCCTTTTCTATCTCCTACTGTAATTTGTAATCCACATTCTGGCTGCTGTTTGGAAGCCTGTATACAACCGCCATTAGGGTCCTTTTACCTTTGTCATTTCTTAACTCAACCCATAGAGACTCTACACCTTCCAATCCTATGTCATCTCTTTCTAATGATTTAATATTATTTCTTATACACAGGGTCATACCACCCCCTCTGTCTACTAACCTATCTTTCTGATACACCATATATCCTTGGACCTTCAGCTCCCAATGGTAGCCATCCTTTATCCAAGTTTCAGAGATGGCCACAACGTCATACTTGCCAATCTAGCTGAATTTCAAGATTGTCCATTTTATTTCCTATGCTGTGTGCGTTCAAATATAACACTTTCAGTCCAGTATTTGTTGCTTTCCGTTTTAACTGCACCATGCCTCTATTGGCCTGTAACTCATCCCACTGGTTGTGATTATGCCTCATCTCCTGCCTGTCCTTTCTATTATCACTGCTGCATGCTATCTTTGCTTTATTACTGTTTTCCCTTTCCTCAGCCCTTTCTCTCCTGTTCCCATCCCCTTGCCAAATTAGTTTAATCTCTCCCTAACAATTCTGTGCTTGCTAGGATCAACAATTAGCAGAACAGTCACTTGTACAGGTGTCAGTAATCAAAACTTAAGTAAATGTGAACATGTAAACAGACTCAATAATTATCAACAGAACAAGGAGAGCAGGAAAGACCATGTAACAGATGTTGTGCAGGAACTGTTGAGTATTACACCTGAGTGAGTTTAGTTGAGAAGCTGGATAACTACAAGAATGAAGCTTTGGAGATGACGTGTAGTCCTGGTGGTGATGGACTTGTAGCATCTCCCTGATGACAGTTTGGTGAATAGGTGACTGCTAGGGTGGGTGGAGTCAGCAGTAATTTTTTTTCAGCTCTTCTTTGCTGAGTGGATCACTCACTGCAACCTGGACTTGGAGAGGGTGAAGGCAGCAAGAAACCAAATGGTGATGGAGGTGGTCACAGCACTCTCAGTAATGGCTGAGTGAAAATTCATCAGGACATGCCCTGAGATGTTAAGTATTCTAAGTTGCCATAGGAAGAACAATCTCTGCTGTGCATTCCTAGTGATCAGCATAACGTGCTTGTCCCACTTCAATGTACTGGTAATAGTAGTCCCCAGGAATTTGAATGTTTTGACCACAGACACAGCCTGACCATTAATTTTCATTGGGCGGGCGGGGGGGGGGGCGCGGAGGCGCAGTTATGGAGTTGTCGGTGGAAGTCAAACCTTTGATAATAAATGTATCTTGTCATTTCCACCGTCTTGATAGCATTTAGCTCCAAGCATACTGTGCTGCAAGGCAGTGTAGTTTTCTTTGATAGCAGGTCACATTCTTAGAGGTGAGACCAACGACAGTCATGTCATTCGCAAACATCATGATGTAATGGATTTGTCTGAGGAGGTCAGTCATTTGAATAAAGTGAGAACAGAAGGGCTGAAAGAACATAGCCCTGGGGAGAGCCTGTGCTTATAGACACTGGATTGGACAAATAGGAGCCCAGCCTTACATATTGCTTCCTTCCTGTCAGGAAGTTCATAATCCACTGACAGCCTCTGTAGGCTGTGTTGAGCTGGGTTAGTTTGCTGTGGAACAACTCTGAAGCAATACTGTTGAAGGTGGAGCTAAAATCCATAGAAAAAGACTCTCACATCGGTGTTGGGGGAATCCAAATGTTGAAGAATGTAATGAAGACACAGGTTAACTGCATCCTCAGCTGCTCTATAAGCAAACTGCAGCACAGGGGTTCAGTCCAGGGTCCGTGCACCCCTTGGAGGTCGCTGGATAGATTCCAGGGGCTACGTGAACTCATTTATTTTCACTACCCTATAATTGAAACTGGAGGAAACTACAGACATCCTCTCAATGTAGTCAGCTCCTTGTATTTGTTCATTGTGCACATTCTGACACCATCAAAGAAGAATTCTTATTTTGTGAGTCCCTCCTGGAAACTGCAAAGGCTGTTGACATTTGGGAAATGACAAAAGATTTTTTTGCCAAACAAAACTTTGACTGGAAAGAAGAACCTCATACTCCTTGCACAGATGGAGCTCCTGTGATGGTAATACATCTGAGTTTGCTACAGTAATGAAGAAGGAAGCTCTTCACTTCAGCGTCACTCATTGTTTTTCTTTACAGAGACTTGCACTGGCAACAAGGACTTCCAGCAACCCTGAAAGAAGTTTTGTCAACAGACATAAAATTCATCAACTCTATGAGAAGCAGGTCTCTGAATAATCTGCATTTTTAAAGACTTGTCAAGAAGTCTTTGCAGAGATGTAAAGGGACTTGGGAGTGAGAATTCAAAATGTGGAGATGCAAAGGGATTTGGGAGTTCTTGTGCAGGACACCCTGAAGGTTAACATCCAGGTTGAGTCCGTTGTGAAGAAGGCGAATGCAATGTTGGCATTCATTTCTAGAGGTATAGAATATAAGAGCAGGGATATGTGTTGAGGCTGTACAAGGCACTCGTGAGACCACACTTGGAGTATTGTGTTCAGTTTTGGGCTCATTATTTTAGTAAGGATATACTGACATTGGAGAGGGTTCAGAAAAGATTGACGAGAATGATTCCAGGAATGAAAGGGTTACTGTATGAGGAATGTCTGGCAGCTCTTGGGCTGTATTCCCTGGAGTTCAGGAGAATGAGGGGCTATCTCTTGTTAAAAGGCCTGAATAGATTAGATATGGCAAAGTTATTCCCCATGGTAGGGGAGTCTATGACAAGAGGGCACAACTTCAGGATTGAAGGACATCCATTTAGAACAGTGATGCAGAGAAATTACTTTAGTCAGAGGGTGGTAAATCTGTGGAATTTGTTGCCATGAGCAGCTGTGGAGGCCGAGTCATTGGGTGTATTTAAGGCAGAGATAGATAGGTTCTTGATTAGCCAGGGCATCAAAGGGTGTGGGGAGAAGGCAGGGGAGTGGAGATGACTGAATAATTGGATCAGCCCATGATTGAATGGTAGAGCAGACTTGATGGGCCAAATGGCCTACTTCTGCTCCTATATCTTATGGTCTTAATATGAAGTGCTTCTGTATCACACAGAAGTTCACTGTATTTAAAGAGAACAAGTCTTGAAGCGTTTGTTCAAACTAAGAACAGAGGTCTCACTTTTTATGAAAGAAAAAGACAACCCACTCTTGGAACAGTTTGGAAAAAAAAAGGATTGTATCTCTGGGTTGACTTGCCTGGCAGATACTTTTAACCATATGAATGAAGTAAATCTCTTAGTTCAAGGCTCTGAAGTCACCATTATGGATGCTACTGAAAAATTATGAGCTTTATTGGCAAAGCCGCCAATATGGAAGAAGAGAGTAGAGCGGCTGATATCTTTGCAGACTTTTGAATGATGGACGAAGTGCCTTACCAACATGGAGCTGAGATACAAAATTCTCTGTCAATTTCTTTGAAGAGAGTCATCTGTGAACACCTGGCAACACTTCAGAAGCCTTTCCAAAGTTATTTACATCTTGATGGCATTAATATTGAACTTTCAATCCACAGTCCTTTCCTTTCTGACATAAACTGTATCGAAGATGTTGATCTAGCCAAAGATGAACTCACTGATCAAAGACAAAAAACTTACTACACTTGGGGTGTAATATGCCCAAAAAGAAAACTCAAAAAACCTTGGAGAATTCTGGTGTTCTTTGAGAGAAGTCTATCCTTGCCTTATAAAGTGAGCTATGGAAGCTTTAATTCCATTTGCAACAGCATATGTTTGTGAATCAGGATTTTCAACACTTGGGTCTATTAAAATAAAAAATCTAAATGATTGAATATCCATCATGACATGCATGTTGCATTGTCAAAGACCACCTCACAGTTTAATGTTCTTATTTAAGCTAACCAGATCTTGAGATTTGCATCCATTCTTTGCTTGTTCAAGCTCTTCATAGAATTTATCTATATCCTCATTTGTTCCATCTGTTGTTGGTGCATATACCTGTATAATGGCTAAGTCAAATGGTTGTCCTCTGAATCTAACAACGAGCACTCTTTCTGATATTGCCCAATGTCCTAAAACACTTTTTGCCATGTTTTCATCTGTAAGAATTCCTACTCCATTAGTATGGGATATTCCACGAGAATAAACTAGTGTTTTGTTTCTATTCTGACATGTTCCAGCACCTGTTCAACGAACTTCACTAATTCCCATGATAATTTTTAGTCTTTCCATTTCATTTATCACATTGTCCAATCTTCCTGCTTGATATAGGGTTCCTACATTCCAAGTGGCAATAATTTTCTTTTGTTACTTGAATTTTATAAGCAGTAGCTTGATGACAGTCGGGGATCCCCTGCTGACCAGAATCAACCCTACCGAGCGAAGCATCTTCAGAATTGTCTTGAAGATCCTCTTGATGCTGTTGTTGTGCGATACATTTTGTGATTTTGACCATGGTTTTCTTAGCAAATAAATTCTAGGAAACCTAGTATCTAGCAATGGCGGTTTGCTGTAAGAATAGATGGAGAAGTGAGTCAGTTTACGACTATCAAGAGAGGCATTAGACAAGGGTGTGTTTTCTCCCCGATTTGTTTAATGTGTACAGTGAAACAATTTTACAAGAAATAGGAGACATCTTGGGAATCAAAGTTGGCGGTGAAAACATCAATAATTTTAGATATGCGGATGACACTGTGCTAATTACAAGTACAGAGGAAGAACTGCAAAACTTAATTGATATAGTTGTTGAAGAAAGTGCAAAAATGGGTCTTTCTATCAATTACAAAAAGACAATGTATGGTGATATCCAAAAAGAAGGAGAATCCTATCTGCAGGCTGAGAATAAACAGGGAAGACATAAAACAAGTACAGAACTTTTGCTACTTAGGAAGTTGGGTGACATCAGATGGCAGGTGCGACATGGACATCAAAAGAAGAATAGGGATAGCAAAAGACACCTTTACGAGAATGAAGAGTATACTGACCAACACTAAACTAGGCATGACAACCCGCCTCAGGGTACTGAAATGTTACTTTTATCCAGTTAATGTTATAAGACTCAGAATGTTGGACAATATCTAGTAACATGAGGAAACAAATTGAAGCAGCAGAGATGTGGTTTTTGAGGAGGATGCAAAGAATATCATGGACGAAACAAATATCTAACAAGGATGTCATGAACAGAGCAAACACAAAAAGAGATAATGTATAAGATCATGAAAAGGCAACGTAACTTCATTGGACATGTGATTAGGAAAGAGGAGTTAGAATGCACGGTTATTATGGGAAAGATTGAAGGGAAGAAAGCCAGAGGAAGACAAAGACAAATGATGATGGAGACAGCAGCCAGAGAACTGGAAATGAATACCAATGAATTGATCCACTTGACCGAAACAGGAGTGTGTGGGCCATGGCAGTCAAAGCTCAAACTGGGCACGGCACCTGATGATGATTCAGGCTAAACAACAACAGCCTTCACACTGATATGTCTTTATAAAATAAAACTGAATGTTAACTTGCCGCTATTTTAAATGCATAATCTTGTTATTTAATGTGTTAGTAAAGAAGCAGATATATCACTCTGTCATGTTTTTCTTTCTTTTTCAATATTTTTATTACTTGCATAGACAAATACAAAATACATTATGATATTATGGAAACAGAAACAAGATTGAATTGCCCCATAACTATTTATAGTAAATTAACCATAATATTGAAAAGGTATATTTTATTCTAATCTAAAGCAAAATCAAAACCCCATAACAAAACAGAGGAAAAAAAAGAGAAAAAAATGCTGTTTGGTTAAAAGAAAAGAACAAAAAAATCTGACGTATAGTCGTAAATCCGAACATTCATTGCTGAACAAGTTGAAAATTGTGAAAGTAATTCCAAAAAGGTCCCCACAACGTGGAAAAGATCTTGTCTAGGTATAGAAATAGAACACCTAATCTTCTCTGGATTTAAACATGACATAACATCAATCAACCAATAGGCATGAGTAGGCAGAGTGGCATCTTTCCATTTAAACAACAAAACTCTTCTGGCTAAAAGAGAAATAAAAGCCAAAATATGCAAATCATTCAGCTTAAGAGTAAAATCATTTCCTCCAACAATGCCAAACAAGGCAGTCAGAGGGTTGGGTTTAAAGTTTACTTTAAAAAGCTCCGAGTAAGTTTGAAATACTACTTTCCAAAATTTATCAAGCTGCGGGCAGGACCAAAACATATGAATTAGAGAGGCCTCTTTGACATTACACCTATTACAGTATGGAGAAAAATCTGAGTAAAAACGAGAGAGCTTATCTTTAGTCATATAGGCTCTATGAACAACTTTAAATTGTAAAAGAGAGTGACGCGCACATAACGAAGAGGTGTGAACAAGTTTAAAAATTTTATTCCAAGTATCCTCATCAATTGAAATCTGTAGGTCATGTTCCCAGAGGTTTATCATGTTTATCATGTTTTTTTAATATTTTGATAACCATATTCCAATATAATTGGTTTCAGTTGTAATCCAATGTATTTTATTTTAAATATTTAAAAACATTATTCTGAGAAGGGGTCCATAGCATAAAAAAAGGTTAAGAACCCCTGGTTTAGCAGGTCATGAAGAGGATCAGTAATGGACTTAAGGTAGGCCAACATTATTCAAAGGTTTTCATAACTACTGAAGTCAGAGGTACTGGCCTAAAATCATTAAATCCAGTCATCTTGTCTTTCCTGGGAATTGGAATGATTGGAGTAACTTTAAAGCAGTGCGAAAACCCTGCGTAATTGCAGGGAGGTTTTA
This sequence comes from Mobula hypostoma, assembly GCF_963921235.1. Taxonomy (NCBI): domain Eukaryota; kingdom Metazoa; phylum Chordata; class Chondrichthyes; order Myliobatiformes; family Myliobatidae; genus Mobula; species Mobula hypostoma. The sequence goes on from NC_086099.1 coordinate 146,296,467, forward strand.
AGTATCACAGTAACGATAGGTCTAGCTGATCTGCACAGTGCCTTAGAGTACCAGGTGAGACATCATCAGAGTACCTGCAGCTTTCCTGATGTTCTGTTTTCCAAATAGTTTGCAAATGTCTTCTTGCTTCAGAGAAAGCATGGTGCGAGATGGAGGGGAGAGGACAAGAGCCTTCTCTGGTATGGGAACTGTACCTCCCTTAATCGCAGGACTCTGCAGAGAGTGGTGCGTCAGCCCAGCGCATCTGTAGTTGTGAACTTCCCATGATTCGGGACATTTACAAGGACAGGTGTGTAAAAAGGGCCCATAGGATCATTGGGGTGCTAAGTCATCCCAACCAGAATCTATTCCAGCTGCTACCATCCGGGAAGCGGTACCGCAGCATAAAAGCCAGGACCAACAGGATGGAGGGACAGCTTCTTCCACCAGGCCATCAGACTGATGAACCCACACTGATCTGAGTGTTGCTATGGTGGGGGTGAAGAAGGCTGATGAGGGTGGGGTGAAGGGAGGAGGGTGACATTGGAGTGATTGTGAAAGGGAGGGGTATAGGCGCTCAGCATATCAGGATCAAAGGAAGTGAGAAGAGATACAGTAGGTATTGATGGTCCTTACCAAACCGGCAATAAAACTGATCAAGTTGATTGGTCAAGGTAGAGGAGGGGGAGACTAGGGAGTACTTCTGTTTGAAGTTGGTAAGACTTTGCAGAGAACTCCAGCCTGCCTGGCTATTGTTGTTGAAGTCTCTCTCTGGCTGATTCTTGGAAGTGGCTTTCACCCGTTTCAGTGCGTTATTAATCTGCTGTTTTACAGAGCAAGATTCCTCTCTGTTTCCAGACCTGTGGGGAAGATCCTCTGCAGATCTGAGAGTCCTCAACTCCTTGGTGAACCATGGCTTGTTGTTGTTATACCTCACAATGATCTTTTTTAGGGAGACTATGTGTTTGTACTCTGCCTCTCTTTATAAATCACAAGATCTTTTATGCACGACTCACAGAAAGATAGATATGTTGTATAGGATGTTACAATGTCAGCATATATATTTATGCTGCTGCTTTAACCTTCCATGTGTGAGGTAGGGTTCATGGGTTCACTGTCCATTCAGAAGTCTGATGGCAGAGGTGAAGAAGCTGTTCCTGAAACATTGAGTGTGTGTCTAAAGGCTCCTGTGCCTCCTTTATGGCAACAATGAGTTTAAATTGTGTACAAACTCCATGTGTTTGTTCTCTGCCTGTCTTTATAAATCACAATATCCTTTATGCTTGTTCAACCACATAGTCAGTTTTAATAGCATTTAAGAATTCATAAGAGCTTAAGACGAAGGAGCAGAATTGGGCCACTTAGCCCAACAAGTCTGCTCTGTCATTCCATCATGGCTGATTTATTATCCCTCTCAACCCCATTCTCCTGCCTTCTCCCTGTAACCTTTGATGCCCTGAAAAATGAAGAACCTATCAAGTTCTGCTTTAAATATACTCAATGACCTGTCGTGGTCCATGGCAATGAATTCCACAGATTGACCACCCTCTGGCTAAAGAAATCCCTCCTTATCCCTGTTCTAAATGGACCTCTTTCTATCTAGAGGCCGTGCCCTCTTGTCCTAGACTCACCCACTATAGGAAAAATCCCCTCTACATCCACTCCATTTAGGCCTTTCAGTATTCAATAGGCTTCAATGAGATCTCCCCTCATTCTTCTAAACTCCAGCAAATACATGCCCAGAGCCATCAGATGCTGCTCATAAGTTAACCTTTCCATTCCTGAATCATTTTTGTGAACTTCCTGTGGCCTTATCCAATGTGAGCACATCTTTTAGTTAAGGGGCCCAAAACTGTTCCCAATACTCTTCAAGAGTCGTCTGACCAACGCCTTATAAAGACTCTGCATTACATCCTTGCTTGTATATTCTAGTCTTAGCAAAATGAATGCTAATATTGCATTTGCCTTCCTTAACACTGACTCAACCTACAAGTTAACCTTCAGGGAACCTTGCATGAGGACTCCCAAGTCCCTTTACACCTCTGATTTTTGAATTTTCTCCCCACTTAGAATAAAATCTATGCCTTTAGTCCTTCTACTAAAGTGCATAATCATACACTTCCTGACTCTCCATGTGCTACTTCTTTGATCATTGTTCCAATCTGTCCAATTCCTTCTTCAGACACCCTGCTTCCTCAACACTACCTGTCCCTCCACCCATCTTTGTATTGTCTACGAATGCCATCAATTCTGTCATACAAGTCGTTGCCATATAACGTGAAAAGCAATCGTCCCAATACCAACCCCTGTGGAACACCTCAAGTCACCGGCAGTCAATCAGAAAAGGCCTCCTTTATTCCCACCCTTTGCCTCCTGCTATTCAGCCAGTCTTCTATCCATGCTAGTTCCTTTTCTGTAATGCAATGGGCTCTTATCTTGTAAAGCAGCTTCATGTGTGGCATCTTGTCAAAGGTGTTCTGAAAATCCAAGTAAGCAACATCAAAGGACTCCCCTATCCTGCCTGTTACTTCTCAAAGAACTCCCAACAGATTTATCAGGCAACATTTCCCCTGAAGGAAACCATTTGCCCTACTTTATCATGCAGCTCCAAGTACCCCGAAACTTCATCCTTAATAACAACATCTTCCCAACCCGTGAAGATGGTCTAACTGGCTTATACTTTCCTTTCTGCTACCTCCCTCCCTTCTTGAAGGTTGGAGTGACATTTGCATTTTTCAGTCCTCTGGAACCATTCCAGAATGGTACTGGGAGTAATCCAGAGATTGCCCTCTTGGTGAGGGTCCTGTTCTTCAGTCTCTTCCCTAACTCCGTATGCTCACTGCACAGGACCTCTTCCCCTTTCTACTTTTGTCATTGCTGCCTGTGTGCACATGACCTCTGGCAGTTCACTCTTCCTCTTGAGAATCTTTTGCAGCTACTCTGAGACATCCTGGAACCTAGCACCTGAAAGGCAGCACGCCATCTTGACTTCTTTCATGGCCACAGAATCTGCTGTCTGTCCCCCTAACTATTGAATCTCCTATCACTATTGCTCTTCCTGATTTTACTCTTCCCTGCTGAGCCTCAGAGCTGGCTACAGTGCCACTGACCTGGCGGCTGCTGCTGTTCCCTGATATGCCACTCCCCTCCAGCAGTATCTGAAGGGGTACACGTGTTGCTGAGGAGACTGGCCACACAGGAACCCTGCACTGACTGCTCACTCCCCTTATTTCTCCTGGTGGTCCTCTCTGAAGCCTGCACTCTGGCGGTGACCACCTCAGCACAAGTCATGTACGTGTACACCGAGATTGTTCTATAATTATAATAAATTGTAATAAATTCCCACCACCTGTTCTTCCTTCCAAAAAGTATTTGCACTTTCATGCATTAAATTTCATCTGCATGCGTTTAGCTATTTCTATCCCGTGTTAATAGGTTGTTGATGTCATTCAGTGTGCTTAACAAGAACTTAACCAAGAGGCTTTGAATCAAAGAGGTTATTATTTAACATTTAATTACCATTTAATCTGTTTTCTATCACCATTAACTAATTGAAGTTGATCTGTTGATCAGTAGCACCTTCTCCATTCAAGTCAAGAAGAGAAGGCCATAATTCCCCTCAACCACCCCCCGTCCCCGAGACTCATGCAGCTATGAGTTCCCAGCAAGTGAGTATCATGACTTTCCATGCAACTCCATGTCAAAGTTAGAAAGCACACTATTCTTGGATCATTCCTGATGGCAGTTAGATACTAATTTTTCCCATCCTTGACCTATCTGGGTACGAATACAGTAATAGTTACATTCCAAGACAACCAAATGCACATACCTTGCAGCCGAGTGATTTGAAGTGGAAATGAATCTGTTAACAGGATGAATATGCGGTGGGACCAGGATGAGATGCAACAGGGTGGCCTTGATGAGATTACTTGGTTAACATTATTTTCAAAAATCTGTAAAGGCACAAAATCACAGAAAATAAGTCACCTCCTTTGTTTTTTTTTAGGAGTTGTGCAGGGAAATTAGGCAATCGGATACACTTTCTGACTATTTATCTGCATATTTTAATCAACATGGTGAAAGATTAGGGCAAACTAAAAGCATAATAATTTGCTAGTGTGCTTATTCTGATTCCCTTGAGTTGAGACAGTGCTTCCCTATGACAACTGTTGGTGATTTGGCCTGATGGGCATACTCATTCTTTAGAGTGGCCTTGGCTCATCAGGCTTAGATGAGGTAGGTTGTCTTGCACGTTACTCTCTCTGTTCTTAATTGTTCACTCCTCATTTATTTGTGCATAGTATAGTGAGAATGACACCTGGGGCAGCGTTTGCACTGTTTGTGGGATATGGGAAGTCTGGGACACCTCCAGTCACTCAGATAGACATCTCTACACCAGGTGCACTGGGCTGCAGCTCCTGAGAGAACGTATTTAAAAACTGGAGCTGCTGCCCAATGACCTTGAACCAATGCGGGAGCATGAGGAGGCAGTTACCTGTAGCTTGCGGGAGACAGGTAACAGGGTGACTGTCAGGAGAAAGCGGGGAAGTGCACAGCCAGTGCAGAGTGCACCTGTGGCCATTCCCCTCAATAATAATTATATAACTTTAGATACAATTGAGGAAAATGGCCAATCGGGAGCACTGAGGTAAAGAGGACTGCAGTGTTGGCAGGTAATTCCTTAGTTAGAGGAACAGAGGCGAGGTTCTACAGGTGCAATAGAGACACCCAATGGTATTTTGCCTGCCTGGTGCCAGCATCAGGGATGTTTCGGATCGTGTCTATGGCATTCTCAAGGGTGAGGGTGAGCAGCTCGGGAAACAGGACCTCGAGGGTAGTAATCTCTGGATTGCTGCCTGTACCATGTGCCAGTGTGGGTAAGAATAGGATGATCTTACAGGTGAATGCATGGCTGAGGAACTAGTGCAGGGGGCAGGGGTTCAGAGTTATATGCCATTGGGATTTCTTCTGGGTATGACTTGTACAAAAGAGATGGGTTACATCTGTACCCAGTTGGGTTCAGTATCCTTGTGGGCAGGTTGGCTAGAGTTGTTGGGGTGGGTTTAAACTAATTTGGCAGGGGAATGGGAACCGGAGTGATACTGCTGAAGATGAGGTATTTGGTTTACAAGCAGAAACGATGTGTAGTGAGACTCCTAGCAAGGAGAGGCTGGTAACGGGACAGAATTGCAGTCATCAGGTTGAGTTGCAATGTAAAAGGCAGACAAAATCGAAAAATGCGAACACAGGTCTAAATGTATTGTATTTGAATGCATGCAATTAATGGAATAGGGTCAATTAACATAGCAGTTACAGATTGGCAAGTACAATGTTGCAGGCTTCACTAAATCGTAGCTGAAAGAAGACTATACCTGGGAGCTTATTGTGCAAGGATACACACTGTATTGAAAGGATAGGCGGGGGTTGCCATGGCAATGTTGGTTCAATAAAAATGAAATCAAATCATTAGAAAGAGGTGACATAGGGTCAGAAGGCGTTGAATTGTGCATAGAGCTAAGGAACTGCAAGGGTAAAAAGATCCTGATGAGAGTTGTATACAGACCCCCAAACAGTAGTAGGAATGTGGTCTACAAGTTACAACTGGAGATAGAAAATTCATGCCAAAAGGGCAATGTTATAATGGTTATGGGGAATTTCAATATGTAGGTAGATTGGGAAAATTGGGCTGGTGCTGGATTTCAAGAGGGAGAGTTTCTAGAATGCCTACGAGATGGCTTTTTAGGTTGGGCCCATGAGGGGATCAGCTATTCTGAATTGGGCAATGAACTGGAATTGATTAGAGAACATTAAGATAAAAGAATCCTTAGGGATAAGTGATCGTAATATGATCTCATTCACCTTGAAATATGAGAAGTGAAAGTCAGATGTATCAGTATTATAGTGGAGTAAAGGAAATTACAGAAGCATGAGAGGAGAATTGATTGGAAGAGAACACTGGAAGGGATGATGGCAGAGCAGCAATGACTGGAATTTCTGGAAGGAATTCAGAAGGCAAAAGATATATACATCTCAAAGAAGTATTTTAAAGGCAAGAGGACACAACCGTGGCTGACTAGAGAAGTCAAAGCCAACATAAAAGCCAAAAAGAGGGCATAAAATAGATCAAAGATTAGAGGGAAGTTAGAGGATTGGGAAACTTTTAAATACCAACAGAAGGCAACTTAAAAAGTCATTAAGAAAGTAAAGATGGAATACGAAAGTAAGCTAGCCAATAATATTAGAGGATACCCAAAGTTTTTTCAGATACTTAGAGCGTAAAAGAGAGGCTAGAATGGATATTGGACTGCTGGAAATCGGTGCTAGAGAGGTTGTAATGGGGGACAAGGAAATGGCAGATGAACTGAATATGCACTTTGCATCAGTCTTCACTGTGGAAGACACTAGCAGTATGGTGGAAGTTCCAGGTGTCGGGGGCATGAAGTGCATGAAGTTACCATTACCAGAGAGAAGGTTCTTGGGGAAATTGAAAGGTCTGAAGGTAGTTAAGTCACTTGCACCAGATGGTGTACACCCCAGGGTTCTGAAAGATGTGGCTGAAGAGATTGTGGAGGCATTAGTAATGATCATTCAAGAATCACCAGACTGTGAAATGGTTCTGAAAGACTGGGAAATTGCAAATGTCACTACACTCTTCACGAAGGGAGAGAGGCGGAAGAAAAGGATCTCTATGCCAGTTGGTGTGACCTCAGTGGTTGGGAAGATGTTGGAGTCGATTGTTGAGGATGTGGTTTCGGGGTACTTGGAGGCCGTAGAGAGCATGGTTTCTTCAAGGGAAAATCCCTAAATGTTAATTTACAGGTTGAGTCTGTGGTGAGGATGGCAAATGTGTTGTTAGCATTCATTTCAAGGGGACTAGAATATTAAAGCAAGGATGTAATATTGATACTTCATAAAGCACTGGTGAGGTCTCACTTGGAGTATTATGTGCAGGTTTGGGCCCATTATCTTAGAAAGCATGTGCTGAAATTGGAGAGGGTTCAAAGGAGGTTCAAGAAAAAGATACCAGGATTAAACGGCTTGTCATTTGAAGAGTGTTTGATGGCTCTGGGCTTGTATCCACTGGAATTTAGAAGAATGAGGGGTGACCTAATTGAAACCTATTGAATGGTGAAAGAACTTGATAGAGTGAATGTGAAGAGGTTGTTTTCTATGGTGGGAGTATCTAAGGCCAGAGGACACAGCCTCAAAATAGAGGGGTGTCCTTTTAGAACAGAGATGAGGATGAGCCAGAGGGTGGGGAATCCGTGGGACTCACTGCCACAGGCAGTTGCAGATGTTAGGTCTTTATGCATGTTTAAAGGAGAGGTTGATAAATTCTTGGTTGGTCAGGGCATGAAGGGATACCGGGGGCGGGAGGCAGGATATCGGAGCTGAAAGCAAACATGGATCAGCCATGATGAAATGGCAGAGCAGATTCGACAGGCCAAATGGCTTAATTCTGCTCCTATGTCTTTAGCTCTTTTGGTTCTGGTCTTATTACAGTGTAAAGCTATGAAACCACTGACAGGCTGGAATGCACTATTTACTCTGTGTAAATAATGTTGTGAATGTTGTATTAATGAAAAAGATGTCATCACGTTTTGGCTCTTACTGAGATCTGACCATGAAGAAAATGAAGTAATTTGAGAAATAATATTTAGGATTTCTGGAGGAGCCTCAACTGAATGAAAGGTTCAAATGTGCTTACTAACCAGTGACTTGCTGCCTTTTTATGTAGTTGTTAAGCTTGTGGGAGCAGTGATTCATTCTTACCAGGAGAGAAGTAAAACAAGTTGCTGATGTCGGACCATTGAAATTCTTCTGAACAAAGAGACAGAAAACTGCTTAGAAGCCACATATGGAACTGCAGTGCTAATACAATTGTTCTAGAGACAGCAACACGTGTCTGCATTCTTCGTCCAGTTCGAGGATGGAACTGATTTTCATTCTTAAGTCACCAGAGTAATTTAGAAGAAAATTTAAAAATAAGGCAATTTGAAGATGTATTTCTATTTTCTTGCAATTTGGTGGCAGGTTGATAAATCGAAGACACCTTCTGTGGCCCACGAGGTGGAAAGGGGAGATGGTATCTTGCCTGATGATGGAGAGTATAAGCCACCTTTGACTAACCTGAAGAGCAAGGATTATTACACAGACTTTGTCATTACACTGGCTGTACCAATTGCTGTTGCCCTAGTGCTGTTTGTCATCCTCGGTTACATCATGTTCTGCCGTCGAGAAGGAGTGTAAGTACCTCGCACTTCTATCAAAATGCATAAGCACTGACACTCAAAGCAGCACTTCTTTCTGGAAAAAAAAAGTTCCAACACACACTTAGTATCAAAGAAAAACACTGCAGGGGAAGGATTTTACTTGTTCTGATTCACTTCCTATTAAAAATATTACAGGTTATTAGAAGCAGGTAGAAAATATAGATCTGTCCATATCATTGCATGAATTCATATTTCATTTCCATCCATGCAAATTTATTTTCTCAAGCCATTGAGTCTGTTTCATTCTGTGTCCATTTATGCTTGATTGTCACGTGTTTGTGTGTGCAGTTGCTCTGGCCCTATACTTACAGGCAGATACTGACAAGTGTATTCAGTGATCATCTTCTCAACATCTGCCAAAGGTGGGTCCACCAGTATGCAAATATTTTTGATGTTTCAAATACCAATGCCTATTATTTAATTCATTAATTTTGTTTTGTTCCTAGGCAAAAGAGAGACATGCAAACACCAGAGTAAGTGTCTTCTTTCCTGTTATGTTTCGGATTGAACATTTTCAGTTTTAGTTTCTCTTTTTTGCTTTATCAGACCATAATCTGCTACTGTTGGCTTCAGAGTCTGTCCCATCCTTGTGTGTCTTTTTGAGTTTTTACACTTCTCATAGTTCATTTCATATTGCTGACCCATAATAAGGAGTTACTGCAGTTAGCTCTCTTGATAGCATGGCAAGTGATTTCTTGCCTTTTCAGTTACACCTGAAATCAATTTGCCCATAGCTCTTTGAAAGTGGAATAGTATATCTATTTGTAATGAAAGTGAACATCCTTTGTGTTGGCTACTGGTTTAGATATCTCTCCACTCATTATAAAAATAATGAATTCCTTGAGGGGGAATGCAAATACTTTGCTTTTATTGTTGCAGTGGTATTCCATTTTCATTCTTAATAAAAAGACCATTTCGTACTGTCTAGAGTATAGTATCATCATAATTGGAATGGGTGTTAGCTTTTTGTACTTATTCAAGGGCATCCTTTCTGCCTGAGCATCTCTGCTGCCTTCCGCTGTAGCTGTATAACCATTGGGTCATGAACTCATTCCTGGTTCCCTCTGTGACAGCTTTCAGTATGTGTGATTCTAGATAAGGCATAGTAACGTGTGAAGACCAGCCCAGTCCCCACAGGGGCACTGTGATAGTTTTGTGCCATGCGAGTGCTGGCCCCTCAACAGAACAAGATGCTCTGTGTCCCGTAGTCAACCTGCTGAGCTGAATTGGGCATTCTGCTGGAGGCACAGGGCCCAGGTGTTGGAAGTTGGCAGCACTTGTGCTGCACGAAGCAACCATGCAGACAGCTGCAAACACAAAGTACCGGGGAATGCTTGGCAAGTCAGAGAGGGAGAGGGAGAGGGAAACAGAGTTAACTTTCAAACTTATGGGCTTTCATCCAAGCAGCTGTTACTGGGGGTGAAGAGTGGGTGGAGAAGAGAGATGTTTCTTTCACTTCTCCATAAAAGCTGTTACTATATGCTACTGTGAACGGATGATGCCTATTAAATTAGGCATAAAGTAAAATACGATAGCAAATGATTCTAAAAATACTAAAGAAGAAAAATGTGGAAGTCAGGTACAATCTGTTCGATTATGGAGGAAGGTGGGGTTATTAATTCCAAAAAGCATAATTTGTAAAGTTAATTTGGCCTTTCTCCCTACAATGCCTGAATATTGAGGTTTCTTATTGGTTTTCTATTTCTATATTGAATACAGATTATGCTATCAGACAGTCTAAATCTTTCCCTTCCCAGTACTTTTACTAATTTTTAACAGCATCTGTTAAAATAAAACTATACTTTTTTTTTTGTTCCCCTGTGAGCATATATGGTGGTCCCAAGTCTATTTTTTAATTGTCTTGTATTTCAATTTTCTTTTAACGTCAAAATGTTCTAACAGTGGCATCTACTGAATTTCTATGTGTGCATCAAAACTTTAAGACAGTGAACCGCGCTTCCCGAGCCCCAGTGAGCCGTGCCTCGCCACTCTCAGCCTCATCAACAAATGCTTCTCTGGGCATTGTAAACAACTCGTTTTTAAAGTGGGACTGGCTCAATTCTCTGGAAAAAAAAATCACTACAAAGATTTCATTATATTGCCTGGCAAAGAATGGCTAGTACGTATTGAGGAAGAAATTATCTTTATTAGTGTTACTAGTGGTAGAATGCAGCAAGCAAGTTCTTTAGCTTCCAAATAACTTTAAGCGATGGGCTAGATATGCTGTTAAAAATGCTTTTGTGATCAGCTTACATAATGTCAGCATTGCACGTAAAGCCTGCATTTATTGCCTCTCCCAAGTTGCTTTTGAAAAGACATGAAGACGCATCATTAAAGACCATGACATCTATGATTTTTCTGGGGGGAAAAATGCAATGAATGAATCCTTAACATCGGCAACGCCAGCTATCATTTTGGTGGATTGTAGCTGCTTTAATTAGAGAAAAAAATTAGAAACTTAGTCCCGGCCTACTTTGCCACAGGCCACTGATTTTAATTCTAAATGGAAACCAAGGAGGATGTTTGACCCCTTCTGCTTATGCTATAAGCATGATACAGTAGTAGCTTGGCATTGTATTCTGACTTTGAAGTACAATTCCATCAGCATTATTTGGAATTTCCTGCTCTGTTGTATAATTTATCACAAGAAACAAAATGACATCTTTCTTTAACACAGACAATGCAAATTATATTTGACTGATCTTCATTTTTTAAATTGTGGATTAATTCTGACCCTAATTTTTTCCCAATAACTTCCCTCCCATTGCCGAGTCCAATCCCTGCTGCCCTTAAATAAAGATATCACATTTTTCTAACCTCCAATCATCTAGCACTTCCTCTTGAACTAGCAAAGATTTAAAAGTCTATGCCCCTAAAATCTCCTTCCTTATCTCCCTTAGTAACCAGGGATACATCTCATCAGACCCTAGGTTTTTAGCTACCTTTAAGCATAGATATGCTTAATACTCCCTCAGAGTCTAAAGAAAATCTGGCTTGGTATATAATGCATTGTCTGAATGAAGACGAATTCAAAATGCAAATTAAAAACATAGATCTAGCAATTTTCGACCTGGCTTGAATGAAAATTGTGGCTAGAGTTTCAAACATGTTAAAACTCTCAATAAAATTAGACATTCATGAAGTGCAAAGATGAGTCATGTCTTAACTCCCATGAGAACTATTTCCAAAGTGGTTTCTACCTTTCAGAAGTTAAAAATTGTAATAGAAAATACAATTTTAATTTCAAATTCAACCCTCTGAGTCTCAGACATAGCAGCAAATCGAAGGCTGAATTGGGGATTAAGGTTTAGTAATGAAGATCATAGTCTGAAGAACCTGCTGAACTGAAGCATTTCTCTGTGAAGTTTCTGATCCAGATAGTTAGCTTGCCTCTTGTGTCAAAAATAGAAAATTTATTAAAATATATAATACAGCTATGCAACTATTTACAATTAACATTGATTTTGACTAGTTTGTATGAGTTCTCTTGTAGTTCATAATTTTCCATTAAAACATAACATTTTTCATAACATTTTTGAATGTTGACGAGAATCCAGAAACTAATTTCCAAAGGTAGAATAATGAGCAATGCTGAGCTTTGCTGAAGAAAAATGTGTTCAGATTTACATATAGTCTCATCATTTCTGTTTTCATGTATTTCTTCAGCATCCAGTTGGTTCATCACAGCTCCATCCAGAAGTCAACTAAGGAGCTTCGAAACATGTCGAAGAACCGGGAAGCAGCTTGGCCTCTCTCCACGCTGCCAGTGTTTAACCCAGTAACTGGTGAGATCATGTCACCACTTCACCATTCAGACAACTGTGACACCTCCAACATGCCTCTCATGCAAACACAACAGTGAGTGCTTATTTAATAATGCATTATTAGATAAAGCATATTTCTCTTTCTATTGTATCAATGATCCATACAGTATAATTTTTGTATTTCTTTGCAACAGAAAATAAGCTTTGCATAAATATTGTGGGTGCTATTTTTAGGGATATTAATCAATAGACTGCAATTTATAGGTACACTTCTTTGCAACTATTGTTTGATATTCACATATGTGGATATTGACTGTAAGACAAAGGAGCAGAATTAAACCATTGAGTCTGTAATGGCATTCAATCATTGCTGATTTATTTTCCCTCATAACCCCATTCTCTTGTCTTCTCCCCATAACCTATGATGCCCTTACTAATTAAGTACCTATCAACCTCCACTTTTCTCTAAGAGGACCACAACCTTGCCATAGTATTTGACTGGAGTTGGGGCTTTGTACTTTGACTCTTGGTAGGGTCACCCATGCCAAACAGGTCAGAGGGTAGAGCTAGACTAAGAGTCCTCCAGGTTCAGGGGTTCAGCTCAGGGCTAACAACCCTGACTGGTCAAAAAAATAGTTACGGAAACAGCAATGAAGATGGAGGACCTTTATTGCTGCTCTAACCGCCAGCTGCATAATGGGCAGTAAGGAAGCTCCACTTTAAATATATGTCTTGGCTTCCATAATTCCACAGATTCACCATCCTCTAAAGCAATTCCTCCTCATCTCTATACTAAAGGATGTCCTTTCATTCTGAGGTTGTATCCTCTGATCCCAGATTCTCCACGTTTACTCGATCTCGGGTTTTCAGTATTTGGTCGGTTTCACCACTGAATCATTCTTCTAAACTCCACTGAGTACACACCTAAAGCCATCAAGCACTCCTTGTACATTAACCCTTCATTCCCAGGATCATTCTTATAAACCTCCTCTGGACCCTGTCCAATGCTAGCATATCCTTTCTTAAATTTAACAGTACTCCACTTCTGATTTCTAAATTTGCTCCTTGTTTGAAAATTTGTCTGTGTTTTTATTCTTTATACCAAAGTACATAACTATACTCTTCCCTACGCTGTCTCCCAGTTGTTTGCCTACGTTCTCCTAATCTATCCAAGTCTTTCTGCAAAATCCCTTCTTCCTCAATATTAGCTCCCCTTCCACCTATCTTTGTATCAACTGCATTGTTAGCCACAAAGCCATGAATTCTATCATCTGGATCATTAACATAAAGGCATCCGTCAGTCTTGCGAGATCATGGATCTGCGCCTGGAAAGTCTTCACTCTCCAGGGCGCAGGCCTGGGTAAGGTTGTATGGAAGACCAGCAGTTGCCCATGCTGCAATCAGTACTCCACGACACCAATGTTGTCGAAGGGAAGGGCATTAGGACCCATACAGCTTGGCACCAGTGTCATCGTAGAGCAATCTGTGATTAAGTGCTTTGCTCAAGGACACAACACATGTTGCCTCGGCTGGGGCTCAAACTCACGACCTTCAGGTCGCTAGTCCAATGCCTTAACCACTTGGCCACATGCCCACATTATCACTAGTCATTGGCAGCTGGCCAGAAAAGGCCCCCTTTATTCCCACTCTTTGCCTCCTGCCATCTGTAGAAGCCTCTTAGATGAGTGGCGAAACGTCTTCTAGACAATATAGCAAGTCCAATTGCCTTGATTTACTACTGCTTGATATGCTTTTTAGTTGCTTTCTGTTGTATTTTTTAAAGTTTCCCATTCCCTATTCCTCTAGCTTCCTACTAATGCTTGCTATACTGTATGACCTTTCTTTCTGCTTTTCTACTATCTTTGACTTCTCCTGTCAGCCACGGTTGCCTCATCCTTCCTTTAGAATGCTACTGCTTCTTTTGGAATGAAATAATCCTGCATTTTCCGAATTACTCCCAAAAACTCCAGCCATTGCTGCTCTACCATCATCCCTGCTTGGGTCTCCTTCCAATCAACTTTGGCCAGCTCCTCTCTCATGCTTCTGCAATTACCTTTACTGAACAGTAAAACTGATAATCAGATCCCTCTCAAACTGGAGGGTAAATTCTATCATAATATGATCACTGCTTAATTGTTCCTTACCTTAAGCTCCCTAATACAACGTGGTTCATTACACAAGACCCAAGCCGTAATTGCCTTTTCCCTTGTGGACTTGACTACATCTACTCTTAAAAAGCCACCTTGTAGGCATTCTATAATTACCTTCTCTTGGAATCGAACACCAACATGATTTTCCCAATCTACTGCATATTAAAATTTCTATGGGCATCATAACGTTGCTCTTTTTACATGATTTTTCTATCTTCCCTTGTAATCTGTACCTTGCATTCTGGCTACTGTACAGAGACCTGTATATAATTGCCGTCAGGGTCTTTTTACCCTTGCAGTTTCTTAACTCTACCTACAAGGATTCTACATCTTCTTTCCTTCCAAGGATTTGATTTCATTTTTTTTTACCAACAAAGCCACCCCAACCCCTCTGCCAACTTGCATGTCCTTTCGATACAATGTGTATCCTTAAATCTTAAGCTCCCAGCTGTGATGCTCATGACATCTTACCTGCCAATTTTCTAACTTGCGACAAGATCACCTGTCTTACTTCATGAACTATGTGCATTTAAATATAATACTTTCAGTCCTGTACTCAGCACCCTTCTTTTCGATTTTGTCCCCATGTCGCACAAATTTAAATTCTAAACTTTTTATTTTATTCTTTATTCTAGAGAGGTCAGTAACTGCTCCTGCACTTTCTTTCCCTTTTACATGATCCATACTTTCTCAAGCTGTTTGAATCCCTCCCCCATTATTTAATTTAAAGCCCTATCCACAGCCCTAATTATGAGATTTGCCAGGATCCTAGCCTGTCCCATCAGAACAGCTCCCTCCTTCCTCAGTACTGGTGCCAGTGTTCCAAGAATTCAAACCCATTCCCCCACACCATATTTTTTCATGCATGTAACTGTCTGATCTTAACAACCCTGTGCCAATTTGCAGATTGCTCAGATAACAATCCGGAGATTATTACTTCTGGTTCTGCATTTTAATTTAATCCCTAGCTGCTCAAATTCCCTCAGCAGAACCTCTTTCTTCTTTCATCCTATATTATTGGTACCCACATAGACCACGGCAGCTGGAACTTTCCTGGCTCACTCCAAATTCCACTGCACGACAGATGAGATGACCCAAACCCAGGCACCAAGCAGACAACACAGCCTTTAAGAAACTTGATCTATGTGACAAAGAATTATCTATTCGGCTAATTATATTATCCCCAATTACAACTACATTTCTCTTCCCTTCCTCCCTCTTGAATGATTCCTTGTACTAGAGTGCAATGGTTCAGTTATTCATTGTTCCCACGTCACCCCCACTTCTCAACCTCAATCTCAGATTTATTGGGCACGCTCAAGGGCTAAGGCTCCAAAAGCAAGACTACCTGAATCCCCCTACTTGTCTCACTCACAGTCACACCCTTTTGTCCCTGGCCACAGAACAGTTTTGAAGCCATTTATCTAATAGGTGTGACTACGTCTTGAAACAGTGTCCAGTTAACTCTTCTACCAAGTGGCATTCACAACCTCTTGTTGACGTAGCTGTTAAGACTCCCCTCACTTCTCACACTCCTAGAGTTCCCTGGAGGCACAAGAGACTGCAGATGCTGTAATCTGGAGCTAAAATAAACAAGCTGACGGAGGAGCTCAGTGGGTCAGGCAGCATCTATGGAGGCGGAGATATGGTCAAAATTCTGGGTCGCGACCCTGCATCAAGACTGAGGTGTTGGAGGGGAGATAGCCGGTACGGGGAAGTGAAAAGGATGGATGTGGCAGGCAGTAGATGGATCCAGGTTAGAAGAGTAACTGGTGGAAGTGGTAGAGTTGGGCAACAGCATATGGTAGGGACAATGGATATGGATGTGAGGGTGAAGGTAGAGACAGGCTGGAAGGTGATAAAACAGAGACTGTTGCGCCTGCGATCCCATGCCTCACCTCTATGTACTGACTATCTCTCCCCTGTACTCTTCAGTCCTGATGTAGTATCTTAGCCCAAAACATCTCAAACATCTCTCTGCCTGACCTACTGAGTTTCTCGAGTAGTTTGTTTTCAGTTCCTAGAATTCCCTAATTCTTCATCTCTCTCCAGCTTGGTTGACTATTTATCTTTAAGATGTAAATGCATAGTACTAATGGTAGTGGATTAATTCTGAATTTCATGGTTTGTTCAAAGAAAGATGACATGAAAATATTGTACAAATGAACTCGCCATCAGATTGAATTCCCATTATGGAGAATCAGATGCTGCTGAAGTATTTCTCCCTTGCTGTTCAGGAATAATTTGAGCAGAGACCAGGAAAATAGCTGATTATTACCAGAAATATTCAGTAGGTCAAGGAGTGACTTTAACTTCCTCTAATATTTCATGCCATTTGGGCTAGGAAGAGTTTTAAATGTGGCAAGTTTGAAGTTTGTTCAGGGACAGAAAAAGGGGAACAAGAAAAAACTTGTTCTGTGATTGAGTGCAATGCAAGAGAGATTCTGTTATAAAATCCTTCTCTTGGACACCTTGCTCTGGATCTTTTCATCTCTAATTGCCGACGAGTCGTCAACCAGCTCGACTTCAGGGCTCCTCTCTCCTCCTCGAACTTTACCTCCCCTGAGTGCACTGCCTCCACTCTCTGTGCACCAATTGCAACGTAATCAAACCCATAAAGGGGTGCTGTTGTAGTGTGGTGGCAACATACATACACCTCCTCTTACTTACCCCTTGAAAAGGACCTCACTCTAGACCAACAGGTCACTGTCTCCTGCACCATCACTCACCTCAACTCTGGAGATCTCCCATCCATTGCCACCAAACTCGTAGTTCCCTTAACCTGTGCTGCTCGTTTGTAACTTATACCCAAGATCCACAAACCTGACTGTCCAGGTGGGCCCTTGTCTCTGCCTGCTCCTGTCCCACTAAATTAGTGTCTGCACCTCAACTCCGTTCTATCTCCCTTGGTTCAGACTTTTCCCACCTACATCAGCAACACTCAGTGTCAACAGCTTTCAGTTCCGTGGCTGTGACTGTCTCATTTTCACCATGAATGTCCAGCCCCTATAACTTCTATTCCCCCATCAAGAAAGCCTTAAAGATCTCAGATTCTTTCTGGACGAAAGACCTGACCAATTCTCATCCACCAGCAACACCCTCCATCTGGTTGAACCAGTCCTCACCCTCAACAGTTTCTGCTTTGGCTGCTCCCACTTTCTCCAAACTCAAGAGGTAGCCATGAGGCACCTGCATGGGCTCGGAACAATCTATGTTCCAAGCCTTCCCTGGTTATGCTCCCCAACTCTTTCTGTGCTGCACTGGTGCTGCTTCATGCACTTGTGCTGAGCATGCTGATTTCATCAACTTTGCCTCCAACTTTCACTCTGCGCTTAAGTTCACTGTGTGTATTTCTGATACCTCCTTCCCCTTTCTCAATCCCTCTGTCTCCATCTCTGGAGACTACCTGTCTGCTGATATCCTTTATAAACCTACCAACTCCACGGCGATCTTGACTATAACCTTTACTACCCTGTCTCCTGTAAAGATACTATTCCCTTTCTCAATTCCTTTGTTTCCACCACATCTTTTCCCAGGATGAGGTGTTGCTTTTCAAGACATCAGAGATGTTCTCCTTCAATGTGCAGGGTTTCCCTTCCACCACCATTGATGCTGCCCTCACCTGTATCTCCTCCATTTCCTGGACATCTGCACTCACCCCACTTTCCTTCTGCCATAACGGGGATAGAGTTCCTCTGGTCCTCACCATTCTCTGCGACTTCTGCCATCTTCAACGGGATCCCATCACCAAAAGCACATTTTCCTCTTCCACCCCTCCCCCCACCTCTGAGATCAGTGCGACAGTGATTTCCTTGTCCATTCGTCCCTCCTCACTAATCTCCCTCCTGGCATCTATCCCTGCAAGAGACAGAAATGCTACATTTGCCCATTTATCTCCTGCTTCACCTCCATTCAGAGCCCTGAACAGTTCTTCCAGGTGAGGCAACACTTCACCTGTGAACCTGTTGGGGTTGTCCACTGTATCTGGAGCTCCCGATACAGCCCTCTGAACATTGGTGTGACCCGATGTAAATGGGGGGGGGGGCACTGTGTTCAGCACCTCCATTTCCTGCAGAATGTGGAGTTTCTGGGTGGCCAACTATTTTAATTCCTATCCCTGTTCTGTTCTGACATGTTGGTCCACAGGCCCTTCTTCTGTCACGATGAGGCCAGTCTCAGGGTGGAAGAGCAACACTTCACATTCCATCTAGTAGCCTCCAACCTGTTGGCATGAACATTGACATCTCCTTCCAGTAATTTTTCTCCCTCCCCTTTCCATTCTCTACTCTGGTCTCTTACCTTTTTTCCTCACCTGCCTATCACGTCCCCTGGTGCCCCCTCCTCCTTCCCTCTCTCCCATGGTCCACTTTCCTGTCCTATCAGATTCCTCCTTACCTAGCCCTTTATATTTTCCACCTATCACCTCCCAGCTCCTTACTTCACCACCCCTCCCCAACCCAGCTGGCTTCACTTATCACTGTCTCTCCTCCCACCACCTTTATTCTGGCTTCTTTTCCCCCTTTCTTCCCCGTCCTTAGCACAAAACGTTACCTATGTATTCATTTCCACGGATGCTGCCTGATCTGCTGAGTTCCTCCAGTATTTTGTGTGTGTTGCTCTGGATTTCCAGCACCTGCAGAAACTCTTGTGTTTATTATATTCTACATGGCCAGAGGCATTATGGATGAGGTAAATGGGAAATTGAATTGGCATGTAAAGAAATAAAAGATGGGGTCAGAGAAGTGTGAAAGTCATTACAGGAAAGATAGGAAAATCAGACCACAGATTTTCACTCTGGTTGCATTTTGGTGATTAGACATGCTTCACCTTGAAAATGTAGAGTCCTTAGATCATGTAGGCTTATTTTTTCAGACAAAAGGCAACATGTGTTTTGATGGGAACCAAGGAAAAGGGAATAGATTATTGTATTTTGTTGTTAAGAAACAAATTCCATTTTAGTTACTTGAGTTATCAATGAATGGTCAAAAAGAAGTCTAAATCCCATAAAGGAATGGAGATACAACATTGCACTTTTGACAGGGCTTGTTGATTTTATTCTTTATGCTTGACTGAATTAGTTCAATTGTTCTGCTTGTTTTTTGTGATCTTTTTAAGAGGTCATGGTTTAGTGATTGATTTTCTTTAGTGTGTTAGTGAATGATGTATAAAACCAAGAATGCGAAACTTTAGAGTGGGGACTGAAATAAAATGTTTTAATCATGCGCTACATATCGTATAATTTAATTTCAGCCATATCTAATGAAGTTGTCTTCTCCTGCAGGAATCACCCATTACAGACCCAGCTGCCCCAGCAGCAAAGTGCAGGTCAGTATTCAACATCTGTCTCACCAGCCATTACCTGCTCAAACCACTATCACATTGATTACCATGTAACTTAATCAAAGAAGAACTGTAGAAGAAAACCTTTACTGTATCCATTATTAAATCCATTTACTGTATGTATCTTCATAAAACCAGAACAAAGGCAATTGCTACTTTGCAGCAGATTCTTGTTTTCTTGTCAAAGTGTGCACAGATTTATAAGTCAAAATGTTAAGTCCTTAATTCATAATCAAATCTTTTCCTCCATTTTTGCTTTCCTGATTGGAGAATTTTGTATGTCGACATTTCTGCAATATGAGGCAAGTACGAACCAATGTAAAAATTTAAGGATTTTATTCAAAAGTACATTTCTAGTATTATTTTTTTTTAACTATCAAATGCAGAACAGCATCTGCAAAATAGAAATTATGAACATAAACTACTTCGGCATGCAAACTTAATTTGTATGCTTTCATAGTAACTTGTTTAATTTTAACATTGAAGATTTCTTGTTTTAATAATTGGGTAGTAAATAATTCATTGTCATTATAGGTATAGTCTATTTCCTAAATGCTGTGCTCGGTAAAATACTTAAATCATTATCTGGTTCACCCTGTACACTGACAATACCAGGCTTTACTATTTCCCCATTTTACCAGAACTACTTTGCTGTATAAAGGTGGTTATCACAATTTTTAAAATACTTAACTATAGCACATTAAGATTGCCCAAGATTGTAGGAGCTTCTACATGAATATGATGTCATGGCTTTTGAAAATTAATTGGAATGGACAAGAGGCTGAGAAGCCATTTCTCCTGGTTGTAGTCTAGAATGAGGTGGAGGGGGCAGTGAATTCACTTCCAAGTTATACCAGTGCTATCTGTCTTATTGAAGAGATCTACTCTCATTTTTTTCTCCAGCCGTGCATCTTAATGTCTTATCAAAGCATTCCATGATCTAGTGAATGGAAAATGAAACCCTTATTTTGTATTCTAGTGAAGATTTTTAAAATCTTTACTGTAATTTCGGTGTCAGCCACTGGCTACAGAACATCAAAATACAGCCCAACCATTTATTTTCTGATTTAAATTTGTTAATTGTTTTAAAACAATCAAAGTGACGATTTATGTTAAAGCTGGACAGGTTTGTGGAATATCAATTTAAGTGTGAGTGATTTGACCCCTAAAAGCTCTTGCATCATGCAAGAAGATTATAGTTTAACTTGCTGTCACTTGTCAGTTGTCACTTCAACTTTCTGATCCTGTCTCTCAACCCTCAATTGTTTCAGTGCCTAAGAATATACCAGTCTCAGCCTTAAAGGTACTTAAGCACTTGGAGCCCTGTGGAATAGATTCATAATCCTCAGTGAAGAAATTTCTAATCTAAGTGGTTTACACCTTCTCCTTGGATTAAATAGTTTCTCGGCATCTACACATAAACCCTCAGAATTCCATATGTTTTAACATCATATTCTTTCAAATGTGTGCATATAAATCCATTCTATTTACTCTACTCAAAGTGCAGCCCAAGAATCAATTTAGTAAATAGACTTCATTGAACCCTGTCTAAGGTAAGCACGCCCTTCCTTGGAGCCAGAACTGTATCTAGTCCTCTAGTTGCTTGCCCAAAACCTTGTACAAGTGCAGAATTTCTTTTGTACTGCAGCTCTCTTGGAATGAAGACTTCTATCAATACTTGTAGCTGACTGTTCACTTCAAAGTGACATGGTGACAATTTTGTTTTTAGAGTAAGCTACAGAGGAAAAAATGGGAAAAGTTAATAACTTTTCATTAACTCTTATCGTATCTATCAGTAATCGGTCCATGAAGAATCAGACAATTAGCCTATCCATATTGGTAAAATGGTGATAGAGCATTAGCAATCAGTTGATCAAGAAGCTTTGTGAAGGAAACCTGGCCTCGCAAGGCAAAACAAAGTCAGCTTGAGAACAGAAACATTAGGAGTCCACTATGTTGGTGTAAAACTGGAGTCACTTCTAGCTAATTTGACAGCTTCAATGAGATTAATAGGTTTTTTTAAAATGTTCTTCCTGCAATTTGGTCTAACATTATGATTATTAAGAAAAGGCTGATCAGTTCAGTAATTAATAATTTGCCCCAACCTGAGCAAAAAAAAACGAGTGGCAGCACCCAGAATGTGTATTGCTGTTCTGGAGTTCAGTGACGGTAGCAGTGTCATGAGTAAATTTGAAGTTTCTTAGCTTGAGTTATTGTGGGTTTCATATTTAATTACTGATTTTCTCTTTAAATAGATAAATGGCAAACCTGAGGAAGGAAAACTGAAAGAAGCATTTACCCGTTAAGATTCCATTTTGGAAGGCTTTTTACACTTCTGTATACTGAGCAAATACATATTCTGTTTTGTGTGCCATTGTATATTACTTTGAATCTCACTGTCACTGCCTATCACAAATTTTATACAACTTATATCAGCATAAAAATACAATACTTGCTTTTTTTACACATGTACTATACAGGCAAATTAAATTTAATTTTTGCTAGAAAACTTTGTATTGCAGATAGAAAAAAATGTCATGAGTTATCTAATAAATAGCTTGCATTATATCAGTTTCTGCACTGTTTGAGTTTTTCCTTTGCATCTTACATCATCTCTTTTCCCATAGTCAGTGTTAACTTGTTATGTACATAACCACCTGCCACTGGTTAATCAGTATTTGTTCCTTTGATTGTCCATTGAACTTAAGCACCATGATCTGCAACAACCAGTTACTCTAGGCCAGTTTAGGAGCAATGGTCTTCATTGAGAAATCAACAAGTTTTGAGAGGTAACTCCAATAACTTTGCAATTGTCTGTTAAGTGGATATTTACTGCCAGAAGAATCGGAGTTACACAGAACTGAAGCATCATAATAATACAATGAATAAGTAAAGCCAATAAATAACTTATTTATTGAGATACATCGCAGAATAGGGCCTCCCGGCCCTGAGCCGCATTGTGCAGCAACCCCCTACCCCCCCTCCCCACTTTACCCTTAGCCAAACATGGGACAATTTATAATGACGGATTAACTTACTAATCAGTATGTCTTTGGACCATAGGAGGAAACCAGAGCACCCAGCGAAAATCCCACACATTCCACAGGCAACATTGGAATTGGACTTTGATGCTCTGAACTGTAATAATCTCTACACCAATCAGGTACTAAAGATGATCTGGCTCTAGTACTAGTTTGACAAGACATTTGCATTTGGATCAGGCTCTTCTGCAATCCTTGAGTCATCAAGGTAGTGATGAAAATATATGTATAATGAAAAATTGTCTTGTTTTTATTTAAAACCCAGTAGTTAGAATACTGCAGTGCTACATTTATTCTATCCTAAGTGAATGCTGGACCATTTCGCCAGCAATGGAAAAGAGACTAGAAGCAGCTGAATTATGGTTCTACAGGAGATGTTAAAAATATCATGGACCAAATACACATCAAATGAAGAAGTTCTCAGAAGAGCCCAAGCAGTTCGATCACTCATACCAACAATAAGAGAAAGACAACTCAGATTCCTGGGACACATCATGCGGAAAGATGAACTAGAAAAACTCATACTCTGGAAAGATTGAGGGGAGTAAACCTAGAGGAAGACCTCGGCTTATGTACATCAAAAGCATAGCCAGGTGGCTACTCATTGAGGAAATGGAAGTCATCCAAGAGACGATGGATAGATCTATATGGAAAACCATGGCCACCAAAGTCCGCATCGGATATGGTACCCAGACAGACAATTTGACTAATTTGCTATGGTGCACTATTTTGAAAGAAACAAGCCCCAACACTGTTTTGCACAAGAGCTTTATGGCACAAATTCTAAAGCATTCCGAAAGATATTTTTACAAGTTATGTATAACATTCTTTATAGTTCAAGTGCAAACAGATAATGAAACATTTTAGGTATACAATATATTTAGGCATGTTTTACTTTTCATGCTAATTCAGATTTAAATGACGGAGTAAGGCCAAATCTGAATGGGCACATTTAACAGATCTGTATTTGATACATGTTAGATTTAGATTTAAACTGGAAAAAAAATACATTCAGACACAGTAACAACTGATATGTCTAAATTATTAACCAGCAAAAGGACTGAAATTATCCAGATGTCTAAAATTTCCTCAGTGTCAACAAAGAACAGTTCAATATGTTTAGGAATACAGTATTGTAACAATACATCATACAGAGCAGTCTCATTTAAATTCAGTAACAAGGAATTTTAACGGGCATCATTTGCTGCACAAAGATTTGTTAGCATAGTAGATATTTCTACATCAAAGCCTGTTATTTGGCACTGTTATTATTTTTAATGGGACCCCGCTCAAAAATACTATGGCTTCCAAATCATGAGTTAATAACTTGTACTTAATGTTGCAAAGTACCCTGAACATATAAAAACATTATCAAAGAAAACTTGATTTAAACCATAACTTTGATCATACATAATCAAGTGCTTGGTCAAGTGGTTTTGAGTAATATCATAATGAGAAGTAGAGGAAGTTTCAGGTAGGAAATTAGAATTTAATCCAATTCTAATTACACCATCATTGGCAATCCTAGCATCAGAATGATCAAGGAGCCAGAAAAATGGAAGATCTTGGATCCTGAAGAGTTGGAAGAGATTTGCAGGGGTCCTCAACTGTTTATTATGCCATGGAACCCTACCATTAACTGAGGGGCCTGTGACCCCCGGTTGGGATCTGTGGATAAGAGGAAGAAAGCACGGGATTTTTAAAAGCGAAGTTTTGTAAGCAATTAATGTGAGCCATTGATCATGGGTAGATGGGGCCTATTGAGTGTTCAGGAAGGAGTAGAATTTTGGATAGTTTTAACCTTACACTTCTGGATGGGCTGCCTTTTCTGTAATGCGGTAATTTAAATCCACAGGTTAATAAAAAAAAATGCAAGAGCATTTCAGCAGGTGAGTTGAGGCAGGGCACTAACTTTTATTCATTAATTGAAGATTATTTTAAATAATCTTAATTTCATAGTCACAGTTCCAAATAATTTAGATATTTTTAAGCAGGAATTTAAATTTTGTCAGTGATCATGGTGAGATTTGAATCATGGTTTCATCAGATCACACCTTAATTACTACTTTTGTGTAGTGGTAACACATCCCTAAAGTGCTGGCCAGGGAAGGTAAAAGCAGATAACAATGATCTGATTCCAGTGTTCCTCATGGTTGTTGCCTGCAATCACCTCATTACTGCAGATATGTGGCTCTCAAGCTCTGCTTATAGTGCCTGCTTTTCGCAAGGTACAAGAACCATGAAAGGCAAGTCCTTGTGTGAACTACTGAAAACCTTTTCACTGTTTCCACTCATCAGTTATTTGGAATTGGTTTGGAAAATGAAGCACAAATGTAGATTGAAATAAATTATAGCTTGCTTTTAGTTAAGAGATATAAAAAAAACTGTACCTTAAGATAATCAGTGCCCCCAATCAATGGATTGAATGAAATCAAGGTTACTTATGGCTGATGTAAAAGTGGCCAGAGGGGCAGATAACTTTGTCTTTCATAGGTGTTGCACTGCAGTCCGTTGCCAGAGAAATTCAACCACTATTTCAAAATAGAGCTAGTTAAATTTTTATTCCACAATTGCCTGGGCGAGCAAATCAACTGCAAATCTAAGTGCATCTGTAATCTATAGTTAATTATTCAAATAAAATATTTACTTCATTGATATAACAAATTTTTAATTTGTTCATTGATAACGAACCTCTTTCAAAAATTCTTTAAATTTAATATTACCTTGTCTGCTAAACAGCTTGAATTGAAACTTAATTTGTAAAGACAAATTCAATAATTATAGTTGATCCATTTGCTGCATTTTTAAACCAAATGCCTTAATGTTTTCAGTGGTTTGACAATTTGTACATTACCAAGTTAATTTACAGACAAAACAAATTAATACATTTAAAACAAAAACAGTCCTATTGTTGCATCTGGACCAGTACCATGATACAGAGGTGATAAACTTTTACTGTCTTTTCTATTCTCAATGAATTTATGTATTTGTTGATAAAGCAATGTTAATTAATCATACAAATAAAAAAAATTACAAACATGAGAAAATCTGCAGATGCTGGAAATCCAAGCAACACACACACACACACACAATGATGGGGGAACTCATGGAAAGTTGGAAGTTGATAAGAAGTTAGGAAACAAAGCACCTGGTGAGAAAGTGGAGTAACGTAAGTCGACGAAGTCAGTAAGTAATAACAGGCAGGAGCAAGATGGATGGAGGATTGAAGTGTGTGTATTTTAATGCAAGTATTTGTAAGGCAGAGAGATTAACTTAAGAGCATGGATCAATGCACGATACTATGTTGTTGTGGCCTTTACGGAGCATTGGCTGAGAGAGGGACAGGACTGGTTGCTTAATTTTCCAGGATTTTACTTCTTTCAAAGAGATAAGCGGGGAAGGTAAAAGATGGAGAGGAGGGAATTTCACAATTAATCGGACAATATCATGACTGAACTCAGAAGGGACGTAAGAGCCCAACCAGTAGGTCTACAGTATATATGTCAAACTCAAAGATAACGAAGATACAATTATTCTGTTGTGATTATATGACTGATCCACCATTGTCCCACAACCCACCTCCTCCCCCACCCCCAATACCAGCAGACATTGAGAAACTTATATGCAGATTAGGGGAAAGAGCAAGAAGAGGGTTGGTTTAGTGGGTGGTATTATCTTCCTCAACTTGGACTGTGATCTCCTTATTGCAAGAGAGTTAGATGGGGTGTAATTCATTAGCTGCATCCAAAAGTTTCTCAGAATAGCACATAGATTGTATATCTAGTTTGAGGGATCATACTAGACCTTGTATTGGGAGAAAGTATAGGAAACAACGATCACAATTCCTTGTGTTTTTAATGACTATGAGTAAAGTCAAGTATGGACCTTGGACCTATTAAATTGGGTGAGGGCAATTTATGAGTATATTAGGCAGAAGCTAGGGAGAGTTAATTGGGAACATCTGCTTTTGTGCAGATCCACATCTCACAGACCAACTGTACACAGCAGAGGAGAGGTATGTTCCAGTAAAGGCAGACAAAAATGCATTCAAACTAAGGGAATCTTGGATGACAAGAGAGGTTGTGATGTTAATTCAGAATGAAAAGGAAGCATACAGTGGCATGCAAAAGTTTAGGCACCCCGGTCAGAATTTCTGTTACTGTGAATAGCTAAGCGAGTAAAAGATGACCTGATTTCCAAAAGGCATAAAGTTAAAGATGACACATTTCTTTAATATTTTAAGCAAGATTACTTTTTTTATTTCCATCTTTTACAGTTTAAAAATATAAAAAAAGTTAAAGGGCCCAAAGCAAAAGTTTGGGCACCCTGCATGTACTTAGTAACACCCCCTTTGGCAAGTATCACAGCTTGTAAATGCTTTCTGCAGCCAGCTAAGAGTCTTTCAATTCTTGTTTGGGGGATTTTCACCCATTCTTCCTTGCAAAAGGCTTTCAGTTCTGTGAGATTCTTGGGACGTCTTGCATGCTCTGCTCTTTTGAGGTCTATCCACAGATTCTCGATGATGTTTAGGTCGGGGGACTGTGAGGGCCATGGCAAAACCTTCAGCTTGCACCTCTTGAGGTAGTCCATTGTGGAATTCAAGGTGTGTTTAGGATCATTATCCTGTTGTAGAAGCCATCCTCTTTTCATCTTCAGCTTTTTTATAGATGGTGTGATGTTTGCTTCCAGAATTTGCTGGTATTTAATTGAATTCATTCTTCCCTCTACCAGTGAAATGTTCCCCGTGCCACTGGCTGCAACACAAGCCCAAAGTATGATCAATCCATCCCTGTGCTTAACAGTTGGAGAGGTGTTCTGTTCATAAAATTCTGCACCCTTTTTTCTCCAAACATACCTTTGCTCATTGCGGCCAAGAAGTTCTATTTTAACTTCATCAGTCCACAGGACTTGTTTCCAAAATGTATCAGGCTTGTTTAGATGTTCCTTTGCAAACTTCTGACACTGAATTTTGTGTTGAGGACGCAGGAAAGGTTTTCTTCTGATGACTCTTCCATGAAAGTCATATTTGTGCAGGCGTTGTTGCACAGTAGAGCAGTGCACCACCACTCCGAGTCTGTTAAATCTTCCTGAAGATCTTTTGCAGTCAAACGGGGGTTTTGATTTGCCTTTCTAGCAATCCTATGAGCAGTTCTCTTGGAAAGTTTTCTTGGGCTTCCAGACCTCAACCGTTCCTGTTAACTGCCATTTCTTAATTACACTATGAACTGAGGAAATAGCTACCTGAAAATGCTTTGCTATCTTCTTATAGCCTTATCCTGCTTTGTGGGCATCATTTATTTCAATTTTCAGAGTGCTAGGCAGCTGCATAGAGGAGCCCATAGCTGCTGATTGTTGGGACAAGGTTTGAGGAGTCAGGGTATTTATAAAGCTTTGAAATTTGCATCACCTGGCCATTCCGAACAATGACAGTGAACAAGCCATAGCCCTAACAAGCTAATTAAGGTCTGAGACCTTGGTAAAAGTTATCTGAGAACTCAAATCTCTTGGGGTGCCCAAAGTTTTGCATGGTGCTCCTTTCCTTTTTTTCACTCTAAAATTGTACAAAACAAAAATAATACACTAATCTTGCTTAAATGTTGAAAAGAATGTTTCATCTTTAACTTTTGGAATCAGTTCATCTTCTACTCAACTATTCACAGTAACAGAAACTTTGACTGGGGTGTCCAAACTTTTGCATGCCACAGTATATGGTTAGACAGCTGAAATTGAACAGGTCCCTTGAAGAATATAAAGAGGCTAGAAAATAACTCAAGGAAATTAGGAAAGCCAGAGTGGGCTGGGCGGGGGGAGTGGATGAAAAGTCCTTAGTAAGTAGGATTAGATAAATTTCCAATACATGCATCAAGAGCAAAAGGATTAACGAGGGAGAGGGTAGGCCCATTCAAGGATAAAGGAGGGAATGGGCTTGAAAATGGAGGATGTGGGTGTGATACTAATTGAGTACCTTGCATCAGTATTTTCTGAAAAGTACTTGGAGGATAGTGCCATCAGTGTGGAACATAATAGGCTAGGGCTTTTAAGATGGAGGAAAAGGCAGTTTTAGGTCTTTTGAAGAATGTTTAGGTGATTAAGTTCCTAAAGCTCGAATTACAGAGGGGGGAAGAAGAGATTGATGGGGCCTTCATTAACATTTTTGTGTCTTCTCTAGCTACTAATAAGTCTTGCATTAGTGGTAGGAAAACTAATGAAGAAGATTCCTAGGAATAGCACTTAGTTTAGAAAAAGATTACCTATTTAGGGACAGTCAGCATGGCTTTGAGTGGGGTAGGTTCATATTTTGACAGAATTTTTCAGAGGTGATAAAGGTGATTGTAGGAAGAGCAGTAAATGCCTACATGGAAGATCCCTCATGGTAGGCTTATCCGTGAGTCTTATTCTGGCCACAGGTCTGTGACTAGTGAAGTTCCCACAGGGACAACTCCCTGTGATATACTGACTTGAATGATAGGTGGATTAGTAAGCTTGCAGGTGTCACAAAGTTTGGTGGTGTTAAGGATAATGTAAAGGTTGCCAATTGATACAGCGGGATCTAGATTTTGCAAATATGGCCAATGCAAATAGCAGATGGAGTCTTAATCTGGACAAGTGTGAGGTGTTGCATTTTGGGAGATCAAATATAAATGGAAAGTACACAGTTAATGACAGGTTGATTAACAGCAATGATGTACAGAAGAATCTTGGGATCCAAGTTCATTGCTCCCTGAAAGTAACAGGATGGTACTGGCAGTGTATGGAATGCTTGCTGTTGTTAGTTGAGGCACTGAGTTGAAGAGTCAGAAAGTCATGTTGTAAATTTATAAAACCCTGGTCAGATTGCATCTTAAGCACTGCATTCAGTTCTGGTTATCCATTATAGGAAGCATGTGGACAAGATGCAGAAGAGGTTTACAAGGGTGCTGGCGAGTTTAGAGGGCATGTGCTAGAAAGATACGCTGGGCAAATAGGGTTGTTACCTGGAGTGGCAGAGGCCAAGGGGTGACGTTTCAGATTTATAAAATTCTGTGGGGCATAGACAGTCAGCCAGTATCCATTTTCCCCAGTGTTAAAATGTCTCATACTAGAGGGCATGCATTTAAGTTAAATGTGGGAAGCTCAAAGGTGTGGGGCTGACTATTTCCCCACAAAGTGGCTGGAATGCACTGCCAGGGGTGGTGGGGGAAGCAGATCCATTAGAGATGTGAGTTAGGCATATGAATATGCAGAAAATAGAGGCATATAGACCACATGCAAGTAAAAGAATTTAGTTTAATTAGGTTTCACAAGTTTAATTATTTTGGCATAACATCATGCGCCAAAGGGACTGCTCCTGTGCTGTACTGTTCTATGTTGTGAATCCTGTATAGCCTTGCCATGCTCCAGGCTTAAATTTGATCTTTATTATTACTTGATAATGGTTAGTAAAATACCAAAGTTTCACTAATTTGTAAGATCTGTAATGGAATTAGTGCTACAAGGGATCATTACAGCACTACTTTCAGAAAGCTGCACTACTGTGTAGTAAACTTTGGTGCAAATCCAACAAAGAATCGACCCATATTTCCATGGACAGGCCAGTGTTGGCTGGGTCAGGAACAGCATTGCACCTGCTCCATGTGTTGACAGATGCTGCTAGGATCACTCATCACCAACTGCTGGATATGATGAGAGTTGCTGAATTCTTCCCAGCCTGGAGATCTCTTTGGTAACAAAATCCATGCACTATTGAACGTCACCGTGCAGAAATATCTGGACTGGAGAGCGCAGTGTGGCCAAACGAATAAGGGGAAGGTAACAGCTTCTCTCATATCCAGTAAGAGAAGGATCTAAGCAGTCTTTCCCCACATGGACTCAGTGCATGTGGCACTGAGCGCCACATCTCAGTACTCAGCAATCACATATCTCACCTCAGTCTGTCTAAATCCAGTCACTGGAAGCAATCACATATCCCACCTCAGTCCGTCTAAATCCAGACAGTCACTGGAAGCAATCACATATCCCACCTCAGTCCGTCTAAATCCAGACAGTCACTGGAAGCAATCACATATCCCACCTCAGTTGTCTAAATCCAGACAGTCATTGGAAGATAGCATTGCTTTCATTTTAACTGCTTAGCACTGATAGCCCTTTTAATTTTTCTATGGTAAAAATAGCCTGTACAGATTTCTATTAGTCTGATTACTTTATTCATGATGGATCATGGTAGTCTTATTTTAAAATATTTGAACTCAACTACAATATTGAACTCGCTCAATTCTCTATTTTTCAAAATTTCCGCAATTAGAAACACTGAACAACAGTATCTTGGCTTATTAACTTCACAATCTATTTTATGACTTATATTACTACACAATAACTTAAAAGTCACTACTCAATCATAATGTAAACTTAATTTATGCAAACCACTTTTTCTGCATAGTCACCATGGTCAAAAACCTACACTATTGTTTTTCTAAAAAAGTTAATACAATTGCCTTAATGAAGTGCTCTTTTTATTGGCATTGTACATGAAATCAAAACACTTATTGTGCACAATTTTAGCAGTTTATATATAATAAATCTATCCAAAAACAGAATACAACATTATGCCAGTTAAGAAATTTGCATGAGCATGCAGACACTTGAAAAAAAATGTTCGGGATTACACTTGACAGAGAACTGAGATGCAACAATGAATTACCTAAACAAAATAAAGATCCCCCACTCTCCAATGAAATTCAGATAAATAAAAAAAACTCTACTCCACAGGTATTAAATCTCTTAAAACAAGAGCTGCTTAAAAAAGCCCAAGGAAAAATGTTTTGCTTTATTAAACCAGCAGATAGTTTTTATGTTTATCAGATTTCCAGAAGAGTTTGGGCTGGGATTTGATCTAGCCCAGGGGTTCCCAACCTGGGGTCCAGAGACTCTTAGATTAATGGTAGGGGTCCATGGCATAAAGAAGGTTGGGAACCCCTGGTCTAGCCTGATCTAAATGATCAGATTACATTGTTCAGTACCAATACACCATATAGGCTTTTTCCAATTCTCCCCAGCAAATGGCCTTACAGAAATTGGTTTAAAGGTTTTCACCTTTAGGGCAAGATCCGTACTTCAAACTTTTGGAGCAAATCAAATTACTAAAACCCCATACAGTACTGTCCATTTATGAGAAAAGATAAACATACTATGAAAGATGCTTTGAAGAGTATGTATGCTTTAAATCAAAAATAAATTTATGCTTCATAAAACCAATCAAGTATTCTGCAAAATTAGATAAAAAAATATAAAAAACTGTCTTCAGTCATTAATGCATGAAAATTCTCCTTCTATAGAAGCATTGGGAGCAAATATCATTGAATGATATTTCACCTCTATAGCACTAATCCAATTTGAAAAAGGCAAAAATATTTAATCACAAACAAATTTAGAAAGTGTCAAAACTATAAACAATTCATATTAAAGAATTATAAAATATAATTTAACAATTTTTTACATTTCCTACCACCCTGGAAATCTGTCAAGAATGTAAGATTTTTAATTGAAAACTCAAAGCTTTATTTGAAAACAAATAATTAGCTTTAAGTTATTTCAGAAAAAGTTCAACATTTATAACCCCATTGAGATTGGAATCAGTGCAAAATCTCAAAAATACTTAGTATTACAAAATATGTTCAATTTCCAAAACGTAACTCCAAATGTAAATGGGGATACTGAAACTGTGCTCCCAAGTGCAATTAAAACCATAAGAGATTCATTTGGTATCAGGCTTTTGATATTATAGTGATTTCTGTAACTGCTTGCTATAAATAGCAAGCAAAAATCTAATCATTGCAGTTACTTCTTCAGCCAAATCATTTTAAACTAAATTTAATAAAACAAATACTTCATATAAAAAAAAATACATCACCACAAGCCACGTATTTTGGAAAGCACATGCAGTTAGGAAAATGTCATAAACTGAGTCTTAGTGCAAAATTTACTCATTTGATGTTTTTGATTTTCAGAACAATTAATAAAAATAGCAATTTACTAACATAAATAAAGGCAAAGTATTTGTGGCAATTCCAAGCACAGATATTACTAGAAATTTGGCGTAACTTTTCTACACCCCCTTCCCAATTCAACACCTGTTTGACCTTATTCAAAAAAAATTCTAAGTGCTGAAGCAGTTACTAGCCAGAATACCATGCATCATTTGATACTAATGACAGGAAAGTATTCAACTATAGAGAGCACTTACACAGAATACTATCACATGCACACTTTTTAGCTCTTGACAAAGTAGGAGCATTTAGCCTAAATCAGCCTTATATACTCAGCTGTTGCTGATGGACCAGCTACGGCTTTACTCACTTAGTAACTGCAGGGAGGGGACCTAAGATTTCACCGAACAAAAAAAATTAAAACTTTAACTTTTAATTCCAATGAATTCGAGTTTACAAAATTTGAAGATTCTTATCTTACCCATTTTCAATTATCCTTAAACAAAAACAGATCAAAATAGAACTAGTAAAGCCTTGTAAGGTTATAAATACCAAATCCGTTAAAACTAATTGTTAAAGTCAAACTTTAAGACTAATTGAGTTTTAGCACGCCTTGTTTAATGTAAGGTTTCCAAAGTCAGATTTAGGGTTGACATGGTGGCAGTGCAGTTAGAGCGTCACTTTACAGTGTCCAATTCCCGTCGCTATCTGTAAGGTATTTGTATGTTCTCCCCATGACCGCAAGAGTTTCCTCCAGGGGCTCCAGTTTCCTCCCATGTTCCAACATGCACAGGTGAGTAGCTTAATTAGTCACATGGGTGTAACTAGGTGGCACGGGCCCATTACGCTGGAAGGGCCTGCAACGTGCTGTCCCTCTAACATATAAAGAATTATCTATAGTGAAATGATGAGATTCAAAAGCGTCAATGTGCAGAAGACAGTTTTAAAAGTAAACAGTATACCGCAGGATCTGTAAATGTGGGCTTGAATCAAGCCAGGTTAAAAAAATATATTTTTTGAAAGAACTTCACCATGATTTGAAAGACACTGGTAATAATGGCTTATGGCACCCAGGTCATCACAAAAGACTCATATCTGTTTTCAGCATTTTCCTTTCTATCCCCTCCTTTCTTATCCTTGCTAAAATCTAAATTTAGCAAATGCATTTATCTTGTTTAAAATTTTATCTAAAAACCAAATTTTAACACATTGTTGGCATGGGTCTTTATATTTCTCAATAATCTCAAAATATAATTAATCATACAAGTTGAAGAGATCACAAACTAACATTTGACAATTCAATCACACTATCTTAATTTACAAATTGTTGCTTAATACCCTTTATCACTAAACAAGTGTCCTTAATTAAACCACTGTTTCAGTCATTTCATACCAAATTCCAACAAGACAACTATCTTTCATTCCACAAGATTAAAAGCTATAACCAATAGGTATAATTCTTAGCCCATCATGATTTAACAACAACACAATACCAGATTTAGTCGTAAAATCACCAGGCCCCGGAACATGAAGCTTTATTCATGTTTAACCTCTCCATCGTTGCACTTATAATGAATAACACACTGACTTCACTTTGTTTCCACCTTCCAACACATTTCAAGTGTTCAACATCAGAGTGTTAATATATATTTAATAAATATGGGTGTACTGAATTGTGTAGAATATTATATGTAGGTATTTTACAATCAGATTTAAGCAGATGACTAAAATATTTCCTTCATAAAACTGGAATAATTGCCATTTTAAAAGGTGAAAATACTGACAACCTGATGCAGACACGAAGTAAAAATCACAGAAGTAAATGCTGTTTTACCAACTTTGGAATACTCAACACATGAATTAGCATTTCAAGAAATGCCACATTTTCAGTAGTCAGTCATGCCATTGTTATAAAAGTCACTTTCAAATAATCATAATTTAGCCAAACATTTTAGACACTATGTACAAATGCAGCAACTACTTTTTCCAGACTTGATGCTGTGTTGAATTTCACAGTGTTGCACTTAATTATGTTCTTTTCTCCATAAACTGAGGTCACTTCATTAAATATGAAGATCAAAAGTAGTTATTACTTCAATTATTTGTTCACTTGTTCAAAAGACGACAATGCAAGAATCCCAAATAAAAAAATACCTACACACAACAGTCTTTTCAGTGCAACGTAGTTATCTTTGGGAATGGTTATTTGTACAAGATCATTTGTGATCTGAGAAATTTCATGAGCAACTAGAACAAAGATGAAAGTGCTGACAATAATATTGAGCACTGGGCTGCCAGGAATGAGAACAAGGATTCCTCTGGTATCTGCTGCAAGCCAGATGTGATATTGGCATATGAAGAGCTAGAAAAGAAAGGGAATCAATGTGAAATGCAATATCATGTTGATAGAATACACTAGTTCAATATTATTATACAAAACAAACATTCTGTAATCTTCCTTTTGCTCTGCTGAATCTACAGGTTGAAGTGAATGTATCAACCTCCTTAACTGCAACAATGATCAAAAAACTAACTGGACTGCATGCAAATAAGAAGAGACTAGAATTTGCTACAGTGGCACGTTTATGCACACTGTCACTGACTGGCAAACCAACTACAAAGCTTGGCCTTTCAGATGTGTCAGTGCAATCCAAAGTCATTTCATGGAGAGTCACAGAAAGCCCTTAACAAAAGTATTAAAAAAAAATCTCTGCCTGTGCATTCACATGGATGGGCTTACTGTGCATGTTCCAGGTCTGGCTCTGGTTCAGGTTCAGTAAACAGAGTGCAGCCGGGAAATTACCAATAACAACCTGCCCACAAGTTTAGAACTGTGTATTCAATTTTGTCAGAACAATTACAATGGAGTGGGATGGTAAAGTTTGTTGATATGGCAGTGCTGCAGCTAAGTCCTAACTTGTACAATTTCTTTTATGAGTGACCTTCAAATGGCAGTGAATATAAAGAAAATTAAACAATTTCACCTCCCAAAAGTAATTTGATCATGAATAATATAACTGTTACCTGCATAGCTTGAAGACATAGTCCAACAGATATATCTCCATTTCTGGGATGAAAAGGGGAGGGGAGGGAAGGTACTTTAGCTCTGACTGTAAAGTACGTATGATCGGCTTACATTGATTCAATAAACATTCAAAAGGATTGCTAAATTTTCTTTCCTACTTCAAATTTAGAACATTGTGATTTTCATAACTCTTACTTAGCAACCCTCCCCATTAACAAGTAGTTCCACAGAAAATCTTTACACTTTTGAAGTTTTGATAGATTTCAAAAACTTATAAAGAATGCATGACAGCTAATGGTGTCTTGAACCACATCCATAATTTAATGGGAATTTCTAAGCATCTTCATTACAATTTGAATGATCACAAACACCCCCAACCCTTGCCATTTCTAATCTCACCTTGGCTTAATGCCGGTTTTCTTACTCCTCACTCACATTTCATGTTCATCAGGTTCTTTTTTTGACTCTGCTCAAAACTTAGTGTCTTCCCATCCAATTCTTCTCATTTCTCCTACCATCTCTCAATTATTTAAGAACAGTCGGCCCATCGAGTCTGCTCACAATTCAATCATGGCTGATTTTTATTTTTAATCCCACTCTCCTGCTCTCTGTGTAATTTTTAACACATTTATTTCCCTGCTTTCCAATCCTAGTGACTACAGAATAATGTAATGCAATATCAACTTGAATTCACATAATTCAGCTCTCAAAAACAGTCAATGTATGGTCTTACTTACTTCCAAGGAAATCTTGCCAAACCATGCAAAAAAGGAACTGTATACAGAACGAACATAACCAGGAATGTTCCTAATAAGAACGAAGGACAGGATCTGAAAAATAACATGAAAGTATTCAGTACGAAATAATGTTTATAAAAATGCTGCCCAATTTAATCCTGCAAAACAAGGAAATTACCTGCAATACAGAGAAGTAAGGATGATACTCATTGCACTCGGCTTTACTTTTACAGCTGGCACACCATATTGAGTAGGTCTGTGAATAACAAGATTACCTCATTTGTTTCTATTGCAAATATGCACAGAAAAATGTATGATTTCTATAAAATATATACACAGTGATATTCAGTTATTTTAACTATGGGTTCTGTTTTAATGTTCTTCATTGTGGCAATAAGCATCGATTCAGAAAATGAATTTCACTTGTTTCCATTTCAAAGATTCAATGACAGAGTAATTTATAAAGTCAACTTCAAATTTCAGAATGTCCTTCCTACTTCCACGGGTATTCTACAATAATTTTTCCACTGTTTTTACACAAAGTGCAACCTCAATAATTACATGAAAATACTTCTTTTCCATAACTGAATAAACAGCCTTGGATAATTTATTGATAGATTAGACTCACCAAAAACACCACCACTGATGTAAAAAGTAAGAAGGACGACATTCTGGGCGCAAACAATATCTCTCCTTTGCCTTCAGAAAGCAGATGACCCTTCTTTAATACACCATAAAGAAAAGCAAAGAACATACCATGTACAACTGCCTACAAAGAAACAAAAGACCATAAAATAAGTGAAAACAGTTATATTTCCACAACACAATGAGTTAAAGAATGTTTAAAGAGTGCAACATTATATGAAAGCGACATTGAAGAGGCACTTAGACAAACAAAGAATAAGCAGGAAATGGATTGACATCATGATTAGGACAGACTTTGGGAGCCAAAGCGGCTGTTCTTGTGGAAAATAGCAAATTGGTTTAAATGCAGATTTTGTATGGAAACTCCCTCAGTGTTATCCCATTATGACTTCCTCACATTTAGTTCAAGGTCAATTGTCATTCAGCCATACTTGAATACTCATGAATACATCCAAACAAAACAACATTCCTCCAGGGCCAAGGTGTAAAACACAGTACCAACAGTCACACACAGCACAAGACACATATAGCACATCTACGGGGGTAATTAGGGACACAACATAACTCTCGATTTATTGATGTTCCTTTTTTCATAGTTACAGTGTGATGGAGCTGGATAAATGCAGCTTTACAAGCTAAAGTAGCTTGCCTGGCAAATTGTTATCCACGGTATTAATTCATAACCTCTACCAATGGTACAAATCATGTGTGAAATACTATCTTGTCAAGGTGCACTGCAGCAACTTGCAAGGGCTTCTTTAGTAAATCCTCCAAAACCCATGATCTTCACCACGTAGAAAATCACTATTTCTTTTGAAGACATCATCCAGCATAGATAATGTTAAAAAAAAAATCCCTAACTTGCTTTGAGATGACAGTGAGTCACCTCTGTTACCCCAGCCATGCTCATAATAATCATATATCATAAAGGAATAGAATGGTTTATTTTAAAAGAAAAATAACTTGTTCCTGTTATCGATATACAAAGATACTGACAAGTTACTACAAGCGAGTAGTTAAGACAATATTTCCAGAAGTGTAGTGCTTAATATATCTGCTTTTGAAAGCTGACATGGTTACATACAAAACGATCCAACTTCCATCGAAACCACCACTCATGAAGGAATCCTTGCCACTCAAATAGTTTTGAAATTGGCCATAGTGAAAAAGCCTTCTCAAAAGAACTCTGAAATAGACAAAAGTCAATACAGTGTCAGATATTTAAATACTGTTAAATTAACTTAGAAACTACACAGAAAATAAATGTAAATTTTCTTACATGCATGTCAATACCCAGTACCTGAAAATCTGAAATTTTAATCCAAAATTTATTCAAGACATATGTTAGTTTTATAATAGTTTGCACTACATCAAGCAATATTGTTTCCTAAGTTTACATCATGACTGATAAAACAAGATCTGTGCACATTTTATTTTATTTCATACCTAATTGTGCAGTCAGAATAGAAATCTAACATACTCCACTAGGGTAAAGCAATGCTAATTTGCTGAAAGGCAATGGAAGGTACCTTGGGAAAAAAGTTTTGTTGCTTAGGTGCTTAATGTTTGATCAGATGAAACTCAAACAATGAAGTAACAAATCTTTCTGAACATCTTTTGTTTACTGAGTTTCTCTAGAAAAAAAATCTAATAACTCCTGCAAAACATAATACGACATGAAATGGCCCCCCTTTCAAGACCAACATAAGGTGCTTGCAAATTATAGAAATTAACAGTAGAATAAAAAATTGTGTACCCAAGAGATTGCAGATGCTGGAATCTGGGATGAGTAGGGGCTCCATTCCTTCTCTCTCCTTCTGGTCCATGCATCTTCCCACTTACCCTCTTCTTTCCAAACCCAGCCCACAATACCCAAATATTTTTCCCTCCCCCATCATTTAACATTTAAATCACCTTCATCCCCATCTGTCCAGTATCCCTCTCTTACACTCATCCATTCTTATTAGATTCCATAATCTGTAACCCTTTATTGCATCCAGCAGTCACCTCCCAGCCTCTGTCCTTATCTCCACCCTTCCTCCGGCCACCTGAATGCTCCTCAGCTGGACATGCCAATCACAATAAATATCTCAATAACTTGGGGTAGGAGGTTACTATCCAGCTCTTGAACAGCCATTGCAGGGACAATTAAGTATGCGATCTGACAGCCATTTCGATGTGCAAGTGTGCCCATGTTGCCTTTCAGAACTCATTTACAGGCTACTGTAAAGTACAAGATCCTAACAGTGAAGTCATCTAGCGGCTTGGCTTGATTACAGAGTAAATTAGTTTTAATCTCGAACAACACACACAAAATGCTAGAGGAACTCTGCAGGTTAGGCAGCATCTATGGAGAGGAAGAAACAATCGACCTTGGAGCCAGTGGATATTTGCATATGTGAAACATCCCAAAAGAGGGTAATGTAAGAAAAATTACAAGGAAAAGCAAAATGAATTTAAGTAGATTCCTGCTACATTCTACATGGGTGTAAGTTAATCTGAGCAACAGTTAATGCTTCAGGCTCCATGCTGTCACAAACCTCAAACGAAGGCCAAGGTGCACATACACACTCATATCAGGTGCAATTTGTGAAGGATGGACCATGATAAAGGGCTTGAATGCATGGCCTGAAACCATAGGGAGCCTATTGAGCAGTGGGACTAATCAATGGACACTGTCAATTTAATTATGCTGCTGCCATTTTCATACTCCGCACTCAAGTCAATGTTAGCCAAAGAGAATACAAAGCGTTTTCAGGGACCCCACCAAAACTTCCAAGTTCAACAGGGCTGGTGGTGGGGGGAATGTACATAGGGTACATGGCATTACTAAGCAAGGAGTTATGATGCAAGATTTGTTAGAAACTCTTGAAATAAAGCCATATAGAGTTTAAGAATAAAAGAAGGGGGCTATGCTACAGGCCTCATTGCAGAAGAAAGGGGAGCAAATATGTAGTTATATCAGAGAAGTGTAAGAGATGACACAAGAAACACGAGAAAGGCTTACAATAGGAGGGGATTTCAACTCCCCCAGTATTAATTGGGAAATCCTAAATCTGAAATGATAAAATGGGCTGGAATTTTTCAAATGCTTCCAGGAGAGCTTTTTGTGATACTCCTACTGGGGATGTGGCAGTGATGGGCCTAATGAAGTGTCAGTGGGCAAGCACTTTGATGATCCTAACCCTACAAGTTAAGGAAAGGGTAGGTTATATACTATGTATGAATGGTCGTACCCTGGGGACTGCTGAGGTAAAAAGGGACTTTGGTGTAAAAAGTTCACAGATCCCTAAATGCGCAAATGCAGAATGAAAGCAGAGGACATATTTCCCTCTACCATGTCTGAAAAAGTGGAGAAGGGAGATGCTCTTACAATACTAAAAACACATCTGGCCAAACTCTTGAATCACCAGCATTAGAACCCTACAGATCAAGGGCAAATAGATACTTAATGGTTAGCATTGATATGGAGGGTTGAAGTTGAAGAGTCTATTTCTGTGTTGTATGATTTTGACTATTACTATTAATAAAACAAGAAGTTTTTGTTGGACATCTTGTTTTTAAAAAAGAAAATGCAGATTTTGGAAATAAACTAGCTTATCAAGTCCAACGCATCACTAGCGCTTCTCACAGAGGAATTTGCAAACTTGTACATCTACTCAAGACAACAGGAGTGCAATTTTTCCAAAGAGATTATTATCCATGACAGGCATTTGTGTTATAATTTTCTCCCCTATCCTCCCACTGCCAGTTCCAAATATGGCATATTTAATCCTTTCTTCTGCATCTGGGAAAAAACATCAATTCTTCCCTTTCATAATTTTCACTAACCTGAGAGGCAGCAAGTAGACATATGCACAACAGCAAACCAAGCAATTTGAACACCACTTCCCAATAAGGGGAACAGGAACCTAAAATAAAAATAGAAGTTTTATATTGGGTCAATGTTCAAGTAACTTTAGATTATAAAGAAATGCAAAAACATTCATCTGATGGTGGTGTTAACTAAAATATGGTGATTCACTAACTGGAAATTAATATGATTATTTACATGGTCCACACTATCCAATTCTCTTTTTTTTTGATGAGTTAAACAATCATCGTCTTTCAATCCATGCCTTTTCAGATTATAAGAATCATTTTTAGCAGAAGTCGCGTATTCCCCCATCTTTGTGCAAACATCCCTATTTGATAGCCACACAGAGACCACAGTGTGAATTTAAGTTTTTCGCTGGATTATTCAAATCTATTACAATTATTCATTAATTTATCTTTAAAAGTTAATCAACAATAAACTGAGGAGCACTATGACCCACACTTAATGATTAAAACAGATTCTTCCCCTCTGCCATCAGATTTCTGATCATTATTCCTTTTTTTTGCACTATATTTATTTTGTATTTTATAGTAATTTTGTGTTTGCACTGTACTGCTACTGAAAACAACAAATTTCACATCACAAGACAATGATAATAAACTAGAATATGAAATAATTCTCAAATTGCCAGGAAATCAGCAAATGTATTTTTGACAGTTAACATTTCACAATTTTTGATCATGCGTTTGCACTGTCTAATAATGCAGTCTGCCTGTAAAACTGAACACCTGATCAACATGAGGGCCATTTTATAACTGCTTAGCCCAAACCTCTCAGATTTCCAAATTTCCCTCAAGCCCCTTACTGGTGGAAATATTTAAACATAACCAAGTACTATACCATTTTCATCTTTTTTGCCAGTCTGAGGCCAAATCCCTAGAGTGGCATAGATGACCATGAACCAGAAAGTTACTAATGGAACAAAGTAGTAGAACTGATATGGTCGATCCATTACTAGGCACAATACCACCACTAAGAAGTTCAGACGAAATAATATCTGCAAAAATAAATCACAAGTTATAACCCAACATTTGTGTAAAACTTCAAAATAAATACAGTTGTGAATAATAAACATCATTCAATAGTTAATGCATGAATTTTCAACCTCACAAAATGTTTCTATAAATCTTGGTTACTGGCTTGCTCTTCCAATTTCCTTTCTTGCTCTTCTCATACGAGCTTGTAACTAAAAGACTGATACATTTTATTTGAAGCTTAACCTCAGTTTAACGGAAAGAATATCCCTGATGCTTTGACAGAAATGTCATCACTATTTCTCTTTGATTAGTTAATCAAATGAATAGATAGATACATACTTTATTGATCCCAAAGGAAATTATGGTGTCATTATGCATTCCAACTGCACAGATATACAAATATTAGAAGAGAAGTAAGAAAGAATAAAAAATAAGTTACTTCAAACAGTCTAATGGGGGGGGTCATCTCTTCCCTAGCTATAGGTTGACGCATTATAGAGCCTAATGGCGGAGGGTAAGAATAACTTCATATAGCGCTCTTTGTTCAGCAAAAGGGGGCATGCAGAGGATGAGAAACATTGCCAGATTTTCTATAGGGTCCTTTGTTCTACAACAGCCTCTAGTGTGTCCAGTTTGACTCCTATAACAGAGTTATGCTTTCTAATCAATTTACTGAGCCCATTATCCAGTATCCTGAAGAAGCATCAGTTGCTTTCTTACCAAGACACATCAGCTGAGACTGAATACCTGTTTCAGGCCAAGTAGTTTCAAACATTCTGGTATTGGTTATAGGGGATAAATTCATTTTTTTTTCAACAGCTGAAGAAAGGCATCACAGAGTGCTGTGCTTGGTAAATAATTATAACTTTAAAAAACAAAGTTATTGGTGGCTATCCTCCAAACATGCTTTATACTTTAAAGCAACCCTTACAGATTGACAGGAGGAAAATGTGACTGTACAATTTAAATAGTGGAGGTGGGGGGAATGGGGAGAAAACAAATGCAGGAAATCACAGATCAGTTGTGCAATATCAGTAATAGAGGAAGTGACAGAATCCATTATAAAAGGTGTCATAAGAAAACACAATTGAGACTCAACAGAGTACAGGTTTATGAAAAGGAGATCCTGACTGTCAATTCTAATCGTTTCTTTTTGAGGATGTTACAACACACAGAACATAGAACCGTACAGCACAGGGACAGGCCCTTTGGCCCATTATGTCTGTACCAACCATGATATCTAATTAAACTAATCCCTTCTGCTTGCATATGATCCATACACCTCCACTCCTTGTGTTTCGTCAACCTATCTAACA
This sequence comes from Mobula hypostoma, assembly GCF_963921235.1. Taxonomy (NCBI): domain Eukaryota; kingdom Metazoa; phylum Chordata; class Chondrichthyes; order Myliobatiformes; family Myliobatidae; genus Mobula; species Mobula hypostoma. The sequence goes on from NC_086099.1 coordinate 146,339,553, forward strand.
CTCCCTTGAATGCCACTGTATTTGTCCCACACTATTCTTTAAAATCCCCCTCTCAACTTAATGATGGCCTTTATAATTTGACATTTCTACCCTAGAAAAAAGACTTATTTATCATATCTACGCCTCCCAATTTTATAAACTGCCATCAGGTCTCCACTCAGCCTCTGCTGCTCCAGAAAAAAACAATCCAAGTTTACTCAACCTCTCCTTAAAGCTCATACCCTCGAATCTAGGCAGCATCTTGTTATAGCTCTTCTGAATCCTCATCCTTCCTGTAATTAAGCAGCCAGAATTGCACATAATACTCCATATGTAGTCTAACTGAAGTTTTATACAACTGATAAACACAAGAGATGCTGGAAATCTTGAGCAGAACACACGAAATGCTGGATGAACTCAGTAAGTTAGGCAGAATCAATTGAGAGGAATAAACATTTGACATTTTGGGCTGAGACCTTTCATCAGGGCTGCTGTAACATCGACTGTTTATACAACGGAAACATGACTTCTTGACTCTTATACCCGGTGCCCCCAGTGATGAAGGCAAGCATGCCATAACCTACTTGCGTTAAGGTCGCTGATGACACAACAGCGGCTGGCCTCATCAACAACGAGTCAGCATACAAAGAGGTAGAGCGGCTTGTGGACTGGTGCAAACACAACTTAAATCTCAACATGTACAAGACTAAAGAGATGATTGTGGACTTCAGAAAGGTGCAAGCTGACCACTTCCTACTGCACATCAATGGCTCCTCTGTGAAAAGAGTCAGGAACACCAAATTTCTTGCAAGTGCACATCACGGATGATCTCAACTGGTCCCTCAACACCACCTCTTTAGGTAAGAAAACACAGCAGTGCCTCCACTTCCTGAGGGGATTGAGGTGAGCAAGGCTCCCCACCACCATTCTAACCACGTTCTACCCAACACTACTGGGAGTGTCCTGACCTGCTGCATCACTGTCTTGTATGGGAGTTGCAAGGCATCGGACAGCAAGGCCCTGCAAGAGATTGTAAGGATTGCTGAGAGCATCAGGGGGGTTTCTCTCTCCATCCAGGTCATATACCAGAAGCACTATATTCACAGAGCCCTCAACATCGTCGAGGATTCCTCCCACAATCTCTTTGACCTCCTACCATCAGGCAGAAGGTACCACAGCATAAGAACAAGGACTATTAGGTGGGTAACAGCTTCTTCTGCCTTCTGAACACCCTGCCACCACCCAGTACACATTACTTATGACTGCGCCAATAGTAGTACTACTGCTGTATATTTACATCAACTTGTACATGAACAGAATACTTTATTAAAAATCTGTTAATATTATTTTATGTGCCGTATGTGATATATGTACTTTGTTTTGCACCTTGGTCCCTGAGGAACATCGTTTCATTTAGTATGCAAATGTGTATGGTTGAATGATAACAAATTTGAACTTGAACTACCAATTTTAGTGCAGTATATACCCTGACTCAAAGATTCCTCTGAATTTCAATGCTATTATGGGTCCTACCAATAACTGTATACATTTGATCTTCAAATGTGCAACCCCTCACACATATTAATCTGTATCTGCCATTTCTTTGCCCACATCTGTAACGGTTATAAACCCTGCTGTATCATTTGATGACCTTCTTCACTCTCCACAACTCAACCAATCTTTGTTACTTCTGTAAACTTACTAACCAACTTATTTTCATCCAAATCATTTATATAGAATACTTTAGCACTGAACATGCCATTTGGTATGTGATGCTGTGCTGATCACATGATACCAGGAAGAGGAATTTAGGTGCTCTTCCTGTGTATCATCCATACCCATTCCCTTCATAAATAAGTATCACATAACAAAAGATCCCAGCAGTAATTCTTAGTGGAATAAATAAGGATGAACCTGTGATGTATGTGAACATTCAGAGGTTTTCAATAACGTTCCACATAAGAGGTTAGTGTATATATTAAAGCATTTGAAGTTTGGGATAACGGATTAATAAGTAGAAAATAGGAGTAAATGGAGCTTTCTTTCAAGTGGCAGGCAGTGATTAGTGAGATGAAGTAATCTATACATCAGTACCATTACTACTAATACTAGCACTGTCATAAATCAGTACCACAGCTATTCCTAATATACATCAGCTATTTGAACAAGGGAGCTGTGAGGAGAGTACAAAAAGGCTCTAATATGATGTAGGCATGTTGGGTATGCATGAAACATTAAGTTTAGTATGGATCAATATGATATTGTCTACTTAAGCTCCAAAACAGAAAGGCCTATTACTTATGTGGCGATTGATTGGGAAAAGGGAATCTCAATTAGACCTGGGTGTCCTTGCAGACTAGTCATTGAAAGCAGGTCTTCAGCTGCAACAGCTTGGAATTTAATGGTATGTTTGCCTCATTCCCGCAGCTGTACAGGACATTGATGAGATATTATCTAGAGTTATGGTCTCCTTATCTGAGAAAGCATGTTCCTATCATGGGAATACAACAAAAGTTCACGGGACTGATTTCTGAGATGCCAGGATTTAGGGTAAGATGTGATTGGGCTGATTAGGCTACATTCATTGGGCTTCACAGAAACATAAAATACTAAAAGGATTAGTCACCAAGAGAATGTTCCCCATGGTTGTAGAGTCCAGATCCCGGGATCATAACGGTGAGTTATTAGGTACGCCAATTGAAATAGCTATCAGGGGAAATTTACTGACATGGAAGAAAGTGAACCTGGGGCATTTTGAATCACTGAATGCAGTGGAAGTCAAGTCAGTACACAGAATCAGGAAGATGGTAGATATATTTCTTAGTGCTAAAAGGATCAAGTGGTATGGGGAAATTACTGAAGCAGATGATGGTGACAACCATGATGAATGGTGGAGCATGCCCAAAAAAGATAAACAATCTAACTCCTGTTCCTACATATATATCTATATTTTTATGTTTTATTTTAAAATATTAAATATCTTATAAAACTTTGGATGGGCCGTATTTGAGGAATTGTGTGCATTATAGGAAAGATATGGAGATTTTAGAGGGAGAGGGTGTAGAAGAGATTCATACAGATGTTGCCTACATTAGAGAGTGTTAGCCTCAAAGAGAGATTGGATAAACCTGGATTGTTTTCTTTGAAATGCCAAAGGCTAAGGTGTGACTGGACCAAAGAGCACAAAACAATGAGAGGCAAAGGTGGTGTAAACAGACTCTTTATCCCAGGATGCAAATGTCAAATACTAGAGGGCAAAGCTTAAAGATGACTGGCTGAAATTTTAAAGGAAATTAAAGTGAATTGTCTTTTTTAAAAACAGAGAGTGGGAAGCATTGCTAGGGGAGTGGTGGAAGCAGATACAATGCCAGCATTTAAGAGGTGTTTAGACAGGCACATGAATGGGCAGAGAATGGAGAGATATAGACCATGTGCAGGTAGATAGGCGATTTAAATGTGCATTAAGGTCAGCAGATACATTGTGGGCCAAAGGGCCTGTATCTGTGCTGTACTGTTCTATGTTCTAAATAATTTGAGTTTATGCTTTAACTGAACAAAAAGAGAAAGTTTAATTATTCTACATAATGTGCAGTCTTTGTATAATTTTATATTGGTTACCTGACAAATTCGAGAGATTCCATATTCCCCGCTTTTCCAAAAGTAAGAAAAGTGTCCATAACCTGTTTGGAACAGGTAAGCTGCCACTAGAACGCGAACATGCATGTACACAGGTAAAAACTAAAAATAAAAAGTTCAACAGATTATAATGTTCATGTCGATAGTATTGAAATCAAAATATTACACATTGGCATCAAGGCACATTAACAATTAATGCAAAAGTAAACAAAATTTCAATCAAGCCTCTACTCTGAGCATGTAACTAATATGCATATAAACTGATACTTACAGTACTTGCTCCTGATATATGATATATCAGAATTATTAACTGCATCCAGCCCTTCCATTCATCTGTCTGTTCTCTGTTTAACATAGTGGTCTAATAAGAACAAGAAATAAAAATCATAAACATACATGTGTTAATAATGATTAAATCACCCCACTTATTAACCAGCACATTAATTCCTCCAATTCTGAAGCCCAATAATATTGTTTGTCAGTCAAGAGTTTATTAGCGATTCAACCACCTTTTAATCTTTTACTTCCCAACTCGACCCCAAATCATTTATTCCCTTATAAAATAGCTTTTCTGCCTGCAGGGCTGAACAAGAGCAACCCTTCCTGTAGTCAAATGCAGATTTTCTCTACTTCACATCTAGCTTGGATGCGAGTTCACTAATAAGAAGCCAATACTGCATAACTATAACATCATGACTTTCCATTTTCAAGGGAAACATGACAGCAAACCACTAAAGAAAAATTACTTTGAACATTATGTACTTTGGACGACTAGAGTGAAAATGTACTTAAGAACCAAAATGCCTTTGACTTAATGTATCACTTAAATTATGGATCCAACCAATTACTTTAGAAAATCTGTAGTAGGACAAGTATCCAGATTTTAACATTCCTGAATTTCTTTGCAAATTCACTTTATGTAGCTATGAATTATCCAATTTGATTTGAAATAAGACACATATCAGTTTAATTCTTAATCTGCAATAATACTGCACTAAGCAATAAATGTACTGTAACATGAAATGCTGAAAAACATAGATTAAAAATACCTCTTTTGTATTATCATTGTAGAAAACTCCCAGCACAATAATATACACCAGTGGGATGAAGAATGTTGAGTGTGTGTAATACTTCTGTTCTTTCATAAATAAATCAGCTCTATCACAGAGATAGAAATAGCCCATAATCAGGCCTAATTTAGAAAGGCAAAACAATAGTTTTTCAGGACTAGAAAGTGAAGCTGTGGCAGGTTTCTTCTCTTCTCCACTCTCCACATCAGCATTAGGTTTACTTCTTCGCCAACTATGACAAAAGTAAGTTGCAATTATACAACCAATTATGCAAGTGCTAAAAAAGCAGCCAGTCAATTTCTGAATGAGTGAAAGAGGTGGCCGAGGATGGCAGCATGAACCATCAATGGGCTTCACAATCCTGTTGCAGTAGGAATTCATAAGAATCATAGCATTCTGTAAGAAGAAAAATTAAAAATTGCTATTTTACCTAAGACATCCTTCAATGTGATTAAACAGACTAAAATAAAATTTATAATTATTCATTTCATATTGCATGAACACAATGTCACTACATATAAAATTTTACCATATTAATTAATGCATTAAACATTATTGCATCAATGTATTAAAAAGTATCAGGACAACAAGCAGTTCACATTTTTCATTAGTGTTTTATATTTTCAGTGGTTTATCAGTTGGTTTACTCATCAAAGCCATTCATTTATAAATAATAAAAGCACATACAGGAAGATCTTTTAGTACTGTCTAAATGAGCCTGGAAATGAAAAAAAAATACAGCAGGCTGCTGAAATACACTCAGTGGCCAATTCCTGTGCCTGATGAAGTGAACACTGAGTATATATTCATGGCCTTCTGCTGCTGTAGCCCATCCACTTCAAGGGTCAATGTGTTGTGCGTTCAGCTATGCTCTTTTGCACATCATTGTGGTAACGCTTGGTTATGTGAATTACTGTTGCCATCCTGTTTGCTTGTCAGTTTGGCTATTCTCCTCTGAGCCCCTCTCATCAAGAAGGCGTTTTCATGCACACAGCTTCTGCTCACTGGATGTTTTGTTTCTCCCGCCATTCTCTGTAAACTCTAGTGACTGTAGTGCGTGAAAATCCCAGGAGAGCAGCATTTTGTGAAACGCACAAAACACCCTGTCTGGCACCAATAATCACTCCACAGTCAAAGTCATTTATATCACATTTCTTTCCCATTTTGATGTTTGGTCTGAACAGCAACTGAACCTCCTGATCATGCTTTTACGCACTGAGCTGCTGCCACAGGGTTGGCTGATTGGATATTTGCATTAATGACCAGGTGTACAAGTGTACCTCATGGAAGTGGCTGCTGCATGTATATCATTCTGAGTCAGAATGAAACACCAAACACAAAATCTATGTCAGCCCAAAAGTTCCTTGCAAGCCCATATTATTTGCTTAACAATCAAGTTTATTTTACTTGAGAAAAGTCCAGGAGCAGAATTTTAAGTAACTAGAACTCTAAAATGCACACTCAATGCATCCATAATTCATCATTAATGAAGGCAGGGTCAGCTAACATAAGGGCCTGATATGCAGTTCAATCATACAAGTAGATTTAATAGCTCTGAGGATTCAAGAATCCCAACAGCTGAAGGGTAACAGTAACTGCTAAACACACTGGGGAATTATTTTTAAAGCTCTGCCTGTAGACAATGAGAAGCCAATATTATTATTCTCTGACCTATCAGCTATACATCCAACCCAGTCCACAAGTCTTTGAGACCAATCATCAATTTGATGCCCTTATATCCAGTCCAACCCACCAATCTATATGCATTGTGCATCCTTCGAACTGATTTCTAATGATGTCCTTAAGGCCTTTAAGATTAAGATGCTCCCCAAGAATTAAAAATATAATTTTATTGGATAAACTCCAATATTATGGACCCCAAACAAAGTACTCTTAAACCATACAACCAGATGAGTAATTTTCAAAGTTTACTTTCATAGTACAGCACAGAAACAGACCCTTCAGCCCATCTAGTCCATGTTGAACCATTTAAACTGCCGATGCCCATTGCTCTGCTCTGGGACCATAGCCCTCCATACCACTACCATCTATGTACCTATCCAAACTTCTTTGAAATATTGAAATCGAGCTCACATACACCACTTGCACCAGCAGTTGTTCCACACTCTCAGAACTTCTGAGTTCCCCACAAACTTTTCACCTTTCACCCTTAACCCAGGACCTCCAGTGGTAGTTCCACCCACTCTCAGTGGAAAAAGCCTGCTAGTATTTACCAAATCTATATCCGTCATAATTTTGTATGCTTCCATTAAATCTCCCCTCAATCTTCTACGTTCCAAGGAATAAAGTTTCAATCATTCCTTGTAACTCAGAGCCACCAGTCCTGGCAACATTCTTATGAATTTTCTCTGTACTCCTTCAACCAGAAGTCCTGGTACACATTCACACCAACTACATAGGTAGGAAAGGTGAGGAGGTCCTGAAGAGAGATTTTAGGGAGCTAGATAGAAACCTGAAAAACAGTAATCTCTGGATTGCTGCCTGTGCCACACACCAGTGTGGGTAAACATTAGATGATTTGGCAGATGAATGCATGGGCTAAGGAACAGGTGCAGGGAGCAGTGGTTCAGATTTATGGATCATTGGTATCTCTTCTGGGGAAGATGAGACCTGTACAAAAGGGATGGGTTACACCTGAATTAGGGGTGGGGGGGGGGCAATATCCTTGCAGGCAGGTTTGCTAGAGCTGTTTGGGAGAGTTTAAAGTGACTTGGCAGGTGGATGGGAACTAGAGAGACAGTGCTGAAGATGAGGTAGTTTGTTGACAAACAGAGGCAGTGCGTAGTGAGCCTGCTAGCAAGGAGAGGCTGATGTTAAGGCAAAGTTGCAGTCAGGATGATTTGCAATGTAAAAGGCAGACAAAATCAAAAAGGGTAAATACAGGACATAAAGTGTTATAATTGAATGCGCACAGTATAAGGAATAAGGTATATGAACTTGTAGCACAGTTACAGATAGGCATATATAATGTTGTGGGCATCACAGAATCATGGTTGAAAGACAATTATAGCTGGGAGCTTAATGTCCAAGGATACAGATAGTGTCAAAAGGACAGGCAGGTAGGCAGAATGGATGGGTTGGCTTTGTTGGTAAAAAATGAAATCAAATCATTAGAAAGAGGTAACATAAGATAGTAAGTTGTTGAATCTTTGTGGGTAGAGCTAAGGAACTGCAAGGGTAAAGAGTTATTATATACTGACCCGCAAACAACAGTAAAGATATGGACAACAAATTACAATGGGAGATAGAAAATGCATGTCAAAAGGGCAATGTTAGAATAGTTATGGGGGATTTCAATATGCAGATAGATTGGGAAATTCAGGTTGACGCTGGATCTCAAGGGAGGAAATTTCTAGAATGCCTACGAGATAGCTTTGTAGAACAGCTTGTGGTTCGGGCCCATTAGGAAATCAGCTATTCTGTAATGGGTGTTGTGCAATGAACTGGAATTGATTAGAGAGCTTAATGTAAAGGAACCCTGAGGGATGAGTAATCATCATATGATTGAATTTATCCAACAATTTAGGAAGGAGAAGCTAAAGACAGATTTATCAGTATTGCAGTGGAGTATCGTGGAACCTATACAGATTACAGAGAAGATGTTTGCTGTCCTCAGGTAAATTCGGGTAGATAAGTCCCCGGGCCTAAAAAGGTCTTCCCTTTGAGCCAGCGGGAGGCAAGTGCAGAAACTGCAGGGGCCCTAGCAGAGACATACAAATCACCCTTATCAACAGGTTTGGAGAATAGCCAAGGTTGTTCTGCTGGTTTTTTTTTCCAAATATTTTTATTGTTTTTTTTAAATAAAGAGAGTATAGTATAAAGGAGGTTTGTGCAGTTCATAACAAATGTATCAAATGTACAATTCACATCTACAAAAGAGATGCAACTACAGTACAAACATGCTTTGGTTGCCTCCCTGCCCTGACCCATCACTCCCAATCCCCACCTCCGAGCCATCATTGCATTAGCAAAACGGGTTAAACAGAACCTTTGTCCCTACAGAGTTGCATTGGTATAGAGAAGGTGTATTTTCCTAATACACAAACTGTTACACGTTTACAAGTCTGGGTCTGTAGAACTTTACCAGGAAATGCTGAAGGTCAGGGATTTATGTGCAGAGGAAAGGAAGAAAGGATGGACCTTTACTTTGGTTGGGAATTCTGAAAATATTCAAGGAAGGGTCCCCACACCTTTTGGAACTTTATGTCCGAGTTGAGAATTGAATAATGGATCTTCTCAAGGTGTAGACTGGACATGATGTCCCTGAGCCACTGAGCGTGGGTGGGCGGGGCAGCATCCCTCCACCTGAGCAAGACTGCGCGCCTGGCCAACAGAGAGGCAAAAGACAGTGTGCGACGTTTAGTGGGATTTAGGTGCACCTCTCCAGAGGTGCCGAAGAGAGCAATCAAAGGGTTAGGTTTAAAATTGTAATTAAGTACTTGGGATAGAGTTTGGAAAATATCTTTCCAGTATTTTTCCAAGCTAGGGCATGTCCAGTACATGTGAATAAGGGAAGCCTCACCCCTTTTGCATTTGTCGCAGCAGGGATTAACATCTGGGTAAATGCGAGATAGTTTAATTTTAGACATATGGGCCCTGTGTACGACCTTGAACTGTAACAAGCAGTGGTAGGCACATAAAGAGGTTGATTTAACTAACTTAACTGAATCCCATACATCATCTGACAGTGAGAAATTTAAATCTTACTCCCAGGCAGCTTTAATTTTGTCAAGGGAGGCTCGCCTCAGGACCGCTAGCTTGTCGCAAATAGTAGATATTAGACCTTTGCACGATGGATTTATGCAAAGAAACATATCAACGACGTTTGTGTCGGGTGCCTCAGGGAAGTTTGATATCAAAGGGCTGATAAAATATCTAATTTGCAAATATCTGAAGAAATGAGTGTTGGGTAGGTTAAACTCTGCGACAGTTGTTCAAATGATGCAAAGCAGTTGTCTATAAAAAGATCTTCCAAGCGCCTGATGCCCTTCCTGTACCAGTCTTGAAATGTTGGATCATGTATCGAAGGCTGGAAGAGATAATTATATAGAACAGGACTTGAAAGAGAGAAGCCAAGGAGACCACTATGCTTTCTGAACTGAGCCCATACTCTCAGGGTGTGCCTGATGTAACAGGATCAGCAATTGATTTAGGCCTAAGAGAAGGGAGTGCAGATCCAAGAAGTGCAGAGATGGAGAAATTCTTAATAGAGTTCAGCTCCATTGTCACCCATATTGGGCAGTCAGATTGGTTGTAAAAATGAGATCAAAAGATGAGACAGCCTATGTTAGCTGCCCAGTAATATAAGTGAAAATTGGGCAAAGCTATGCCCCCAACACTTCTAGATTTTTGAAGATGGATTTTATTCAGTCGGGGACACTTGCCCTTCCACAAGTAGGACGATATGACTGAGTCTAGAGAGTCAAATAAGGCTTTAGGAATGAAAGCTGGTATGGATTGATAAAGGTATAAGAATTTGGGAAGGATGTTCATTTTGACAACATTAATTCAGCCCATCAGGGACATGGAGAAGGGTGACCACTGTGCTTTGTATGATTGAACAAATAAATGAAATTTTCTCCAAAAAACACTTATGTTTCCTTGTTATTGTGACACCAAGGTAAGTAAATTCACTACCTTAAAAGGGAGGTTATGGTTCTATTGTTTGAGAAAGGCTCTACAAATTAACCAGGAAATTATAGGCCAGTTAGCCTGACATCAGTAGTGGGAAAGTTATTGGAATGTATTCTAAAGGACTGGATATACGAGAATTTGGGTAGACTTGGAACTGATTTAAGGATAGTCAGCACGGCTTTGTGCGTGGTAGGTCATATCTAACCAACCTTTTAGAGCTTTTAGACCACAAGACCAAAAGATATAGGAACAGAACTAAGCCATTTATCCCACTGAGTCTGCTCTGCCATTTCATCATGGCTAACCCAATTTTCCTCTCAGCCCCAATCACCTGCCTTCTCCCTGTATCGCTTCATACCCTGACGAACCAAGAATCTATCAACCTCTGCCTTAAATATACATAAAGACTTGGCATCCATAGCTGCCTGCGGCAAAGAATCCTACAGATTCACCACTCACTGGCTAAAGAAATTCCTCCTCATCTCTGTCCTATAAGGATGCCCCCTCTATTCTGAGACTGTGTCCTCTGGTCTTAAACTCCCACACCATAGAAAAGATTCCTTCCCACTCTATCAAGGCCTTTCACGATTCAAGAGGTTTCAATGAGGTCACCCTCATCTCTCTGAATTCCAGTGAATACAGACCCAGAGCCATCAAACGCTCTTCATATGACAAGCCATTCAATCCTGGAATCATGTTTTGTGCACCTCCTTTGAATCCTCTCCAGTTTCAGGGCATCCTTTCTAAGACAAAGGGCCCAAAACTGCTCTCAATACTCCAAGTGAGGCCTCACCAGTGCTTTATAAAGTCGCAACATTACATCCTTGCTTTTATATTCTCATCCTCTTGAAACGAATGCTAACATTACATTCCCTCGCCGCAGACTCAAGATGCAAATTAATCTTTAAGGAATCCTGCACAAGGACTCCCAAGTCCCTTTGCGTCTCAGTTTTTTATATTTTCTCTCCACTTAGAAAGTAGTCAAGCCTTTCATTTCTTCTACCAAAGTGCATGACCATACACTTTTCAACACTGTAGTCCATCTGCAATTTCTTTGCCCATTCTCCTAATCTGTCTAAGTCCTTCTGTAGCCTCTCTACTTCCTCAAAAGTAGCTGCCCCTCCACCTATCTTTATATTGTCTGCAAACAAAGCCATCAATTCCATCACCCAAATCATTGACGTATAAATGTAAAAAGAATCGAACCTGACACACTTCTCTGTGGAACACCACTAGTCACTGGCAGCCAATCTGAAAAGGCTCCCTTTATTCCCACTCTTGCCTCCTGCCAATCAGCCCCTGCTTTATCCATGCTAGAATCCTTCCTGTAATACCATGGGCTCATAGCTTGTCAAGCAGCACATGCGTGGTATCTTGTCGAAGTCCTTCTGAAAATCCAGGTACACAACATCGACCGATTCTCCTTTGTCTATCCTGTTTGCTATTTCTTCAAAGAATTCCAACAGATTTGTCAGGCAAGATTTTCCCTTGAAGAAACCATGCTGACTACCGCCTATTTTATCATATGCCTCCAAGTATCTGAGAGCTCATTCTTAATAATCAACTCCAACATCTTCCCAACCACTGAGGTCAGACTAACAGGCCTATAGTTTTCTTTCTTCTGCCTCTCTCCCTTCTTGAGTGGACAGTGAAGTGACACTTGCAATTTCCCAGTCTTCCGGAAACATTCAGTATCTAGTGATTCTTGGAAGATCATTATTAATGCCTCCACGATCTCTTCAGAAATCTGGGGTGTACCATCTGGTCCAGGTGACTTATCCACCTTCAGACCTTTCAGTTTCCAAAGAACCTTCTCTATAGTAACTTCACACACTCCATGCCCCCTGACACTTGGAATTTCCACTATACTGCTAGTGTTTCTACACTGAAAATTGATGCAAATACTTATTCAGTTCATTCGCTATTTTGTTGTCCCTCATAACTATCTCTCCAACATCATTTTCCAGTGGTCCGATGTCTACTTGCCTCTTCATTTATCTGAAGAAACTTCTCGTATCCTTCTTAATATTATTGGCTAGCTTACTTTTGTATTCCATCTTTACCTCCTTAATGACTTCTTTAGCTGCCTTCTGTGTGTTTCTAAAAGCTTCCAAATCCTCTAATTTCCCAATGAATATTTGCTCTAATATATGAACTCTCTTTGCCTTTTATATTGGCTTTGACACAGTTGGGTCATCTTTCCTTTACAGTACTTCTTTCTCTTTAAGATGTATATATCCTGTGCCTTCCGAATTGTTTCCAGAAGTTCCAGCCATTGTTACTAGATATAAAAAAAGTACGGAGTACAGAGAAAATTTTCAAGGATGTTGCCAGGTCTGTTAGACCTGAGTTCCAAGGAAAGATTAAACAGGTTATGACTTTATTTCTTAGAATGTAGAAGATTGAGAGATTTGATAGAGGCATACAAAATTATGAGGATTATAGATAGGGTAAATGCAAGCAGGCTTTTTCCACTGAGGTTGGTGGACTACAACCTGACATCATGGGTGAAAGTTGAAAAGTTTTAAGGAAAATATGAGAGGAAACTTCTTCCCTCTGAGGGTCCTGGCAGTGTGGAACAACCTGCCAGAACAAGTGGTGCATGCGAGCTCGATTTCAACATCTAGGAGAAGTTTGGATAAGTCTGGCAGGGACCAGCCACACCGAAGGGTCTGTTTCTGTGCCGGATTTTCTAATGACTCTACTATTAGGAAGATGTGAGGGGGAAAAAAATCTCTGGCAACGAGTGAAAGTCCACGTGGTCAGAGATAGAACGTACAAACTACACACTGACAGCAACAGAGAAACAAACCAGATTTTCAGAGCAGTGAGATGGCTGCACTACCTGCAGAAATAGCATGCCATTTGTACAAGCTTGCACAGAGGCTGAAAACATTGAGTGAAACAAATACCAAATGGAGCAATGAAGGGGACCCTCATCCTATGCTTTCTAAACTGATCAGTAACAGATGTAATACCAAGTAGATTTGCTTATCAATTCGACAAACATCCTCTTCCCTCAGGCTGTAAGACTGATAAACACCCTGCTGCAACCAAGATCTTGTTTCTAGAACTGTAATGTTTGCTGTTTAACTGTGCTGTGCACTACATGATTTTAAATTATGTTTTATTTGCTTACTTGTGGAAATAATTTGTTTTATGCACTGTGTCAAATATGCTTTGTAGGTGCAACGTGACCTGGAGGAATGTTGCTTCTTTCAGTTAGAAACGTAGAAGACCTACAGCACAATACAGGCCCTTCAGCCCACAAAGCTGTGCTGAACATGTCCTTAACTGAGAAATTACCTAGGGTTACCCATAGCCCTCTATTTTTCTGAGCTCCATATATCTGTCCAGGAGTCTCTTAAACAACCCTATCGTATCCGCCTCAAACCACTGTCGCCGGCAGCCCATTCCACGCACTCACCACACTCTGCGTAAGAAACTTACCCCGATATCTCCTCTGTACCTACTTCCAAGCACCTTAAAACTGTGCCCTCTCGTGCTAGCCATTTCAGCCCTGGGACAAAGCCTCTGACTATCCACGTGATCAATGCCTCTCATCATCTTAAACAGCTCTATCAGATCACCTCTCATCCTAGAAACAGTTGTACTGTATACATGCACAGTCTGAGGACAACTTACTTGGCTTTCACTACCCTTGCATTTCAACACAGAATGACAAGTGTCCTATGATCTTGCTTGTTTGAAAATTAAAAAATCTACTGCTACATCAGAAATCTAAACTGTTGAAGCTGTTTGGCTTTTTGTGGCTGTACCCCAATTTGTCAAGTAATGTTAATTAAACTCCAGGGCAGGTGGGCAATGCTTTCTGTATACTCATACGAACAAAATGCACACCTCTTCTAATCATTATGTTAACATACACATTTTTTAAAAACTGTATTAGATTACCATTCTACTTGGATGAATCTTAACAGGAATAATTATATTAAATATACTGTATACAGTGCATTTTCACATAACTGCAAAAATAAAACTTAAATATTTCTACAGTTATTTTCACCGAATACCTACTATATCCCTTGTAGCTTCGGGTAAATGTAAGCCATCCAAAGATCCTACTATGGTTTCTTCTGCAACTAATTTGGAAGCCTGGAGAATCTTGACTTTGGCTGCTGTATTTCTGGTGCTGCTGTTCAAAATGCTCAAAGCTGCATTGTTGTATAAGCTAATCCTCTGATTAGTAATCATTTTTCTATTCTCACTCAGCAAATCTTCATATACTGGCTCTGAGAAAGATAATAAAAAACACAAGTTAAAGTAACAAAATATACATTTATAAAAAAGAAATGATAAAGACGGACATACCTTGTAAAATCCAATAAACGTCATTTGTTTCAGCGAGCTTCTCCAGAAGGGGTGTTATTGAAGTAAGGTTGACTTTATACTGTGTGAGAGCTTCCATGCTCCCATTTTGAATTTTAATTGACCACTGTAAGCAAACAAACATTTGTTTGCAATGTAATGCTAACAAGAAAATCTGAAAAATACTCTCCAATTCAATTTAGTGAAAAATTACCGTAGCAGCTCCCACCACAACAATATGTGGCTTCGGTTGGGTACCCTGCAAGGAAAAACAAGAATTATACTTTTTACTGGCATACAAAGTCACATAACCAGACATTAAAAAAGACAAAGTTCTTGTGATATTACGACTCCAAAAGAAACACAATTACAAAAACAGAAATACAATTAAGATCTACTTCAGAAGTTCACTCCAGAACTCAAGAAAAAATGCACAAGTACTTTAAATATTTATTTAATTAACTACAAGTTTGTGAAGATTCAGTCTGACATCTAATAATTTGACAAACTTCCAGAGATGTATAATGGAGAGTATATTGACTGGTAGCATCAATGCCTGGTATGGAAACACCAATGTCCTTGAACTGAAAAGCCTATAAAAAAATAGTGGATACAGTTCAGTCCATCATGGGTAAAGCCTCTCCACCATTCAGCTTATCTACATAGAGCATTGTTGCAGGATAGCAGCATCCATCATTAAAGACCCTCACAACCCAGTCCATGCTCACTTCTCACTGATGCCATCAGGAAGGAGCTGCAGGAGCCTCAGGACCTACTCCAGCAGGTTCAAGAACAGTTATTACACCTCAACCATCATACTACTGAACCAGTGGGGATAACCTCACTCACCTCCTCACTGAACTGTTCCCACAACTTGTGGACTCACTTTCAAGGATTCTTCATCTCATGCTATCAATATTTATTGCTATTTATTTATTATTGTTATTTCTTTTGTGGCTATGACAGCACAGCGGTTAGCATGATGCTAATACATCTCGGGGCACTCCAGAGTTCAAAGTTCAATTCTGGTGTCATTCTGTAGGCAGCCTCTATACATCCTCCCCATGGGCTTTCTCTGGGACCTCAAATTTCCTCCCGCGGTCCAAAGATGCCTGGTAGGTTAACTGGTCACCGTAAATAGTCCCATGATAAGGTTAGGGCTAATCGGGTTTGTTGGGGGTTGCTCTGGCAGTGTGGCTCAAAAGAACTGGAAGGGCCTATTCCACACTGTCTCACTAAATAAACAAATAGATAAACTTGCACAGTTTAGTGTCTTGTGCACATTGGCTGTTTGTTCGTCCTGTTGGGTGTGGTCTTTCATTGATTCTATTATGTTTCTAAGATTTATTGTGCATGCCCACAAGAAAACACACCTCAGGGTTACAATTATATACTTTGATAATAAATTTGCTTTGAACTTGCACTTTTAAGTTTCAGAACTTAAACTTTAGATTATTCATTTAACACCAATATTTGAAAAAGCAAACACACTAAAATCTCGTTATCTTTTTACTACAGATTTATAGCAGTTATTTTGATATTGATTACTTTTTATTTGCTATTTTATCAAATCACACAAGTTCCTGCTGGGTTTATTCTCACAACTGGTTCATGGTAAAAAAAAATTGCTGCAATATTGCAAAGCATGAATATACAGTAATGTGTGACAGTGCATTCATCATGCATGTATTACTGCACTTTTATTTTCCACAGTTACTCAGATATTATGGAGCTTACAGACATCAGTATTAGTTGCTATCTTATGAATAAAATCCATCCTGTACACAGCCTGTAAAAAGATAAGGTTATTCAAACGAAAAACTTTCATGCATTTAATTGATGAGAAATTTATTAAAACATGCCCTTAATTCTAAATCAGCATAAATACTTTTACAATTCTATTAAATATTTAGCCTTAAATCCAGTTTACATATTTTCACCAAAAACACTATCTAGAAACAATATTCAAAAGATAAACTCTTTAAAATCAAGATTTAATTTTTAGGTGGATTATAGGTGATTATTGACATTGATTTTTAAAAATTTTATTCCTCTTGCATTTAAAGAAGTGATATGTCATGCCTCAATGAGTTCTGACCAGTAGTTTTAACATCAACCAGAAAGAAGTGTTTTGAGAGATAGGTAATGGCCCACATCACTGCCGGCCTCCCATACAGTTTAGACACCTGCAATTTATATACAGGAACAACATAGAGGATGCCATTTCCCTTGCCTTCCAGTGCCTTGTAGAAGTATTCAGCTCCTACCCCTTTGTTCACATTAAATGAATAATACAAGCAGGCATTTTGATCAATTTAACCGAGGATTTCTATTTGTGGATCACATGTTCCTTTTTCACAGTAGAGCCCAAAAACTACAGAAAAAATTGTAAACCATGAAAAATTATTAATTCAGAAACTGAAACAGTGGTTCAAAAGTATTCAGCTGAACCACCTCTCGCAGCTAATACAACCAGTAGCCTTTTTGGATTAGTCTCTACTAGCTTTGTATAATGCAAAAGAGCAAGATTTGCCCATTCCTCCTTGCTAAATTTCTGAAGCAGTGCCAGGTTATTTGGGGAGCAGTGGTGGACAGCAATCTTGAGGTTTTGCCAGAGATGTCCGATTGGTCAGGATTCTGACTAACCACTCAAGGTTATCAATTTTCTTCATTTGAAGCCACTCCGTAGTGTTAACTGGCTGACATGCATTTAGTAAAATCCCTGGTTGTAATACTCATTTATGTAGACAAAGGGTTGGGGACTGAATACTTTTACAAAGCACTGTACATACCTCAACAATATAAGTACTGTATTAAGACATTACTCATTGAGTAACAGCCTAGCGGTAACAGCGTAAGAGGCTACAGACAGTAAGGTCAAAGTAGGAGTGAAATCGTAAGCAACAGGCAGCTGGAAGCTTTGGGTTATTCCTGCACTGAACTACAAAACAATTGCCCAGTGTGCATTTGGTTTCTCCACTGTAAAGACAACCAACAGTAAACTCCACACACCAGAGTGCAAGTACAAATGAATAGCTGTTACACAAGTCTGATGCCTCACAAATTCATACAGCTAACAGAGGTAAATTAATTATAGAAGACTAAAGGTTTCTGAAAAATATATGCATAACTAATTTTTTAATCATTTTTCAGAATTGCCAATTGCACAGAATTTATAACTGGGCAACTGAAAGACTGCTGTATGTTTATTCCAAGGAATGGTAATGAAGTGCTGCAAACGATAATAGAGAGTCAGTGGAATGAAGGGGGTGGGGAAAATCTCCCTCTCTGTGATTAATAGAAAAAAAAGCATAGAATAAAAACATGCAACAATACAACAGTCACATTAGTAACATGATGTACAGCTGCATGTTCATAGAAAAAACAGACAAGGAAGCCAATTACGGGATTTTGCTTAACAAACATTTGGAAAAAACCCATGACCCAGAGACAAATGCATCCTACTATCAAAAGAATTGCTATTACCTTTTCAATATTGGATGCCTGCATGTCTTATGGATTGCACAGTACCATGCAATGAAACTGGGCACTGTCAAGGAAAATGAGAAGTTTGTATGTGTAATTAAGATGCAGCATCCAATGAGTGAATAGAAAGAATATTAAAGATTGGACATATTAGAGGAAATTATAGGAAGATACTATTGCTACACTAGAATAAATGAGAAGGCCCAGGAAATGGAGGAATGAAGGAACAAGGGTACGTGAATATCAACATGTAAATTAGTAATGTAATTAATGAGTTGTGAAAAACCAGAACCTTCAGGTATTTGCCATGGTACATTTACTGCAACAGGTAGGTAATGTAGAAAACTGAAAGACTAGCTATTTTCTCAACAAGTAGTATTCATCTCTTGAAACATTTTGCACAGTTCTCATAATAATCTTGATCATATTTTCCTTGCAGGTTATTTCATTTTTTAAAAATATCAATAAATATAAATAGCATTGAACATTTTTAAAACAGACCTTAGTCCAGGCCTTAAAACAGTCCTTCATGGAGTTGTTTACCTCTGGGTACCACAGGAAATCCTGTATTGAAAAAAAGTACAAACACTAAGCAAAATGGGTTTTACCCTTTAACAATTTGGGCTACGTGGCAAGATTATGAAAAGTAGCAGCTTGAATAGATTAAGCCAAACCATGAATAAGGACAAAAGCTGGAAAGCAGGTGGGACATTATTCATATTCTATGTTTGCCCTTGATTCATACACATTTTATAGTGATATCACTAGAAACAACAGGAGCAAAGATACTAATGTTCATTCTCTCTTCCTAATTTGGAACAACGAGACCAACTGCAACCCTCAGAGCCTAGTAATAATCAGCTAAAGTGAAGGAAACAGATCAATTGAAAATCAATTGTATTCTGTGCAGCTAAGTAAATATACTCACTATATTTACTCACAGATTATGGGGAGTCAAGGAGGTCGATCTCATCTGGTCCCTCAATACCACCTCTTTAGTCAAGACAGCGTCCCCACTTCCTGAGGGGATTGAGGCAAGTGAGACCGCCCCCCCATTCCAACCAATTTTTACAGAAGCAAGCACCGTTGAGTGAGTCCTGACCAGCTGCATCTCCATCTATTACAGGAATTGCAAGTTATCTGACTAAAATACCCTACAAAGGATTACGAAGACTGCTGAGAGGATCATCTGGGTATCTCTTCCACCCATCCGATGTTTTATTAGGAGCACTGCATACGCAGGGCCCTTAGTGTTGTCAAGGATCCCTTCCATCTGTCCAACAATCTCTTTGACCCACCCCCCCCCCCCACCTACCATCAATGAGGCCTGGCTTCAACGCACAAGCCTAAAGGTAAAGGTGGCAAGAATACAAGTGCAGTAGTAAATGGAGTGCACTTGGGGAAGACCTGGACTATATAATAGAGATAAAAACAGTCACATTACTGATGTTGTGCATGTGTTGCCCCAAACTCATTTAACTGTCAATATGAAAAGCCTAGTTCAGTTTCAGACAAATAACAGGGAGAAAGATGGAATTTGCTAGCTAGGAAATAATAGTTCGTGAGAGCTTTTCTTCACAAAAGAATAAAGCAATCAGAAGGATACAGTGATTGTTCATATCAAAGACAACCCAGAGTTGAAAAGAACAAGGATGGATAGAATCATGACCACAGCTTTTGACAGCTTATTTTGACAGCTTTTTTGGCATGGTACCTATTTAGGATATTTATTTGGAGGGATTTAAACTAGGAACCTCAAAAAAGGTTTGCACAAATTTGTAGGCTTCAAGAACCTGAGAGCAATTTGAGCTTAGAAAGGGGGCAATAGTTTGCAAGGACAGGGAGGCACTAAAGTGCTTTTTGAATGGAGGGGTTGATTATGACTGATTTGTAGGATCAGGGCATGGTACCTAATGAGAGAGCAGCTACAAAGAGCAGAAATTAAACTGGATGGTCAGCAGTTTACTGGGAATAAGGCTAAGACAGCATGAGATGTTTTTCACAGACAAGCTCAGTAGGGCAAGAAGAGGGGACGTAGGGAAACAGTCTAGACATCCAAGAAGAATGCAAACTTATTGATCGAAACAGTGGGGGATGTAGGAATTATAGACAGAAAACTATCGCTGACTTCATAAAATTGCTAACCCACTCACCAGATTTTATCTAACGACAGCATTAGGACATAGAAGAAATACTGGGACTTACAACTTTCAATGAACTACTTCCATCTTCAAAGGAAATATTTTCATGCTGTGAAAGCAAAATAAGCAATTGAAATTTAAACAATGATATTCACATGAACAGTAAACTTTTAACAGTTTCAAAACCATCAAAACTCCTGATTCTATACCCATTAGAAAGTTAATGTTCTCCAACCACCCCCACGCCCCCACTTCTGATGCTGAGACCAAGACTTGATCCACCTTCAATTCTCATTCAAGACGATTTTACATCTACTGCACAGAGGACAAGGTCTTGTTCATTTGGTGATACTGAAGTAGAAGACAACTTATCAACGGCATATGAAGAACTCTGAACCTTTTATTATCATGAATATACAGCAGATTCAATTGTAAATAGAACTATGAAAGCCAAATTTTAATTTGTGGTGTTTAGCTAAGCAAACTACATATGAAAAAATTTCAGCTAAATTTTGCACATTACTATTCTCTTGCAATATTCCTATACACTATATATCTGTCCATTGTTAACTCAAATCTAAGTGTGCTGTGGTTAAATTAACTAATTTTGAAGCACAGACATCTGGAACATAAAGAAATATAGAAATTTTTTCTTCTAGCTTTCCCATCACACCCACCAACCCACATACACAAAAGAATCCCAAAGAGTTGCTGGTAGAGAAATAAATGTCCTTAGCAGGCTCTCAATACTTTACTGTAAGGAAAACCAGTATCTTATCCAAATGTTTCATGAAGGGACTGAATACATCAACCTTATGTGTTGAACAATGATACTGCTGGCCTGTTCCTAACACTCCACGATACAGAAAAATTGTATCTTAATGATGAGTACATAAAACCCATCTTGAATGAAGACAAAAGACAATATAAGTGCAGCAAAATTCTAAAATGTCAATCACTTAAGGAGAAAATTAATGCTTTAGGTTGCAGTCAGGAACAAAATGTTATTTAAAATTCATTTTGCTACCTTATCTGTTACTTTAACAAGAAAGAAACATGGCAATTGAAGCATGTTTCCTTAGACAACTTACTTTACTTTCTGCTCTTAGGCTTTGTAAGTTACTGGTAACAGCACCTGCAATACTCACTTCTAATTATCCCCAAAGGGATAACCTAAACAACTGCAAGCTTTGTGATAGAGTTTAAACAGGGAATCCCAGATTAATCCAACAATGGAGAACAATTTGCTAAATAAATATACATGTTATTTAAACAACCAATGCTTATAAACTCTCATTTGGCCCCCCAAATCTGAAGTGATCCTAATAAACTTAAGCATAGAGTGTACTTGACTTTTACTTGCTGGGGAAATTGTGAACTTCAAATTTCTGTCACACCTAAGAACTAATTCACAAAAGTTCCAAGATTTTTGCTTTGCCATATGTTATCAATATTTCTTTTCACTCCGAAATCTATGACAGCAAACTCAGCATAAACAATCAAAATGCTGAAGAGATGTGATTTGGGGAGAAAGTGACAACACAATAAAGTAGGCCAAGAAGAAAAAAACAAATTAAAAACAGAAAATACTGAGAACATAATTAATTCACCCTATTCTTTTTTGTGAATAAGAAATGGAGGTTTTTGAAGTACACATACTGTTGATGCTGGATGTTGTGTGGTTAGATTTCCCAACTGTCTTGGAGAGAGCACTGCCTAGCTAACAAGAAATATAAAACAGACACAAATGGGTATTTTTTCGCCCTGGTGAAAGTCGTGAAACACAGGAAATAATGTTGGGGCCACAACTTTTTTACAATTTACATAAATGAATATAGGCAAAAATTATGGTTACTAATTTGCTTTAGAATGAAAATGGATAGAGACGTAACATTTTGAAAAGAATTTCAAGTTCACTGTCATTCAGCAGCAAACATGTATACATATAGAGAATCAGGTTTATTATCACCAACATGTCATGAAATTTGTTAACTTAGCAGCAGCAGTACAATACATGTTAATATAGAAAGGAGAAAAAAAATAAGTAAATCAGTTACCACAAGTATATATGCTCAGACCTCACACAGCACTGATTCATTACAACAGTTATTCAATTCTTTATTGAAATTCTTAAATATGACAAGTTCATTCTAAACAACACTTCCCAAGAGTGGCTGCCATTGCAGTAAACATTCGATCAGCCAATGAGCATGCTTTACATACGCTCTGAGCCACTCACAGCCAATCATGTATCAGGTCACACACTGTCTCCCTGCGTTCTTGCTCCCTGCCAATTTATTCAATTTCTTTCACCTATGATATCTGGGAATGGCCTACAACTTTTAGTGAGGGTAGTACATCCAAGCTGTTTAGGAAAAGCATTAACATGGATGTGAAACTGCAAGTGATTTGGTATTTGGATGCTGGTGAACGTTGGGTTGATATTGGCACCTTTGAAATTTGCAATATTCAACGATAAAAGCACACACAGCCTGGTCCCTCCTCTACTTTCCGAAGTGTAAGCGTGGAATAGGATGGTAGGCATTCTTGATGGTGGTGTAACAGTGGTTCAGTGTGTTGTTTCCTCTGGTACTAAAAGTGATTTGTTGATGGTAATTATTTGTGTCTTTTTCAAGCAGGCCTGGTTAAAATCACCCAAAATGATGGTGAAGACTTCAGGGTGTGTTCTTTCATGCATGTCGACCCCATTACTCAGATCATCTTGAGCCTTTTTTTTTTACCATAAGCCAGAAGTGACATGTACACCACTACCAAAATGAACATAGAAATCTCCTGCAGCAGATAAAATGGATGGCACTTAATTGCAAGATATTCCAGGTCTAGTGAGCAGAATTGGGATAACACTAATAAATTTGTGCACCAAGAGCTGTTGATCATAAGACATGCACCTTCACCTCTGCTTTTGAGACTCCACTTTCCTATCCTGACAGTGTATAGTGAACCCATCAATTTGAATCACCATGTCTGGTATGGAAGGGGTTAACCAGGATTTGTGAAACAAAAGGGTGCAAGTGGTCCTAATGTCTCTCTGATACAGCACCCTAGCTCTGAGATCTTTGATTTTATTTACTAGGGACTGTACATTTGCCAGTAAGGTAGTTGGTACTGGGAGTCGAAAACCCTATTTTCTTAAACGCAGCTGGATCTCTGACTGGCAGCAAGGGCTCCAGCTAGAAGTACAGCCACAATTGGCATTATTTCTATCAGTTTTAAGCAGTAATAGATTATTCAATTGCATTAAGAGATCTTCATTAATTGTACATTCCTTGAAAGCAGTTGCGATTCTCAGCTGTATCAGGCTGAAATGGGAATACTTAATTGTATCTATTGAGCTGTGCTGCATGAGATCGCCTTCAAGGCGTCCCAGAAGCCAAAGGAAACAACAAGGACCAAGATGCAAAACACAGTACATATATCACATATGGCACTTAAGATATTAACAGTTAAGAAGTATTATGTTGATATATAAGTTGACATGAAGTCCATATAAAACACATAGTTAAATACACAACAGTTCTAATGCTGTCATAAATCATGTGAGCTGGGTAGTAACAGGGTGTTCAGAAGTCTCACAGCCTGGGGTAAGAAGCTGTTACCCAGCCTAACAGTCCTTGTTCTTATACTGCAGCAACTTCAACCTGACAGTAGGAGGTCAGAGAGACTGTGGGACAGATGGGAGGGGTCCTTAACAATGCTGAGGGCATTGTCAAGAAGAGATATAGTGTTTAAGTGATTGGGCTAAAAATCCAGCAATTAAAGTATAATGGGGTAAATATGAAATTGTGTATTTTGACAGGAAAAACAAAATCCTATTTTCTACATGGTGAGAATCTGAGATGCAATGGGATCTAAATCCCCACTGTTTTATTCATATAAAGCTAATGTGCATGTAAAGCACTAAGGTCTAGCAGAATGTTAATTTTTTGAGAAATTGGACATTAGTTGATGGAATTCTGCATCAGGTAAAACCACATCCAGAAAACCGGATAGAACTGATCTCCTTATTTAAGGAACAATGTTAATTCACAGGAAGTAGTTCACAGAAAATATACTAGACCTTTACATGGAAAGATGGGGTTTTGTTATGGAGAAAAATTAGATAGCATGGGCTTGTGTTCGCTGGAGATTAGAAGACTGAGAGAGGACTTCTGTGAAACACTAAGTCCTGAAGGATCTTAACCGGGCAGATGTGGAGATGATATTCATGTGAAAATCTGGAACTAAGAATCAGTGTTTAAGGATAAGGAGTCTCACATTTAAGATAGAGAAGAGTCATTATTTTCTCTCAAAGAGGGTCTCAAGTTTTTGGAACTCTTTTTCAAAAGGCAGCATGAGCAGAAATTTTAAACATTTTTAAAGCAGCCGTTGATAGATTCTTAACAAACAGTCAAGATGGCACCTGCGAACAACACTTCCACAGTCGACATCTTCTGGATTGACCATGAAACCATTTATTTCACTTTTGTTTTTCATCTAGACTGTTAGAGCCTGTGATTAGCAGTTTGGAGATCGTTTGGGTGCTTCAGCGCTCTGCAGTCTCTGTAGGATTCCAGGAGGCAGAGGCAGCCAGCGCGAACCTTGTGGTGAGGGGACTGCAGGAAGGAGCACGAGCTGAATTTCAACTCCGTTTCGCCAATTAAAGTGAGGAGGGACATTGAAACATCAAGGCGAATACAGAGGGTGAGCATCAGCTGCCGGCCTTTTGATCGCTGGTGGGATTGCTCTGCTGTCAGAGAGGGGAAGAGGCTGCCGCTGTGCCTAAAGAATGTTACCCAGGTTTTCTGCATCTTGGATATGGATGTGAATATGGACTTGGACTATAGGCTTCTTTTCAGTCTTACAGCTTTTTATATATATTCCCTATTTTTTGTCCAATCTTCCTTGTTTTTATTGTGCGTGGGGAGGGGGATTTGAGGGGTCGATAATTGTGCTGCATTTTTTTTCTTTCTTGGTCTTGTGCCTACCTGGAGACGAAGAATTTCAGAAGCTGTATACTTTGATAATAAATGAACCTTTGAACAAGCAAAGGTGAAAGAGGAAGCAGAGATGACGGTGTTATCAGATCCGATTATTAAATGTTGGAACATGCTTGAAGGACTGAGTGGTTTAATCCTGCTCTGAATTCATAAGAATAAATCTAGTTCATATAAAGCTGCAATTAATGTAGACACATAAGGCATTGGTGAGGAATGACTGCTTTTCGAATCCGTTTCTAAAAATTGACACCTTTCCTAAATAGCAAGTATAGTGTAGATTCACAAGCTTGGTTCCTCGAAGGTGGTTTTGTTGAATGAAAACGATTGTGTAGACTCAACTCATATTTTCCAGAATTCAGAAGAATGAAATGTGATGTTGAAAATTAGAAAATACTTATGGGGCTCAACAGGGTGCTTGCAAGGAGACTGAGGAGTCTAGAACTAGAGGGTTCTAGATAAGGAGGTATTTTTTCACACACAGAATGTGGAATCCTTTACGCAGATTGCTGTAGAGTTCAGTCAATGTTATCATTCAAAACAGAGCAAAAGATTTCTGAATATTAAGGGAATTAAGTGATATAAGGATGATAAAGAAAAATGCCATTTAGGACTGATTCTTCAACCTCAATCTGGCAAATGGCTGAATGGACTTAAAGCAAGAGATGACTAACTCATCTTGCTCTCAACTCTTCTGCTTTGAAGCAAATGATCCATGGGAGTAGAGAATAAGCAAGTGCCTATGAAATCTTTTAGAAAGATAAATGATTTATAAGTATAAAGAATTGGAGAAGGGAGAAAACATTGTAGAAAGGGTGGAGCGGCATTAGTTGGATAAAAGGAACATCGCTGATTGGGTGAGACAGAACTGCTGAGGTAATAATCTGTTAAGTACTAATCTGTCAACCAGATGGCTAAACAGTTACTGCCTCAGCTGCTAGACAGTTCCTAGAACCTTAATCCGTATTTCACAGATTTTATAGGACTTCTTATTTGCTTTCTTTATAACTGCACTTACAACCAGAAGGCTTTATCAACAACTTGTCACCATGCCAAGTTATCCTTCCCTATAAGAGACATTACCTTTGTTCTACCTATCCCTCCCTCCCAAGCCTATTATGTAACTTAAAACTAACTTGTTTGCTGTTCCTCCTGATTCTGACAAACTATCAACTGCCCGTCTTTCTACAAATGTTGTCTCCACGACTATCACACAGTAGTATTCACATCTAATGCAATGAAGTGCTTCGAGAGGTTGATCATGGTCAAAATCAACTCCTGCCTAAGCACGGACCTGGACCCTCTGCAATTTGACTCTCACCAAATGCCGATTGACTACAGCTCAGTGATCAACACAATCAAAGTTCAATATAAATTTATTATTAAAGTACATGTAATGTCAACATATACAACCCCAGGATTCATTTTCTTGTGGGCATATTCAATAAAACTATAAAATAATAACCATAACAGAACCAATGAAAGTCTTCCCAATCAGGGCGTTCAACCAAAGTAAAGATGACAACAAACAGTGCAAATACAAAAAGAAGAATTAATGAGAATAAGCTTCGGTAACATAAGATGAAACGTCCTTGAAAGCGAGTTCACTGGTTGTGTGAACATTTCAATGATGGGTCGAGTGAAGTTGAGTGGCTATCCCTTTTGGTTCAAGAACCCGTTGGTTGAGGGATAATAACGATTCCTGAACCTGGTGGTGTGAGTCCTGAGGTTCTTGTACCCTCTTTATGATGGCAGTAGCGAAAAGAGAGCACGTACTGGGTGGTGAGGGACCCTGATGATGGATGCTGCTTTCCTGTGACAAAGCTTCACGTAGACGTGCTCAATGTTTGGGAGAGCTTTACCAGTGATGGACTGTGCTGCATCTACTACCATTTGTAAGATTTTCCATTCAGGGCATTGATATTTTCATACCAGGCTGTGATGCAACCAGTCAATATACTCTCTATTGCTCATCTAGAGAAGTTTGTCAAAGTTTTAGATATCCTATAGAAGTAGAGGCATTACGGTACTTTCTTTGTAATTGCATTTGCCTGCTGGACCCAGGACAGGTCCTCCAAAATAATAACACCTAGGAATTTAAAGTTGCTAACCCTCGCGACCTGTGATCCTCGGACGAGGACTGGCTCACAGACCTCTGGTTAAGTCCTCCTGCAGTCAATAATCAGCTCCTTGGTCATCTTGCCGACATTGAGTATGATGTTGTTGTTGTAGCACTACTCATGCAGATTTTCAATCTCCCTCCTATATACTGATTCATCACCTCCTTTGATTTGGCCTACAACAGTGGAGCTGACAAGAAAATTGGATATGACATTGGAGCTGTGCTTAGCCACACAGACGTAAGTATAAAGTGAGTAGGGCAGGGTAAAGCAGAGAGCCTTGTGGTGCACCTGTGCTGATGGAGATCATGAAGGAGATGTTGTTGTCAATTTGACAAGGAAGTAAATCTGGGATCCAATTGCACAAGAAGGTATTGGAGCCAAGGTCTTGGAACTTATTGATTAATTTTGAAGAGGATGATGATAATGAATGCTAAGATGTAGTTGATAAAGAGCATCCTGATGCATGCACCTTTGCAATCCAGGTTTTCCAATGGGGTGGGATCTGCTGTGGACCTGTTGCTCCAGGAGCAGCGGATCTCAATTGCTTCTCAGGCAGGAGTTGATATGTTTCATTGCCAACCTCTCAAAACACATCATCACTGTGGATATAAGTACTATTGGATGACAGTCATTGACTCAGATCACCACACTCTTCTTGGTATAACTGAAGCCTGCTTGAAGCAGGTGGGTACCACACACTGCCCAAACAAGAGGTTAAAGATCTCAGTGAACACACCAGCCCATTGATCAGCACAGGTCTTTAGTCTTTGGCCAGGTATCCCATCTGGGCCAGATGCTCTTCATGGGTTCGCCCCCCCTGAAGGCTCCTTACACATCGGCTTTAGTAACTGAAATCACAGGATCGTCAGGGGATGGGGGAGTTTGTCATGGTCCCTCCATGGTTTGACGAAGTGAGCATAGAAGGCATTGAGCTCATCTGGACTGAAGCCCAACTGTCCCGCTACGTTACTTGATTTAAGTTTATAAGACGTGCTAGTATTCAAGCCCTGCCACAAGCCTTTCTCAAACTTTTTGCCTTGGAGACACCTTTGAAATAATTCTCAGGTCTCAGGGAACCCCTGTGTAAAAATTATTATATCTACAGCTCACGGTACGTTAGCATGACCTAACTTATAAGTTTCCTTTTAAATCCAAGAAACTTGTCACTTGAAGTCAAAACATTTTCTCCAGAGCCTTGGAGAGACTTGTTTAACTAGTTCCTATGATGAAAAATGTCTGCACAGTAGGCTAGTATCTGCAGTCACTCTTCATCTTCAAAGCACTCAGCAAAATCCGGCCTACTACTTTTTTGAAAGTACTACTGCAATTCACCTTTCAGGTCAAACACCCTGTTGAGAATCTTCCTCCACTAAGCCACCGGATTTCTGTATGTAGCAGGAGACTGGTGTGCTCTTTGTCCAGATTTTCACTCAGTTGTCTTAGACATTCTCCAGTGAGCTGGTCTTTGTTTAATAAAATTAACCAATTTTTGTAATATCATTCAAAACTTTTTTCATCTCCAAGAGTTTTTGACACCAGCACCTCTCTGTGAAGAAAGCAGTGTTGTGACAACGTCAGGGTTTTCTTTTTTTTTACAAGAAAAATGAAATCACTTATGGAGCCAACTACTGACAGTGCACCATCAGTACAGATGACAACACTGTTCCTCCAAGACAGACCTTTTGTTTCCAGATATGAAGACCGAACATTAAATCTATCTTGGCCCTTGCTTGTTTCAGGCAGTTCTTTGCAACAGAAAAAGTTTTCTTGAATTAAACTATCATTTACAAACCTTACAAATGCTACAACATGATATTTTTTGGTGAAATCTGTTGGCTCATCAACCTGGATAGAGAAGCTGTTGTTTTTCAGTTTATCACACAAAACCTTGCTGTCTGAGAGGGAAACCTTTTCAATTTCTTATACCGCATCTTGTCCTACCATTTTACCCACTATAATTTTACATGCTGGTATTATTAGATTCTAACCAGATGATTTTTCCTTTTCTGGGTAATAAGTTCTGCTGAGTTGAGGTAAGTAAAAACTCCTTCTTTAGAATGAAAACTTCCCCTCCAATTTTCTTCTACACTGGTAAGAGTTTGTTCGCTCCCATAAGTCAGTTGATTGGTAGATAGGGGGAAGGTGGAGGAGGTAATTTGGGAGGGAAAGGCTGACGACACAGCCCAAGTTGGGCAAATCCATTCAATGTCAGAAAATGCACTTCACGCTCATCAGCCTAACACCCTCCCCTCCGTACAATGCAGCACTCACGAATTATCAACAGCCTCTCCTATCTCGCATCAAAAACTGAGAGTGGACTCAACCAAATAAACACAGTACTGTGCACTGCCATACCAGACTGAGAGAGCACTAACAAAATTGCTAAAGGGGCTGCCTGGTTACTGCCCACCACTGTGAGTACTAGCATTGCGCAAAGTTCAGGAAACTTTTTAAAAATCTTTTTTAAACATGATCTCTCACAGAACCCTGGCTGAGAAACCCTGCTTGCCACAACAGTCAAGCATCCTTCGTTGATTCAAATTTGGTCGGGAAATGCCACTTTGCCCATAAGATGGCTTTCTGGAGATCATACCTGGACCTCTTGTAACTTTGTTGGTCACCAGACATGAATGCCTCTGATCTGGCTCTCAGAAGATTTTGGATCTCATGTTTCATCCAAGGCTTGTGATAAGAGAAAACGCTAAATGATTTTGTATGGACACACTCGTCTACAGCTACTTTAATAAGGTCCTTTACAACCATGGTATACTTATTGAGATCCCCAGATGAGTTGTTGAACACCCCCCAGTCCATTTCGAGTCCACTGACTCGTAGCAATCTTATACTGACTCCTCTGTCTCCTGCGACCAACTCTTTGTTGCCCTAATCTCTAGTGCTTTATTCTTTAGCTTCTACCTGTATGCATGTAGGAGAAGGACTGCGAAGTGATCCAATTTTCCGAAATGTAGACTGGGCATGGACTGGTAGGTATTCCTTATCTTTGTATCATACCCTCAGTTCTAATCAAGAAGCTTCAAAACCTGGACCTCTGTAGTTTCCTTCGCAAGTGGATCCTTGATTTCCTCACCGGCAGACCACAGTCAATGTGGATCAGAAATAACATCTCTCACTGACAATTCAAAACTGAAGCACCTCAAGGATGCATGCTCAGATCACTGTTCTACTCTCTCTACACCCAAGATTATGTGATTAGGCACAGCACAAATGGCATCTATAAATTTGCCACTGAGAACAACTGTTCACAGAATTTCAGACGGTGACAAGAAGGTGGATAGGAGCGAGATAGATCAGCTGCTTGAGTGGTTCTGCAGCCAAAACCTTGCACTCAGCATCAGCAAGAAATTGCTGTGCACCAGACAAGGGAAGGCAAGGGAACACATATCTCAATGAGGGATCAGAAATAGAAAGGGTGAGCAGTTTCAAGTTCCTGGGTATCAACATCTCTAAGAATTAATGCTGGGCCCAACATATTGGTGCAATTACAAAGAAGGCAAAACAGTGGCTATATTTCATGAGCTCGAGAAGAATTGATGTATCACCAAGGCACTCGCAAATTTCTGCAGACATATGATAGTGAGCGTTTTAACTGGTTGCACCATTGTCCGGGTCAGAGAGGCCACTGCACAGGATCGAAAGAAGTTGCAGAAAGCTGTAAACTCAGTCAGCTCCATCATGGACACTAGCTTCCCTAGCATCCAGGACACCTTCAGAAGGTAATGCCTCAAAAGGGTGGCATCTTAGGACCCCCATCACCCAGGACATGCCCTCTTCCCGCTGCTACCAGTAAGGCGGTGGTACAGGAGCCTGAAGACACACACACACGAAGTTTCAGGAACAACTTCTTTCCTTCTGCCATCAGATACAAGAAAAAGTTTGTGAACCCTTTGTAGTTACCTGGTTTTCTGCATTAATTGCTCATAAAATGTGGTCTGATCTTCATCTAAGTCACAATAATAGATGAGCACAATCTGCTAATCTAATAACACACAAACGATTGTACTTTTTCCCGTCAATACTGAGTACACCATTTAAACAATCACAGTCTAGGGTCAAAGAAGTATGTAAACATTTGGGGTAATGTTTTCTACAAAAGCAATTCGAAGTCAGGTGTTTCAATCAATGAGATGAGTTTGGAAATTTAGGTTGTAGAGGTGCCCTGCCTTATAAAAAAGACACAAAGTCAGGTTATTGACTGAACCTGCTCTTCTCAAGAAAGATGTGCACCATGCTTCAAGCAAAATAACTTCCAGAGGATCTTACAAGAATTGTAGGGATGCATGAAGCTGGAAAAGGCTACAGAAGCATTTCTAAAGACCCGGGTGTACATCAGTCCACAGTCAAGAGAAATTGTCTACAAATGGAGGAAATTAAGTGCTGTTGCTACTCTCCCTAGGAGTGAGCATCCTGCAAAGATCACAACAAGAGCACAACGTGCAATGCTGAAGGAGGTGAAAAAGAACCCAAGGGTAACAGCAAAAGACCTGCAGAAATCTCCAGAACTTGCTAAAGTCTCTGTTCCTGAGTCCACTGTAAGAAAAACACTGAACAAGAATAGTGTTCATGGTAAGACAAAAAAAAACTGCTGCATGTCTGAAGTTTGCAAAATTCCATTTGGATGTTCCACAATGTTTCTGGGACAATGTTCTATGGACAGATGAGACAAAAGTTGAACTTTCTGTCAGAAATGGACACTGCTATGTTTGGAGGAAAAAGAGTACTGCACACCAACACCAAAACCTCATCGCAACTGTGAAGCATGGTGGAAGGAGCATCATGATTTGGGACTGTATTGCTGACTCAGGGCTTGAAGAACTTGCAATAATTGAGAGAACAATTAATTCCAAATTGTATCAAGACATTTTACAGAAGAATGTCAAGTTAGCAGTCTGTCACCTGAAGCTTAATAGAGGTTGGATAATGCAAGAAGAAAATGATCTGAAACACAAGAGTAAATCAACAATAGAATGGTTTAAAAAGAAGAAAATTCATGTTTTGGAATGGCCAAGTCAGAGTTCAGACCTTAACTCAATTGATATGCTGTGGCATGACCTGAAGAGGGTCAGTCATGCAAGGTATCCCAGAAATATTGATGAACTGAAACAGTTTTGTACAGAGGAAGGGTCTAAAATTCCTCCTTGCCTTTGAGCAAGTTTGATCAGCAGCTACGGGAAACATTTGGTGGAGGTTATTGCTGAAAGAGAGGTTCTGCCAGTT
The DNA here is from genome assembly GCF_963921235.1 of Mobula hypostoma. Classification (NCBI taxonomy): domain Eukaryota; kingdom Metazoa; phylum Chordata; class Chondrichthyes; order Myliobatiformes; family Myliobatidae; genus Mobula; species Mobula hypostoma. The sequence continues at coordinate 146,372,201 of NC_086099.1, forward strand.
ATTAAAGACAAGGGTTTGCATACTTTTTCCAGCCTGGGCTCTGAATTATCAATAAAGACCTGAAAAGAATAGTTGTTTGTGAGTTATTAGTTTAGGCAGATTGTGTTTGTCTATTATTGTGACTTAGATGAAGATCAGACTGCATTTTTGAGTAATTAATGCAGAAAACTAGGTAAACTGTTTCTTGCAACTGTATACCAGTGATGTTAGAGCTGTTTCTAATTCTGACCTGTTGAGTATCTGCAGAAATGTCTGATTTTATTTCAGATTTCTAGATAGAACACAGTACAGGCCCTTCGGCCCACAATGTTGTGCCGATCCTCAAACCCTGCCTCCCTTATAAGCCCCACCTTAGATTCCTCCATATACCTGTCTAGTAGTCTCTTAAACTTCACTAGTGTATCTGCCTCCACCACTGACTCAGGCAGTGCATTCCACGCACCAACCACTCTCTGAGTAAAAAACCTTCCTCTAATATCCCCCTTCAACTTCCCACCCCTTACCTTAAAGCCATGTCCTCTTGTATTGAGCAGTGGTGCCCTGGGGAAGAGGCGCTGGCTATCCACTCTATCTATTCCTCTTATTATCTTGTACAACTCCATCATGTCTCCTCTCATCCTCCTTCTCTCCAAAGAATAAAGCCCTAGCTCCCTTAATCTCTGATCATAATGCATACTTTCTAAACCAGGCAGCATCCTGGTAAATCTCCTCTGTACCCTTTCCAATGCTTCCACATCCTTCCTATAGTGAGGTGACCAGAACTGGACACAGAACTCCAAGTGTGGCCTAACCAGAGTTTTATAGAGCTGCATCATTACATCGCGACTCTTAAACTCTATCCCTCGACTTATGAAAGCTAACATCCCATAAGCTTTCTTAACTACCCTATCCACCTGTGAGGCAACTTTCAGGGATCTGTGGACATGTACCCCCAGATCCCTCTGCTCCTCCACACTACCTAGTATCCCGCCATTTACTTTGTACTCTGCCTTGGAGTTTGTCCTTCCAAAGTGTACCACCTCACACTTCTCCGGGTTGAACTCCATCTGCCACTTCTCAGACCACTTCTGCATCCTATCAATGTCTCTCTGCAATCTTTGACAATCCCCTACACTATCTACAACACCATCAATCTTTGAGTCGTCTGCAAACTTGCCAACCCAGCATTCTACCCCCACATCCAGGTCGTTAATAAAAATCACGAAAAGTAGAGGTCCCAGAACAGATCCTTGTGGGACACCACTTGTCACAATCCTCCAATCTGAATGAACTCCCTCCACCACAACCCTCTGCCTTCTGCAGGCAAGCTAATTCTGAATCCACCTGGCCAAACTTCCCTGGATCCCATGCCTTCTAACTTTCTGAATAAGCCTACCATGTGGAACCATGTCAAATGCCTTACTAAAATCCATATAGATCACATCCATTGCACTACCCTCATCTATATGCCTGGTCACCTCCTCAAAGAACTCTATCAGGCTTGTTAGACATGATCTACCCTTCACAAAGCCATGCTGACTGTCCCTGATCAGACCATGATTCTCTAAATGCCTATATATCCTATCTCTAAGAATCTTTTCCAACAGCTTTCCCACCACAGACGTAAGGCTCACTGGTCTATAATTACCCGGACTATCCCTACTACCCTTTTTGAACAAGGGAACAACATTCGCCTCCCTCCAATCCTCTGGTACCATTCCCGTGGAGAACGAGGACATAAAGATCCTAGCCAGAGGCTCAGCAATCTCTTCTCTCGCCTCGTGGAGCAGCCTGGGGAATATTCCGTCAGGCCCCGGGGACTTATCTGTCCTAATGTATTTTAACAACTCCAACACCTCCTCTCCCTTAATATCAACATGCTCCAGAACATCAACCTCACTCATATTGTCCTCACCATCATCAAGTTCCCTCTCATTGGTGAATACCGAAGAGAAGTATTCATTGAGGACCTCGCTCACTTCCACAGCCTCCAGGCACATCTTCCCACCTTTATCTCTAATCGGTTCTACCTTCACTCCTGTCATCCTTTTTCTCTCCACATAATTGAAGAACGCCTTGGGGTTTTCCTTTACCCTACTCGCCAAGGCCTTCTCATGCCCCCTTCTTGCTCTTCTCAGCCCCTTCTTAAGCTCCTTTCTTGCTTCCCTATATTCCTCAATAGACCCATCTGATCCTTGCTTCCTAAACCTCATGTATGCTACCTTCTTCCACCTGACTAGATTTTCCACCTCACTTGTCACTCATGGTTCCTTCACCCTACCATTCTTTATCTTCCTCACCGGGAAAATTTATCCCTTACATCCCGCAAGAGATCTCTAAACATCGACCACATGTCCATAGTACATTTCCCTGCAAAAACATCATCCCAATTCACACCCGCAAGTTCTAGCCTTATAGCTTCATAATTTGCCTTTCCCCAATTAAAAATTTTCCTGTCCTCTTTGATTCTATCCTTTTCCATAATAATGCTAAAGGCCAGGGAGTGGTGGTCACTGTCCCCCAGATGCTCACCCACTCAGAGATCTGTGACCTGACCCAGTTCATTACCTAGTACTAGATCTAGTATGGCATTCCCCCTGGTCGGCCTGTCCACATACTGTGACAGGAATCCATCCCGGACACACTTAACAAACTCTGCCCCATCTAAACCCTTGGAACTAATCAGATGCCAATCAATATTAGGGAAGTTAAAGTCACCCATGATAACAACCCTGTTATTTTTGCACCTTTCCAAAATCTGCCTCCCAATCTGCTCCTCAGTATCTCTGCTGCTACCAAGGGGCCTATAGAATACCCCCAGTAGAGTAACTGCTCCCTTCCTGTTCCTGACTTCCACCCATATTGACTCAAAAGAGGATCCTGCTACATTACCCACCCTTTCTGTAGCTGTAATAGTATCCCTGACCAGTAATGCCACCCCTCCTCCCCTTTTTCCGCCCTCTCTATCCCTTTTAAAGCACTGAAATCCAGGAATATTGAGAATCCATTCCTGCCCTGGTGCCAGCCAAGTCTCTGTAATGGCCACTACATCATAATTCCATGTATGTATCCAAGCTCTCAGTTCATCACCTTTATTCCTGATGCTTCTTGCATTGAGGTACACACATTTCAGCCCTTCTACCTTACTGTCTTTACACCGTTTATTCTGCTTCTCTTTCCTCAAAGTCTCTCTGTATGTTAGATCTGGCTTTACTCCATGCACTTCTTGCACTCCTCTATCGCTCTGGGTCCCATCCCCCTCGCAAATTAGTTTAAACCCTCCCGAACCATGCTAGCAAACCTACCTGCAAGGATATTGCTCCCCCTCGATTTCAGGTGCAACCCATCCAATCTATACAGGTCCCACCTTCCCCAGAAGAGATCCCAATGATCTAAAAATATAAAACCCTGCTCCCTGCACCAACTCCTCAGCCATGCATTCAACTGCCATCTCCTCCAATTCTTACCATCTCTGTCACGTAGCACCGGCAGCAATCCTGAGAACGTCACCCTTGAGGTCCTGTTCTTCAGCCTTCTGCCTAATTCCCGAAACTCACACTTCAGGACCTCATCCCTCTTCCTACCTATGTCGTTGGTCCCAACATGTATCACAACTTCTGGTCGCTTTCCCTCTCGTACCAGGATGTCGTGCACCCGGTGAGAGACATCCCGGACCCTGGCACCCGGGAGGCAACAAACCATGCGGGTGTCCTTCTCACGTCTCCAAAATCTCCTGTCTGCTCCCCTGACTATAGAGTCTCCAATGACGACAGCTCTCCTCTTCTCCGTCCCACCCTTCTGCACCACCGAGTCAGACTCAGTGCCGGAGGCCCTACCACCGTGGCTCACACCTGGTCGGTCGTCCCCGCCAACAGTATCCAGGATGGTAAACTTATTATTCAGGGGAATGGCTACAGGGGTGCTCTGCACTACCTGTCTGCTCACCTTCGCTTTCCCCCCTCTGTCTGTCACCCAACGACCTGCTTCCGACAGCCTAGGTGTGACTACCTTCCTGTAGCTCTCACCTATGACTGCCTCATTCTCCCTTATATGTCAAAGGTCATCCAGCTGCTGCTCCAGATTCCTTACACGGTCTTCCAGATCGCCCAGCTGTATGCACTTCTGGCAGATGTGACTCTGCAGGAGAGGGGCGTTCCCCCAAGACTGCCACGTTTCACATGAGAAGCACATCACCGTCTCAGGAGGCATTGTAAAGACTAACTGCGAGCTACCTTGTCCTCCATCTCTTCTCGTTGAAGCTCCACTCCTTCACTGGCCGCTTCACTTGAGCTATCCCTCTATTTATCTGTTTGAGCTTTTCAAAATATTTGGTCACCTGACCTAGACTGCCCAATCAGCTGCTTTCTGCTGAGTCTGAGCTATTCAAATCTTGATTGTCTAATCAATGGCTTTCTGCTGATCTATTCAAATCTTGATTGACTTGATTGCACAGACCAACTGCCAAAACTGCCAGAATCTCTCGAGTCAAAGCCTCAAAGCTCCACTCCTCCACTGGCCCACTCACGCATTGGCCGCTTCACTTGAGCTATCTCTCTATTTATCTGTTTGAGCTTTTCAAAATGTTTGGTCGCCTGACCTCGACTGCCCAATCAGCTGCTTTCTGCTGAGTCTGCAGTTTTCTTCTTAATTTTCATTTATATTTAACAAAGGTTTTCATATCCGCAATAAAAAAAATTAATGCCATTGTGGAATTAAAAATAGCTTTAAAATTTGGCCAAAATTTCACTTAATAAATTTATTAAAAGGGCCCTTATCCACTTAGCAACCTGAGAAATGGATGCCTTCTTTGTCATAAACACCACAACTATTTGTGAGATTATTGCTAATTCAGACTGTCTGGATGGCTTTCTGATAAAATTTCACATTAAAAATAGTTTTTGTGGAGGTATTTTAGTGGTTTCTTGTCAAGGAGATGCTGCATTAATGCAAGGGTAACAATTATGTAAATAACAATTGTCAGTTGCTTAGTGAACATTTAGAGAAAAAAGCCATTTCAGGAAAGCTTATAAATATCCTGTGATTTAAAGTCAACATACTTTACTTCATACATTCAATGTATAACTGAATGAGATCATAAGCACTGGAGAGACAACTGAAATCTACGTATTTATTCGAACATAGAACAGTATAGCACAAGAACAGACCCTTTGGCCCAGCACATCTACAGTGGCCATGATGCCAAACTAATAATCCCATCTGTCTGCACATGGTCCATATCCCTCCATTCCTTGCTTGGTCATCCGTCTATTTGCTTTGTAAACATTGCTATGATATTAGCTTCACCTAATAATGATTATTCTCCAAGTTTCTGGGAACTTGCCCATGGCTGAAGATGATACAAAGATTTCTATTAAGGCCCTAGAATTTCCTCCCTTGCTTTCTCAGTATACTCTAACAGATTCCATTAGATCCAAGATACAGGCACCTTAATGGTTATCCAGGGAACCAAGACCTACTTCTCCTTAATATTGACACGCCCTGGAATTTTCAATGTAAGCCTCCTTGATTTCACTATCATGATTTCTATTTTCTGCAGGATCACTCCTTCTACAACTCCTGGCACTTTTCTCTGCCAGTCAGCAGAGGACAAATCTCATTTCTACACCTTTTCCCTCAGCACTATCCACGGACCTAAAAGCTTTTCCAGATGAGGCAAAGATTCAGTTGTCCCTCTTCAAACCTCATCTACTGCATTTGGTACGCCCAATATGGCTGCATTTATATTAGTAAGACCCAAATGCAGATGAAATGATCAATTTACAGAGCATCCATGCTTTATCCGCAACGGCCGTCCCAAACTCCCAGTTGTATGTCATTTCAATTTCAATTCAGGCATCACAGGGATGAACAAAAGAGGGAACAATGAATACAGTACTGCAGATGTTGTATATGGATGCATGCAGTATATGTGATATGGTAAGTGACTTTACAGCGCAGATCAAAATTGGTGGGTATGTTGTTGTAGGCATCACAGAGACACTTTTGAAAGAGAAGAAAGCTGGGATCTAAACTTCCACGGATACACATCCTTTCAAAAAGGTGGACAGAAGTAGAGTGGTGGTACTGATGGTAGAATTGAGGAACCACAAAGATAAAAGGACCCAGATAGAGCTGCGTACAGGCCTTCGAATAGTAATCAAGATGTGAGATACAAAAGGCAACAGGAGGTAGAAAAGGCATGTGTGAAAGGTTATGTTAGTGATCATAACTGGGAAATCAGATTAGTAGTGGACCGCAAAAAGAGAATTTGTGTAATGCCTATGAGATGGATGCTTAGAGCAGCTTGAGGTAGAGCTCATGTTGTGTCATGAGGCAGACTTTATCAGGGAGCTGAAGGTGAAGGAACTCTTAGGGGCCAGTGATGATAATATGATAGAATTCACATTGCAGTTTGAGAGAAAGAGAAGCTGAAATGTGATGTAACAGTACTACAGTTGGGTAAAGGTAACTGTAGAGGCATGAGGGAAGAACTGGCTGGAGTTGATTGGAAAGGGGTCTTATCAGAGAAGATGCTGGAGCAGCAATGGCAGAATATTCTGGGAATAATTGAGGAAAAACAGCAAAATTTCATCCCAAGGAAGAAGCACACTAAGGGGAGTACAGTCGGCCCTCCTTATCCGCAAGCGATTGGTTCCGGGACCCCTCGCGGATACCAAAAAACGCGGATGCTCGTCCCTTATTCAACCTGTCTAAATGCGGTGGACCTTAGGACCCAGTGGAACCCCAGACCTTATTTAATCTGTCTCAGTGTGGTGGACATTAGGACCCGGCAGCGTAGCTCTGAATCCGCAGTGTTTCTGTTCACGAAAATCATCACGATTGCGATTTAAAATAAAGTGGAAATAATAAAACAATCGGAAAGAGGTGAAACGCCATCGGTCATTGGAAAAGTGTTAGGCTACAGTTGGTCAACGATTGGAACAATTTTAAAGGATAAAGTGAGAAAAGCCCTGCCCCAATTAAAGCTACAATTTTTTTTTAAGCAATGCAGTGGTTTAATTATTGGGTTTTGGGTTTTTGATCCTTCACATCAACCTGGCCGGGATGGAGAGCACTTGGGAGTGGTCTGTCACTGGATTGAACTCCGGAATTTCCGTTCCCAAGCCCAGCGCTGAAACTTATGTTTCCTAAGTGTTTTATATGCACAGAAAGGTAAAATATATACTATATACTATGACAAACATTTGACTAACTGACACTAAGTAATACCGGATGTACCTGTTCCGACTTACTTAGTAAGATAACTTCCGTTTTTTTTATCCCAATCCACGATAACCTACGCACATCCTCCCGTATACTTTAAATCACCTCTAGATCACTTATAATACCTAATACGATATAAATGCTATGTAAAATAGTTGTTACTGCGTTGTTTAGGGAATAATGACAAGAAAAAAAAGTCTGCACATGTTCGAACAACAAGTGCTGGAACAGCATTCCCAGTTTTCTCGATTCGTGGTTGGTTGAATTCGTGCATGCGGAACTCGCGGATAAGGAGGGCCGACTGTACTAGGCAACTATGGCTGACAAGGAAAGTCAGGGACAGCATAAAAGCCAAAGGAATACATGAGGCTGCAAAATAAGAGCCCACAACATTAGAGGCAGATTACTAACAAGAATAATAGATCGGCTGACTGGCATAAGGCAGGAATTGTGGATAAAGAATAATTTCAAAGATTCCTACCAGTAATTAGAGTTCCAGAACGATCAGTGTTAGGACCACAATTTTCAATTTATACATTAAGTATCTGAATGAAGGAATTAATGGCATTGTGTCCAACTCTGCAGATGATACCAAGAGAGGTAGAAGAAGAGATAGTGTCATAGAGACAGGAGTCTACAAAAGGAAGGACAAGTTGGAAGAATAGGTAAAGTGGCAGATGAAATACAATGTAGGAAAGCATGAGATTATGCACCAAGGTAAATGGGGAGAAAACTCAGAAAATGGAGATGCAAAGGGACTTGGAAGTCTTAGTTCAGGATCCTCTTAAAGTTAGTTGCAGCTTGAGTCAGTAAGGCGGCAAATGCAATGTTAGCATTGACTTCAAGATGACGAGAATATAAAAGCAAGGATGTACTACCGAGACTTATAGTGTTGGTCAGAGCACATTAGAATCAGTGTGAACAATTTTGGGCCCTGTATCTATGGAAGGATGTGCTGGCCCTAGAGACTGACTGGAGGAGTTTCACAATAATGATCCCTGGAATGATAGGCTTTACACATGAAGAGTGTCTCTTGCTGTATTCAATGGTGCTCAGGAGGGGGAGGGGAATCTCACTGAAACCTATCATACATTGAAAGGCCTGGATTGAGTGGATGTGGAGAGGATGTTTCCATTAGTAAGAGAGTCTAGAATCTGAGGGCATAACCTCAGTGTAAAGGGATGTCCCACTAACCCTATGATAAGGAAGAATTTCCTCAGCCAGAGGATAGTAAATCTATGGAACTAGTTGCTAAAGTGGGCTGGGGCCAAGTCATTTGGTGCATATCAGACTGAAATTGATAGGTTCTTGATTGGTAAAGGGGTTAAGGGTTATAAGGAGAAGGCAGGAGAATGGTGTTGGGGGAAAAAAGCCATAATTCAATGGTGGAGCAGAATCGACGAGTTGAATAACCTAATTGTGTCCCTCTGTCTTATGATTTTATACATTTGACCACACTTCCTCTGGCAACTTGTTCTATATACTCACCCTTCTGTGTGGGAAACATTGCCCCTCAGAACCCTTTTAAGTTTTTCCTCTATTATTTTAAACCCATGCCCTCTAGTTCTGGACTCCTCTACCCTGGAGGAAAAGACTTTGGCTACTCACCCTTTTTATGCTGCCCATGATGCCTCTAAAGGTCCCCTTCTCAGCCACACATACTCCTATCGTAACCAGGCTTGGCCTGATAACAATCTTTCTCTCACCCTCATCCTTCCTATAGCAGGCCAACCAGAACTGTAGTTCTTTCTCGATTCCTTTATATTCCTGCAGGGCCTCATCAAATTTGCTATCCTTTTTCATTCTGACTAAATGTACAATATCTCTTGTCATCCAAGACTTCTGAACACTACCATCCTCATCTTTCCTCCTCACATGAAAGTGCTGATCTCGAACTCTATTGCAGAGGTCCCCAACCCTTTTTTGCACCGCGGACCGGTTTAATATTGACAATATTCTTGCGGACCAGCCGACCCGGGGTGGCGGGGGGGGGGGGTTGTTTAAGTAGGGTTAAACTCACCTCAACATGTCTTTTACAGTTAGGGTTGACAACTTTCTCACTCCCAAATAAGGGACAAAAGTAGCAGTCAAATCCCGGGACACTTTACCCCAGGAAAGACTACCATGACCATGAAGCCCTGCGCGGGCACCTGTGTGCACATGTGCGTAAGTGCCGATTTTTTCCCACAAATCAGTTTTGCCTTCATCTTCCCGACTACACTGTACATACATTATTTCTACTTTATATAGGCTGTGTATTTATCATATCATTCCTGCTTTTACTGTATGTTAGTGTTATTTTCGGTTTTATATGTTATTTGGTATGATTTGTTAGGTTATTTTTTGGGTTTGGGAAAGCTCAAAAAATTTTCCCAAATAAATTAATGGCAATTGCTTCTTTGCTTCACGTCATTTTGGCACGAACAGTTTCATAGAAACGCTCTACCTTAGCAGGGGAAATACGGGACAAGGGCGGTTCAGTATGGGACAAACCAATTTAGCCCAATATACGGGATGTCCCAGCAAATATGGGACAGTTGGCAACCCAATGTTCAAGTTCAACAGTGCGTGACAGGGAATGAGGAAAGGTGCAGGTGAAAGGCCCACTCATATCATTTCCTAGTGGCCCGGTAGCACATGCTTTGCGGCCCTGTACCGGTCCGCGGCCCAGTGGTTGGGGACCGCTGCTCTATTGAACTGGCCTTTAAATGACTTCCACGTGTCAGATGCCCCCAAACTGCCATTCCCAATCTACTTTCACCAGTTCCTGCCTCATCTTGTATGTAGCTTTCCCCCAATTTACACTTCCACAAAGGACTAGACTTATTCTTATTCACAACTGTCTTAAAACTTAGAATTATCACTGTTCCTAAAATATTCCCATGAAATTTTGATCACCTGGCCTGGGCTATCTAAATTGTTTCCAGGAAACCACCCTAGAATGCATTTAGCAAATTCTACAGCATCTAACTTATTGGGATTAACAGGGTCCCAATCATTATTGTTGTTTCTACACCTTTCCACGATCTGTCTATATATTTGTTCTTCTATCTCCTGCCTGGGGAGGGCTATAGTATAACCTCACAATACTGATTACACCTTCCTTATTCCTGACCTCTACCCAAATGGCTTCACTGGATGGGCCCTCCAAAATGTCCTAAGTGCAGTTGTGACATTCTCTAATCAATAATGCAACACTGCCTCCTGTTTTCACATTCTTCTCCATTATGTCTGAAACATCTTAAATTCTGGAATGCCAGTCCTGCTCTATTCTCCACCAAGTTTCTATAATGGCTACAATATCATAGTTTCATGTACTAATCTAGGTTCTATGCTTTATTAGTTATACTACTTTCATTAAAATAAATTCTATTCTAGGACTCTGCAATCAATTGGAAATTTCTGTATTATGAGAGCCACACTCTCAATTATGACAAAGTGGCCAAAGTACTCAAATAAGACAAAAGATGAGTAAACAATCTTACATTTACAAAGCACCATTTTTGACATCAGAACCTTAAGGAATGAAAACAATCTGCAGAAATTCTCAAAACAGGCAGCTTTCTCATGGCAAAAGATTATGAGCTGGACAGAGGAAAAGATTCAAGGGTAATCTAAAAGTCTCCTCAAAAGAGTTTTGTGGGAATGACACTTGCCAAGGACAAAATTAAGAAGGAGCAATCAAGAAGCAAGTATTCATAAATTGAGAGCACTAAGCAGTCCAGTGTAAATGGTGGAATAAGCACAACACCTCCCAGTCTACTCACTCAACAACCCATGTCTATCTCTTGCCGCCATTACCAATGGCAGAGACTAAGTTCTGTGCTGACCTTATCAGCCACGGAAATGAAGTGCAAGTAAGAGACTGCCAAAATGAACAATCCTAGACCAACACCAAGAAAATAAGAGTCTGAAGATCATCCTGGCAAATGGGCATATTTCAATTCAGTAAATTAAGAACCCCAGATTTTAAGAAAAGCTATTAACAGTATCAGCAACTCAAGCTACCATGTTGCTTTAAAACTCTACATCATTCTCTGATACAAACCAGGGAAATAAATCTATTGAACTTATCTGGTATAACGTATATGCAATTCCAGCCACACACTGATTCAGTGTGATACAGCTGATTCTGCCCTTTGCCTTCCCTGTCCATTACTTGGTATACCGGAAAACTGAGTTACTATTTACAAGACAATGCACTACAATTATATTTTAAGACCATTCTGCTGGTGCTCAACACCTCTCACGCTACTTTGGTCTTCAATAGTTAATATGACTAATTGTTATAGTGCAGATAAAACAGACATTTCCAAACTGTGCAATAAACATTGACACATTTCTAAAATTAGACAATTTGGTGTGCTTATAATAAAGCTGGATCATTTGTAGAATGGCTCTGCAGTCAAAACCAAAATGGAATCCCTGGAGCACGATGTTGTCACTGTATGAATTAACAATTTCCTAATTGAAAGCCTGACTTCTACAGTCACTCAGTCCAAATCAAAGTAAATGAAAATAGAAACATACCTTGTTTCCTTCTTCTTTGACAGCAGAATCTATAATTTTAATAAACGAGTAGAACAACTGCCGAATTCTGGAATCTCCAATAAAAGTTATGTATTTGTTCATAAGACAGCTCTTTACTTCACTGAAGGAAAGAAAAAAAAAGTTCATACTAGGTAATACAATTATACATTCAAATATAAAATTATAAAGAATATACAGAAAAGGTCAATTGGATCAACCAGTTCACGTCATTTCTACTGCCCTTGAGCTTCAACCCGTTCATTCTCAAGTAAGTCTTTCAAGAACTTGATTTACCTAAAACATATACCTTTATTATTTGTCTTTGCTCTTAGATTTGCTAGCAAATTCCACACTTCAACCATTCTCTGGATAAGAAGTGAGGAGTATTACTTTTGAATTTCTCATTTGCCATCTTATTAATATAAATGGTTTCTAATGGTTCTCTTCCATACAAGAAGAAAACAGCTTGGTATAAATAAATAATTTAAAAGACAATCATTTAGTTATCTTGAACCTTCATTTTCATGGGGAAAAGAAACCCAGCAGGCTCAGTTTTCCTTCAGAAGAACATCAAGACTGAAGCTGACTGAACAGACAACCACAGAATTAAACAAAAACTATTTAAAACAGTATCAGTGACTCAAGCTACCATGTTGCTTTAAATCTATATCATTCACTTTTATAACCTGGGGAAAGAAATCTGTTGCCCTTATCTGGTATAATGCATTAGCTTACAATTAATGTGTATAATAATTGTTTTAAAATGTTCTTTATGTCCAGTAGAACTTCCCCGTCTGGTGTAAAACAGAATAGTTAAAACAATTTAAAATTAAAGCAAAATAGCAAACAGGAGATACAAATGCAGATAAAAGACAAAATAACTGATTTCAACAGACGTTAGTGGTATGACAATTAAAGGAAAGAAAACTGCCATTAAATGGGTGATTCTGGGGACTGCTTTTGAGGGAATACCAACAGGATTATGTACAATGCTGTTGGATTCTACAAAGGATTATAGAATAACCAGCCGTAAAAAGCTAGAAAAATCATATACACTATTGGAGAACTAGGAAAATTCAAGATCTTAAACAGTAAAGGCCATCAAAATGATAATGAAACTTCATGCATTATAGGTTGCTGTTGAAACCAAGTCTGTTTAATCATAAAAGACACTCCAAAAATAAGCTGTGATCTCTAAATGCTGCGCTTCAGAAGACTTCACACATTATCCTGCATTGAACATAGAACAAAGGTAGCTGTGAACAATCAAATGAGATAAACTGGCAAACCCAAAATGAAATCCTAATAAATATGACGAAATGTTTGACAAGAAATAAGAACCCTAGACATTTTATCAACATCATTCCCAGGCTGCTAAAAATGGACAAAGGAAAACTAAAGATAAGTTTGACTTCCAACATCAAAAACAAGAGAAAAACTGACTGACTATAAAAGAGAGACTGGAGGAGCAGTTGCCACAAAGCACCCTCCAATAATGAAAACTTATTTAACTTGGCAATTGCCACAACAGGAAGTACAAAGGTTAATATTCAGAGAATTAACACTGAAGGCAATCTAAAGCAGTGAAATCAGCCTGACATAATTTTAGCCAAGTTGGAATTTTGAATTCTAATTTCTCTAACTCTAGACAGGGAAAACTTAGGAAATTACAGGGTAGTCAGCTTTATTTCAGTTGTTGGTAAAGTACTGGTCTGTGACATTCGTAAAATTAGGAAGTATATTGACAGTTGCTCAAAGATTTCTGAAAGGTACATTTATCATAATTACCTTTTTGTGAATATAATTTCTTAATAAAAATTGACCTGATATGATCAAAGTAGATTTTCAAGACTGAAGATCAAAATAACAGCAATTTATTCTAACCTAAAAAAGTGCCAACTCATTTAAAATATCCTTTAATATGAAATAAATAATATACTGGAAATATTCATCTGTTAATGAAAAAGCATTGACTAGAAATGTCAATATTTTCCGTCAGATTCGGGCGGAACTGGTGAATATTTCCACATTTTCTCCCTGTATTTCAGCTTGCTAGCAACTGCAGTATTTTGTAACCCGGTGCGCACATCTAAGATATGTTGAACATATTCAAGAGATAAATCACTATTATCTCAGATACCAGGCACATCTGTAACTGGACAGCTGACAAATAAGAAGCAAATAATGTACAATCAATGTTGGAAAAGAAAGAAGAGAAAGAAATAACTCAAGTGCCATTAGTCTTAGCTGTAACTGCAAACTAAAGGAATAAAGTCATTAACAATATTCCTCATATGTATCTGCACAATAACACTATACAACTTGTGATTCAGAAGTGAAAGAATAGAAATCAATAGGAGAAGATACACTATTACCACTTTTGCTCTGAGCAAAGTTTAGCTTTAGACTGAAATGGTAAATACAATTGAAAAAGCATAATAGACTTACTAATAAAATCAATGGAGGAGGTGAGAGTTAACACAAAATTAAAGCATGTATGAATATAAAGAAAAGTGGAGATCAGGAAGCACAAAGATATCGACAAAAGCAAAGAACAGAAAAAGAAGACCCACAGGTAGGAAAAATATCTTATAAGTCTTTCAAAAAGTTTAAGAATTACCTAAAATGGTAGTTGCATTAAACACAATTGGACAGTACTACATTTGAAATTGAGCAGTAATTAAACCCAAAACCAAATAAAAAACAAAAACCAATAAACCAAAGGCGGGACATGAGCTCATGAATGGTGAAGAAGCTTGAAGCCTTAAGGTGAAAGGGATCGGACCTGGTCAGCGGGCAGAGCGACAGAGGCTGCAGGACGCTGGCTTTCAGACCCGGTCAGCGATCACCCCCAACAGAAGCCAGAGGGTCAGCGATCGCTCCAGCAGAGGCCCGAGGGACAGCAATCGCACCCATCACAGGCCTGAGGGACAGCGATGCTCCCAGCAGAGGCCAGAGGGACAGTAATTGCTCCCAGCAGAGGCCAGAGGGACAGCGATCGCTCCCAGCAGAGGCCAGAGGGACAGCGATTGCTCCCAGCAGAGGCCAGAGGGACAGCGATCGCTCCCAGCAGAGGCCAGAGGGACAGCGATCGCTCCCAGCAGAGGCCAGAGGGACAGCGATCGCTCCCAGCAGAGGCCAGAGGGTCACCGATCATTCCCAAGGGTGACAAGAGTGTCAGTGATCACTCTCAACAGAGATCACCATTCGGACCAGGATTGAGCTCTGAGTCACCGAAGGGCCGTTCGATGTCTGAGATTTATGTGATTGGCAGTTACCTTATATTGGTCTCCTTCAGTTTTTTGGCGATTTCTTTCTTGTGAACGATTGGCGGGTGGGTGATTTGTAAGTTCTATGTGAGTGGGGGGTGATAGTGGGTTTTCAATGCTACAAGCGCCGTTCTTTTTGTGAGCGAGAGGGTTGGTCGCTGTTTTTTTTAAAGCATGGGAGGGTTTGGATATGTGTTGCTATTGTTGCCGTCTTTTTTTATCTGTAAGTGAGGGACTCAGGGATTGTATTGTTTTTTTCTGTGGTGGTGGGGGGGTCAGGGATTGTTATTGTCACTGTTCTTTTTCTGCAGAGAGGGGGTGGAGAATTCTGGGGTCTGAGAGTTTTATTTCTCTTACTTTTTCATGTGTATTTCATGACTATCTGGAGAAGATTAATACTTGAGTTGTATTGTAATGCATTCTCTGGCAATAACATAAACCTTGAATTACTTGAATTATTTAAAATTTCTTGCATTACTTAACCTAGATTTTGCAGTCAGCACCAAACGGTGCTAAACACTCATTACCCTTGTTCATTTGATTTATGTACGGAAATTTGTGAGAATTAAATACAAAATAAGCCAGCTTCAAAGGAAAATTTCAGAGCTTTGTGAAGAGACAAAACAATTCTACACTTATCTAACCAGATTGAAAAATCCTTATTAAGATCAGCAAGAACCTGGAAATGTACCTTAGAATAATTAATTTAATGCCAAATAACTCACCAAAATAAATATCAACAGTAAGTGATGGGATCAAGAGAAGTAAGAGACAGATGAAATACAACACAAATGTTTTTGTCTTGTTTAAAAACCTCCAGGAACTAAAATCTCCAGACGTCAGTTAACACATTTGTAGGAGTTAATTTCCAGTGCCGGGGATTGTTTGGGAACACTTAAGATGTAGAATTAGCAGTCACTGAAATAGCTAATATTGAGCCAATTTTGCTATGTTCAATACAGACATAAGTATCCCAACTTTGCTTATTTCCATTGGATTTCAAAACTGGAGTCTTTCAACTGGAAATCAGAATAGCATAACTTTTGGTGAAAAAGAAATTCACAAGGAGCAATTTCTTGGTTTTCTGTAATTAACTACACATATCCAATCATCAGAAATAATTATGCAATCTACAGTTCCGTAATAGTGAACAGATCTAGGCTGAAAAGTATCAGCTTTTACAGTCAAGGTTGAGAACATGCAAAACTAGTTTTTAAATATTCTAAAAATAAAATTAATTTAACATAGGACTTGATAGAATTGTACTATAGTTTCCAAGAGTTGAGAAAGGGAAAATTAGGATCTGTGTGGGGAAGTTACTAACATTAACATTAACTTAATGCTGAAAAATGTGAGGTGCTATAGTTTGGTAGGACTAATCAAAATAGGTCATACATGGTAGGGCATTGAAGAATGCAGTAGAACAGAGGGATCTAGGAATAATGGTGCATAGTTCCCTGAAGGTGGAATCTCATGTGGATAGGGTGGTGAAGAAAGCTTTTAGTATGCTGGCCTTTATTAATCAGAGCACTGAGTATAGGAGTTGGGATGTAATGTTGAAATTGTATAAGGCATTCATAAGGTCAAATTTGGAGTATTGTGTACAGTTCTGGTCACCGAATTATAGGAAAGATGTCAATAAAATCAAGAGAGTACAGAGGAGATTTACTAAAATGTTGCCTGGGTTTCATCCCCTAAGTTACAGAGAAAGGTTGAACAAGTTAGGTCTTTATTCTTTGGAGCGTAGAAGGTTGAGGGGGGACTTGATAGAGGTGTTTAAAATTATGAGGGGGATTGATAGAGTTGACGTGGATAGGCTTTTTCCATTGAGAATGGGGGAGATTCAAACAAGAGGACATGAGTTGAGAGTTAAAGGGCAAAAGTTTAGAGGTAATATAAGGGGGAACTTCTTTACTCAGAGAGTGGTAGCTGTGTGGAACGAGCTTCCAGCAGAAGTGGTTGAGGTAGGTTCGATGTTGTCGTTTAAAGTTAAATTGGATAGATATATGGACAGGAAAGGAATGGAGGGTTATGGGCTGAGTGCAGGTCAGTGGGACTAGGTGAGAGTAAGAGTTCGGCACGGACTAGAAGGGCCGAGATGGCCTGTTTCCGTGCTGTAATTGTTATATGGTTATATGTTATATTAATCATTAAGGACAGAGTGAATGGGTACTGAGAAATTTCAATTAGAGAAAAATGACAGGATAGATAACATAAGACAAATGGTAAGGTAAATGACTTCACTAAACATGAAAGTCCACTAAAATGATAAGATCCGTACAGTACAGTAAAAAAGGACAAAAATAAACATCAGTTCAATTGGAAGGGAGTGACTGCTGACATATATCTATGGTTGCTGACAGTACAAAGATTGGATTATAAAATTACACAGAATCAATTCATGCTGTCTATGCTTTGTTGGGGAAATCTACTTCTCTGATCGTATGCCAGTCAGACCAGAATATTATTAGAATTCTCGATCAGCTGGAAATAAGGAAAATGCAAGCTGTTATTTCAAAAAAACATTTAACTTGATGCTTCAGTTATATTATTTTGAAATCTTCTGTAATTTAAATTCACATTAACTTTTAAACATCTCTGAATGAGATACATAAAAGCTTAAATTGCACTCTTAGCTTTTAAAAGAGACAAATTACTTTGTCAAAACACAGCATAAGTGAGCAAAACTATAGCTTGTAACTTTACAAAAGCAAATGTGATATTTTCCATTTGAGATCAAAAAATGGATAGAAGGAAGGCTGTCTGCAGGTGGTAAATAAACAAGCAAGCACTAGTTATTTTGCTTTGCTGCTTATCTACTATTATGTCCAGAGTCAGAGTAATACTGCATGAAAACAGCCCTTTTGGTCCAACTGATGCAACCACAGCAGCCTCCCCACTAGTCCCAGTTGTCCACAATCGGCCCAGAACCCTTCGAGCCATTCCACTCCAGTACCTATCCAAATTCTCAAATGTTGCAATGTTGCACAATACCCATCTCAACCACTTCCTCTGACAGCTTATTCCAGGTTCTCACCATCTTCTATGAGAAAGAAGCTACCTCACAGGTCTCTTAAATCTCTCCCTTCTTACCTAATGCACTTTGTGCCTTTTAATTTTGGACTCCCCCATCCCTGGGGAAAAGACTATGACTATCTATCTTATCCAGACCAAGATCTGGAATCCTGTGACTAGGGGGTGCCCTTCAAGCAGACCATTGCCTTTGTCAGAGCTGGGGAGCAGCCAATACCTGCCAAAAGAACATCTGCAGGCATTCTGACCTCTGCAAGGGACTGGCAGCTGTTGGTGGACCTCGAAGGGCAGCTTAAGTTCCCCAACCATATCGCAGCCACCATCCTGCGACCAGACATTGTCCTAGTGTCTGAGTCTACTAAGCAAGTGGTGCTGCTGGAGCTGACAGTCCCATGGGAAGATAGCTTGGAGGAGGCCTTTGAAAGGAAGCTCTCCAAATACGCAGGACTGGTCAGCAACTGTCAGCAGGATGGATGGAGAGCGAGGTGTCTCCCAGTGGAGGTTGATTGTAGGGGATTTGTAGTCCGTTCTTTAGTTAGAGCCTTCAGCATTTTAGGCATCGAGGGAGAGAGGAAGAGGAGAGCCAACCGCAGTACCACCAATGCGGCAGAAAGGGCCTCAAGATGGCTGTGGCTCAAGAGAGGGAGCCATGAAGTCATAAGTAGCTAGCCATCTGGACACAAGCTGGGGTCTGATCAGCACCGGCTGGGTCACCTGGAGGAGGTTGTATGATGTTGAAAGACCCGAAACACCCAATGATTCCAGGAACATCACTGAAGATGTGTCCAGAAGCATCAATAGATGTATGTACACAGCAGGTTCTCACCACCTTCTATGAGAAAGAAGCTACCTCACAGGTCTCTTAAATCTCTCCCTTCTTACCTAATGCACTTTGTGCTCTTTAGTTTTGGACTCCCCCATCCCTGGGGAAAAGACTATGACTATCCATCTTATCCAGACCAAGATCTGGAATCCTGTGATTAGGGGGTACACCCCAGGGGTCAGTGTGGTGACCTCTGTTTTTAAATTTCTATGAGGTTACACCTCAGTCTCCTGCATTCCAGGGAAGGAAGATCCATCGTGGCCAAAATCCCCCTATAACTCAGGCCCTCCAGTCTAGGCAGCATTCTCATACATCTCTTCTGCAACCTCTCCAGCCTGACAAAGTCTTTCCTATAACATGGTGACCAAAATCGTACACAATACTCCGAGTATGGACACATCAATGACTTATGTAACCACAATACACTCAGACTCCCCCATGACGCTACCCTGCACAGTACTTCTTCGTTACAACATGGTTATTCGATTCTTTATTGAAATTTTTTATGACAAAAATACATTCGAAATAACACTTAAAACTTATTCTATTTTTTTCACCCATAATGTCCGGAAAATGGCCTTCAGCTTGCAGTGAGGATAGTACATCCAAGATGTCTAAGGAAAGCATTAGTATGAATGTGAAACTGCATTCTCATGGTGAGAGCCTTAATAATGAAGAGCTTTGAGAACTGGCAGAGTGATGCACCCTGGGTGAATCTGAGGACAGGGATGGAGAAGAGGAAACAGCAGCAAGAAATGTCACCACAACACCACACGAAGTTCCTCAGCACTACCACTACCATGATCACACAAATCATGGACCAGCTCGTCGATAATGACCGACTGGAAGCGAAACAATTAGGCAAAGAGAAGTGTTCTCGACATGATTTCCTGCTACCAGAACTGCTTCATGAGAGGAAATTTAAGAAAGGCAGTCAAATCTCTACCTGAAGAAGAAGCCGAAGTTAGAGGAGGACCCACAGCCTGGTCCCTTCTCCAAGATGTTTCCCCCGCTACTGTTGCCCTGCTTGTCACTGTGTAGGTCCGACTTGAGTTTGAATCCACAAAATGTACCATTCACAGTTACCCAAGTTGAAATTCATCTGCCATTCCTCAGCCTATCTTCCTAACTGATCAAGATTACTTTGCAATTCATTGTAGCCAGCTTAACTATTGACAAGACCACCTAATTTAGTATCATCAACAAACTTGCTAATCATGCATAAACATTCACATCCAAATCATGTACATGTATAATGACCAGAGGTCTCAACACTAACCCCTGGGATGCTCCACTAGTAATAGGAGTCCAGATGGAGAATCAACTCTCAACCATTACCCTCAGCTTCCTATCATCAAGTCAATTCTGACTCTACCTCACTAGATCACTGAATCCCTAGCAATCTAACCTTCCATATCAGCCTGCCATGAAGGTCTTCGTCAAAGGCCTTACAAAAGTCTATATGGACAATATCTATGCCCTATCCCTGTAGCTACCTCTTGGAAAACTCTAAGATTGGTAAGGCATGACATTCCAAACACAAGACCTCACTGATCATTCCTAATCAGGCCTTGACTATCCATGAAGAAAGAGTAGATCTTGTCTCTCAAAATTCTCTCCACTACCATCTTTATAACTGAAGTCAGGCTCACCAGCCCGTAATTCTCTGGCCTGTCTTTGCTCCCATGAACAATGGAACAATATTAGCTACATTCCAATCCTCTGGAACTTCGCCAGTAGCTAATGATGAAGCAAATATCTCTATAAGGGCCTTCGCAATTTCTTCATTAACCGAAGATGCACTTGGTCAGGCCCTGAGGATTTGCCCACCTTAAAGTGCTTCAAGACCGCAAATACTTCCTTCCTTATAATATACGCATGTTCTGGGACCTCACAACTTATTACCTTTATTTTATTTGGAATCCATGCTATTCTCCTTAGTTAACACCAAGGAGAAAAGGGCATTAAAAATCTCGGCCAGCTCCTATGGCTCCACATATAGGTAGTTCTGATGGTCTTTTAAGAGGACCTAGTCTCTTCCTAGTCACCAGTTTATTATTAATATAACTGAAAAACCTTTTGGATTATCTTTAACCTTACCTGACAAATCTATCTCATGTCCTGTCTTTTCCCCTCCTGATTTCCCACTTAAGCTTTTTATACTTGTCAAGGAATTAATTTGTACCCAGCTGCCTAAAAGCATGTATGCTTTCTTCATTTTCCTGACTAGAGGCTTTGATATCTCTCATGAGGCAGGGTTCTCTGAACTTGGTATGTCTACCATTCAGCCTAACAGGAACACTTGATATAACCCTATTAAAAGCCTCCCATTTACCAAATGTTCCTTTGCCTTTAAATAGATTCTCTCAGTTGACACCAGCTAGATACAGCCTACTGCCCTCAAAGTTGGCCCTGCTCCGGTTCAGGAGTTTATCATGTGGACCTGTTCTATCTTTTTCCATAACTATTTTGAGACTAATAGAATTGTGTCACTAAAGTACTCCCCATCTGCCACTTCAGTTACTTGGCCTGCCTTGTTTCTTAAGAGAAGGTATTGCTCCTTCCCAAGCAGGTTCCTCTATATTAGTGGCTCTCAAACTATTTTGGGTTAACACAGCCTTGACTCCCAGATCGCATCCCCAACATCCGCCTCTCCCTTTCTGGCCACTACATAAAAGTTATAAAGAATTTTGATTTATGATGCAGTGAAAGAAAATATGAACTGCCAATTCAAAGCAGTGCCAAATAATGCAAAGTTTATTCAAATCTATCTAAACAAATAAAATTATTTCTTTAATTACAGTAAGAACAATTTTCATCAACAATTTTAGAGCATACTCTAAAATAGCCCAACTATTCACTACTTCTTTGCTTTTTCACCTTTCAAAAAAAAAACGGCTCTTACAGACATCTGACCTCTCCCAGAAGTTCCGGGAGTCTCCCGCATATTAATAGTGAGTCCCTGATGCCTGCAAGTTATATACAATATCCCGGGAATCAGTTTTTTCGGGAGCAAACGAGAGAAAGAGAGAGAGAGGGGGGAGAGAGAGGGGGGGGGGAGAGAGGGAGAGAGGGAGGGAGAGAGGGAGAGAGAGAGGGGAGGGGGGAGAGAGAGGGGAGAGGGGGAGAGAGGGGGGGTGGGGGGGGAGAGAGAGAGAGAGAGAGAGAGAGAGAGAGAGAGAGAGATAGCAAGTGCGCCATAGCAGAGTGTTCCAAAAAAATATATAAAATGTACGTCACCCCAGACTACCCTAAAGTGTACCCCAGCCTAATAGGGGTCAAAAATAATGACAGTGTTGCTCGCTGTACTGTTTGCAAAAGTGGCTTTTCTATTGCCCATGGTGGGTTAAAATGTAAAAGACATGTTGAGATGAGTTTAACAGGTGTCATTCATTCATTTATTAGCATAGCTAACGTTATTTGAACTAGCTAGCTAGCTGCCAAGGAGCTACTCTATTGCAGACATCCCACCTCTCCAGGAAGTTCCGGGAGTCTCCCGCAAATTGATGGTGCTACCTCCCTGAAATGAGTTTTTGCAGGGTGGGATGTCTGCTGTAGACTTGCTTAAAGTTGTAATAGAATTAAAAACAAACAACTCCATAATATAAGTTTCCATATGTGATCAAATAAATTGTGTTCTTTCATAATCAAATGTCCTGTATACATACACCCTTGGAGGTTGGGGGGGAGGGGGGATATGGGGTTTGCGGGGGGGGGGCGGGAGTGGTGGTGCTACCTCCCTGAAATGAGCTTTTGCAGGGTGGGATGTCTGTACTTAAATCGATCAGGCAGAATTGGAAAGGTCGGGTACAAGCTGAAATCAAGGCAGAGGGGCCCGGGTTCTGAGAGAGTAGCAAAGCAGCAGGGCCCAGGTTAGAGAGCGAGCAATGACCTGAGTTTTGGACTGTTTAAATGCCAGGCCAGATTGAAAAGGTCAGGGTGTCAGGGACAGGCCGATTCAGCTCGCAGCTCTGCGAGTTTTATTCATCTCTGCACTGAACTGAAGCTGCGGCCTGCAACTAACGGGCTACTAGATCGGCTGTCATGAAGACTGGCTTCACGGTTGTGGACTCACTTATGCAAAATCCATTCATTTGCTTGCACAATCTTTTTTTTTCCTGCACATTGGGTGTTCGCTGGTCCTTATTTTTAAAATTGATTCTATCAGGTTTCTTTATTTTATGGTTGTCTGTAAGATGAATCTCAAGGTTGTATATAGTATACATACTTCGATAATAAATGTACTTTGAACTTTGAAATGGATGGGCTGTGTGCAGTGATATCAGCTTCTCAACATTAGGCTCAATATCACTCAGGAGTCGTCTCAGGTCCCCACCTTCAGTATTTAACAGTCTGTTTTGTTGATCTGAAACAAGTTGGGAAACTGCACTGAAAATGTGCTCCACTAAATATGATGCTGGGAAGGCAATAAAGAACATCTTTTCCACAGTGCAGGGTAGCTTTCAGAGATTTCTTTCTGCAACCAAAACTCTTGATATGATTTTTTGCATCAGCTTAAAGTCATTTTGTACTGAGATCAGTTCTTCCTCCAACCCAACGTGAAATTCCTCATTACAAGTGTTCAGGAATGGACTTATTGCCCAATTGGGAATTTGGATCGAGAGAAGATCCTGAAATCTCTCTGACATGTCTTTATGCATCTCACCCAGGTGAGGACAGTATACTTGAAGATCATCATCTGGTATTCTTTCCCTCTCCTCCAATTCAGAGGCTCAAAGTGGAAAAAGGTTGTGACAGCCAATGTTGCACTTAAATAGAGTTAACTTGGACAGAAATGTGGAGACTGATTTCACTTTGATAAGATTCATATCATTTCCTTACAATGAAGATTAAACTTTGTGAATTATTCCGACAAATTAGCAATATCATGCCTAATATTCCTGAGTTGATTATTGAATGAAGCATTCAAATCCTCAAAAATTTTATCCCAGTTTCAAGTAGTACATAAAAATTTCCTTCTGACTTCTATGTGCAACATCAGGTTTTCAAACTGTTCATCATTCTCAAGACAAAGCTCTCAAAATAGTTGAGAATTAACAGCATGGTACTCAATTTTATTTACCACTGTGATAGCAATGTTTAATGATTTGTGTAGCCAAACACTTAGTTACTTTAGTGACAAGCTGTTGTATGCAAATTACAGTGAATGGTAAATATGTTAGGTATAGCTTTAAGAAAGTAATAATTCCACAATGCCATCCTGTCACTGATGGTGTCCCATCTGTTGAGCTAGACTGTTGGTATGCAAAATGTTTTTCTCTTTGAAAATTGCTCAACAACCCAAGACCCAGACTCCCCCTTCCTATCTGTTTCTAGTTCCCTTGCAAATAACAACTCAGTTGAACCATGCTTTCGTCTTTTATTCAGTGAACATAACCAAGAAGCAAAGATTCATTGCCTCATCCAACTGCAGAGCAAATTCTGTTGTCCTAAGTATGCTGCACAATGTGTCCTCCACAGACTCTGACATTTCATCTATTCCTCTTTGATCAAAGTTGAATGGAATCATTTTAATTACTTGTGTAATGTTCTGTAACTCCAAAACAAAAACTAATTGAAAGGAAAACAAGAGAGCCAGAAATGAGAGTCCAACTTTGTTTTATTTTAAGCGACATGTGACTTGATAACATATACATTTATGTAATTTTACATACAACCCACAATGCATTATGTAAGCAACAAAGAATGCTTAATCAAACAATGTATTTACAATATTACTGAAATAATAAATACATAACATTGCTCCCTGCTTAGCTACAAATTTCAACACAACATTGAATGCATCTCAACTTGTATAAATATACTATATTTACAGCATACTATATAATACAACTATCATATAGAGATCCACAGCATAGTAAATTTTAAATTGTCTCATTCAGGCCTAAAGGTTTAATCGCTCTGGAGGCTCTTACACTGGTGGGATAATGTCTTTCCTGATAAGGGGTATCAATGTACTTGGCAGATGAGGCCTGTGGCTGTGAAACAATCTCAGGCTCTGGGGCTTCCTCCATGATGATTGTCAGTGTTGACTCTTGGACTGCAGGAAGTGGCTCTGGAAACTCTGGATACCCTAGTTCTGGACATGTTTGCATCCTGAACAGTGCATGCAAGCTTCACTGATGATGTGGATCATAACGTGTGAGTACAGTGGCTGCCGTCACTATTTCCTTTACCATTTGGAAAGCCACCTCACACTGTTTTGCCATTTCTTCCAAATCTGCAGTAGTGAGTTCAAGAGGTGGAGCACATTAGCCAGGTTTGGCAGGAAACTGTTATAGTAATTGACAAATTCTAAAAATCCACTGCTTGAATAATTACACTAGTGTAATCCTTGTGAGTCAATGGTGTAACCACAGTAACTGGTGCTTAGCTTAAAGAATTCATACTTGTTGCATCATGCTCTGAACCCATAATATGCTCATCGTAATAACAGTACCTTGAGATTTTGGAGACGTCCCTTGTCTTTCTTACTGGTAACACTGATGTCATCCAGGTAACACTGAGTGCCTGAACAGCCTTACAGCACCTGGTCCATAGCTTTCTGCCAGTGTGCAGGTGTAGATGCTATTCCCATAAATTAGCCTATTTTAGCAATAAATCCCTTTGTGAGTGTTAATGGTGAGAAATACTCTGGACTCCTCTTCAATTTCCTTCTGTAGATAGACTTCAGCTAAGTCAACTTTCCTGAAGTGTTTCCCTCCAGAAAGGTTTGCCTAGGAAGAGCGTATTGCTTTCAGTATTGGGGTGATGGTGACCTTAAAGTCACCACAGATGCTGACAGACCCATTCTTCTTGGCTACTGGGTCCACTGGTACTGCCTATGAACTTCACTCCATCTTGGAAAGAATTACTTCTGCCTCCATGCAATTAAAACACACGGACTAGTCTATCATGGATGGTATAAGAAACCAGACAGGATTTGCAAAGCTATTTTACTCTTTTGCACTCTTGGTGGCCAATCAATACCAGGAAGATTTAAATCTCCCATCAGCAACACCCTACTATTCTCACAACTACTCTCGATACATCTGTTCAAGTTCCAATTGACAATGGGGGGTGGCGGGGGGGGGGGGAATAATATGGACTACCAAAGTGACTATCCCCTTCTTATATTTATGTTCTACCCAAATGGCGCTATTAGTTAATCCTAAGGATATCTACTAAGCACTGTTGTCATGTCCCCTCTTATTAAGAAGGAACTCCTGGCTGAGCAGCAACTCGGATCCGTTCCAGTTTGCCTAATGTCATGGCAGGTCAAAAGCAGATTTCATTTCATTGGTTCTTCACTCAACCCTGAAACATTTGGACAGTAAAGTTGCATTCAGCAGGATGCTCTTTATTGACAGTTCTGCATTTAATACTATCATCCCCTCAAAACTAATCTACAAGCTCCAAGACCTAGGCCTCTATACCTCCTTGTGCAACTGGATCTTTGATTTCCTAGCTGGCAGACTCCAGTCAGTTAGGATTGGCAACATCTCCACAATTACCAAGAGGTGCACCACAAACAAGGCTGTGTGCTTAGCCCCTCTACTATTTGCTTTATACTTAAGGCTGTGAGGCTAAGCATAGCTTCAATGCCATATTTAAGTTTACTGATAACATCACTACCATTGACCTAATCAAAGTTGGTGACAAATCAGCATATACTATAGGAGGGAGGTCAAAAACCTAGCTGAGTGGTGCCACAACAGCAGCCTCTTACACAATGTCAGCAAGACCAAGGAGCTGATTACTGACTACAGGAAGAGGAAACCAGAGGTCATCAGTTGGGTGGGTGGGGGGGGGGTCACAGGTGGAGAGGTTCAGCAGCTTTAAATGCCTCAGGATATCATTTCAAAGGATCTGTCCTGGGAACCATTACAAAGAACTACTTTCTTGGAAGTTTGTAAAGATGTCATCTAAATCTCTGACAAAATTCTATAGTTGTGGGCGGAAAGTATACAGACTAAATGCATCACAGC
Source organism: Mobula hypostoma (assembly GCF_963921235.1). Taxonomy (NCBI): domain Eukaryota; kingdom Metazoa; phylum Chordata; class Chondrichthyes; order Myliobatiformes; family Myliobatidae; genus Mobula; species Mobula hypostoma. Next base: position 146,399,047 of record NC_086099.1, read on the forward strand.
CTAGTATGGAAACACCAATGCCCTTCAGCAGAAAGGCCTAGAAAAATGAGTGAATACAGCCGAGTCCATCACAAATAAAGACCTCCCCACCACTGAGCACATCCACGAGGAGAGCTGTCACAGGAAAGCTGCATCCATCATCAAGGACCCCCACCATCCATGCTATGCTCTATTCTCACTGCTGCCATCAGGAAGGAGATACAGGAGCCTCAAGATCCATTTCACCAGTAAGTTATTACTTCTCAACCATCAGGCTCTTGAACCAGAGGGGATAACTTCACTCAACTTCACTGACCCCAACACTAAACTATTCCCACAATCTATGGACTCGCCTTCAAGGACTGTTCATCTCATATTCTCAATATTTATTGCTCATTTATTATTATTTTTGTATTTGCACAGTTTGTCATCTTTTGCACTTGGGGTGTATGTCCATTTTGTGTGCAGTTTTTCATTGATTCTGTGGCACTTCTTTGTATCTACTGTGAATGCCTGCAAGACAATGAATCTCAGGGTGGTAACATATATGCACTTTGATAATGAATTTACTTTGAACTTTAAACTCCAACTCGGTCCTTTGTCACACCTAAAGCATAGTATTCCCAAACATTAAGCTGCCAGTCTTACCCTTCTGTCAGATATTTCTGTTAGGACGACAAATATCCCAGTCCCCAAATGCAATCTACACCCTCAGTTCATCTGCCTTACTTGCCAAGCTACATGCATTGAAACAGATGCAATTTAAATCAGGCTTCCTATCTGCTCTTTCAGTGTAACCATGACTATACTGATTGCTGGACTAATGCGCTTTGGATGTTTCTGTCTTTTCACTGACTTTACTCTAATGAAACCTACCCCCCGCCAAAAAAACTCTCCCTGGTCACAAATGCAAATTTCTCTGCTAGGTTACCGTTCTTCTCAGGTTCAAGGGCAACCCATCTAAATTGCACAGGCTTTGTACCTGTACACCTTCCCATGCAGCTACTGTTCCAAGTGCTTCACATTTTCCCAGAAGAGAGAAAAAGAGAGACACAGAGAAAAGGGGAGGGGTAGCGAGGAGGGTGGGGTGGAGAGTGAGGACACGCACACATGTGGCATGTCACATTGTCAAGTGAACAATTAGTTCTTGTGGGACTGCAGATCATGATCTCTCTTCGGGGACTTTGCTAATGCTTGCTTGGTAGGTAGTGGGTCCTGATGCTTCCTACAGAAACTAATGGGGTGGGTTGATGCTTTGCCACAGGAGGTGGGGGGTGAGGAGAAAAGGGGGCTTTGGGGTTCTAACACTTGACTGTCATTCATTCTCTGTGGTTCTCTTCTGTTTTCATGGATGTCTGTGAAGAACAAGAATTTCAGGTTGTATATTGTATACATTCTCTGATATTAAATGGAACCATTGAACCACTCCTCCCTTCAATAACTCACCCAACCAAAATAAATACCTTAATGCTGGCAAGTTATTGTTCCTTACACAAATTACAGGTGAGAACAGAAGTTTGGATTCAACTATGTCCACAGAAGTATTCAAATAGAGAATAAATGTCAGCAGTGAATCAACCACATTCAACATTTTGCCCTTTGTAAAATTTAGATGGCATTTACAGAATGGGAGGGACAGATTTCTTCTGCATACTTGATTGTACATAGTGTATGTGCACATGAGGAATTGAGAATATAAAAAAATCATTTTGACCTTACGTAACCTCTGGCTAAAAGAATATTTGGGACGGAATAGGAATTTTTGAACTGAAGCAAACTCTGCCTTCAGCAGTTAACTGGCTTATACTAGTTCTCCCCTGGTTTGCAGAGAGACACTGAGAGTTTGATAACATTATACATTGTACCTTCGTTTGAGTAGGGTGGGAGGACTCACCGATAAGGACAGGAATGAACATCCATCTGTAATTAAGCCTTCATCTAGCAGACTCTCTTATCTGTAACTAAGTTTCTCACCAACAGACTTGGTGGGCGTACCAGTTCAAATGACATCTTGCAACAGTAATGTATGGGGCTTACTATGTATAAATATACAGCTGTAACCGGAGAGAGTGGGCCCACTTGTCAGATGGTGGCCAGTACTTTCCTTTGACAACTGGGTCTCAAACTCCTGCAGGAGGTTTGCCCAATAAACTGATGTAACTATAAGAAGCTGGTCTCCCGAGTTTTATTCAGATTCGACTTTAACACACATTCTGTGGAAATTTACCCAGTACATTTATCCCGACTTAACAAAATGATCACGCACTGATATACTGGAGAAAAAGGTCACTATTTAATGAAGTAAAATAAGAATTCCAGTCAAAATAACCTGTAATATTCTGTTAATTTAAATAATATGGATTTGACTTTGTAACTTAAAAGTCACTTGTTGCACAAGGCAAAGTATAATAACTGTGGATTGTATTAAAAATATTATTTAAAACCACTTGACCTAAAATAAAACGACATGGAAGGCAGAAAAAATACAAAGCTACAAAAATACTTAAAATTCAACTGCAATATGTAGTGTTTCCAAAATCCACTCCATGGTGTTAAGCAGGAAACAGACTTGCTTTATGAAACAAAATGTGAAAATGGCCATTTCTACGTTGTTTCTAGTCAGTCTGGAAATATGACAGAGACCTTTCTACGCACCCTTGGTCACCTGATAGTTTCAATATTGGAGCACAAAGGAGAATACAATTCCCCGTTCACCACTCCAATTGCAAGAGAAATCTGATTAAGTCCCTACTCTACGTGCAAACATTGTTGTGTGGTTCTAAGACAATGGCACAGTAACGTAGTGGGCTAGAGTAACACTTTACAGCAGCAGCAACTGAGGTTCAATTCCCGCAGCTGTCTGTAAGGAATTTGTATTTGCTCCCCATTACTGTGTGGATTTCCTCCAGGTGCTCCAGCTTCCACTCTCCCCCCCCCCCCAACAACATTCTAAAGACATATGCAACTGAATAGGCATAGGAGGCCTCACACAGTTTGAGGCGCAAGAGATTTTAAATAAAGCAGCTTTTGCAGGATTTCAGTGATGCAGTCACAATCGAATGGGCACAGTAGGCCTCATGCAGTAAGCATGATAAAAGGCAACTTAAATGAAGGCAAGAACAAGTGAAGCAGCCATTGCATGAGTGGTCCAGTGTTAAGAGTGGGGAGGCTTTCGCTCATCAGGCTTGGGCAAGTATCTGGTAAGATTCTTCTTCATTCTTTGTCTGTTAGTACATAGTTAGAGCAGTAAGAATGGCTCCAGGGGCTGTGCTGTGTTCTTTGTGTGAGATGTGGAAATTCTGGGCGACTCCAGCCTGCCGGATAACCACATCTAGACCAAGTACATCGAGCTGCAGCTCCTCAGAGAATATGTTAAGCAACTGGAGCTGCAGCTCAAGGACCTTTGGTTCAAACAGGAAACTGAGATGACAGATGTGAGCTACAGGAAGGTAGTCACCCCCAAGTTGCAGGAAAATGGGTGACTCTCAGGAGAGGGCAGGGAAATGGGCTGCCAGTGCGGAGTATCACTGTGGCTGTTCCCTTCAACAATACGTATACTGTTTTGAGTACTGTTGAGGGAATGACTTATCAGGGGTTGAACTGCACCGACTGGGCCTCTGGCACTGAGTCTGCTGCTGTGGCTCAGAAAGGAAGGGAAGAAAAGAGAAGAGGACTGCATTAGTGACAGCGGATTCCATAGTTAGAGGAGTAAACATGAGATTCTGTGGATGTGACAAAGACACCCAAATGGTATGTTGCTTCCCAGGTGGCAAAATCGTCTCGAATTGGGTCCACGGCATTCTAAAAGGGGAGCATGAGCAGCCAGAAGTCTTGGTACATATTGGTATCAATGACATAGTAGGAAAAGCAAGGAGGCCCTGAAAAGAAAATTTAGGGAGCTAGGCAGAAGGCTGAAAAGCAGAACCTCCAGGGTAACCATCTCTGGAGTGCTACCTCTGCCATGCAGTGAGAGTAAGAATAGGATGATTTGACAGATGAATGCGTGTCTGAGGAACTGGTGCAGGGGGCAGGGTTTAAGATTCCCTGATCATCGATATGGCTTCAGGCGAAGGTATGACCTGTACAAAAGGGACGGGTTACCCCTGAACCCGAGGGGGGCAATATTCTAGCAGGCAGGTTGCAAGAGCTATTGGGGAGGGTTTAAACTAATTTTACAGGGGGATGGGACCCAGAGTGATCAGGCTGAGGAGAGGGCTGTTGGTTTACAAACAGAGGCACTGTGCATTGAGACTGTCAGGAAGGATGGGCAGACAATAGAACAAAAATTCAGTCAGTGGGATGAGTTGCAGTGTAAAGGGGGACAAAAATCAAAGAGGGTGTTGCAGAGAGGATTGAAGGCTTCATATTTGAATGCATGCAGTATACAGAATAAAGATGATCTTGTAGTGCGATTAGAGATAGGCAGGTATGATGTTGCAGGCACCACTGACTTGTTGCTGAAAAGAATATAGTTGGAAGCTTAATATCCTAGGACAGACATTGTATCGAAAGGGCAGGCAGATAGGCTCTGTTGATTAAAAAACAAAATCAAATCCTTAAAAAGAGGTGATATTGGATCGGAAGATATAGAATCCTTGTGGGTAGAGTTAAGAAACTGCAAGGGTAAAATGACTGTGATGGCCTCTGAACAGTAGCCAGGATGTGCGCTACAAATTACAATGGAAGATAGAAAAGGCTTGTCAAAAAGGCAACGTTACTATAATCATTAGAGATTTGCAATATTCAGACAGATTGGGAAAATCAGGTTGGTGCTGGATCCCAATAGACAAAGCCTACAAGATGGCTTTTTAGAGCAGCTCGTGGTCAAGCCCACTAGGAGACCAGCTATTCTCAATTAGGTGGTATGTAATGAACTGGATTTGAGTAGGGAGCTTAAGGTTAAGGAAACCTTAGGAGGCAGTGATCATAGTATGATGGAATTCACCCTGTATTTTGAGGGGGAGAAGCTAAAGTCAGATGTGTTAGTATTACAGTGGAGTAGAATTACAGAGGCATGAGAGAGGAGCTGGCCAAAGTTGTTTGGAAGGGGACTCTAGCAGGGATGACAGTAGAACAGCACTGGCTGGAGTTTCTGAGAACAATCTGAAAGGCGCAGGATGGATACATCTCAAAGAAGTACTATTATTCTAAAAGGCAAGATGATGCAACCATGGCTAACAAGTCAAAGCCAACATAAAAGCAAGAGAGGGTATATAATCAAGCAAAATCAGTGGGAAGTTAGAGGATTGGGAAACTTATAAAAACAAATAGAAGGCAACTAAAAAAGCCTTAACAAGGGAAAAAAGATGAAATATGAAGGTAAGCTAGCCAACAATATCAAAGAGGATAGAAGTTTTTTTAAGATATATCAAGAGTAAAAGACAGGCAAGAGTAGATATTTGACCACTGGAAAATGACACTGGAGAGGAGGTAACGGAGTACAAGGAAATGGCAGACAAACTGAATAAGTATTTTACATCAGTCCTCACTATGGAAGACACTAGCAGTATGCTGGAAGTTCCACAGTGTCAGGGGCAGAAATTAGTGCAGTTGATATTACTAGGGAAAGGGTGCTTGGGAAAAATGAAAGGTCCTGCACACAAAAGAGTTTTGAAAGAGGTAGATGAAGACATTGTGGAGGCATTAGTACTGATCTTTCAAGAATCAACAGATTCTGGCATAGTTCCGGAGAACTAGAAAATTGCATATATCAATCCACTCTTCAAGGCAGAAGAAAGGAAAGTATATGCCAGTTAGCCAGACTTCAGTATTTGGGAAAATGTTGGAGTCAATCATTGAGGATGTTGTTTCGGAATACTTGGGAGACAAATAATAAAATAGGCCATAGTCAGCATGATTTCTTTAAGGGAAACCCTTGCTTAACAAGCCCGTTAGAACTCTGAGGAAATAACAAGCAGGATAGTCAAAGAAGAATCACTGGATGTTGTGTACTTAAGATTTTCAATAGACCTTTGACAAGGTGCCCCACATGAAGCTGCTTAACAAGATAAGAACCCATGCATGGTATTACAGGAAAGATATAGGCATGGAAAGAGCATTGGCTGATTGGCAGGAGGCAAACAGTAGAAATAAAAGGAGCTTTTCTGATTGGTTGGTGGTGACTAGCGGTATTGCCCAGGGGTTAGTGTGGGGACTGATTCTTTCTACGTTATATATCAATGATTTGGATGACGGATTTGATGGCTTTGTGGCCAAGTTTGCAGACGATACGGAGATAGGTGGAGATGCAGATAGTGTTGAGGAAGCAAGGACTTTGATAAATTAGGAAAATGGGAAAAGAAGTGGCAAATGGAATACAGTGTCAAGAAGTGCACTTTGGCAGAAGGAGAGAAAATTCTAAATGTTGAGGAAATGGAAAAATCTGAGGTGCAAAGGGAACTGGGGGTCCTCGTGTAGGATTCCGTAAAGGTTAATTTGCAGGGTATGTCACTGGTGAGGATGGCAAATGCAATGCCGGCATTTATTGACAGGAATAGAGTGTAAGAACAAGGATGTGATGCTGAGGCTTTATAAAGCATTGGTGGGGCCTTAGTTGGAGTACTGTGAACTGTTTTGGGCTCCTTAGTGAAGAAAGGATGTGCTGTCATTGGAGAGGGTTCAGGGAAGGGTCACAAGAATGACTGAAAATGAAAAGCTTTTCGTATGAGGAGTGATTGATGGTTCTGGGCCTTTACGCTGGAATTTTGAAGAACGAGGGGTGATCTCATTGAAACCCATCAAAAGATGGAAGGCCTAAATAGAGTGGGCGTGGAGAGGATCATTCCTGTGGTAGGAGAGTCTAGGACCAGAGGGGACAACCTCAGAATAGAGGGTCGTCCATTTAGAACAGAGATGAGGAATTTCTTTAGTCAGAGAGTGGTGAACCTGTGGAATTAATTGCCACTGGTGGCTGTGGATAGCAGGTGACTGGGTTTATTTAACAGAAGATTGATAGGTTATTGATTAGTCAGGATGTGAAAGGTTACAGGAAAAAGGCAGGAGAAAGGTGTTGAGAGAGAAATGGATCAACCATGATGAAATGGCAGAGCAGATTTGATGGGATGAATGTCCCAATTCTGCCCCTACGTCTTATGGGTTAGTAATTTGTGGGCATGCTACATTGGCACCAGAAGCATGGCAACACTTGTGGGCCGCCCACAGCAGATCCTCAGACAGCATTGGTTGTTGAACCAAATGACACATTTCACTGTATGTTTTGATCGATGTACTTGTGACAAATAAAGCTAATCTTTAACATAATTTTCCCAACATAAAAACGAAGTTCCTTCAAGCAAATCAATGACTTGCCTTTCAGCCTTTTGGAAAGTGAACTCTGAAATATACAATGCCTGGTTGGCTGATGCTGAGAACCTGAACTACAGATGAAAGTTCAGAGCCAGGGATGGCACAGAGTACACTAAATTTCTAGGCAACAGGAGAATGCAGTGCCTGTGTAAGCTTAATCAAGGTTATAATTTTTTTTATTTTATCAGATTTTTTTTATTTTATCTACAATATAACTACAATCTATATTTCTTTTCAGAAAGAAACTCAGATTTCTAACTGGGGATCCCTGACTTGTTCCTAAATCATAAGTGGTTTATTGGAGAAGAGCAGGGTGAAATAATCAGATGTATTGATATCCAAAATACTTCAACTAAAATACACCAAGATGACAATGGTTTCTGTTTTATTGTAGATGTTTGCTATTTCCTAATCATCTCATATCAGCTTGGCATTTTATACTATGGGGAATGCAATTACCATAGACCAGGAAAAAGGCTCTTTAGCCCACAATGCCCATACCAACCATAAAGCAATAGCCTCATTTTCTAGCACTTGGCAGATAGCTTTCTGTGCTGTGTGCTCATCTAGTTACTTAAATGTTATGAAAATCTGTGCCTCCACCAGTCCCTCAGGCTGTTTGTTCCAGATTCTAACCACCTCTATGTGATAATGATCTTCCTCAGAAGCCTTTAAACCTCTGACCGGTTATCTATACATCTCTGCTACGGGAAAGGTTCTTACTACCCAAGACCCTTGTAATTTTATATACTTTAATCATCTTCATTTGTGTTAATGTTACAATCCACATAGAACTTTAAAGAGAATTAAATCAAAATCACTTGCCTAATTTTGTATTTGTGCATCATGCAGCCATTAGGTTGCCACACATTTTCACCAAGGAATCGGCCACTAGAAAGAAGCCATTCACAACTATCACCACCTAGAGAAAGGAAATCATAAATTTAAAATGATTATATAGTTCGCTCAATAATCATAACAGAAGACAGAGACCAAAACAAGCTGTCACAGGCAAATGCCAAGAACAAAACTGGGTAATGATTAAAATAAGCAAACTTGTGAGAAAGCTAAGGTAATCAATTACCGTGCAAACTTATGCCGCGGAATGGAAAAGAGATCTTTATTTTGATAGACAAAGATCATTATATAAACACACAGGATGCAACATTATTTGTTGATGCTATCTTCATCTAGCTTTCTACCAGTACAGAGAAACATTCACTCATGACAACAATGTCAAGATGCAAGCCCAACCTTCTCCAACCACAAGTGACAAGATTGACCCTAAAGACTATTCCTTCTGTAGTTTAATGTGAAGGGAGTTTGAACTTACATCTTTATGCCCATTTAACACCAAATTCGCTTAAATGTTTATTGTTTTCTGATGATAGCATATAAATGCCTTTATAAAACTTCTGGGATTGCCCAATGATCAGTCTTCTGTATGCTTCCGAGACCATCTCCAGCAGATACCGAAAGGCAGTTTAAAAAAAAAACCAGCTATATTCTCAATGCAAAATCCTCTAAATTCACTATGAAAAAAACCAAATGAAAGTCGGTGTCCTCTCCCAAGCCATTATCCCCACGATTATGTTAATTGCATTCACTGAACACCCCTGGATTCCCTAGGCCATGAATGCTTTAAAGTTCATTTACCGGATGTATATTTATAATGGGTATTGAGAACTTCTACCACAGAAAAAGCACATCACATCACCTCAGCCTCTTCCTGCCTCATCTGTGGAAGAGTCTCTGGTTCCCACATTGGACTTGTCAGTTACCTCTGAAACCATAAAACTGAAATGAATGCCAGTCCATAAGACATGGGAGCAGAATTAGGCCATTCAGCCCATCGAGTCTGCTCTGCCATTCCATCATGGCTCATTCCTGATCCCACTCAACCCCATACACCTACCTTCTTGCCATATCCTACATGATGCAGTTATAAGGGACTGCCTAAAATGTCCATCGGAAAATATTTTGAAAACTAAGGATTTGCTTCTCTTCAATATACAAATGCTGTACCTGAATTAAAACACTGTTTCTGTGCTTTTTTTAACTGTCCAATACATAGATCACTGCTTAAACTAGTTAAATGAGTGGGAGTGCCAGACTGTCAAAAATGAAGCATTTTCTAAAACAAGTTTCAAACTTCGAGGTTCATTCATACTTTAACAATTCATCAAGTCCTGCGGCAAAACACTCAGTGCAGAGATTTCCCATCAGTGCATGTTTGGATATCTGGGCAGTAGATCTCAGATTCAGCAATTCCCCTGATTTAAATGGAGTAGAGCAGTACCAAAGTAGGTAAAGCTTATTAATTTATATGTTTTGAATTAATTAACAACTTAAATCAAATAGCCAGCTTTATAAATTTAATTAAATTTGTTGGAATAGAACCGTACAGCACTGGACAGGCTAGTTGATTTGTTGGGTCAATCTTGATCCCAATTTATAATCAATGTTATCCTGCTGTGTATTCATCCATATCCTTCCCTTCTCTTTATATTCATGTCTAACTAAAACCCATAAACTCTGCAAAACTGTCTGATTCCACTTCTGTCCCTGGTGACCTATCCCAGGCACAATCATTTTCCTGTGCTTTCAATTTTTTAAAATATTCAATGATTTTTAAATCTCTCACCAGGATGATTATTTAAAGCAAATTAATTTTTGAATGTTTGAGAACATTCAAGAAAATCGCAGACTTTAGGTCTTTTGACAGTTGTAATAATTGGTGAGCCTGATGGCATAGTTCATTCAATTTCAAGGTGATTTCGGAGAAACAAGGCTTGGTATTGTTAAGGAAATTATCCTGTGCCTTGCAGGATCCCACCACCGGGAGCTGTCTTGGAGATCAAATTGACACTGCAGGTTAAGTACAAGTAGGGGAGCAGTGAGCATGGGTACTGATGTAGTTTATACAGAACCACTCATGAGCCAGTCCTTAGGCTCTAGGCCTTCCATGGACAAACAAACAAACATAACATCTTTTTATTTGGAAATAGTTTGGAAAATGTATAACTTGGTGGTTGATGGTTGGGTTCAGTTGCTCTCCTATCTAGGAAATATGCTTGCAAATGTTTCGTCACCATAGGAGACATCATCAATGCGCTATTACCTGTGGTGTCCTCCAAATGCTTGGTCATTATACTTTATCAATCAGCTGATTGATTATCATTACGGAAACTCAATTGTGATGCAGGAAGGAAGTCCCATCACTGATTGGTTGTGTGGCCAACTTCGTCAGCGTTGGTCTGGAATTTTGCCCACACTGGCTCATGAACAGGATCAAGGTCACATGTCTGTTTACAGAATCGTCCGCAGAAAAGCATGCTTCCAGGAATTCTCTTGCATGCCGCACGTTGGCTTGCACCATGACTTTCACTGATGTCCAGTCAAATGTGTGCCCCTCTTGATCTTCATGGGTAGAGACTAGGGAGAGCTGGTCATGCAGCTTGACAGCCAATTGATGTTCATGGATCCTTGTGGATAGTTTTCTCCCAGTTTGGCCGAAGTAATACTTGCTGCATTTCCTGCATTGGATTTTGTAGACCACATTGGTCTAGTCCAATTGCTTGGTTCGTTCTTTTGGTCTGCAAAGTAGTCTCCTCAACATTGCTGTTGGCTTAAGCGTGAATGAAATTGTATGTTCTTCAAGCAGTCAGGCTATCATTTCCAAGGTATTTCAAATGTATGGAACACAAACCTTTTGGTCACTTCTTCGTTGGTACGTTGTCAACCTTGTAGGTATCTTGGTAGAAGTTCTGTAGGTATCCATTTCATGCATATACTTTAGAGATGTTTCTCCTCTTCATTCTTTAGTTCTGCTGTGCTACAGTGGGTCTTTGGTCTTCAGAACAAAGTTTTGGTACTGCTCTTCTTGTGTGCATTTGGGTGGTTGCTATGATAGTTTAGGATCTGATCTGTATGAGTTCCCTTACAACAAATGGAAGTTTCCAAAATACTCTCCACATATCTACTGACAAGCACATCCAAGAATGCTAGTTTCCCGTTTGTTTCCATTGTGAACTTAATATCAAACACATCAGTGATTAGTTTATAAGTTCTTTCAATTTTGCTGTGGTTTACTATGACAAATGTAACATCAATGTAACTGACTGTTAGGGTTTATCATGGCAATATCATCTTTTCTAACTTTTGTCCTCCACTGCGAACCCGGAGATGGGCAAACCCATTGGTGTCCCTTTCAGCTGTTTGCAGAGTGTACCTTTAAATTTATAGTATGTGTATAAGCAGAATTCTACCAGCTTGCATATGCTATCTTTGCTTAGTTTCCCATCGTTTGCTTCTTCACTGGGATGCAGTTCTATTAGTTACTTTGGCTAGTCCAAGATTGATGGAGGTGAACAGAGAGGTGACATCAAAAGAGATCATTGCCTTGTCCTCATCTATGTGGATGTTGTTCAATTTGTTCAAGAATCATTGTGCATTATTTATTGAGTGTTCATATTCCCTCTATTAGATATCGAAGACGCAGCCACACTTCTCTCGCTAACTTGTTAAGTGGGGAAACCCAGTAATGATACAATTGGACACAAGTGTGTTTTCTGCTTTGTGAACCTTTAGAAGGCCGTAGAATCGTGCAATGTTAGCATCATTTGCCTTCATTCTCCAAAGCTCATCTTCCGTGAGTTGCTGCCATCCTGAAGGTGTTTCAGATAAACAGCCTAGTAAACCTCTATACTATTTACAAGCCAGTGCAAACAAAATCTTTGTTAACCTTCTCCCTGCCCTAGCCACTCCTGCTAAGCTTCTGATTGTACTTCTGTGTTCATCTGCTTTGTCAGTTTTACTCCTTCAGAAATACTGAATATGTTTACTACTTTCCTGTGTTATCGGCTTTTGAAATAATATCAGCACATCTACAGACTGCATCATGCCAAACATTATCTATTCTCATAGTTGTCCTGCTCCAGATTTCTCATCTTATAGCTATGTTGGAAACTTTTCACCTTGTGCTCTGCTGATTATTATCTGCACTATCACCATTCTGCTTTTGATTCTGATCTACAGCAAATACCTCTGCTTTGTCACTTTGTTTGATTCCTTTCATCATTGCCCACACCTTCTACTTTCATATATGTTCTACTTCCATGACTATACTCCTACTTCTGGCGTACAGGCCACAGCACCAGTGGAGAGAATCAAGGAGGTACAGTCAAGGGAGGCAAAAGGACACTTACAGGACTGCTTTGAGTCAGTGGATTGGACATTATTCAGCGATTCATCTTCAAATCTCAATGAATATGCCACAATTGTCACAGACTTCATTAAGACCTATGTGAATAAGTGTGTGCCTTCTAGATATGCCCAAACCAAAAAAATGGCATGAACCAGGAGAATGTGATGAATGCATAGACCGCTGAAGACCAGAGCGGTAGCATTCAAGACTAGTGATCTAGAACCATACAAGAAGTCCAGGTATGACCTATGGAAGGTTACAGACAGAACTGGATGCACATCAACTCTGGCAGGGTTTGCAGACCAATACTTCTTACAAGGTGAAATCTAACATCATAAATGGTTGAGATGCTTCACTCCCAAATGAGCGCAATGCCTTTTATGCACACCTTGAACTGCGCAAATCCCTGCAGCATCTGGCAACCCTGTGATCTCTGTCTCAAGAGAGTGAACCCTCAAGGCATCAGGCCCCAATTGTGTAGCTGGTAGGGCTCTGAAAACCTGTGCCAACCAACTGGTAGGAGTACTCAACGGCATCTTCAATCTCTCACTGCTGCAGTCAGAGGTTCCCAACTGCTTCAAAAGGGCAATAATCATACCAGAGCTGAAGAAGAGCAGGGAGAGCTGCCTTAATGACTATCGCCCAGTTGCACTCACATCTACTGTGATAAAAGTGCTTTGAGAGGTTGGTCATGACCATAATCAACTCCTGCCTAAACAAGAACCTGGCCCCACTGCAATTTGCCCATCACAATAGGTCTTGTAGTCTTTCACTAACAAGGTATGATTTGGGTTGTGTAGAACATTTCAAGGATATGATGATTGTAGGAAACTAGCTATCAAGAACCTGATGGTGAGGGACTTCAGCCCCTGTACCTCCTACCCAATGGCAGCAAAGATTTGACCCAGATTTTCCGAATCGCCAAAGATAGATGCCATCTTCTTGAGGTACCTTCTGTACATATTTCTTATGCCATCATGCCAGCAATAATGTTTCTACTTGTATTACTCCAATTACTCCCATCTCCCATTTCACAAACTTCCTTTTTGTTTTCTCTGCCTCCACCTCATTAACCGAAACCTAAAGCTAGTGTCATTACTAACTTTCCTGGTTTGGATGAAAAGTACAAATAACAGCTAGGTTTCTCTGTCTCTGAAGATGCTACCATAATCCAATGTTTTACTTCACCAATAATCAGAGTACTGGCAGAGCAGAGAAAAATTTCAGAGACTATTTCAATTTATCTTCTATATTACTATATTTAATGCAACGGATCTACAGTCTAAATATCTGCCACAGCTGCCTCTAAACTCTAGAAATCAGAGATTAATTAGTGCTAAGTGCTGTTCATGTGTTCTGCCTATGACAATGTGGGTTTTTTCTGGGCTCTCCAGTTCCCTCCCAAGTTGGGAAAGGCTCTTTACTGTCTGGCAACTAGTAGTAAAGAAGTAATAAGAAAGTATGGAGAATAAAATGAAATTAGTATAAGATCAGTATGAATGGGAACTCAAATGGGTCAAAATGGACCATGGACCATTTATTGGTTTATTGGTAACCTGAAAACATCCAAAATGTGAATGATTTTACGATTCATGCTGAAGTGAATCACAAGTCCAATTAAGCAGTTTTGTGAACTTCCATTTTAATTTTAAGCCATTGTTAGATGGTTTGATGGTGTGTAGAAAGCAGTGTGGTAAGTACCAAGTATAGCAGCTTCATATTAGCATTTCCGCCCTGGGAAAAATTCTCTGGCTGTCCGCTTTATCGGTGCCTCTTATCATCAGAACCTAGGCGTCCCTCTGCAACTGAATCCTCAGCTTCTTAACTAGAAGATCACAATCTGTGCAGACTGGAAATAACATCTCCACCTCACTGACAATTAATACTGGTGCTCCACGGGCATGTGTGCTTAGCCCACTGCTCTACTCTCTCCACACTCATGACCGTGTGGCTAGGCACAGCTCAAACAGCATCTATAAATTTGCTGATGATACAACTGTTGTTGGCAGAATTTCAGATGGTGATGAAAGGGCATAGAGGAGCAAGATATACCAGTTGATGGAGTGGCATTGCAGCAACAACCTTGCACTCAATGTCAGCAAGACCAAAGAGATGATCGTGGACTTCAGGAAGGGTAAGACAAGGGAACACACATCAATCCTCATAGAAGGATCACAGCTGGAGAGAGGGAGCAATTTCAAGTTCCTTGGTGACAAAATTTCTGAGGACCTAACCTCTGAGTCTGAGGCCTCCATCAGTCAGAGTTGACCATGGATATTGCATCCTAGCTCTCTAAATATGCAAGTGGGGGCGATACGATATGGAGAGCAAGCTGTTGCACATGTAGCAAACTCCCCCTCTCCATGCATCTGATGAACCCAAAGGATTGGCAGAGACCAACAGAGTTTGGTACCAGCTGAGTAGCAGGAGTTGCCAGTCAACGTTGAACTCAATGTACCACTACCTTAGGGACTCCAGCTCCGGATTTTTCCCCTCAGGGTTACTCTCGAGACCTTCCCTATGACTGGATATAGCCGCAAGGCAGCAGAAGTTTGAGATGCCTGTCCCCATTACCACCCCTGGCTACAACAACCTTAAGGAACCGGACCTGACCTGGATGCAACATATTGATGCAGCTATAAAGAAGGCATGACAGCAGCTATATTTCATTAGGAGTTTTAGATTTGGTTTGTCAACTAAAAACTCAAAAATTTCTACAAATGTAGTGTGGAAAGCATCCTGACTGGCTGCATCACAGTCTGGTATGGTGGAGGGGGGGCGGGGGTGGAGAGAACTACCGTACAGGATTGAAGTAAGTTGTAGAAAGCTGTAAAATTCGTCAGCTCCATCATGGGTACTAGCCTCCATAATGTTTAACACGTCTTCAAGGAGCAGTGCCTCAGGAAGGCAGTGTCCGTCATTAAAGAGCCCCACCACCCTGGATGTGCCCACTCCTCGTTGTTACCATCTGGAAAAAGGTACAGGAACAGCTTCTTCTCTTCTGCCATCTGATTTCTAAATGGACACTGAACCCATGAACACAACCTCACCACTTATTTTTTATTTCTCTTATTTTGCACTACCTACTTTAACTTAACTTTTTAATAGACATACATATACTTAATGTAACTCAATATTTTTCTTTATATTTATCATATATTTCATTGCACTGCTGCCATAAAGTTAATAAATTTCATGACGTATGCCGGCGATATTAAATCTGAATCTTATTTTGTACACCTCGATAATGTCACCTCTCATCATCCTCCTCTCCAAAGAGAAAAACTCTAGCTTGCTCTTTAGACATACTCTCTAATCCAGGTAGCACCATGGTAAATCTCTGCCTTCTCTCTAAAGCTTCTATATCCTTCCTATAATGAGAAGATCAGAGTATGGTCTAAACAGTTTTATAAACCTGCAAAATTACTTCACAGCTCTTGAACTCAGTTCCCTGACAAATGAAGGCCAACAATCCATAAGCCTTCTTAAACACATTATCAATTTGCACCAAAAATTTGAGGGATCTATGGTCTTGAAATCCAAGAGCCCTCTGTTCCTTCACACTATTAAGAATTCTGTCATTGACACTGTGTTCTGCCTTCAAATTCAATCTTCCAAAGTAAATCACTCAATCAAGCTTGTGAGGCAGGATCTGCCACTCAAATTCACAGTCGACGTTTTGGGCCAAGACACTTCAGCACGACTGGAGAAAAAAAAGTCGAGTAGAGTTAACAAGTGGTGGGAGGGGAGCGAAGGGAGAAACACAAGGTAATAGGTGAAACCGAGATGGAGGAGTGGTGAAGTAGAGAGTTGGAAGTTGATTGGTGAAAGAAATATAGGGCTGGAGAAGGGGGATTCCAATCAGAGTGGATAGAAGCCATGGAAGAAAGAAAAGGTGGGAGGAGCACCAGTGGGAGACAATGGGCAGGCAAGGAGATAAGGTGAGACAGGGAATAGGGGATGAGGAATGGTGAAGAGTGGGGGCCATTACCAGAAGTTCGAGAAATCAACATTCACGCCATCAGGTTGGCTAACCAGATGGAATACAAGGTGGTGTTCCTCCAACCTGAGCGTGGCCTCATTGCAACAATGGAGCAGGCCATGGATAGACATATCAGAATGGGAATGGGAAATGGAATTAAGATGGATAGCCACTGGGAAATCCTGCTTTTGCTAGCGGATGGAGCTTAAGTGCTCGCGAAGCAATCTCCCAATCCCTGCCGACTCTCCCATCTTATTTTTCTTCCACGGTCTTCTACCCTCTCCTATCAGATTCTCCCTTCTCCAGCCCTGTATCTCTTTCACCAGTCACCTTCCCAGCTCTTTACTTCACTCCTCCCCCTCCTGGTTTCACCTATCACCTTGTGTTTCTCCCTCCCCTCCCCCCACCCTTTAACTCTACTCAACTTTTTTTTTCTTCAGCCCTGCTGAAGGGTCTTGGCCCGAAACGTCGACTGTATTCCCCCTCCCCCCATAGATGCTGCCTGGCCTGCTGAGTTCCTACAGCATTTTGTGTATTGCTCCACTACCTCTAAGCATGGTTAAACAACAAAGTGAAGTAACAAGTTATTTCTGAGCCTTATCTGTGTGGAAGCCAAATAAAGTTTTATCATAAATTAAGTTAAGCACCGAAGGGCTACACAAAAAAAATGTAAGTGACATACTGGTATCTGCTACATTAAATGTTTATCTTGAGAAACAGACTGCAAAACTGCTGCAGGAAAGTACAATTTATTTGCAGTTAATAGAAAAGATGTTGTTCCTAAGCAAACTTAATAATGCAGAGGAAGAAGTTCACTTTTGCCGCCACATTCACAGGAACACACTTCCTGGAAAAGATGAATTAATAGCATGAGACAGCTAACGTTGGATTTATTGACCATAACATAAGAGCCCTGAGGGAAGTTAGTGTGGATTGATACCTGGAAATATGATGTTGTAGCTTTTGGATTGATACCCGGAAATATGATGTTGTAGCTATTAGTGAAACATGGTTGCAGGAGGGGTGTGATTGGCAATTAAATATTCCAGGATTTTGTTGCTTCAGGTGTGATAGAATAGGAGGGGCAAGAGGGGCAGGTGTTGCATTGCTTGTCAATGAAAATATAACAGCGGTGCTCTGGCAGGACAGATTAGTGGACTCGTCTAGGGAGGCTATTTGGGTGGAATTGAGCAACGGGAAAGGTGTAGTGATGCTTATAGGTACTATAGACCACCTAATGGGGACTGAGAATTGGAGGAGCAAATTTGTAAGGAGATAGCAGATATTTGTAGTAAGCAGAAGGTTGTGATTGTGGGAGGTTTTAATTTTCCACACATAGACTGGGAAGCCCATTCTGTAAAAGGGCTGGATGGTTTAGAGTTTGTCAAATGTGTGCAGGATAGTTTTTTTGCAGCAATACATAGAGGTACCAACTAGAGAAGGGGCAGTGTTGGATCTCCTGTTAGGGAATGAGATAGGGCAGGTGACAGAGGTATGTGTTGGGGAGCACTTCGGGTCCAGTGATCACAATACCATTAGTTTTAATATAACTATGGAGAAGGATAGGACTGGACCCAGGGTTGAGATTTTTGATTGGAGAAAGGCTAACTTTGAGGAGATGTGAAAGGATTTAGGAGGAGTGGATTGGGAGAATTTGTTTTATGGGAAGGATGTAATAGAGAAATGGAGGTCATTTAAAGGTGAAATTTTGAGGGTACAGGATCTTTATGTTCCTGTTAGGTTGAAAGGAAAGGTTAAAAGTTTGAGAGAGCCATGGTTTTCAAGGGTTATTGGAAACTTGGTTCGGAAAAAAGAGAGGGATCTACAATAAATATAGGCAGCTTCGAGTTAATGAGGTGCTCGAGGAATATAAAGAATGTAAAAAGAATCTTAAGAAATTAGAACAGCTGAAAGAAGATACGAGGCTGCTTTGGCAAGTAAGGTGAAAATAAATCCAAAGGGTTTCTACAGTTATATTACTAGCAAAAAGATAGTGAGGGATAAAATTGGTCCCTTAGAGAATCAGAGTGGATGGCTATGTGCGGAGCCAAAAGAGATGGGGGAGATTTTGACCAATTTCTTTTCTTCGGTATTCACTAAGGAGAAGGATATTGAATTGTGTAAGGTAAAGGAAACAAGAAGGGTAGTTGTGGAAAGTATGACGATTAAAGAAGTATTGGCGCTTTTAAGGAATATAAAAGTGGATAAATCTCCAAGTCCAGACAAGATATTCCCTAGGACCTTGAGGGAAGTTAGTGTGGAAATAGCAGGGACTCTGACAGAAATATTTCAAAAGTCATTATAAACAGAGATGGTGCCAGAGGATTGGTGTATTGCTCATGTTGTTCCATTGTTTAAAAAGGGTTCTAAGAGTAAACCTAGCAATTATCGGCCTGTGAGTTTGACATCAGTGGTGGGTAAACATAGTCATAGTCATACTTTATTGATCCCGAGGGAAGTTGGGTTTCGTTACAATTGTACCAAACAAGAATAGAGTATAAATATAGCAATATAAAACCATAAATAATTAAATAATATGTAAATTATGCCAGATGGAAATAAGTCCAGGACCAGCCTATTGGCTCAGGGTGTCTGACCCTCCAAGGGAGGAATTGTAAAGTTTGATGGCCACAGGCAGGAATGACTTCCTTTGACGCTCAGTGTTGCATCTCAGTGGAATGAGTCTCTGGCTGAATGTACTCCTGTGCCTAACCATAACATTATATAGTGGACGGGAGACACTGTCCAAGATGGCATGCAACTTGGACAGCATCCTCTTTTCAGACACCACCATCAGAGAGTCCAGTTCCATCCCCACAACATCACTGGCCTTACAAATGAGTTTGTTGAGTTTGTTGGTGTCTGCTACCCTCAGCCTGCTGTCCCAGCACACAACAGCAAACATGATAGCACTGGCCACCACAGACTCATAGAACATCCTCAGCATCGTCCGACAGATGTTAAAGGACCTCAGTCTCCTCAGGAAATAGAGACGGCTCTGACCCTTCTTGTAGACAGCCTCAGTGTTCTTTGACCAGTCCAGTTTATTGTCAATTTGTATCTCCAGGTATTTGTACTCCTCCACCATGTCCACATTGACCCCCTGGATGGAAACAGGGGTCACCGGTGCCTTAGCCCTCCTCAGGTCCACCACCAGCTCCTTAGTCTTTTTCACATTAAGCTGCAGATAATTCTGCTCACACCATGTGACAAAGTTTCCTACCGTAGCCCTGTACTCAGCCTCATCTCCCCTGCTGATGCATCCAACTATGGCAGAGGTGTAAATGGTGAAGAGAAAGGGAGACAAGACAGTCCCCTGTGGAGCCCCAGTGCTGCTGATCACTCTGTCGGACACACAGTGTTGCAAGCACACGTACTGTGGTCTGCCAGTCAGGTAATCAAGAATCCATGACATCAGGAAAGCATCCACCTGTATCGCTGTCAGCTTCTCCCCCAGCAGAGCAGGGCGGATGGTGTTGAACGCACTGGAGAAGTCAAAAAACAAGACCCACAGTGCTCGCTGGCTTGTCCAGGTGGGCGTAGACACAGTTCAGCAGGTAGACGATAGCATCCTCAACTCCTAGTCGGGGCTGGTAGGTGAACTGGAGGGCTAACCATAGGCCAGAGCAGCTCCAGAACAAGTCTCTCCAGGGTCTTCATGATGTGGGAGGTCAATGCCACCGGTCTGTAGTCATTGAGGCCACTGGAGCACGGCGTCTTCAGCACAGGGACGAGGCAGGATGTCTTCCACAGCATAGGAACCCTCTGGAGACTCAGGCTCAGGTTGAAGACATGGTGAAGTACTCCACATAGCTGAGGGCACAGGCTTTGAGCACCCTGGTGCTGACACCATCCGGGCCTGTAGCCTTGCTTGGGTGGAGACTACGTGTGAAGCCCACCATGGCGGTTTCGTGTGGGGGGAGGGGTATAGTCATGAGAGCAGTGTGGGGGACTGTGAGGAAGGGTAGGAGGGGAGAGTGGAATATGTGTTGGTTGGGGGCCGACAACAGATGAATCATGTGGGGGATGGGCAGGGGCCACAATGTCAAATCTGTTAAAGAACAGGTTAAGTTTGTTGGCTCTGTCCACACTGCCTTCAGCTCCTCTGCTGCTAGTTTGCCGGAACCCAGTGATGGTCCTCGTCCCACTCCAGACCTCTCTCATGTTGTTCTGCTGGAGTTTCCACTCAAGCTTCCTCCTATACCTGTCTTTAGCCTCCCTGATCCTGGCTTTCAGGTCCCTCTGTATTGCCCACAGCTCCTCCCTAGTTCCATCTCTAAACACCTTCTTTTTAGCGTTCAGGATGTCCTTAATGTCCTTTGTTACCCATGGCTTGTTATTTGAATAACAAAGGACAGTAAATTGATGGGAAGTATTCTTAGAGATGGTATATATAGTTATCTGGAGGGACAGGGTCTGATTAGGAACAGTCAACATGGATTTGGGCGTGAAAGGTCATGTTTGACAAATCTTACTGAATTTTTTGATGAGGTTACTAGGAAAGTTGACTAGGGTAAAGCGGTGGATGTTGTCTATATGGATTTCAGTAAGGCCTTTGACAAGGTTCCACACGGAAGGTTAGTTAGGAAGGTTCAATCGTTAGGCATTAATATCGAAGTAGTAAAATGGATTCAGCAGTGGCTGGATGGGAGAGGCCAGAGAGTAGTGGTGGATTACTGTGTGTCAGATTGGAGGACGGTGTCCAGTGGTGTGCCTCAGGGATCTGTACTGGGTCCAATGTTGTTTGTCATATATATTAATGATCTGGATGATGGGGTGGTAAATTGGATTAGTAAGTATACAGATGATACTAAGATAGGTGACGTTGTGGATAATGAAGTAGGTTTTCAAAGCTTGCAGAGAGATTTAGGCCAGTTAGAAGAATGGGCTGAAAGATGGCAGATGGAGTTTAATGCTGAAAAATGTGAGGTGCTATATTTTGGTAGGACTAATCAAAATAGGACATACATGGTAAATGGTAGGGCACTGAAGAATGCAGTAGAACAGAGGGATCTAGGAATAATGGTGCATAGTTCCCTGAAGGTGGAATCTCATGTGGATAGGGTGGTGAAGAAAGCTTTTGGTATGCTGGCCTTAATCAGAGTATTGAGTATAGGAGTTAGGATGTAATGTTGAAATTGTATAAGGCATCGGTAAGGCCAAATTTGGAGTACTGTGTACAGTTCTGGTCACCGATGTACAGGAAAGATGTCAATAAAATTGAGAGAGCACAGAGGAGATTTACTAGAATGTTGCCTGGGTTTCATCTCCTAAGTTACAGAGAAAGGTTGAACAAGTTGGGTCTTTATTCTTTGGAGCGTGGAAGGTTGAGGGGGGACTTGATAGAGGTATTTAAAACTATGAGGGGAATAGATAGAGTGGACGTGGATAGGCTTTTTCCATTGAGAGTCGGGGAGATTCAAACAAGAGGACATGAGTTGAGAGTTAAAGGCCAAAAGTTTAGAGATAACATGAGGGGGAACTTCTTTACTCAGAGAGTGGTAGCTGTGTGGAACGAGCTTCCAACAGAAGTGGTTGAGGCAGGTTCGTTGTTGTCGTCTAAAGTTAAATTGGACAGCTATATGGACAGGAAAGGAATGGAGGGTTATGGGCCGAGTGCAGGTCGGTGGGACTAGGTGAGAGTAAGAGTTCGGCACAGACTAGAAGGGCTGAGATGGCCTGTTTCCATGCTGTAATTGTTATATGGTTATAAATAGGAGCAGCAGTTGGCCATCTGGCCCATCGAGCTTGCTCTGCCGTTCAATAAGATCATGACTAATCTGGCCATGGACTCATCTCCACCTACTTGCCTTTTCCCCATAACCTTTAATTCCCCTACTATGCAAAAATATATCCAACCTTGTCTTAAACATATTTATGATGTAGCACCCACTACTTCATTCGGCAGAGAAATTCACAGATTCACCACTCTCTGCGAAAAGCAGTTCCTCCTCATCTCCACCCTAAATTTACTCCCCCAAATCTTGAGGTTTTATCCCCTAGTTCTAGTCTCACTGACCAGTGGAAACAACTTCCCTGCTTCTACCTTATCTACCCCTTTCATAATTTTGTTTCTATAAGAGCTCCTCTCATTCTTCTGAATTCCAGCGAGTATAGTCCAGATGACTCAATCTCTCCTCATAGTCTAACCCCCTCATCCCTGGAATCAACCAGGCGAACCTCCTCTGCACCGCCTCCAAAGTCAGTACATCTTTCTTCAAGTAAGGAGACCAGAACTGTACGCATGTGCAGCTCACCAGTACCCTGTACAGCTGCAGCATAACCTCCCTGCTCTAAAATTCAATCCCCCGCCAACATTCCATTTGTCTTCTTGATGGCCTGCTGCACCTGCAAACAATCTTTTGTAATTCATGCACAAGCATTCTCAAGTCCCTCCGCACAACAGCATGCTGCAATTTTTTAACCATTTAAATTATAATCTGCTCTTTCATTTTCCCTTCCTGCAATCGTGCAATGTGCAAACACAACTGACACATTAGAGCTTAAATGACTCTTATGGCCAAGATTGTTCACTCTAGTCTGCTACAGGGAGCAAAAGGACTTGTCCATTCTTTACAGAAGTAACAAATAGATTGCTAAGGAAAGACTGGAGTGCAGTTCAATAATCAAAGTTCAAAGTAAAAACTATCAGAGTATATTACATGTCACCACATACAGCCTGAGATTCTTCTTCTGCGGGCATACTTAGCAAATCTGTATGTAGCCCCCCGGCCAGCCTCAGGGTCGCTCAGCTCCCTGTCGTCCTGGGAAACAGCCCTCGGCCCCGCCAAACTGGGTAATTAGTTTGTGTGGATGCTGTGTGATGTACCCCACCCCGCCCAAATAACAGACAATACACCAGATACGATTAAATGATTTACAGTTTATAGATATTACTGGAACTATATAATTAATAGAGACTAAAATATAAAAAGAAAATAAAAGGCGCCACACTTATCAAAGTTCAATCTTTTCGTGCACAAACAGTTGGAGCTCAGGACCGTTCTTCTTCACCCTGTGACCCCTCGAACCACCTCGACCGGCTACCTGGGACCAACAACGGTGGTCAACCAGATGCTCCACACGAGTCCGTCTCCGTCTCCTCTCCTCGCCGAATGCCCCGCTCGGGGTCCGATCCTGTTAGCGGACTCACAGCACCTGGTCCATCCTCTGTCTCTCTCTCTCCCGCCTTCTCCCCCAAAACCCCACGCATACAATATCTTACAGGCACATCAAAACCATAACAACTATCCCAGTCGGTTCGTAACACCTTCTTATCAGTAACGCGATCCAAACAAACTGCTAGCGGGAGGACTTTCTCAGCAGTTAACATAACAAAGAAGTCCTTTCAATTATAACATAACAAAGAAGCCATTTTACTTAGACTACGCAGCGACAAAAAAGAAACCCCTTACATATAGAACAGTAACTGTAAACAGGATCTATAAACTGTAAACATCAGGAACTGAAAACTGTAAACAAATTGTGCAAATGCAAATAATAAATTAATAGCAATAAATAATAAGCATGAAATAACAAGAGAGTCCTTAAAGAGTGTAGTTATCCCCTTTTGTTCAAGAGCTTGATGACTGTTCTTGAATCTCATGGCACCTGTACCTTCTACATGATAGCAAGAGCAAGAAAAGAGCATGGCCTGGCTGGTGACGATCTTTGATGATGGATGCTGTTTTTCTACAGAAACATTTCATGTAGACATGCTCAATAGTTGGGAGGGCTTTACCTATGATATACTGGACCAAATCCACCTTTGGTAGGATTTTCCACTCAAAGGCACTGGTGTTCCCATACCAGGCCATAATGCAGCAAGTCAGCACACTTTCCACTACACATCTAAAGAAATTTGCCAAGGTTTTTAATGATATGCCAAATATCCACAAACTCCTGATGAAGTAGAGGCACTGTTGTGCTTTCTTCACAATTATATTTAAATGATGGGGTCAGGACAGGTCCTCTGGGATAGTGGCACTGAGAAATTTAATTCAATGAGGTAGAGGCGAAGAACTCTGTAGTACTGTGGTCTGCTGGAAAGCTGCAGGGCTCGCTCCTCCTGGAGGATTGTTACCATAAACATGGGGATACAGGCAACATTGAAAAGTGCCTCATACAAGGAGATAAATTATCACATTTAATGAATGAAGATAACTTGGAAAATTCCAAAACTTCGCAATAAGTAGCAAGTATTATTACAGCATGCACAGGATATGAATGACAGAAATAACAAAATGAAGACAACATTGTGAAGCAGATTATTGTGACAGGAAAGCACCTATGATCTGCTATAGATGATGGATGAAAAGATTGGCTCCATAGTTATGAACTTGTTAAAGACACCCATGATGAAAACGGCAGTGATAAAGAAGAACACAAGAACATTAGGGAAGACTTGGAAGAAAATTGGGAGATCAGTGCTTACAATGCTTACAGCATAAATGTTCCATAAATCACCAGAAGATAATAAGTATTTACCTTTTTCAAACAAAGCTTATTTGTGATCAAACTCCATTAGCAAGCTACTTTCTAATGAAGAAAAGTGTCAAGCATTTTTTTTTATTCATAACATCTTCTTATGTGCTCCCTTCCATCCCATTCAATGGGTTCTCAAGTGACTGATCGGATCCATCTGCTCTTCTATTTGTAGGCTAGGCATTTGAAATTTAGAAGTGGTTGCTTGGGAGGTAGTGCACACCTTATATAGGCAATAACTATATTTGGGGAAGAAGGGAGGGTTGCATTCCTAAATAAAGGCCATAATCATAATTTCCCATAAAGTGAAAACACTTATCTGCACATGTACCAAGAAGAGCTGGTTAGAAAAAAAATTTACTTTCTCCCCACATAAATTTTATAAGAGTTAATTTTTATTTCACATCTCAATTTTTTGGTAGTGATTTACAAACTCTGAAGACAAATTTCTGTTAACCTGCTGGATCAAGAGGGTCACCTGTACATCGCTAATATGCAAACCTAAGGCTCTCAATGCCACCCTGAATGTTCCTTTCTTTTGTTACTTTCAGATAGATTCCAAGGAATCATTGGGTACTATTGTTCGTTCCTCAGTGGCGTGGAACTTCAGGCTTTTGTACCGCCTGCCCAATGGTAACCATGAGAAGATGGCATGACCCAGCTGGTGGAAATCTTTGATGATAGAGGTTGCTTCCTATTAATGGGGCAATGGGAGGATTGGGGGTGGAGGGTGTAAAGAAGGGTTGTGTAGGGATGCATCTGTGATTTTTGGGTTCAATCCAATCCTCTCTGCTGCTCTCATACTCCAGTGCATTTGAGTTTCCTTACCAGGCCACGATACAACTGGTCAATATCCCCAGTAGTGAAGTCTTAATTACATCCAGCCCTGTTGGGTATGCCACATTGTTTAAGTGTGAAACATCAGACCACCAAAGCTTAATGAGGATTTGCAAAAACAATACCATCAACTCACATCTATAATCCAAATGTATCCATAATCCAAATGTTGTGTGATCTTGAGCAATTTACGCTGGACATCACATTATACAGATAAATATCAGGAATAACCATCATTCCAATTCCTACGTCTATCACTTATATAATATCTCTAAAACATTATGATGCCTCATTGCACAAAATATAAGCCTTATCAAACTACGGCAGTCACACAAGTAGTATTAGATCAGGCAGCTAAAAGTTCAGGCAGAGATTTAACAGAACATACAAGTCCTCCCAGATTACAGCAAAGTTCTGTCCCCATCCCAAACAGTTTACAAATCAGAAACACAGCTACAAACCGACAGCCAAATAGCTACCACCAGTCTCCTAAAAGCTCATTTTTATGAATGGGCTGTATATAAGTTGGGTGTTAGTAAACTGAAAGGGACCTGCATGCAAAAAGAGACAGGAAGGAAAGTGAATTCCAGAGCCCTTGGGACTAGGCAGCTAAATCCATGGCCATCAATGCAGAACCAAATAAAGAGAGACAAGACACTGAAGATGCTGGAATCCGGAATAACAAACAATCTGCGGGAAAAAAACTCAGCAAATCAAGGAGCATCTGTTGACAGGAGAGGTGGGTGGGATGGTTGCCGAAGGATTGGGGTGGAGAGGGAAGATCCCCAGTATAAAGGGAAATGGTGTGTTGAGGTGGGACCAGTCAGTGATTGAGGGATAGGGGCAGGTATATGAAAGATGGAAACAGACAAAAAAAAAAGGAGGCAAATGGAGCCAGATTGAGGGGGAGAGGTGGGGTGGGGGGAGGGGAGGGTGAAGCGGTGAACAGCTAGGAGGAGGAAAAGCAGGAACATGAAAGCAACCAGTGCTGGAATCTGACAAGCAGCAAAGGTAATCACCTAAAGTCAGTCTCACAAACCTAGAGGAAAGAAAGCTCATCCTTTGAGGACAAACTGTCATATTAATCTGGTCAGATCACAGCTGTAATCAGGTTTGTAAATACACTCAGACCAAGTCACGATCCTGGCTCCTACCGCTATATCTTCTTATTTACATAGATGTTATCATCTAAAAACATTTCTGGTTTCCAAGGACAATGAATATTCTCCATAATTTTCCCAGCACCAGCCCTTCCAATATTCTAATACTATAAAACCATCATTTGTGCTTTTGCTAGCTTTGGACTTGGATTTTAATTTTATCTAACTTCCCATCATAAAACTGAAGATTTCCAAAACTCAGCTGCCAAATTCTATCTAATATCAGGTTTTACTGAACCATCATTCATGTACCCACTGACTTCCATCCAAAAACACAACATTCTCACTGCCCGCAAATCCTCAGCCTTTATCGCAAGCAAAATTCTCTGGGTCCTTACCTCTCCCCATCTCTGTAACACAGCCCAAGCCTAAAACCTTCCTACATATTTACCCTCCTTCCATTGTAGTCTGTTGCATATTTGCCACTGTAGATCACACTGTTGTGGGCAATCTTAGCTCCAGAATTCCCTCCCAAAACCTCTCCACCCCTGAAGCTCCTTAAAAATTACCTCTACCTGTCTTTTATCTTAAGATGTTTGGAATGATCAGAAAATTAGGCAGCACTTTAGCGAGAGAAACTAAGTTTAATATTTCCAATCCAGCAATGGTTCTGGTGAAAGATAATCCTACTTTTCTTCTCAAATGGATTTCCTGTATTTTCCTGTTTCCCTTCAATTTCCTGGATTTGCTGCATTTTTGTTTACAAACTTGCATATCATTTAACATGGCAGCATATTTTATTTTACAATTCTCATCCAAAATACTTTGAAAAATTTTACTACAAGAGGGGTGCTATATAAATGAAAGTGGCTGCTAATTACATACTTGGAGTTACATACTTTAACTATTCAAACAACTCATCTGGGATCATAAGAGATTACTTTAGCTATACCACCAAGAAAACCTACTTGTCATAGTTACAGAACTCAGTCCTGTAGGATGCAATTTAGAAATATTACCAGTGGTCTAATACCCTGAAAACAGTATGTTTACAAATAAGATTCTAATCTTGTCATTGTTTCTCAAACTTGTCTCCCTGGACTGGCCAAGAGTTGGCAGAATGTAACAACTGTTTGAATAAGATCCTGACCACAATATCTGAAGGGACTTCATCCAAAAGCATACAGAGAAATTAGAAATATCAGCCTGAATCAATGAATCTGCAAGTTTAACAAATGATCTAATTGCAAAACTAAAATGCTCCAGATATCAAAATTTATGTCACACCAACTGGACAATCTTCACTCAAAACAGTTTTCCTTGCCTCTCTATTTGCTGAAATGCCTTGCATTAGCAGTGCCAGCATTCCAAACACCACCCCAAAATAATATGAGCATTAAACACATTTACACAGTCAGTTGGTACCATTCTCCTCTCTAAGGAAGGAACGTGTGTTCAATTAGAATAATTTGTGTAAATTGTCTAGGCTGACACTCCAATGCAATGAGGTAGAAGAGCAAAGAATGGTGTCAACATTTGTATGAAACGTTATACTAAACTCTCATTTGTTTCCTTAAGTGGATCTAATAGGTCTCATGATAATATTTCAAAGAGGAATAGCAGTCTTCCTCAGTGTTCTTTTCAAAAACACCCATCCCATTCCTCATCATTAATACAAATTATTTGCTCGTTGTTGGTTACAATCACAAATTTTACTACACTTCAAAAGAACTGCAAAATATTGAGGGACAAACATATTGAGAAGGCAACTGGTATCTTTATTGCCCTGGGTCAAAATGTTTAATACTAGAGGACCTGCACTTGGGGTGAGAGGAGGAAAACGATCAAAAAAGATGTGCAGGCTAAGTTCTTTATCTTCCCCCCACAGACTGCTGGGTCCTTGGCATGCACTACCAAGGGCGGTGTTGCTGGTGGTAGATACATCAGAGGAATTTATGAGGCTGCTAGACAGACACATGAATATACAAAGAATGGAAGATTATGGACCAAGTGCAGGCGTAAGGAATCGTATAAGGGCTATAAAGAATAGTAAAGAATAGTAAATTAAAGAGGCTAGGCGAGAGGAGGTTAGTTCACAACAGAGGGATGGGAACCAGTGCAGAGAGACAGAGGGGTGTAAAGTGCAGGTAGAAGCAAAAAGTAGTAAGGAGAAAAGTAAAAGTGGCAGGCTGACAAATCCAGGGCAAGCATCAAAAAGGGCCACTTTTCAACATGATTGTATAAGGGCTAAGAGAGTTGTAAAAAAGCGCCTGAAGGCTTTATGTGTCAATGCAAGGAGCATTTGTAACAGTGTATGAATTGAAAGTACAGATTGTTATTAATGATTATGATATAGTTGGGATCACAGAGACATGGCTCCAGGGTGACCAAGGATGGGAGCTCAACATTCAGGGATATTCAATATTCAGGAGGGATAGAAACATAGACATAGAAAATAGGTGCAGGAGTAGGCCATTCGGCCCATCGAGCCTGTACCGCCATTTATTATGATCATGGCTGATCATCCAACTCAGAACCCCGCCCCAGCCTTCCCTCCATACCTCCTGATCCCCCTAGCCACAAGGGCCATATCTAACTCCCTCTTAAATATAGCCAATGAACTAGCCTCAACTGTTTCCTGTGGCAGAAAATTCCACAGATTCACCACTCTCTGTGTGAAGAAGTTTTTCCTAATCTCAGTCCTAAAAGGCTTCCCCTTTATCCTCAAACTGTGACCCCTTGTTCTGGACTTCCCCAACATCGGGAACAATCTTCCTGCATCTAGCCTGTCCAATCCCTTTAGGATTTTATACGTTTCAATCAGATCCCCCCTCAATCTTCTAAATTCCAACGAGTACAAGCCCAGTTCATCCAGTCTTTCTTCATATGAAGTCCTGCCATCCCAGGAATCAATCTGGTGAACCTTCTTTGTACTCCCTCTATGGCAAGGATGTCTTTCCTCAGATTAAGGGACCAAAACTGCACACAATACTCCAGGTGTGGTCTCACCAAGGCCTTATACAACTGCAGGATAGACATGAAAGAAAAGGAGGTGGGGTGGCGTTGCTGGTTAAAGATGAGATTAATGCAATAGAAAGGAAGGACATAAGCCGGGAAGATGTGGAATCGATATGGGTAGAGCTGCATAACACTAAGAGGCAGAAAACACTGGTGGGAGTTGTGTACAGGCCACCTAACAGTAGTAGTGAGGTCGAGGATGGTATTAAACAGGAAATTAGAAATGTGTGCAATAAAGGAACAGCAGTTATAATGGGTGACTTCAATCTACATGTAGATTGGGTGAACCAAATTGATAAAGGTGCTGAGGAAGAGGATTTCTTGGAATGTACGCGGAATGGTTTTTTTGAACCAACATGTCGAGGAACCAACTAGAGAACAGGCTATTCTAGACTGGGTTTTGAGCAATGAGGAAGAGTTAATTAGCAATCTTGTTGTGAGAGGCCCCTTGGGTAAGAGTGACCATAATATGGTGGAATTCTTCACTAAGATGGAGAGTGACATAGTTAATTCAAAAACAAAGGTTCTGAACTTAAAGAGGGGTAACTTTGAAGGTATGAGACGTGAATTAGCTAAGATAGACTGGCAAATGACACTTAAAGGATTGACAGTGGATATGCAATGGCAAGCATTTAAAGATTGCATGGATGAACTACAACAATTGTTCAGCCCAGTTTGGCAAAAGAATAAATCAAGGAAGGTAGTGCACCCATGGCTGACGAGAAATTAGGGATAGTATCAATTCCAAAGAAGAAGCATACAAATTAGCCAGAAAAAGTAGCTCACCTGAGGACTGGGAGAAATTCAGAGTTCAGCAGAGGAGGACAAAGGGCTTAATTAGGAAGGGGAAAAAAGATTATGAGAGAAAACTGGCAGGGAACATAAAAACGGACTGTAAAAGCTTTTATAGATATGTAAAAAGGAAAAGACTGGTAAAGACAAATGTAGGTCCCCTACAGACAAAAAACAGGTGAATTGATTATGGGGAGCAATGACATGGCAGACCAATTGAATAATTACTTTGGTTCTGTCTTCACTAAGGAGGACATAAATAACCTTCCAGAAATAATAGGGGACAGAGGGTCCAGTGAGGTGGAGGAACTGAGCGAAATACATGTTAGTAGGGAAGTGGTGTTAGGTAAATTGAAGGGATTAAAGGCAGATAAATCCCCAGGGCCAGATGGTCTGCATCCCAGAGTGCTTAAGGAAGTAGCCCAAGAAATAGTGGATGCATTAGTGATAATTTTTCAAAACTCGTTAGATTCTGGACTAGTTCCTGAGGATTGGAGGGTGGCTAATGTAACCCCACTTTTTAAAAAAGGAGGAAGAGAGAAACCAGGGAACTATAGACCGGTTAGCCTAACGTCGGTGGTGGGGAAACTGCTGGAATCAGTTATCAAAGATGTGATAACAGCACATTTGAAAAGCGGTGAAATCATCGGACAAAGTCAGCATGGATTTGTGAAAGGAAAATCATGTCTGACGAATCTCATAGAATTTTTTGAGGATGTAACTAGTAGAGTGGATAGGGGAGAACCAGTGGATGTGGTATATTTGGATTTTCAAAAGGCTTTTGACAAGGTCCCACACAGGAGATTAGTGTGCAAACTTAAAGCACACGGTATTGGGGGTAAGGTATTGATGTGGATAGAGAATTGGTTAGCAGACAGGAAGCAAAGAGTGGGAATAAACGGGACCTTTTCACAATGGCAGGCAGTGACTAGTGGGGTACCGCAAGGCTCAGTGCTGGGACCCCAGTTGTTTACAAAATATATTAATGACTTGGATGAGGGAATTAAATGCAGCATCTCCAAGTTTGCGGATGACATGAAGCTGGGCGGCAGTGTTAGCTGTGAGGAGGATGCTAAGAGGATGCAGGGTGACTTGGATAGGTTGGGTGAGTGGGCAAATTCATGGCAGATGCAATTTAATGTGGATAAATGTGAAGTTATCCACTTTGGTGGCAAAAATAGGAAAACAAATTATTATCTGAAGGGTGGCCGATTAGGAAAAGGGGAGGTGCAACGAGACCTGGGTGTCATTATACACCAGTCATTGAAAGTGGGCATGCAGGTACAGCAGGCGGTGAAAAAGGCGAATGGTATGCTGGCATTTATAGCAAGAGGATTCAAGTGCAGGGAAGTACTACTGCAGTTGTACAATGCCTTGGTGAGACCACACCTGGAGTATTGTGTGCAGTTTTGGTCCCCTAAACTGAGGAAAGACATCCTTGCCATAGAGGGAGTACAAAGAAGGTTCACCAGATTGATTCCTGGGATGGCAGGATTTTCATATGATGAAAGACTGTATGAACTAGGCTTGTACTCGTTGGAATTTAGAAGATTGAGGGGGGATCTGATTGAAACGTATAAAATCCTAAAGGGATTGGACAGGCTAGATGCAGGAAGATTGTTCCCGATGTTGGGAAAGTCCAGAACGAGGGGTCACAGTTTGAGGATAAAGGGGAAGCCTTTTAGGACTGAGATTAGGAAAAACTTCTTCACACAGAGAGTGGTGAATCTGTGGAATTCTCTGCCACAGGAAACAGTTGAGGCCAGTTCATTGGCTATACTTAAGAGGGAGTTAGATATGGCCCTTGTGGCTAGGGGGATCAGGGGGTATGGAGGGAAGGCTGGTGCAGGGTTCTGAGTTGGATGATCAGCCATGATCATAATAAATGGCGGAGCAGGTTCGAAGGGCCGAATGGCCTACTCCTGCACCTATTTTCTATGTTTCTAACTTCTAAAGATATGCAGTGGAGAGTATACTAACTGGTTGCATCAATGGAATAGTTTACAAAAAGTGGTGGATACAGCCCAGTCCATTATGAGTTAAGCCCTCCCCACCATTGAGCACATCTGCAAGGAGTGCTGTTGCAGGAAAGCAGCATCCGACATCAAAGACCCCCAACATCCAGACCATGCTCTCTTCTCACTGCTGCCATCAGGAAGCAGGTACAACAGCCTCAGGTCCCACACCACCAGGTTCACGAAGTTATTTCCTCTCAACCATCAGGCCACTTGAATCAGAGGGGATAACTTCACTCACCTCAAAACTGAACTGGTTCAACAACCTATAGACTCACTTTCCAGGACTCTACACTTTCATGTGCTTGATATATCTTGTTTTATTTATTTATTGAGCTACAGCACAGAATAAACCCTTCCGGTCCTTCAAGCCACACTGCCCAGCAATTCCCCCAGAATTAATCCCAGCCTAATCACGGGACAATTTACAAAGACCAATAACTTACCAACCAGTACGTCTTTGGACTGCGGGAGGAAACCGAATCTCTCGGAGGAAACCCACATGGTCACATGAAGAATGTACAAACTCCTTACGGGCAATGGCCGGAATTAAACCCAGTTCACTGGTACTGTAAAGTGTTGTGCTATCCACTACACTATTGTGACACCTCTTATTTATTATTACTAATTTGTCTTTGTTCTTTTTGTATTTACAACATTTGTTGTTTTCTGCATATTTGTTGTTTGTCCATTTGTTGTGTGAGGATTTTCATTGATTCTATTTCCTTGCATTTATTGTGAATGCCCACAAGAAAGTCAATCTCAGGGTAGTATATGGCAACATATGTGGACTTTAATAATACATTTACTTTGAACTTTAATTAGGCATCATCAGCTCAGTACAACATCGTGGACTAAAGCGTTGCCTGTTCCTGTACTGTTGTATGTTCTACGAGGAGTTAAAACCAATGTGGAAAGCAACTAAAGATTTTTTTCTCTTTAACTAACATATTTATGCCATTCATTTGTCAGTGAGATCATCTGATAATATTCATCTGAGCAAACTTTTCCAGATGTGATCAGATATCAGGGTCTTACTTTTGGCTAAGATTTGATTATGCATCAAATACCACCAAGGTCATCATAGAACCATAGAAACTACAGCACAGAAACAGGCCTTTTTGGCTGTGCCGAACCATTTTCTGCCTAGTTCCACTGACCTGCACACAGACCATATCCCTCCATACACCTCCCATCCATGTATCTGTCCAATTTATTCTTAAATGTTAAAAAAGAACCCGCATTTACCACCTCGTCTGGCAGCTCATTCCACACTCCCACCACTCTCTGTGTGAAGAAGCCCCCTCTAATGTTCCCTTTAAACTTTAAACCCTGTATGTTCTACCTTGGTTTGTCCTTTCAACGTGCAATACCTCACACTTGTCTGTATTAAACTCCATCTGCCATTTTTCAGCCCATTTTTCCTGCTGGTCCAAGTCCCTCTGCAGGCTCTGAAAATCTTCCTCACTGTCTACTACACCTCCAATCTTTGTATCATCAGCAAATTTTCTGATCCAATTTACCACATTATCATCCAGATCATTGATATAGATGACAAATAAAAAACAATGGACCCAGCACTGATCCCTGTGGCACACCGCTAGTCACAGGCCTCCACTCGGAGAAGCAATTCTCTACTACCACTCTTTGGCTTCTTCCATTGAGCCAATGTCTAATCCAATTTACCACCTCTCCATGTATACCTAGCGACTGAATTTTCCTAACTAACCTCCCATGCGGGACCTTGTCGAAGACCTCACTGAAGTCCATGTAGACAATATCCTCTGCCTTCCCTTCATCCACTTTCCTGGTAACCTCCTCGAAAAACTCCAATAGATTGGTCAAACATGACCTACCACGCACAAAGCCATGTTGACTCTCCCTAATAAGTCCCTGTCTATCCAAATGTTTGTAGATTCTGTCTCTTAGTACTCCCTCCAATAACTTACCTACTACTGACGTTAAACTCACCGGCCTATAATTTCCCAGATTACTTTTCGATCCTTTTTTAAACAACGGAACAACATGAGCCACTCTCCAATCCTCCGGCACCTCACCTGTAGACAGCGACATTTTAAATATTTCTGCCAGGGCCCCTGCAATTTCAACACTAGTCTCCTTCAAGGTCCGAGGGAACACCCTGTCAGGTCCCGGGGATTTATCCACTTTAATTTTCCTCAAGACAGCAAGGACCTCCTCCTTTTCGATCTGTACAGTTTCCATGATCTCTCTACTTGTTTCCCTTAATTCCACAGACTTCATGCCAGTTTCCTTAGTAAATACAGACGCAAAAAACCTATTTAAGATCTCCCCCATTTCCTTTGGTTCCGCACATAGCCGACCACTCTGATCTTCAAGAGGACCAATTTTATCCCTTACAATCCTTTTGCTCTTAATATACCTGTAAAAGTTCTCTGAAGAAAGTCATAAAACTAAAACATTAATTTTATGACAGAAGAAATTCTGCAGATGCTGGAATTCCAGAGCAACATACACAAAATGCTGGAGGAACTCAGGTCAGGCAGCATCTATGGAGAGGAATAAAGAGTCAAAGTCTCGGGCTGAGCTCCTTCATAAGAACATTATTTTTTTCTCTACAGACTTTGCCTTTGCATCCTATAGCAGTAAATTCTATAAAAACACAAAATAGACATGCAGAATTAGCACTATATCACCCTTCAAATTTCATCTGTCCTGCAATGTTACCTTAAGACTGTTACTGTGTTCAAGCTCAATTTCCTGAAGATCCATATTGTCACATGGGTTCAAATTTCTGGTGATTTTCAGTGAACAAACTTAATGACCAACCATCCACAGTTCCCATTAAAGAATTTCAAGAATATACAATATGAAATCTTCCCCAGGGCATCTTGGCATGTCTCTTGTCAATCTCCTACAAAACCTCATGCATCCTTACAAGATCCTTCATCAATTCAGCGAGCTGCAACGGGATCCTAACATCAGCCACAGCTTTCTCGCCACCCTCCACCTTTTTCCGCCTTCTGAGGCTACCAGGTTCGCTCATCTCTCTCCATTCATCATTCCCTGACCCCTGGCACTTTCCCCCTGCACAGGAAGTACAACATTTCTTCTTGCACTGCCAGCCAGAGACCTCATTAACCCTCAAGGGGGAGGCAAAGATTCACATGCACCATACTCATCTACAGTGTCTATACTCATCCTGTGCTGCTGATTTGGCCTCCTCCTTTATATCAGTGAGAGAAAGCACAAACTGGGCGACTGATCTTCAGAGCACCTCACTCTGTCCACAACGGCCAACCCAAGCTCCCAGATACCAACCATTTTAACTCCTCTTCCCATACCAACTGGTCCATCCTCTCACTTCTCCAGTGCCAGGTTGAGCGAGGCTCAACATTTCATAGTCTGCTTAGTTAGTCTACAATCCAAAGGTGTGAGTAGTAAATTTTCCAATTTTAGGTAAACTTTAACCACTGTGTATCCCCTTACCTCCTTCCTTCCAATAACCTACAGTCCTCCAATTTTTTGTTCCTTTTCTCATACCACCCTCAATCCAATTTTGTCTATCTCCCCTCCTGGCTCTATCCATTTACTGTCCATACATTTTACTGTCCACAAGATCCCCTTATCAGGCAGTTCCATCTGCCCATCGTCTCTCCCCCTAATAGTTACCATTATCAATTTCCTTACTCATCGTATTCCAACACCTTCATCAAGTTCAGGAACAGTTATTACCCCTCAACCAAGAGACTCTTGAACCAGTGGGGATAACTTCACGTGCCCCATCACTGAACTGTTCCTATAACCTATGGGCTCACTATCAAGTTCTGTTCATCTTATGTTCTTGACATTTATTGCTTATTTATTATAATTACTTTTGTATTTGCAGTTTGTTGTCTTTTGCACACTGGTTGTTTGTCCTGTTGGGTATGGTCTTTCAATGATTTATGTTTTTGGATTTACTGAGTATGCCCACAAGTACTTTGATAATAAATTTACTTGGAACTCTGAACATTGGAAAGTGTAAAGCTGGACAAGCTGGATAAGCATTTTAATCCACCTTAATACCCTGTCTCTACCTTCACACTTGGCTCCAGCTACACGATTCTTTTAGAACCCTTGCCTGCTTCCACCGATCATCCACCTGCCTCTGTCACTCAACTCCACCCTTCCACCTTCCCCACCCAGCTCCATCTCCCATCCTTCACTTCTACTTGATTTACCAATCAACTATTTCCCTCTCCTTTCCAAATCCTGATGCAGTGTCTATTCAATGTCAACAATTTCTTTCGTAACAGTTCTTGACCCACTGAGTCCTCCAGCAGTTTTTTTTTTGGCCATGAGATCACCTCACACATTTCTAAATCCATACAAGTTCAGGCCAATCTTACTTAATCTCACCTTTCTGGAAACAACCTCATATTAAGAATAAAGTTACATTTGACAAGATATTTGAAAATCAAACTCAGACATTGTACTCTAAGTATAGTTTCTGTAAAACTGCAAATTCATAGCTTCAATACTTGTGTACACTAAACATCTTTCACTAAAGGTCAACATGATATTTGGCTTAACCTCACATTTTCCTTCTGACTTGAAGCTCATCTTGGATTTTTCTGTTTGGCTGGGCACATGCGGAAGTTGAGACCAGAAATGCAGCGTGTAGCTGGGTGTTACTTGTCAGTCAATGTGAATTAAGTCTGTAGAATGTGTCGAAATGTAAATGTTGCACAAGCAGGCTAACAACATAGAGATACTATAGGGGATACTGCTGGTTTCAATGATAACAAAACTTTCTCAATATCTGGAAGATGCTGACAAGAGCAAGATTGTAGATGAAGACATGTGGGACAAGGTACAATGGATCCTGAGGTGATTGCAGAGTAAATGTAGATATTGGTTAAAATAATGTAATGCCAGAAGCGTTGTTTGAATCATTTTGACCAAACTCATCCATGCTTGAGTGCCTTCATAAGCTAGTCTATTTGTCCACGTGTGGCTAATGTTTCTCTTAAGATTTCCTATCCATGAATCAGTCCAGATGTCTTTTAAATATTGTAAATTTACCTGCTTCTATCACTTCCTCTGTATCAGTTTGTTCCGTATCCCACCACTGTGTGTAAAAACTGCCCCTCAAGTCCTCTTTAAATCTTGCCCTTCTCAACTTAAAATTGTACCCTCTAGCCTTAGACTAGCCTGGGAAAAAAGCTGACTATCCACCTTATCTATGCCCCTCATTCAATAAAACTCTATAGAATTACCCTTCAGTCTATTTCACTCCCAGGAAAACAGTCCTAGTCTATCCAATCTCTCCATGCAACTCAAGCACTCCAGTCCTGTCAAAAACCTTCTGAATTTTTCTGTGCTCTTTCTAGTTTAATCACATGCTAGGTTGTAAATTGTTAAGAGGATTTGAAATTTTTGACATGTTTCCTACAACAACCAGAATTGCTCACAATATAAAAGGTAGCAAAGAATTTATTTGCAAATCCATTATTTGAGGGTCTGCCAAGGCCAGCATATATTGCCCATCTGAGGAATGAGGAGTTGAGGATATAAACAAAAATCATTTTGAAACTATGTAACCTCTGGCTAAAAGAATAATTGGGACTGAATAGGAACTTTTGAACTGAAGTAAACTCTGTCTTCAGCAGTTAGCAATATGTATGGCGTAAATCTAATACCCATCAGCTAGGTAGCACTACCCCTACTGTAAAGTATGGTGGAGGTAGCATCATGATATGGGGATGCCTTTCAGCAGCAAAGGCTGGAAATTTGGTCAGGAATGATGGAAAGGTGAATGCCACTAAATACATAGAGATCCTGGATTAAAACCTGTTGGTCTCTGCCAGAAAGCCTAAACTGGAGAGGAAGTTTATTATTCAGCAGGACAACAACCCAAAGCACACTGTCAGAGTAACCATGGAGTGGCTTCAAATGAAGAAAATTGATGTCTCTGAGTGGCCTAGTGAGAGTCCTGACCTTAACTTGATCAAACATCTCTGGCAAGACCTCAAGATTGCTGTCCAAGATTGCTCCCCAACTAACCTGGCACAGCTTCAGCAATTTTGCAAAGAGGAATGGGCAAATCTTGCTCCATCACATTGTTCAAAGCTAATAGAGACCTACCCAAAAAGATTACTGGCTGTAATAGCTGCAAAAGGTAGTTCAACTAAGTACTGAGCAAAGGGGGATGAATACTTTTCATCTGCTGACATTTGAGTTTTTGAATATTTAATTTTTCATGCTTTACAATTTTCCCAGCTTTTTGGGCTCTACTGTGAAAAAAGGAACAAGTGATTTTCAAATAAAAATTCTCTGTTAAATTGACCAAGAACCCTGGTTGTAATATTCATTTATATGAACAAAGGGTTGGGGACTGAATACCTTTTCAAGGCACTGTAACAGGTGTTACGAGAATACACATAAAATTAAGATGTTTGCTGGCCTGGGCTAGCATCAGTGGCATCAGCAGTTGGTCTGCCACCTGCCCTCAGGGGAAGGAGAGATAAGGAACAATGGAGCAGCGTCTGGAGATGTGTAATGAAGGGATGTGGGAGGAAGAGCTGTCTGGAGCGGCTCCCCCCTTTGAACCCTGAACTGTTTGAAGTGATGGACAGGCGATACCCCAGCAGGGGGATAAAAAGGGACAGGTTCGCTAAGACAGACACACACGCCACCCGAGGTAACGAGACCCTGGAAGCGGTGCGCCTCTCACGAGTGGTGAGAAGTACCGGACAACGCACAGGGTGGAAAGGTACGATCAGCGGGAACCCGGTGTGTGTCCGCCCTTGCCTGGGTGCCGGGTTCACTGCAGAGGATCGACCGCATCTGGAGGAGGGGTCACAGTCGGTGACCTCAGGTGACATCACCAAGGACCCGCCCAAAAGCTGTTTGTGAGCCATCTCGCTGGTCTGTGAGCCATCTTGCTGGTCTGTGAGTGAAGCCGTTCTGAATGATGAGTTGTTCCTATTCTATCTCTCTCTTCCCCCACGTTATCCACCGCCATGGCAACGATTACTGCGAACTGAACTACTAAACTGGACTGAACTTTGAGTCATTTTGAAATTGGTCATTTACCCCTAGACAACGATAGAGCTTGATTGATGCTGTTATCTTAATTCTGTGCACATGTGTGTTTACCATCACTGAACTGTTGCATTTATTATCCTTTCGATTACTGTGTTGCTTGTTTCTGTAATAAAACTTTCTTAGTTCTAGTACTCCAGACTCCAACTGAGTGATCCATTTCTGCTGGTTTGGCAACCCAGTTACGGGGTACGTAACACAGGTCATTCCAGAGAGCATTTTAAAAGCTACATTAGTGGATCTAAAAATGCACAAGGACAACAGTTTTCCTCTCCTGAAGGATGTTAGTAAAGTAGATAGAGTTTCCCAACAATCCAGTAGTTTTGCAATCATTATTAATGCTGTGGTGGAACTTGAATTTAGGATTGCTGGCAACACACATAAAAGTTGCTGGTGAACGCAGCAGGCCAGGCAGCATCTCTAGGATGAGGTACAGTCGACATTTCGGGCTGAGAACCTTCGTCAGGACTAACTGAAAGAAGAGCTAGTATTAGTCCTGATGAGGGGTCTCGGCCCGAAATGTCGACTATACCTCTTCCTAGAGATGCTGCCTGGCCTGCTGCGTTCACCAGCAACTTTTATGTGCGTTGCTTGAAATTCCAGCATCTGCAGATTTCCCCGTGTTTGCGTTTTAGGATTGCTGGTACAGGTTTCTGAATTACACGTCAGGTAATTTAACCACTATGCTTTTCACTAAAATTATTGCTTTATCTTCAACTAAAAAAAGTTGAGAGGAAAAAAGAGAACAAAAGATATAACAGATATAAAATAACTGGTAGAAATATTAAAAGAGAGATGAGAAATAATACACTCAGTTAAACAGTATTGTAGGTGCGCCTGAAGAGCAGCAATCCATGTGTATACAGGGAGGTGAGATTATGTTGACTATATTTATCCGATAGCATGTAAATTTTATGAATCCTCTAAAATAAAGACATGTTGGTCCTGGACAGTTCGAACCTGTCTTTTCTCTTTTAATGATCGGCCGAAATCTGACTGCAATAGGTATTAATTGATTTGCCTTATTATATTTCTGCACCATGGTCTTTTACTTCATGCACATTCAATTGCTACACTATGTTGCAGAATGATCAATCATATCACAAAGAAAATTCGACAGTAAACAATACAAGTCAAATGCCTTTAGATAAATCAAGTTTAAAATTTACGTATGCATTTACTATCATGCTAGATGACAGAAGACCACTTTACGTTTAAGCTTTTCAAAGCAATATGGGGAAAGAAAAAGAGGTTTATAAAGGGCAGTCCCATTTCGCAGCCCGCATTTCAGAACGCTGGCTGTATCTCACGTACTCTGTTGTATAAGGTTAAGGGAGGCACCGCGACCCCAGGGAAACACAAAAGCAGCAGCGAGGACCGGCAGACACCGCCAAACTAGCGCACACTGATCGCCCGGACAGCGGGGACGAGCTGCCTGCAGCTGTGTGTTTGTGGCTCACAGATAGGAAGGCCAACAATGACAGGAGCACACTAGCCGGTCCCTTTCGTGGGGACCGCTCCGGGCCCGGCAACGCTGGTCTTCGCCTGAACGAAGACGGCTGGCGCCGAGCTGAGGAGCAGGGAACGGCACGGCTCTCCTCCCCAGACCACCCCCGTTCTGTCCCTTCCCGCAACCTCACCTCCATAGCTCCTGTTGATCCCGTGGCCAGCAGTTAAGATCAGCACGAAGCTGATGGCGAGCAGCTTGGCGTTCTTGATGTTGAAGTGTTGATTAATCTCCCGCCTGCCCATCGCATAGGCCTGCGCCGCCATCTTGGCTCCTCCATGACAACCAAGTGCTAGCCGAGCTCTTACAGAAGCTGGAACAAGAGAGCCGAAGAGGCGGGACCTGAGTATATCAGAGGGGAGGAGCCGAGGGAGCGGGGGTTACACCGAACTGAAGGATAGATAGAAGGGATAGAGCTGGGGCGGTGACACATTGAATTTAAAGGATTCGGCTGGGGCAGGGGCTTGTCCCCACCTTATCTGCAACATAAATAACTTGGTCTCTTTCTTTCATAGTTCTGATATCTGAAACGTAAACTCTGCTTATCTTTTCTAAACCATAGATATTGCCTGATCCACAGAGCTTCAAGCATTTTTTCTTCTTACATTTCAGATTTCCAGCATTTGCAGCCCCCGCCCCCCCAAATACTGAGAGATGGTGCGGGTTCCGAACAGAGAAGAGGCGTGGCTCACTAATAGAGAGTGAGGAGAACCCTTAGAGGTGGAAGAATAGAGGAATCGCTACCCAGTCCTTCAAGATTTATTCTCCCCAAAAATATCCAATTCTATTTACAAAGTGGAGACATAAGTGACTATGGATGATGGAATTTAAAGTTGGAGGAACACAGGCAGCATCCATGGAGGGAACGTTTCGGGTCACGACCTTTAGCCTGGAGGGTTTTCTCCAATTTCTTGTTTATTGCTCCTTTACAAGTCGACAGTTAATCAGCTTCAATCAGACAATGCATTCTAGATGATGACTACAGCCTGCATGAAAAGTATTACACGTGTCACATCTGGTTCTTCTTTCAAAATTATTTATTTAGATTCCTGACCCGCCACCAATACAAACAGTTCCTCATTTTGTTTTCATCTTGTCTAGCTTTTGATGGCTTTGAACACATATAAAATCATCTCTCTCCCTTGCCTGCTCCAATAAGGATTGTTCATGTATCTTCAATTTATCAATTACACTGAAGTTTCTCAGTCTTGTGAATTTCTTGCACTTCCTTAATTGGGAATGACAGAGTAGATGCAGGGTGGATGTTTTCCCTCTGGCTGAGGTGTTTAGAACCATGGGTTAGAATGTCAAGATAAGAGAATGGACCGTGGAGGTTCGGTCTCTGATATATTAAAGATAAAAATTGAAAGATTCTTGCATACTAAGATGGTCAAGGAATGTGAGATCTGTACAAAAATATGAAATGATGGACAAAGGCAAAAGTTCATATGGCTTTTGCTGCTTCTGCTTCTTGTTTCATTCCTATGGTGACCAGAATTAGAAGTATTAGTCTAGACAAAGCTTAATCAGTGCTTTATAGGTTTTCAAAATAATCACCTTGCTTTTCTGCTCTATTTCCAGTTATAACATCCAGCATTCAGTGCACTTTTCTAAACAATTACTTTCTCAATCTATCTCCTAGCTCCAAATACTTATAAGAACATAAGAAATAGGAGCAGGAGTAGGCCATCCGGCCCGTTGAGCCTGCTCTGCTATTCAGTAAGATCTTGGCTGATCTGATCATGGACTCATCTCCACTTACCTGCCTTTTCCCTATAAACCTTAATTCCCCTACTATGCGTAAATCTATCCAACCTTGTCTTAGATATATTTACAGAGGTAGCCTCCACTGCTTCATTGGGCAGAGAATTCTACAAATTCACCACTCTCTGGGAAAAGCAGTTCCTCCTCATCTCTGTTCTAAATCTACTCCCTCAAATCTTGAGGCTATGTCCCCTGGTTCTAGTCTCACCTACCAGTGGAAACAACTTTCCTGCCTCTATCTTATCTCTCCCTTTCATAATTTTATATGTTTCTATAATATCTCCTCTCATTCTTCTGAATTCCAGTGAGTACAGTCCCAGACGACTCAATCTCTCTTCATAGTCTAACCTCCTCATCTTTGGAATCAACCTGGTGAACCACCTCTGCACCACCTCCAAAGCCAAGTATATTCTTCCTCAATTAAGGAAACTAGAAATGCATGCAGTACTCCAGGTGTGACCTCACCAGTACCCTGTACAGTTGTAGCATAACCTCCCTACTCTTAAATTCAATCCCTCTAGCAATGAAGGCCAACATTCCATTTGCCTTCTTGATAGCCTGCTGCACCTGCAAACCAATCTTTTGTGATTCATGCACAAGCATTCTCAAGTCCCTCTGCACAGCAGCATGCTGCAATTTTTTTACCATTTAAATAATAATCTGATCTTCCATTTTTTCTTCAAGTGGATGACCTCACCTTTACCAACATTGTACTCCATCTGCCAGATTCTTGCCCACTCACTTAACCTATCTATACCTCTCTGCAGACTCTCCATATCTTCTGCACAATTTGCTTTTCCACTCAATTTAGTGTCATCCGCAGACTTAGATACACTACGCTTGGTCCCCTCTTCCAGATCGCTAATGTATATCGTGAACAGTCGTGGGCCCAGCACCAACCCCTGTGGCACACTGCTCACCATTGACTGCCAACCAGAGTAACATTCATGTATCCCAACTCCCTGCTTTCTATTAGTTAACCAATCTTCTATGCATGCTAATACATCACCCCCAACTCTATGCATCCTTATCTTATGGGTAAGTCTTTTATGCAACACCTTATCGAACACCTTCTGGAAATCCAAGTGTATAACGTCCATCTGTTCCCCTCTATTTACTGTATTCGTTTTATTGCATCTTCAAAGAACTGCAGTAAGTTTGTCAAACAGGACCTGCCTTTGCTGAATCCATGCTTCATCTGCCTGATGGATCCATTTCTTTCCAGATACTTTGCTGTTTCTTCTTTAATGATAACTTCAAGCATTTTCCCAACCACAGATGTTAAACTAACTGGGTATAGTTACCTGCCTTTTACCTACATCCTTTTTTGAACAGTGGCGTGACATTTGCCATCTTCCAATCCGCTAGGACCTGCCCAGAGTACAGAGAATTTTGGTAAATTATCACCAAAGCTTTGACTATACCTTATGCCATTTCTTTCAGTACCCTGGGATGCATTCCATCAGGACCAGGGGACTCGTCTATCTTCAGGCCCACAAGTTTGCTCAGCATGACCTCTTTCATGATAGCTATTATATCAAGGTGCCCACCTCCCATCACATCCATAACATCTCTCTTTAGCATATTAGACGTGTCCTC
The DNA here is from genome assembly GCF_963921235.1 of Mobula hypostoma. Classification (NCBI taxonomy): domain Eukaryota; kingdom Metazoa; phylum Chordata; class Chondrichthyes; order Myliobatiformes; family Myliobatidae; genus Mobula; species Mobula hypostoma. The sequence continues at coordinate 146,443,703 of NC_086099.1, forward strand.
CACCATGAAGACCAAGACAAAATAGTCATTCAAAGCCTTGGCCATTTCCTCGTTACCCAATATCAATTCCCCCTTCTCATTCTCCTAGGGACCTACGTTCACTTTAGCCACCCTTTTCTGCTTTATATAATTATAAAATCTTTTACTATCCAGTTTTATATTTTGTGCTAGTTTACTTTCAAAATCTATCTCCCCTAAATTGCTCACTTAGTGGATCTTTGTCACTTTTTAAAGTTTTCCCAATCTTCCAGTTTCCCACTACTCTTGGCAACTTTCTACGCATGAGCTTTTAGTTTAATGCCTTCTTTCATTTCCTTAGTTATCCAAGGCTGGTTCTCCTCACCCTTACTGTCCTTGCTTTTAACTGGAATATACTTTTGTTGATCACCATGAAAAATCTCTCTGGAAGTCTTCCGCTGTTCCTCACTGTCCCGCCATATAGCCTGTGTTCCCGGTTACAATAACCAAATCCTCCCTCATCCCATTGTAGTCTCCATTGTTTAGGCATAATACACTGGTTTTAGATCGAATTATTGCACTCTCCATTTGTATAAGAAACTCAATCATACTCTTTCCAAGAGGATCCCTAACTACTTGGATGTACATATACATCCAAGTATCTGTCTCTACAACCTTTCAGAATTATATTTTTGGTCTCTTTTGCTTTTTTTGTTGCACCGTTTAACATTGTGTTAAATTTCATCTGGCTTTCCCAGTGGCCATTTTGTACTTGCATCCCCTTAATCTCCATCACTATGAACTACTCTTCCAAAGTTTATATCTTCTATACAAGATGTGAAATCCATTTAAGTCAAAATCTTCAATATACATCAAGAAAAGCACAATATTAATCCTTGGGAAACAATAGTACACTCCCTGCAGCCCATAAATCATCTATTCAACATAACTCTGATTCCTTTCACTAATTAGTTTTATATTTGTGTGGTCTCTGTCCTTTTTTGGGCTAAAATTTACTTTAAGTGTTATTATTGTAACTTTGTCAAACTTCTTTTGGAGGTGTATAGACATACTAGCCACAATACCCTGATCAACCTGTTGCCTCATTTAAAAAAAATGTTTGTCAAGCAAAATTTACCTCTGACAAGCAAGACTGGCTTTTGTTTAATATTCAGTATTTGTCCAAATGTCTATAGATTGAAACTCTAGTTCAGCATCCTGAGGACCTGACTGCTGTCAGACCACAGAAATTGCCCTGATCATCTCTGCCTGAGCAAGAGAACTGTTACTGTATCTTTAACCTTGGGTCGCTTAAGGTTTCTGAGAACATCTGGTAATCTGGAATTGCCTTAAGTATGAAAAGTTGCTGCAAAAGGTGCAACATTAAAGTTAATTATCCACAAATTAGTACAGAACTTATTATTTTTCCATCTTAAGTTGAATTAGTTGATTTGTGCAGATCTGTTCTGCAGATTTAAGTGACAGGATTTGACGGAACACAGAATCCTGAACTAGAGAATTTAATTTGGTAAAATCTTATCTCTGAGTCTAACAGCTTTTCTATGATCAATGTTGAACTGACTGGCCCGCAAAGTCAACTTCTAGTGTATTGTTTTATGTCCAAGTACACATATGTACAGCTGCAGTGAAACCTTACTTGCAGCAACATCAAAGGCACATTGAATCAGATAAGCAGCATTCACAATAACAATACAAAATAAACAATTTTTACCCAAGAAGGAATAAAATTAGAACAAAAAAATGTCCATTTTTGTGCAAACTTTCACTGGGAAGTTGGGCAGAGTGGTAGCAGGTGAAATTTAATCCAGAAAACTGTTAGATAACACATTTTGAGAAGCTACATTTGAAAGACTCACTACCCCATGAGAGAAGAAATCGGACATCTCTTTGTTGAAGGTATTCACAACTGTGGCACCTGAGATCTCTTGATGTTTTCTCTTCTTTCCACGAAAGAAATAACATAGCGTTCCTGCACATTTTAGTGTTGTGTTTGCCCCTTCTACTAAATAGTTGTTTTACTAATGTATGCTCTAAAATTGTTGATGAAAATTATTTTTACTGTAATTAAATAAAGAAATAATTTTATTTGTACCTTTAGATAGATTTGAATCATTTTTGCAATTATTTGTCACTGTTTTTAATTTGCGGTTCATATCTTCTTTCACCATGCACCATAAATCAGAATTCCTTATAGTTTTATGTAATTGCTGGAGAGGGGTAGGGGGCACTGGGAATGTGGTCTGGGGGCGGTAACCCAAAAATGTTTGGGAACCACTGATCTAGAAGATGGGCCACACCTGGGGACAACTTGAAAGTCTGGCCCAGAATAGAGGACTGGCAAACTGCTGTCAGCAGCCAATGTCCCAGTAGAGTTGATGGGCTTAACAGAAAGAAGAAGATTTTAGTTAATTCCAACGTTGTGCAGGTTGGTAGGCCAGCATAAAATGCTCCTAGCATATACAATAGGTGAGTGGTAGGGAAGTTGAGAAGGTTAATGACAGTATGGAGAATATTTTTAAAAACAGGTTAAGGCAGGATTAGAGTAAATGGATGATTCATGGTGGATACATACTTAGAAGGCCATGACCGTGGCTCATTTGTTTTATTGTGGTGTGTAGGTGGGATCAACCTGTGCTTGGCAGGTGGGACTCTAGAGTAGAAGTTAAACCAAGCAGTGCCAGTTTGTTGGTTAACCTAGACCTAGACCAGAAGCAGGTCCACACTGTACCAGGAAGGTGGGCTGCTGGAGAGTAGGAATATATTCAATCACATAGAGAATTGTTCCCTTTCAGTGAGAGAATACATTAGAGAAGGATTGAATCAGTAAGATATAAAGGTACACCAGGAAGATCAGAAAACAGGAATGGAAAGATGGGATGTCAGGTAAATAATTACAACAAGTTAGAGAAAAGCGGCATTTTGGAACTCATAACTCATCCTCAATCATCAGGGACACAGTGCAACACACTGGAAGGATCAAAAATCAAGCTAGAAAGAATGCACAGAGCCAAACTTGTTCTAAAACAAAATATGTTTAAATGAATCTTTCTTTTTAAAAAGAACATTGTCGGCCATTAATCGTAGAGTAATTACTCACTATCAAGCTAAACTACTTCAAAACAATCTGTACAGTATTTACAATTTAAAACATTTGAAAATGCACTATAGTCAATCTATAAAATTTTATTTACCTCCCCATGATGGTAATTTCTGTTCTGTTGCTGTACTGCCGGAGTTCGAGTCCATTTATCGGAGATTCTGACAAGACTGCAGGAGGTAAAATGCAGCAGGTGTCTACACAAGTGAATTCAAATGGAAATAATCCTGTCCTTTCACTTTCTCTTCAAGTTACATATCTTCCCGTATAGGTGTGGTTGAGGTGCTGTCAGGAATCTTTCTACGCTCTTAAAGGGACAGTGCACAAAGTTGTTGCAGAGGTAAATAATCAGAAAACTAATAAAGCAATGTCTCAATCAGATTTATTATCACCAACATGTGTTGTGAAATTTGTTAACTTAGCAGCAGTAGTTCAATGCAATTTGTAATATAGAAGAAAAAAATAATAAATAAATAACAGTATATGTATATTCAATAGAAAATTGTATATTGAATTAAAAATCATGCAAAACAGAAATAATACAGTATATATTAAAAAGTGAGATAGAGTTCATGGGTTTAATGTTCATTTAGGAATCCGATGACAGAGGGGAAGAAGCTTTTCCTGAATCACTGAGCGTGTACCTTCAGGCTTCTGTACCTCCTACCTGATGGTATCAGTGAGAAAAGAGCATGCCCTGGGTGCTCGGGGTCCTTAATAATAATGGACGCTGCCTTTCTGAGACACTGCTCCTTGAGGATGTCCTGGTATTTTGCAGGTTAGTACCCAAGATGGACCTGACTAAATTTACAAACCTCTGCAACTTCTTTTGGTCCTGTGCAGCAGTTTCAACGCCCACTCCCCCAACCCCCCATACCAGTCAGTGATGCTGCCTGTCAGAATACCCTCCATGGTACATCTGTAGAAGTTTTTGAGTGTGTTTGTTAACATACCAAATCTCTTTAAACTCCTAATGAAATATAGTCGCTGTCCTGCTTTCTTTATAGCTGTATCAATATGTTGGAACGAGGTTAGGTCCTCAGAGATCTTGACACCCAGGAACTTGAAACTACTCACTCTCTCCACTGCTGATCCCTCTATGAGGATTGGTATGTGTTCCTTCATCTTACCCTCCTGAAGTCCACAATCAGCTCTTTCATCTTACCGATGTTGTGCGCAAGGTTGTTGCTGCGACACCACCCCACTCGTTGGTATATCTCACTCCTGTATGCCTTCTCATCTCCATCTGAGATTAAACCAACATTTCTAGTGAAAATGGTCCTCAGAGTGGAAACAGTCTTTTCTGATGTGATTGACTTCATTGGTATGGCCTCCAGCCACTTTGAAAGATCATCCACTGCAATCAGAAACACGAAGTTCATGAATGGCGTAGCAAAGTCAATATGCACTCTTTGCCGTGGTGATGATGGCCACTCCAATAGATGTAATGGTGCCTCTAGGGGATGCATTCTGAACTTTGTGGCATCCCGAACAACTTTTGGTCAAGTCTTCAATCTGTCTGTCTATTCCCAGCCACCCTACTGAGTGATACTTTTCATTATGACTATACCTGGGTGTCCTTCACGCAGATTCTCTAACACTCCAGTGTGCATTTTAGAGGGAACCACAACATGATATCCACATAGCAGTGTTCTTTGACATACCAACAGGTGGTCTTATCTCACCAAGAACTCTAGAAACATAGGGCTACCATGAGCTGTCCATCTTTGCATGGTGATGTCAGAGACTTTTAACAATGTTGGGTCATTCCTTGTTTCCCTTTGTATTTTAGAATTTGTTACCAGCCACTGGTCCACCAATGCGGTATGGAACACTTCTGCTGGGTCACAGTATGAAGACTTTTCTTCTTCATGTGCCAATAATGGAAGATTTGACAAGCCATCACCATTGTTGTGTTGCTTGGTGCCCTTGAACACTATGTCATAAGAGAGGGTTCCTAGGAATAGTGCTCAATGTTGTAACCAGGTAGTGGTCATCACTGGAATTCCCTTCCTGGGATTGAAAATGGACACAAGGGGCTGGTGATCTGTCACTAGCATAAACTTTTCTCCATAGAGGTAGTGGTGCAACTTCTTTATTCCCCATACTAGATTAAGGGCCTCCTGGTCAATCTGTGACTCGTTTTGCCCTCGTCAGTAATCTTGAAGCAAACACAATCGAGCCTTCAGATCCATCTTTCATAATGTGTGACAAAAAGGCTCCAGTACCATAAGGTGACACATTGCACACCAGTCTGATGGGCAGGGATGGGTCATAATGGGTGAGCAATTCATCAGATGTTTTTAGTCTCTTTGTTTCCATGAAAGTGTTTTCCTCTCTGTAACATTATATTCAATGGATCAGCACCGTAGCAATGTTTGGGAGAAACTGGTAGTTGTGGTTTACAAGGCCCAAGTACTACCAGAGTTGTGGCACGTTTTCCAGTTTGGGTGCCTGTAGCACTGCTTCAATCTTCTCTTGTGACTTATGTAAGCCATACTTGTCAATGGCATGTCTACAATATGAGATTTCATTCTTGAAAATTTCTCCCTCTTTGCATGCAGACCATACTCACTCAGCCTGGTAAGCACTTTACCAAGGTTCTGGATGTGCTATTCATCATCCTTGCCAGTCACAATGATGTCATCAAGATAACATTGTATTCCTCTGATATCTATGAGCATGTGGTCCATTGCTCTTTGCCAAATTGCTGGAGCTGATGCGACACCAAAGTCGAGATGATTATACAGGAACAGTCCCTTGTGAGTGTTGATTCTGAGGAACTTCCTGCTTGATTCCTCAATCTCCATTTGCAGATAGGCTTGCGACAAGTCAATTTTTGAAAACGTCTCCCCATTTGCCAAAGATGTAAATATGACTTCTGTGCATTTCAGGGGATACTGCACAGTATGCAGCACAGGGTTGATGCTCACTTTGAAGTCCCTGCACTTTGCTCTAAAAGAAATAGATCCATACATTACAAAAATCACTGGTTTTTAAACACAAACACAAGCAACTGATGACCATTCCCATTCTAACATGTCAGTCCATTGTCTTCTTTTGTGCCATGATGAGGCTACCCTCAGGGTAGAGGAATAACACTTTTTATTCCAAATGGGTAGCCTTTAACCTGATGGCATGAAAATCGATTTCTCCGTCCTGTAAAAAAAATGTCCTTCCCCCACTCCCCTCTTCTTCTATCCCCCGGTCTGTCCCCTTAACTCTTCTCACCTGCCTATCACCTCCTCCTGGGTCCCCTCCTCCTATCCTTTCTCCTATGGTCCACTTTCCTCTCCTATCAGATTCTTCCCTCTCCAGCCCTTTACCTTTCCTACCCACCTGGCTTCACCTATCACCTTCTATCTATCCTCCTTTCCCACTCCCTCTGCTTTTATATTCTATCATCTTCCCCCTTCTTTTCCAGACCTGAAGAAGGGTCATAGCCTGAAATGCCAACACTTTATTCATTTCCACTGATGCTGCATGACCTGCTGATTTCCTCTAGCATTTTGTGTGTGTTGCTTTGGATTTCAAATTTGCAGGATCTCTAGTGTTTACTCTGTGCTCTAAGCACAGTGTTGTGTCTAACTGCCCCACAAGTGCACTCGATTGACGCTAGTTAGAACTGTTCAACAACAGTCTCCTGCCCCATTTAAGCAGCATAGTGTCCCAAATAAACAAAAGGAATCCTGGCAATTAGTTTTATTCTTTAAGAGTTTTCCTAAACAAGCAACAGCCCTGATTAACTGCTGGCTCAATTAACTGGAATCCATTATATATTACTTTGTACTTGTTTAAGTTAAATTCCATCTGCCATTCCTTTGCTCAATTTTCCACTTGATCTAGTTCTTGTTATAACCTTAGATCACCACATTCACTGGTGACCACACCACCAATTTTGGTGTGTTCCGCAAACTTGCTATCATAACACTTACATTCTCATCCAAATCATTAATGAAATCCCAACTCAGTGCCAGATAGCTTCTTCCCTGCTTTGTCTACCTGTCTTTTTTACATTCTCATCCAAATCATTAATGAAATCCCAACTCAGTGCCAGATAGCTTCTTCCCTGCTTTGTCTACCTGTCTTTTGTGTTAGACCTAGTTTAGGAGCTTGTCTGCAATTCTGCATTAGAACTCTTTTTTAATGTTGTCCCCATTTTAGTCTCTCCCTCTTGATCAGTGTCTGACACCTCAAATTAATCATATTTGAACAGTCTACCTTCTTCGTGGTCCAGCATGTCAAGCAATGTCTATGAAGAGAGAAAAACTGAATTCATATCACAGGTTGATAGTCTTACAGCAGGACAGACAATTCTGATACAGAAAGAAAGAGTAATTATTGAATTTGATATTGAGACCCAAGAACTGCAACTTACCCAGATGGAAGATAGAAACATAGAAACATAGAAAATAGGTGCAGGAGTAGGCCATTCGGCCCTTCGAGCCTGCACCGCCATTTATTATGATCATGGCTGATCATCCAACTCAGAACCCAGCCTTCCCTCCATACCCCCTGACCCCTGTAGCCACAAGGGCCATATCTAACTTCCTTTTAAACATAGCTAATGAACTGGCCTCAACAGTTTGCTGTGGCAGAGAATTCCACAGATTCACCACTCTCTGTGTGAAGAAGTTTTTCCTAATCTCGGTCCTAAAAGGCTTCCCCTCTATCCTCAAACTGTGACCCCTCGTTCTGGACCTCCCCAACATCGGGAACAATCTTCCCGCATCTAGCCTGTCCAATCCCTTTAGGATCTTATACGTTTCAATCAGATCCCCCCTCAATCTTCTAAATTTCAACGAGTACAAGCCCAGTTCATCCAGTCTTTCTTCATATGAAAGACCTGCCATCCCAGGAATCAATCTGGTGAACCTTCTTTGTACTCCCTCTATGGCAAAGATGTCTTTCCTCAGATTAGGGGACCAAAACTGCACACAATACTCCAGGTGTGGTCTCACCAAGGCCTTGTACAACTGCAGTAGTACCTCCCTGCTCCTGTACTCGAATCCTCTCGCTATAAATGCCAGCATACCGTTCGCCTTTTTCACCGCCTGCTGTACCTGCATGCCCACTTTCAATGACTGGTGTATAATGACACCCAGGTCTCGTTGCACCTCCCCTTTTCCTAATCGGCCACCATTCAGATAATAATCTGTTTTCCTATTTTTGCCACCAAAGTGGATAACTTCACATTTATCCACATTAAATTGCATCTGCCATGAGTTTGCCCACTCACCCAACCTATCCAAGTCACCCTGCATCCTCTTAGCATCCTCCTCACAGCTAACACTGCCACCCAGCTTCGTGTCATCCGCAAACTTGGAGATGCTGCATTTAATTCCCTCATCCAAGTCATTAATATATATTGTAAACAACTGGGGTCCCAGCACTGAGCCTTGCGGTACCCCACTAGTCACCGCCTGCCATTCTGAAAAGGTCCCGTTTATTCCCACTCTTTGCTTCCTGTCTGCTAACCAATTCTCCACCCACACCAATATCTTACCCCCAATACCGTGTGCTTTAAGTTTGCACACTAATCTCCTGTGTGGGACCTTGTCAAAAGCCTTTTGAAAATCCAAATATACCACATCCACTGGTTCTCCCCTATCCACTCTACTAGTTACATCCTCAAAAAATTCTATGAGATTCGTCAGACATGATTTTCCTTTCACAAATCCATGCTGACTTTGTCCGATCATTTCACCGCTTTCCAAATGTGCTGTTATCACATCCTTGATAACTGACTCCAGCAGTTTCCCCACCACCGACGTTAGGCTAACCGGCCTATAATTCCCCGGTTTCTCTCTCCCTCCTTTTTTAAAAAGTGGGGTTACATTAGCCACCCTCCAATCCTCAGGAACTAGTCCAGAATCTAACGAGTTTTGAAAAATTATCACTAATGCATCCACTATTTCTTGGGCTACTTCCTTAAGCACTTTGGGATGCAGACCATCTGGCCCTGGGGATTTATCTGCCTTTAATCCCTTCAATTTACCTAACACCACTTCCCTACTAACATGTATTTCGCTCAGTTCCTCCATCTCACTGGACCCTCTGTCCCTTACTATTTCTGGAAGATTATTTATGTCCTCCTTAGTGAAGACAGAACCAAAGTAATTATTCAATTGGTCTGCCATGTCCTTGCTCCCCATAATCAATTCACCTGTTTCTGTTTGCAGGGGACCTACATTTGTCTTTATCAGTCTTTTCCTTTTTACATATCTATAAAAGCTTTTACAGTCCGTTTTTATGTTCTCTGCCAGTTTTCTCTCATAATCTTTTTTCCCCTTCCTAATTAAGCCCTTTGTCCTCCTCTGCTGAACTCTGAATTTCTCCCAGTCCTCAGGTGAGCCACTTTCTCTGGCTAATTTGTATGCTACTTCTTTGGAATTGATACTATCCCTAATTTCTCTTGTCAGCCACGGGTGCACTACCTTCCTTGATTTATTCTTTTGCCAAACTGGGATGAACAATTGTTGTAGTTCATCCATGCAACCTTTAAATGCCTGCCATTGCATATCCACCGTCAATCCTTTAAGTGTCATTTGCCAGTCTATCTTAGCTAATTCACGACTCATACCTTCAAAGTTACCTCTCTTTAAGTTCAGAACCTTTGTTTCTGAATTAACTACGTCACTCTCCATGTTAATGAAGAATTCCACCATATTATGGTCACTCTTACCCAGGGGGCCTCTCACGACAAGATCGCTAATTAACCCTTCCTCATTGCTCAAAACCCAGTCCAGAATAGCCTGCTCTCTAGTCGGTTCCTCGACATGTTGGTTCAAAAAACCATCCCGCATACATTCCAAGAAATCCTCTTCCTCAGCACCTTTACCAATTTGTTTCACCCAGTCTACATGTAGATTGAAGTCACCCATTATAACTGCTGTTCCTTTATTGCACACATTTCTAATTTCCTGTTTAATACCATCTCCGACCTCACTACTACTGTTAGGTGGCCTGTACACAACTCCCACCAGCGTCTTCTGCCCCTTAGTGTTACGCAGCTCTACCCATATCGATTCCACATCTTCCCGGCTTATGTCCTTCCTTTCTATTGCGTTAATCTCTTTTTTAACCAGCAACGCCACCCCACCTCCCCTTCCTTCATGTCTATCCCTCCTGAATATTGAATATCCCTGAATGTTGAGCTCCCATCCCTGGTCACCCTGGAGCCATGTCTCTGTGATCCCAACTATATCATAATCATTAATAACAATCTGCACTTTCAATTCATCCACCTTATTACGAATGCTCCTTGCATTGACACATAAAGCCTTCAGGCGCTCTTTTACAACTCTCTTAGCCCTTTTTAATGCTTGCCCTGGATTTGTCGGCCTGCCACTTTTACTTTTCCCCTTTGTACTTTTTGCTTCTATGTTCACTTTACACCCCTCTGTCTCTCTGCACTGGTTCCCATCCCTCTGTTGTGAACTAACCTCCTCACACCTAGCCTCTTTAATTTGATTCCCACCCCCCAACCATTCTAGTTTAAAGTCACCTCAGTAGCCCCCGCTAATCTCCCTGCCAGGATATTGGTCCCCCTAGGATTTAAGTGTAACCCATCCTTTTTGTACAGGTCACACCTGCGCCAAAAGAGGTCCCAATGATCCAAAAACTTGAATCCCTGCCCCCTGCTCCAATCCCTCAGCCACGCATTTATCCTCCACCTCATCGCATTCCTACTCTCACTGTCGCGTGGCACAGGCAGTAATCCCGAGATTACTACCTTTGCGGTCCTTTTTCTCAACTCCCTTCCTAGCTCCCTATATTCTTCTTTCAGGACCTCATCCCTTTTCCTACCTATGTCATTGGTACCTATATGTACCAGGACCTCTGGCTCTTCACCCTCCCACTTCAGGATATCTTGGACACGATCAGAAATATCCCGGACCCTGGCACCAGGGAGGCAAACTACCATCCGAGTCTCTGGACTGCGTCCACAGAATCGCCTATCTGACCCCCTTACTATCGAGTCCCCTATCACAACTGCCCTCCTCTTCCTTGCCCTACCCTTCTGAGCTACAGGGCCAGACTCTGTGCCGGAGGCAGGGCCACTGTCGCTTCCCCCGGGTAAGCTGTCCCCTCCAACAGTACTCAAACAGGAGTACCTGTTGTTAAGGGGCACAGCCGCCGAGGTACTCCCCATCACCTGCCTTTTCCCCTTCCCCCTCCTAACCGTGACCCACTTGTCTGCCTCCCGTGGCCCCGGCGTGACCACCTGCCTTCCACTCCTCTCTATCACCTCCTCGCTCTCCCTGACCAGACGAAGGTCATCGAGCTGCAGCTCCAGTTCCGTAACGCGGTCCCTTAGGAGCTGCATCTCGATGCACTTGGCGCAGATGTAGACGTCCGGGAGGCTTGGAGACTCCAGGGCCTCCCACATCCGACACCGAGAACAGCAAACTGCCCTCACAGTCATAATGCCCCTCTCCTCAAATAGCAACAGAAAATGAATGTCAAACCTTCCTCGCCTCGCCCGCTTCCGCCTAAGCCCGTTGAGCCGAAGCCCTTAAGTCTTCACTCTGCTCCCGGCTCACTCCGCCGCCCGCAAACTACGCTGCCCGCTCTCTGAGGCTCTGTTCCTTTTAAATCTGCCGCGCTGCACTGCCCGACGTCACACGCCTGCGCAGTCCCGCCTCTCAGAAAGCCGTTGGAGAAAAAAAAATAATGATGCGTGCTGTTGCTCAAGGTTACATGGGGAGATGTTAGAGCAGTGCAGTAAGGCTTAGATTGAGAAATCAGAGTATGAGTGAGAAACTGGAATCTTAGGCTTGCCTCTCAGGATGGAAGGAAGAACCTCTGCAGTGAGATCATCTGATCTGTGTTCAGTTACTCAAGTGTGGAAGAAACCACATCATGAACACTGAGCACAATGCACTAAATTGAAAGAAGTGCAAGTGAATCAGTTGGTAGGATTGCTTGAGTCCACTATGAGACCCATCTTCCTGCCAGAATTCTGAAGGAACCATTCCCTTGGCAGAGCCTTAGTCCATCTTTCCATCTCAGCCAACTTCCTTTTCTAACTTTCCATGCAACTGCATGAGATACAACATGGCTCCAAGTTCATCATGAGTAAAGCCCTCCCCACCACTGAGTACATCTACATGAAACATTGTCTCAGGAAAGCAGCATCCATGGGAGCCCCACCATCCAGAACATGCTCTCTTCTTGCTGCTACCATCAGAAAGAAGCTAGAGGGGTCTCAGGACTCACACTACCAGGTTCAGGAACAGTTCCTACCCTTCAATCATCAGACTCTTGAACCAAACCTATGGACTCACTTTCAAGGACTCTTTATTTGATGTTCTTCATATTGTTTGTTTGTTTGTTTATTTATTTATTTATTAATTATTATTATTATTTTCTTTTTGTATTTGCACAGTTTGTTGTCTTTTACACGCTGGTTGAATACCCAAGTTGGTACAGTCTTTCAATGATTCTATTATAGTTATTATTCTATTATGGATTTATTGAGTATGTCCACAAGGAAAATTAATCTCAGGATTGTACAAGGTGACATATATCTACTTTGATAATAACTACTTTGAACTTTCAACTTTTGAACCTTTTCCACCATCTGACAATACTCAAGAGCAGCAAAACCTTTCTCTCAGGAAACAATGTAAAATTTCCAGAGTAAGACTCTTGAAGTCTGATGGGGCGAAATTTCTAGGGCTATTGACTGGGTGATTCTTGTCTGTATTCTGCCTATTTGACTCTAATTCCCCTTTTGCTTACTCAAATGCAATTTTTTATTGCAAAGTCAGAGCCATTTTTCTGATTTGTATTTTCTTAAATGGCCCTCAGTCCATTCTCCATTGTTCCTTGTTACACAATCAGGATTTGTTTTAATTTGCCTCTGTCTTTAATATTTCTCCCCTCCTTATCACTATCCTCTGTACTTCCTCTCTTCTGTTGCTGTCAGGGGTTTGAATCACCTTTAATGAACCCACAGTTACCTTTCTTTATGTTTTCTGCAAGGCTCATCAAGTTGGATTGTTGATCTTCATAAGCAGTAGTCAAGGTCATACCATCTAGTTTTCTCATCAATCTTCCTGTTGACACAATAGTCTACAGAACAACCTCACTGAGCTCATTCCCATGTGACTGCCAGAATTATACTTGCAACCATACTTTCCTTATTGAATCTCCATCAACTTGTAACCAACCTTGTTGTCATCCATAATCTTATTATGACAACTAATCTCAGAGGCAACCCCTGTATCTAATGGAGTTGCAACTGAGTGATTATTTGTGTTCTTCTGTTGCTGTAGCTCATCTACTTCTAGGTCCATCATGTTGTGCATTCAGAGATGCTCTTTAGCACACCACTGTTGTAAAGCATGGTTATTTGAGTTACTGTCACCTTCCTGTCAGCTTGAGCCATTCTGGCCATTCTGTTGTCACCTTTTTTATTAACAGTGTGTTTTTGCCCACAGGACTACTGCTCACTGCATAGTTTTTGTTTCTTGCACTGTCCTCTGTAAACATCAGAGACTGTCGTGTATGAAAATCATAGGAGATCAGCAGTTTCTGAGATACTCAAACCAATCCGTCTAGCACCAGCAAGCTCCCAACGGTCAAAGTCACTTAGATCACATTTCACTCCCATTTTGACGTTTGGTCTGAACAACAACTGAACCCCTTGACTATACCTGAATGGTTTTAGGCATTGAGTTGCCGCCACGTGATTGGCTGATTAGATATTTCCATTAATGAGCAGGTGTACAGGTGTATATCTAATAAAGTGGACACTGAGTGTATATTAATAATTTGTTTTTGACTGAAGCTGAACTCATAAGGTGCACATTCGCAAACTAACACTTGCTAAATATTTATCTTTGTCCAAATCACTTTGTTAATTACGTGATTCTTATTATTGAGTCATATTAACCATATTCCTCTGGTACCTTCTCCTCTAATTAGTATCTCAAATTGTTATAACTTTCAATCACACTTTGTGGTAATCCCCAAGCCAAATATTAAATTTTCCCTATCTCATTTCATTCATCATCCTTTATACTGAGTTACTTCCTAATTTTGGTAATTTGAAAATCCATTTTAGTTTCTGTAGCCTTATAATCTTTGAATCCATCAACCTTTTTTTTCTGGTATCCTATAAAAACTCTTCTGCTTATCTTCAGATATCTCCCACCTTTTGACATTCACAGGTGGCATTTCTTTCAGGCCTCAGTCTTCAATAAACCCATTTCCATAATTCTACGCCCTTGATTTCCATGTGGTTAGCCTTGCACAGTGAGCTGTATGGCTTTAATTTGCTTAGACCAATGATTCCCAATGGAGACTATCACATGTCCTAAGGGGATGTTAGGAGAAATAGACGTTGTTGGGGGGGGCGCTCAAGATTCTTGGTAGGGATGGTAAACAGCACCGTAACTTTAGGCATGAGACCTGACTGACTGTGAGTAGAGCAGGCACATCCAAAAAAAAAGGATGAGGCACTGGAACACAAGAAGAACCATAGCTCTGCAGGCAGTGAGCAATCATAGTCACAAACCATCTGAAACCCAACAATCTTATCCGACCTTACCAAACAAACAGACATTATTGAAGATGCGTAAATTAGCAACCAGGGTGCCCAGCAGTTCTTCTTGACTCACACTGCAGAACGAGTTCATGCAATTTAACTCAAATATACTCTCTCAACTTTTTCTACAGATCTACGGAAAACAGTTTGCGCAATGATACAGTGCTGACCAGAGATAGATGGTGAAATAGAGCCAATCAGTGAGCATGCAAACTCTGAGGATTCCTATTGAGGTGTTCAAAGTGACCTTGGCTTCATATGTGTGGTCAAGAACCATTTTTGGGTATTATGAGACATATGTGATTGGTCAATTGCACCAACTGGAATAGTGTAAAGGTAGCTTGCCAAACTCCAGCTCTATCCTGGCTAACATTTAGATTCCAATCTGAATTCCTGTCAACGTAATTTTCGTTGTTGTAATCGTCTTCACCTTCGCCTCACCGTTCCTTTGCATGCTACCACCTTCATTCCATCCGTGCCAAATTGCTGCCGTCATCAACATCGGATATGCATTTCCAGTTCGTGTCAGTTTTTTATTGTAATTTAGTCCCATTAAAGATAGATAAATACATACGGCATGACCTTTATGCGTCTGAAGGTGGTGAAGCCTTGAATTCTAACCCTGCTAAGAAACAGAAACTAGAGGAAAAGCATCAATACAACATTACATATCCGGAGTATAATTTTATTCTGTTCCCGTCAGATCAGTGATGCTCCATGTATCTTATTTGTAATACTGTACTGTCTAAAGATGCCATGAAACCATCATGATTGCAGGAACGCTTCCGTAAAAGACACATTGAAGAGTCTACTTTTGGTATTACTCAGTTCCAGAAGATGAAAAAGCATTTGAAAAGCTTTGCACACTCCAGTCATTTGCCAAGAAAGCTAAAATGACCTTGATAGTGATCTCATTGCTTCTTACAACATTTCCAAAATGATAGCAAAGTGTGGCAAATCTCATACAATTGGTGAAAGATTAATAATGCCTGCTGTATCAGAAGTGCTCACCACCGTTCTCAAAATAGATACAAGAATTTTGAAATCAATTCTTCTGAATAATAACTCTGTAGCTCGACATATTGTTGAAATGAGGAAAACATTGAGTATCAACTATGCACAGAACTATAAAAAACAGAATTTGGGATACAACTGAAAATGGAAAAGTATACGAAGAGATTCATTTTGTAAAAAGTTAAAAACAAATATCAATGGAGAGTCAATATATGACAAGTCACTAAACTGGTCTGAGATTAAGATGTATATTGAAGATAAAGGTGTAGCGATTAGGAACATAATTTCTTGTGCAACAGATGGAGCACAATATATATGACAGGTCACCAAAATGGTTTAGTGGTATATGTAAAAAAACAAATTCCAACTCTGTTTGCAATCCATTGTGCAATTCATCATCAACAGCTCGTAGCCAAAAACCTCTGCCAATGACTTTTTTCAAGCATGTCTCTTGTAGTATCTGCTAACATCAAAATTAAAGCTCATCCATTAATATTTTGCCTGTTATGCCAAGATAATGATGAAGACTTTGAATGCTTGCTTATTCACATTGAAGTGCATTGGCTGTCAAAAGGCAGGTGCTTAAAATGCTTCTTTGATCTTTTTGACACGGTGGTTGAATTTTTGCTCAAAGTCGACAAGAGTTTGGGAAACAAGATTGAACTTCTATGTGGAGATGTAACATACCTAGCCAATCTGTATGCCAAAATGAACATTCTAATTATGAAATTGCAGGGTAAGAATTTCAATGTAACCCAGGCAAAAAGTGCAGTGTCCACTTTTATCGGAAAATTACAAATATATAAGCAAAATATTGGGAGAAGAATGTTCTCACAGTTTCGTTGTATGGAAAGTATGGCACTCTCTTTCACAGATGGTGATTTGTAAGAGTACTGCTTACATTTGCAGTCATTGAAGAAGAAGTTTCAGAATCAATTCAAGGATTTGAATGATCTGGAAATTCCGGACTGGGTAATTAACCCATTTCTTTGCAAGGTAGACGAACAAAAAACTCACAAAAAACAGAAACTGCTTAGACGTAGTTACGCATGGGGACTTAAGGCTTTTGCTGTCACAATTGGAACTAGATATTTCAACTCTTGCTAAAAACCATCAAGCTCAAGGATCACATTGATATCAAAGCTGCTGTACAGTGCATAGGTAGTGTGTAAGCTAGGTTTCAAGATAAATAAAAACTTAAAGCAGAATCATTTCTCTCATGTTAGTATATGGTAGACATGTTTTTACACTATGAGGGCACTGAGTAGTATATTGTGCCTATGAGGAGTGAGGGCAAGTGTGAAGGGGGCATTGGGCTAAAAAAGGATGGGAAACACTGGCTTAGATACT
Organism: Mobula hypostoma; assembly: GCF_963921235.1. Lineage (NCBI taxonomy): Eukaryota > Metazoa > Chordata > Chondrichthyes > Myliobatiformes > Myliobatidae > Mobula > Mobula hypostoma. The sequence continues at coordinate 146,460,700 of NC_086099.1, forward strand.
TCCTAGTCCCTACCTTTTACATCCTAACTCCCTAAAGTTGATCACTCATATTGTACTGAAGTGTACTGTCATATTTTGTGTTGAAGTTTCTAGAGTACGATATGAATCATAATCTACAAAGGCAGTGCTCAGATAGGACTGACTGTAGAGCTTGTCTACTGAGACTATATGGGTGGAACTGAGGAATAACCAGCCAATGGAATCCTTAAGCTGATACCCTGCTGGAGTGGGCTACCCCTCTCGTGAATTGTAATGGATTTGTTTCCCCAGAGCCTCCTTGAAAACGTATACATATTGATGGGAAATACAGATTTTTCCCAAAAGCTGATCACTTTGGGAGATATGAAGCTACTTATTATTGGGAGTACTGTTCTATTAGCTACCTGCTGCTATGCTATTCCAGACATTTTTTTTAAACTTTATCCTCATTATTCCTCGTCCTTATCATCAACTTCAGGCTCTAGAAGCACAGACTTCTGCGTGACATGGCATTTTATTAGTCTAGTTGAAAGACATCTGTGTGTGTGTGTTGTAGACCTTCACCTCATTTGTCCAGGCACCTAAATGAGACTTAGAAATTCCTGTGATCTGCTCAATAATATTTTGTGGCCCACAGTTGTCCTCATAACTTTTAGCATTGCTGTCATCTGTGTAAATTTTTGTGGAACTAGATTAATGAATATACGGACTAGCACTCATCACTGGTCTTTGATTCTGATCACTGCCTTCCATTCATGAAGTCTGGTGTGGTCTGCTGCATGTTGAAAGTACCATGCACCTTTCATGTATTGACACACAGGATTAAATGATTGGAATTAGAAACTGTTAGCATTAATAGGATGAAATTAATTATCTTTGTAAACTTCCTGCAAAAATTTTGTAAATTTCTCTCTTTTGATGATTGGTGTGAGCCTGTGTCCCTTCAGTTGTTCCTTGTACCTGTAGGAATCTTGCTGCTGGATAACTCTCTACCTGGCTAAACAAATTGTGTTACCATTGTGACAGGGGCTCACAATGCATACAGCAGACTAATGCAGGTTTAAAGGTGAAACTTGCAGAAAATGCTACAAAGTAGGATACATACAAAGATCATGTCGGGCAGACAAAAATAAATGGTCTGCACTGAGAAGAGAAAAAGATAAAAAATCAGGTTGCAATTTCAAAGAAAACACTGATCTGCAAGCTGTTGATGAAAAATCTGATAATGATGAGAGTAACACAGGACTAGGAAGCCTTGAGATTTACATTATGAAAACTAACAGGAAACAAGTAATAGGGCTTACATCAGAAATGAATGGCAAATTAAATAAAATGGATACAGAAAACAAGCCATTCGGCCCTTCTAGTCTGTGCCGAAACTTTATTCCGCTGGTCCTATTGACCTGCACCCAGTCCATAACCTTCCAGACCTCTCCCATCCATGTATCTATCCAGCTTATTCTTAAAACTTAAGAGTGAGCCCGCATTTACCACATCAGATGGCAGCTCATTCCACACTCCCCCACTCTCTGAGTGAAGAAGTTCCCCCTAATGTTCCCCCTAAACCTTTCCCCTTTCACCCGAAAGCCATGTCCTCTCGTATTTATCTCTCCTAATCTAAGTGGAAAGAGCCTACTCACATTTACTCTGTCTATACCCCTCGTACCCCTCTAATCAGTTTGAAATGAAAATTTAACTCTTTCATAATCCTTAGCATGTAATGGACCCAGGGAAGTTTGAACAGTAACGTTTTGACATTGGTGGTTCGAGGAGAGGGTGCCTTTATTTTCAGTGCATGTCCTGACTCTACATTCCGAGTGTCCCGAGTCTACATGCTAAGCTTCCCTAGTCTACATTGAGTTTCTCTGGTATCCATTCCAAGTTTTTCAAGTCACAAGTACCCAGGTTCCCAGCTTTGTGGTCCCATGACTGCATAACAAATGAGCACTTCAAGCAAGCTTATTAATTGATTCAACAAATCGTCATTCAAGTCAATCGGGTAAATTCTGGAAGAGCCCTACTCCATAAACTGATCCCTGGCTGGAGTGTGCAAATACACAAGTAAAGTAACCCTATCAAGAGTATCTTTAATCTCTTAATGAAAGTCATGGTACTGACTGGGAAAATTGAACTTTCATGTAGCAAATTAAACAGATCTACAGAGAACCAGCTAGCTTAGCGATGAAAGAAACCCTGTCTATGCTGTTTTGATCTGTAAAGTTGAGAGTATATCCTAACTGCCTCTGGAAAATTGTGAAAGGTTTAAAAAGATTTAAAAAGGTTCCTTCTGTAGGTTTCAAATTTCAGGTTTTCAAGATTCCCAAAGACTTTTCTCTGTTCCCAAGGTTTTTATTTTTCCGATTGCTTCCAAGGCTTACTCAATGTGTTTAGGGTTTTCAATGTCCTCCCCATCTCAAGGACTCCCAAGCCTACCTCTCCGCCCTACCTGAGGCTGCATGATCTCAGTCTGTTGGGGTTCCCAGGTCTCTCGGGGCTCCCCATGCCTCTTGGAGGCTCTTGCCCCCCCACACCTCTTGGGGGCTCCCCCCCCCCGGGCTTCCCTCTCAAGTTCCCCGGGTACCTCAAGTCATCCCTGGATCTCGTGTTTTCAGGTCTTCCTGGGCCATCAGGTGCCAGCTAATGGGAGGGGGGGGGGCGTTGTCCTGTAGTGACTTCTTCAGGCTTGTGCAAGGCATCAGAGCATTGGGCTGAGGTTTTCAGAGCACCTGAATTGGTTAATTGTTGCTTAACAACAGTTACTAATGGTTTAAGAGTTTCTTGTGTTTTTCTTGAGTGACTTGCTCTTTGTAATGTGGCTTCCTGGTGCTTTCTGTTAAGTTTATTTTGATAGGCTCTGGGATTCTGTCTTAGTTTTATTGTTGAGGCAAATGCCCGATTAGCTCCAATTGGAGGGTCCTCATTTTGAAAATGATCTGTCTCATGGTGTCACTCTGTAAAAAGCTCTTGTTTCTATCTCTACATGGAAGTCTTTGGTTCCGATATTGGTAGTGCACACCATGACACTTGTCTACCAGCATCACTGAATGACATCTTGGACAAATCCCTCACCCGTGAGTTCCAGTGGACACAGGTCTGTGGCACCTCAGGGGCTGCGCCTCGGGGGGGGGGGCAGTCACAGCTGCAGGTTCAGCAGCACAGCAGATCTGGCAATTGTGTTTGTGAATATGCGCATGTCAGCTATTATTTCATTGTGATAGTATTTGACTCCATTCATACCATCGTAGTAGTATTTGTCGAGATAGGAACACAGCAACGCTTTGCTGCCTGCATTCCGCCTTGCTGGAGAAATTGGACTGTCGAGTCAACTGACTCTGAAGACTAGCAGTATTCATTTTATTCTTAGTTGTTCTTTTCAGCCGCAGTGTAGACTTTGTTTACCATTTGAGAGTTTTAGTTAACGGCCCTGTTTAGGCCTAACATTTGTTTTCTTTTCCTTTTAACACTGTTTGCATTAAAGTCGGTGAACTATCGACCTGCTTCAGTGTCTCTCACTCCGCACTTGGGCCATATCCGAACCGGGTGATATCCTACTTCTGAATTCCAGCAAGTACAGACCCAGGCCATCAAACGTTCCTTGTATGATAACCCTTTCATTCCTGGATTCATCCTTGTGAACCACCTCTGGACCCTCTCCAATGCCAGCACATCTTTTCTAAGATGAGAGGCCCAAAACTGTTCTCAATACTCAAGGTGAGGCCTCACCAGAGCCTTATAAAGTCTCAGCATCACATCCTTGCTCTTGTATTCTAGACCTCTTGAAATGAATGCTAACATGGCATTTGCCTTTCTCACCACCGACTCAACCTGCAAGTTAACCTTCAGGGTGTTCTGCATAAGAACTCCCAAGTCTCTTTGCATTTCAGATTTTTGGATTTTCTCCCCGTTTGGAAAATAGTCCGCACATTTATTTCTAGTACCATGGTGCATGACCATGCATTTTCCAACATTGTATTTCATTTGCCACTTTTTGGCCCAATCTCCTGGTCTGTGTAAGTCCTTCTGCATCCTACCTGTTTCCTCAACACGACCTGCCCCTCCACCAATCTTTGTATCATCTGCAAATTTGGCAACAAAATCATGTATTCCATCATTTATATACAGCATAAGAAGAAGTGGTCCCAACACTGTCACCTGTGGAACACCACTAGTCACTGGCAGCCAACCAGAAAAGGATCCTTTTATTCCCACTTGCTGCCTCCTACCAATCAACCAATGCCCAAACCATGTTAGTAACTTTCCTGTAATACCATGGGCTCTAAACTTGGTAAACTGCCTCATGTGTGCCACCTTGTCAAAGGCCTTCTGAAAGTCCAAATATACAACATCCACTGCATCCCCTTTATCTATCCTACTTGTAATCTCCTCAAAAATTCCAGCAGGTTCATCAGATAGGATTTTCCCTGAAGGAAACCATACCGACTTTGTATTATCTTGTCCTGTGTCACCAAGTACTCCATCACCTCATCTTTAACAATTGACTCTAACATCTTCCCAACCACTGAGGTCAGGCTAACTGGTCTATAATTTCCTTTCTGCTGCCTTCCTCCTTAGAGTGGAGTAACATTTACAATTTTCCAGTCCTCTGGCAGCAGGCCAGTCCAATGATTTTTGAAAGGCCATTTCTAATGCCACCACAATCTCTAATGCTATCTCTTTCAGAACGCTAGGGTGCAGTTTCTCTGGTCTGGGTGACTTGTGTACCTTTAGGTCTTTCAGATTTTTGAGCATCTTCTCTCTTGTAATAGTAACTGTACCCTCTTCTCTTCCTTCACACACTACAACATCAGGCATACTGCTAGTGTCTTCCACAGTGAAGACTGATGCAAAATACTCATTTAGTTCATCAGCCATCTCCTTGTCCCCAATTATTATTTCTCCTGTCTCAATTTTGTGCTATCCTATATCCCCTTTTATTTTTAACATACTTGAAAAAACTTTTACTATCCACTATGATATTATTTGCTAGCTTACTTTCATATTTCATCTTTTCCCTTCTAATGATTTTTTTTAGTTGCTCTCCGTAGGTTTTTAAAAATTTCCCAACTAATTTTTGCTTTGTTGTATGCCCTTTCTTTTGCTTTTACAATAGCTTTGATTTCCCTTCTCAGCCACGGTTGTACTATTTTACCATTTGAGTATTTTCTTCATTTTTTGGAATACACATGTCCTGCACTTTCCTCATTTTTCCCAGAGACGCACACCACTGCTGCTCTGCTGACATCCCTGCCAGCAGCTCCTTCCAAATTACTTTGGCCAACTCCTCTCTCATACCACTGTAATTTCCTTTACTCCACTGAAGTTCTGCTATATCAGACTTTACTTTCACCCCATCAAATTACAAGTTGAACACAATCATGTTGTGATCATTGGTTCCTAAGGGTTCTTTTACCTTAAGCTCCCTAATCGCCTCTGGTTCATTACATACACCCAATCCAGTATAGCTAATCCCCTAGTAGGCTCAACGACAAACTGCTCTAAAAAGCTATATCTTAAGGCTGATTTATACTTAAGTGTATGGGCTACGCCGTAGGCCTGATTTATACTTTTGTGTAGCCCTATGCCGTAGCGAGCATGTGTAGTTGTGTCTGCGTCACTCTGCAATTCACTGCCAAAATGCTAGTTGGCAGTGGGGTTTCTATGCCACTGTGTTAAGTTTCCTCGTCAGAGACATGGACGAGGAAAGGCATTTCAAATATTTTTGGATGTCGGCAGGTAGATCTGATGATTTGGTTCATCGTCTCCAAACGTTTATTTTGCATCGGTGTACAGACATGGCAGAGAAAAGCAACTGGAAATGCGATGCGACCAAGAGGACCAATCATAGTTATTGCAGTCTGTGTCGCGCGTGACGTGTGAGTTACATTTTTGGGGAGGTGCACGTCACCCTACGGTGTAGGGTACGCGGTACCTATGGCGTACATTTGATGGAGAAGTATAAACTGGGCTTTAGGCATTCAACAAACTCACTCTCTTGAGATCCATTACCAACCTGATTTTTCCAATTGACCAGCATGTTAAAATCTCCCATGATTACCTATATCCTGAGCTGAGGTATTAAGAATGGTTGTGCCTGATCTTCACCAGCAGCGTGATTAGCACATTCACGCATCATTAGCATAGGGAGGATATCATATGAGCTGTAGCCCTCTTCCCTATAAATGTGAATGAGTGTGAATGAAGAGAAATGTGAGGCGTGGCCTCATGTGTTTGCTTGTGTGTGTGTGTGTGTGTGTGGTGTGTGTGTGTGTGTGTGTGTGTGTGTGTGTGTGTGTGGTGTGTGTGTGTGTGTGTGTGTGTGTGTGTGGTGTGTGTGTGGATTTTGCCCTTAAGAGACTGCAAATGTGTTGTGACCCACTCAGTTGCTTTTTCCTTCTCGGTCGTCTCTGATAAGTGTGCTGTTTCTCTGTGATAAATTAACTGTCTGTTTTAAGTTTTTGCAGTTCCAAAGTTTAAAGGAGAGGAGTACAACCTGGGCTTTGTGTTTTGTGTTCTAATCTGTTACTTTATTTCTTGTATTTGTTTAGTCATTGAATTCATTTCTTGTTTTTTAAATCTGTTATGAATTTATCGCGTCTTAATCTGCTACTTTCTTGTTTCCCCATGCAATTGGTTTTGGGGCTGACTTATTTCATAAATGCCATATGAAATTTGAGTTGATGGGGCAGCAATTTGGGCAACTTTATATAAGATGCCCACATTTCAGAGATAATGGAACATTTGAGGAGCAATTCTAATGGTTGTGTGGTTTTTGTGTTGTCTAAATATCCAGTGACTAATCAGGAGTGAGTGCATTGGTCTCTCCCTGCATTACAGAATAGCAAAGTGGTGGATACTCATTTATGGTAGGAGCTCCTATGATACATTCCTCGGGATGGCATTTGAATTTGCACACTTGACCAATGGGTCAGATTTCTGAATTTGTATGAGGACTCCTTACTACATCATGGAAGGGATGATATTGATCCCTTTGACAAGGCAAAGACTTCTGGGAGAAATTGTATGACTACTTGTGTTTTGGCAATCTGGCTTGGAAAACTGTGATAGGGTAGCCTATTCCAACCAACTTCAACCCAGAGTATGGTTTTATAAACCAGCAGCAACAGAGATAAATTTGAGTTGAGTTTTTATAAAATAAACAACGACATTTATTAACCTCTACTCAAATAAACATGGAACAGTAAACGAGCGATTAACTTAAACGGATGTTAACAGCGGTATGCTTCTATAGTTATCAAACAGTCGAATTTAAAGACAATTCTTAACAGATCTTGTTAAAGCATAGTCTTAAGGTGGCAATTTAATAAGTTCAAATGATTCCTGAAATATTTGGGAGGCGAGACTTCTCAAACCAGCTTTGGAACAGTCCCCGAAGTAAAGACATCACTGCTGACGCAGCTCCCAGCCAAGATGCCTTATCCGAAGTTATGATGCAGAATATGATTTCTCAAAGCAATTGACCTTTCAACAAAGTGATCATTGCACAACCCAAACTGTGTCAGGGTTAACAAAACGTGTATGCCACATACCGACAGTTGCAAATGTCAGTCACACCCGTAATGTGCCAAATGCCGCTGGTTAACTCCAATCCTTTCGGGGTTCGTTCGGAGCTGGGGATTCTTCATAGAATAGTACAGCACAGTACAGGCCCTTCGGCCCACAATGTTGTGCCGACCCTCCAACCCTGCCTCCCATATAAGCCCCCAACTTGAATTCCATATACCTGTCTAGTAAACTTCGCTAGTGTATCTGCCTCCACCACTGACTCAGGCAGTGCATTCCACGCACCAACCACACTCTGAGTGGAAAAACCTTCCTCTAATATCCCCCTTCAACTTCCCACCCCTTACCTTAAAGCCAGGTCTTCTTGTATTGAGCAGTGGTGCCCTGGGGAAGAGGTGCTGGCTATCCACTCTATCTATTCCTCTTATTACCTTGTACACCTCTATCATGTCTCCTCTCATCCTCCTTCTTTCCAAAGAGTAAAGCCCTAGCTCCCTTAATCTCTGATCATAATGCATACTCTCTAAACCAGGCAACATCCTGGTAAATCTCCTCTGTACCCTTTCCAATGCTTCCACATTCTTCCTATAGTGAGGTGACCAGAACTGGACACAGTACTCCAAGTGTGGCCTAACCAGAGTTTTATAGAGCTGCATCATTACATCGCGACTCTTAAACTCTATCCCTCGACTTATGAAAGCTAACACGCCATAAGCTTTCTTAACTACCCTATCCACCTGTGAGGCAACTTTTGGGGATCTGTGGACATGTACCCCCAGATCCCTCTGCTCCTCCACACTACCAAGTATCCTGCCATTTACTTTGTACTCTGCCTTGGAGTTTGTCCTTCCAAAGTGTACCACCTCACACTTCTCCGGGTTGAACTCCATCTGCCACTTCTCAGACCACTTCTGCATCCTATCAATGTCCCTCTGCAATCTTTGACAATCCTCTACACTATCTACAACACCAACCTTTGTGTCGTCTGCAGACTTGCCAACCCACTTTTCTACCCCCACATCCAGGTCGTTAATAAAATCACGAAATGTAGAGGTCCCAGAACAGATCCTTGTGGGACACCACTAGTCACAATCCTCCAATCTGAATGTACTCCCTCCACCATGACCCTCTGCTTTCTGCAGGCAAGCTAATTCTGAATCCACCTGGCCAAACTTTGCTGGATCCCATGCCTTCTGACTTTCTGATTAAGCTTACTGTGTGGAACCTTGTCAAGTACCTTACTAAAATCCATATAGATCACATCCACTGCACTACCCTCATCTATATGCCTGGTTACCTCCTCAAAGAACTCTATCAGGCTTGTTAGACATGATCTACTCTTCACAAAGCCATGCTGACTGTCCCTGATCAGACCATGATTCTCTAAATGCCTATAGATCATACCTCTAAGAATCCTTTCCAACACTCTCACTCTTTCTTCTTCTCCGATGGCATTGGTATTATACCAACGGTGGACTCCCAACAAAACGAACTATGCAACAACTGCGGTTTCCCCTTATATACCAGTTGGAACATGCCATCACGTGACATCACATCACACAACTATCACAAGACAATTACATCATTCCAATGGCACAAGACCATTACATCAGTCCAGCAGCATAAGACAATTACATCATATTCACGAGATACTCACGGGACAGGTAACAATGCCAACACCCTGAAGAGACTTGAGCATTAATAGGAGTAAGCGCTTTGAGGGCTGATATTTCCTTATAGACCTTTTGTTTAATTGGAAGCTCCTGACTCAAAGTGATTTTCCCACCTGACTGTGTTGGTGTAGTTGGTAGGTTGAGTACATTTGCAAGGTGGATGGGAAGTGTGGGCAGGAACAGTATCCTGGGACGGCTGTGTCTATGCCAAATGGTGGGCACTTGCTGGACTCTGAATGGCACTTACTGGATATGCAGTTCCTAAGCCTACCTGTAGTTTCCACAGGGTGGTGCAGTTGATATGTAGTGCCATATGTATACAACCCCAGTGCCCTGGATAAGCAACTTGCCCATGCTGTTTGGTAAGAGGACTATTACAAAGGAAGGAAGGTTTTGAATGATGGTCTTTCTCAGCATGATACGGCCAGACTGTCCTGGGGACGGATTTTGATGGCCTTAGATTATCTGCTCACAAAGAAAGGTGGCACTTGTACTGTTACTGGTCAAGAATGCTGCACCTACATTCCTGATGAGTCAGGTAATGTCACTCACCTGGTTAATTATATCGGAGAGTCAGTGTATAAGCGTAAGTGTGGGGAGCAGCTCATTGGCTATTACACTTCAAGGTGTGGCTGGTTGCCTTTTGGTGAACAGGGATGCTGGTGGTCCTCTGCAGAATCTTGCGGGGTGCGGGACTATTGGGTTGACAGTACTGAGTATTGTACGTTTATGTGTTATGTAACTTAGGGAGATCACAAGAATCAGACTAGTCTGAGGGTTGCATCATCATATTTGCAACTTTCGAGCGGTGGAGTGTCCTTTTAGGGTGTGGCTTAGTCTGATTATCAAAAGTCACTCCCATTGTGATTGGTTAATTTAGAAATTGCATCTGCTTTTCCCATTGGTTAGTTGTCTGGTGTCCAGTTTCAAATATCCTGCGTATATAGAGAGCACATGTGGGAGGCTTTCTCTTTTCTTTTGTTTAAGGCAAGTGGTGCACATAACCATTGGGAAGGTATGCTCGGCGTGCGCTTTTACCTAAGTATGTTTATTGAATGTATGTATGTTGAATATTCAGCTTTGTAGCTTCTTTAACTTGGGGAACATGAATGTTTGGTTGAATTTTTACTCTTTGTAAATAAATAATAAAATTGCTTATTCGCAATCAGTGTTCTCTGTCTCACTTTCCAGACCTGTGAACCTGATTCAATATTACATATTGTAAATATATTGTTTGACTAAACATTCTTGTTTACTTAAATACCTGTAATTCATTACAGGTTATATGTAGAAGTAAGTGAATGGCATATAACATTATGCCACCACATTATATGTGCACACCTCACTAAGTAAGAAACAAAGTATACGTGCATTTCATGGCTCCCTGTGCCTCCCTTTCAATTAGTTTTATGTTTTGGAGTTATAAAACATAACAGTATCTTTTCTGTAACCTGCTAGGAAGCTGGCACTGTCCTGCTTTTGCCTACAACTTGCAGCTCATTCCATGTTCAATACCTCAAAGTAAATATCAGTCACTATCACGCCATCACAAAACTAGTGCTTGTATTTAAGTTAAGGATACCAGTATCATGAAAATTAAAATAAGTTCAAGTTTAACTATCATTCAAGCATGCTGTACATGAATATAGCCAAAAGAAACAGGGCTCCTCCAGGACCAAGGTGCAAAACAAATTGCCATTAGACAGCACATAATGCATTAGGCACATATGGTTACAATTGCAGACAATCATAGTCACACAAAAAGTAATATAGCTCAGGTGCCCGAGTGACATGGCCTCTAGGTTGGTGGTGCATGGGATGTTGTCCTGTTCAAGCTTCTTCTTCCACCGACTGAACATTGGAGAGCAGCACCAATGGATGAGGCCAGCCTCCAATCAGTACATATTCCAGCACTCCCTCTAGTGTCTTCTCCCCTGGCCAGCTGCAATGGACGAGCCTGTGGCATGAGGGCCTAGTCCGTGCCACAACTGACGCAAAGCAGCTCTCCCGCCGTTGGTCTCATCAATGAACCAATGAACCAGACTTGCAGTGTTCTACATTACCAATACCCAACAGGGTCTTGCAATTGCAACAAAAATGTCCAAGACAATCTCTCGTACTGTTTGTTGGACTCAGGACAAAAGGGTATGAAACAAGTCCAGGTGACAACACAAGAACAGTATTGAGCAAATCAAGCTCCATCACTATTGAGCAACTTGCTGATGGGGTAGATCTGCAGTACTTGATATTCTTAATAACCTGCAATGTCTTGCAATTGTAAAAAAGATGGAAAGGACAAGGCAACACTCACAACACGCTGGAGGAACTCAGCAGGTCGGGCAGCATCCGTGGAAAAGATCGGTCGACGTTTCGGGCAGGAATCCTTCGTCAGGACTGTAGGGGGAAGGGGCAGAGGGTCCCCCCACCTTCTTTATAGGGCCTCTGCCCCTTCTCCCTACAGTCCTGACGAAGGGTTCCGGCCTGAAACGTCGACCGATCTTTTCCATGGATGCTGCCCGACCTGCTGAGTTCCTCTAGCGTGTTGCGAGTGTTGCTTTGACCCCAGCATCTGCAGATTATTTTGTGTTATGGAAAGGATAAACATTTCACCTTTGCTTGGACTCAGAAAGGCCGCTGCCTCTGAGCATGCTGTCATTCTATAAGAATAATTTTCCATCTCCATATTTCCAAAAGAAATAGTTAATGACTTCACATTAATTCAAATAAGCCAACTACAATTATACTGCAATGTTGCCTGAGAAATATCTTGTATGAATTCTTTCAGCCTCTAGGTGGCAGCAAATTGAGATCTCAGTTGATGGATCATTACCTGCATTACACAGCAGAAAGCTGAGACAGTTACGTTGGCAAAAGCTATGTATTTTGAAGTCCTTTACGTGTCCTTGCATACCAACAAGTCCTGAAATGGCTGAAAGGAATTTCAAGCGGATCCCCCTTCTTCAATTTCTCTTAATGGACAAGCAAAGTCATTTGGAACTGGACAAAAGGTGCTATAAATGAGTTTATGGCTCGTACTTTTCTGCAGGGGATCAGGCCTGAGGACAAAACCTTGGTAGGAGTTAGAGAGTGGTCAGACAAGTTCAAGACATTGCTAAGTATTGCTAAATATTTAAAATTCCTGTGTCAAGGGAAGAAGAAAACTGCACCAGCACCCATCTACTGGATTCAGTGCTCCCAGTGCAGCCTCCTTTACATTGGTGAGACCTGACATGGATTAGGGGACTGCTTTGTTGAGCACCTTTGCACCAATCACAACAAGCAGGATTTGCCGGTGGCCAACCCTTTTAATTCCAATCCCTATTCCCATCTGACATGTTGGTCCGTGGCGTCCTCAACTGCCATGATGAGGCTAATCTCAGGTTAGAGGAGCAACGCCTCCTGTTCCATCTGGTTAGTCTCAAACCTAACGGCATGCGTATCAATTTCTCTCTTTTCCCATTCCCCATTCTGATCCCCTTCTTACCTCTTCTCTTCTCCTCACCAGCCTATCACCTTCCTCTGGTGCCTCTCCTCCTTCCTTTTCTCCTGTGGTCCACTTTCTTCTTCTATGAGATTCCTTCTTCTTCAACCCTTCATCTTTTCCACATCGCCTCCCAGCTTCTCACTTTATCCCCCTTTCCACACTTTCCTTCATTCCCCCTCAGTTAGCTTCACAAATCACTTCTAACTTGTACTCCTCCCCCTCCCTACCTTCTTATTTTTCTTCTCCCCCTTCCTTTCCAGTCTTGACTGAGCCTGGCATATCAAATCTTCATTCCTTTTCAGAGATGAATCCAACCTGTTGAGTTCCTCCAGTATTTTGTGTGTGCTGCTCTGGATTTCCAGCATCGGCAGAATCCCTTGTGTTTATGATTTGCTGCAACCATCAGGCCTGTTTTGGCCTGAAGATTGTTCCATGTATCAGCTGCTACTTACTACTCTGTTCCTTGACAAGATGGAGCCAGTGAACCACGGTGAAGTTCTGTGGGCGGCGTACAATACTTCTAAATATAGCTCTTCTGAATTACTTCCACTGCAAATACAGCATGTAATTTCCCTTTAGGCAATGTGCTTTTGAATTGAAATAATGAACTACAGATTTAACGATCTTCTGAAGGACTCAGCAGACTTAACTCTCAAGCAGTCAGGTATAGCGCCTTTAACTAGATGGAGGTTCATCACATTGGCCAGAAGTGCAGCAGGATGAGGGGACTTCAGGCCAGGCTGAAACACAGAGGGATGAGGCCACCTCCACCCAACATCTTGTTGGCAAATGTGCAGTCAGAGGAGAACAAAATTGAGGACCTATCGGCAAGATTGGTGCATCAAAGGGAAATGAGAAATTGTTGTGTTCAGTGTTTTACCAAGGCATGGCTTACTCAGAGAACATCAGATATAATGAGCAGATCTGAAGGCTTCTTGATACACAGGATAGACCAAAATGCTGTTTCAGAAAAGGCAAAAGGTGGGGGTGGGTGCTTCATGATAAACTCTCTGTAGTGCTCCGTTGTGGCAGTTTTGTACCCTTCAACCTTGAACACCTAATGATGAAATAGTGACTGTTCTATTTACCAAGAAAGTTCTCCTCCATAATCCTGATTGCAGTTTTCATACCCCCATTGGCCTATTGTAATCAAGTTCTTGAGATACTGCATGATGCTGTCACCAAACAAGAAACAGCTTACCCAACACTTTTCATATCATAGTTGGGGATTTCAGTCAGGCTTGTTTGAAGAAATCCCTTCCCACTTAACTTCAGCATATAAACTGTGGCACCAGAAGTCCCAACACACTAGAGCACTGCTATTCTACAATAAGAAATGCCTACTGGGGACTTCTGGTAAGATGGCGATAGGTTAATCGCTTAAAATTGTCGCTCCATTTTATTTCTTACCTCTGCACTTCTTATCTTCCTTCTTCTACTCCAGACTGCTAATTTTTTTTTTGTTCTCCTACCTGCCTGCGAATATGCCTGTCTTACAATGGCCTTCAAGCCCTCTAAAGCTGGGAAGAAAGAAGTTTCTGCGACTGCCTCCAGCTCCTCTGTCAACATTATCGCCATTCTGGACCAGCACCGTCAAGAGATTATATCTGAATTTAAGTCTTCCTTCAGTTCGTTGGAATCAAAATCGGATCAAATCAATTTCAAAGTGGGGGAACATGCCGTTCATCTCTCTCATCTTGACTCAGAAACTGGAGATTTAAAATGTCGTGTTCAGCAGCTGGAAGCCGTTTGTTCTAATTTGAGTGAGAATAACACCAAGTTATCATCAAAAATAGCTGATCTCGAAGGTCGGAGCAGAAGGCACAATCTACGTATCCTTGGTCTGCCAGAGGCTATCGAAAGCGGAGCTCCTGTTGAATTTTTTTCCTCTTTACTTTGTGAGGTGTTTGGGAAAGATACTCTTCCGAATTTACCTGAGTTAGACAGCGCCCACCTTATACAGGTATTTCGTTCTAAGCCCGAATTGGGCTCTTGCCCATGCCCAGTTATGCTTTGTTTTCATTGCTATCAGGTGAAAAACCTTCTGATTATGGAAGCACGTTGGAGAGGAAAATTGCATTATAAGGACCATCCCATTCGTATTGTTGAAGATTATGCTCCTCAAGTTTTGAGGCTGCGCACCAAATCAAAGATGTAATGAAAGAGTTTACAATTGTGGACTTAGGCCCTTGCTACATTACCCCACCCATCTCTGAATAATTCTTAGTACTGGGGACAAAAAATGGTTCAACCCTGTTACAGAAGCTCAGTAATTCGTCGAAAGTCTCGCTGCTGTTACGACTTCTTCAGACTCAATCTGATTATTTAAAATGGCTGATTACTATTTTTTTCCTCTCCTTGGTTTTTAAAAAATTTTTTTGTTTTCCTTTTAAATTAAAATTTTAAATTACTGAAAATGGTTTATTTCTGGTATAAAAAGTTCAGAAATATATCAAAAGTCTCCTTGCCATTGTGATTCCTTCAGACTCAATTTGATTATTTAAAATGGCCGATTGCTTTTTTTCTCTCTTTGTTTTTTCATATTTGTTGTTTTCCTTTTAAATTTAATTTTTAAATTACCGAAAATGGTTTAACTCTGTTATAAGAAATTCAGAAATTTACTGAAAGTCTCCTTGCTATGGTGACTCCTTCCAAATTAATTTTTAAATTACCGAAAATGGTTTAACTCTGTTATAAGAAATTCAGAAATTTACTGAAAGTCTCCTTGCTATGGTGACTCCTTCCAAACTAATTTTTAAATTACTGAAAATGGTTTAACTCTGCTATAAAAAGTTCAGAGATTTATTGAAAGTCTCCTTGCTATGGTGTCTCCTTTAGACTTGATTTGATATTTAAAATGGCGATTGTTATCTTATTCCCTTTTTAAATTTTTTTTTATTTTATGTTTTCCTTTTAAATTTAATTTTTAAATGACTGAAAATGGTTTAACTCTGCTATAAGAAGTTTCAGAAATTTACTGAAAGTCTCCTTGCTGTGGTGTTTCCTTCAGACTCGATTTGATTATTTAAAATGGTTGATTGGTACTTTTATTTCTTTCTTTTTTTTCCCTGTTTACTTTCTAAATTCAATTTTTAAAAAAATTCCTGTATTTTTTTCCTCGCGGGTATGATAATTTGGATTATTATTTCAAGTTAAGTCTAACACTTTTTGATAGTACTGTTTCCTTTTTCTTCTTTATGTACAATTTTAATTCCAAGCGTATAAGCTCTCTGTTTTTTTAAATTGTTAATTAAACAGAGATCATTAAGCTATACAGAAACTGAAAGTTGGGGTTAGAAGTAGTTTTTTTCTGAAGCGCTTGCTGCAGTTCTTTGGTAGCTTTCTTGCTTTGGGTTCTGGGGGGGGGTGGGGAGGTTCCTAGTGCCAACACTATTTAAACGATCTTTAGTTATTCTTTGTTATTCAGAACTTTTTTTTTGTCCTGATTTTCTTGTTTTTTTTATTTCTGTCCCAGAGCTTTTATTAGAATGTTTGTCCCTATTTATGCCTACTACCCTATATGTTTTTTTATATGATAATTGTTAGCCCGTAGAATCTTATAAGCTGGAATGTTAAGGGATTGAACCATCCTGTTAAAAGAAGGAAGGTGCTTTCACATCTCAAGCAGCTCAAAGCTGACATTGCTTTTTTGCAAGAAACACATATTTGTAGTTTTGGTAACTCTCGCCTTATGTCTAGGTGCATGCCTTTCATTCAGAAGCAACGTTCATTCTGCTTTTCCGGCTAAAGCCGGGGGGGTTTCAATTCGTATTAATTAGAATGCTCCCTTTGAGCTTCACAACAAAATTTTGGATAAAAGTGGTTTTATTATTATTGTCTCTGAGAAATTGTATAATAATAGGGTATCCTTGGCTAACCTCTGTTCTCCCAATTCAGATGATGTGGATTTTTTTGACCATTTTATTTCTTTATTGCCTGACTCGAGTTTATATTCCCTCATATTGGGTGGTGATTTTAATTGTTGGTTAGGTCCAATATTGGATCGATCCTCTTCTGCTCCTAGACTCCCTAGTAAATCTGCTTTATCTATTCACTCTTTCCTTTCTAATTATGGTATTTCTGATGTGCGGCAATTTTTCCATCCTACTGAGAGAGATTATTCCTTTTTTTCACATGTCCATCATACTTTTACTAGAACTGATTATTTCTTAATGGATAATCAGCTGATTCCATCTGTTCGCTCTTGTGATTATCAGAGTATAGTGATTTCGGATCGTGCCCCAGTTACCCTGTCCATAAATTTCCCTCTTCAAATGAACAAACATTGGCGTTTTAATCTGACCTTGTCGTTGGATAATGATTTTGTAAAATTTATGAAGGACCAGATAACTAACGTGTCATCTGAAATCTCATCCCAGGTCATCTGGGATGCCATGAAAGCATATTTGAGGGGTCAAATAATTTCATATACTGTGAATCTGAAAAGAAAGACCTATTTATAGTGTGATTAAACTTCATTGATCAAATTAAAGCAACAGACCAATTATATGCCCAGACCAAAAATGCTGAATTGTATAATAAGAAAGTAGAACTTCAAACTAAGTTTGACCTCATCTCCACTTGGCTGGTTGAACGCCAACTTTTTGAAAGTAAGAGCCAATTTTATATTCATGGGAATAAGTCCGGTAAGTTTTTAGTTAACCAACTAAGACGCTCTAAAGCTAAACAACAAATCACAAAAATTCAAATGGGAAATGGGAACTTTACTTCGAATCATTCTGATATCAATGACACACTTAAGAACTATTATTCTCGACTTTATACTTCTGAATCTTTAAATGAGAATATCTCGGTTGAGCATTTTTAAAATAGTTTACATATTCATTCACTCTCCCCTGACTTTAAAGCAAAACTCAATGTACCATTATCATTAGAGGAAATATCATCTGCCAACTCTGTATTACAGCCGGGTAAATCTCCTGGACCTGATGGCTTTTCAGCAGAATTTTATAAACCATTTTCTTCATTGCTTTTGTCTCAACTATTTTTAGTCTTATCCGATTCATTTAAGCATGGTAGATTGCCTGTATCATTTAATGAGGCATGTATCATTCTTTTAGCCAAAAAAGGTAAAGATCCGACAGAGTGTTCTTCGTATAGGCCGATTTCTTTATTAAATGTCGATGTTAAAATTTTGACTAAAGTTTTGGCTTGTAGATTAGAAAACATTATACTGTGGTGACCCACTTTCTAGTGCACTCGAACCGGTTCACAAAACAGCACGTGCAGGCCCCAAAAAGGGCGCCAGGCCATCTTCACCAGCAGGGGGAAAGACCCGCGCGCGGGAAGGGTCTGCAAATATACATTCCCCACAGCAGTCCTGCCCGGGGAGGGCGGGAATGGGAAGGCTTTAGAGGAGGCTGCGAAGTTTGAATAAACCTCTTTTTTCGCAACTACAACTCACCGACCACGTGTTGTTATTCTAGCACTGTGTGTAGCACACCGCTACAATACCTTCTATTATTTCTGAAGATCAAGCTGGTTTTATCAAAAATCATCTTCCCTTTTTTAATATACGGTGCTTATTTAATATCTTACATCACCTTCAACTGGGATTCCTGAATGTGTTATTTCCCTTAATGCGGAGAAAGCGTTCGATCGTGTCTAGTAGAATTACCTTTTTGCGGTTTTAGAAAAATTTCATTTTGGACAAAGTTTTACTACATGGATTAAATTGCTATATTCATGCCCCACCGCTTCTGTTTTGACCAACTCTCAGCTATCCCAGTCTTTTAGTCTTAAACGCGGCACTCGTCAAGGTTGCCCTTTAAGTCCCTTACTCTTCGATTTGGCTATAGAGCCACTTGCCATTGCGTTTCATAGCTGTGCTGAAGTGATGGGGATTTGGAGGGAGGTGTTGAGCATAAAGTTTCCCTTTATGCTAACGATCTTTTTCTTTTTATATCAAACCTGACTACCTCCTTACCCTCAATATTTTCACTTCTTGATAAATTTAGTCAACTTTCTGGTTATAAACTTAATTTACATAAGAATGAACTCTTTCCAATCAATAGAGAAGCACAAGCTTTAGTATTCCATAACCTCCCTTTTGAAGTAGTTAACAATCAATTCACTTATCTTGGTATTACAGTAACAAGGAACTTTAAGAATCTTTTTCCAGAAAATTTTACCAATCTTCTAAACTCTCAAAACAGAGTTTGACGCAGTGGTCACCCTTGTCTATGTCGCTTGTAGGTCGTATTAATGTTATTAAAATGTATATCCTTCCTAAATTTTTGTATCTATTTCAGTCTTTACCAATTTTTATTTCTAAAGCTTTTTTCTCGATGGGTTAGATTCTATTATTTCGTCTTATCTATGGAAGGGGAAATGCCCTAGAGTTAATAAAGCTCATCTTCAAAAATCTAAAAAGGAAGGTGGTATGGCCTTGCCTAATTTTCGTTTATATTATTGGGCAGCCAATATTCGTTGTCTTATTTTTTGGTCTTTCTTCCATAATAAGTCTGACTGCCCAAAATGGGTGGCAATGGAGTTGAACTCTACTAAGGATCTTTCAATTTCTGCACTTCCTGATTCCACACTTCCTTGTCATTTGCCTAGACTTATTGTTAATCCTCTTATCAGACATACTTTAAGCATATGGGCTTAGTTCAGAAAATTTGATGGTCTTCATGGTTTTTCTCTCTCTAGCCCTATTTTACACAATCATCTTTTCCTACCTTCCATGTGGGTTTCAACGTTTTATGACTGGCATAGAAAGGGTACTAGGCGCTGTGAAGATCTTTTCATTGATAATCGTTTTGCAACTTTTCAACAATTGTCTGTAAAGTTTAATCTACCTAATACTCATTTCTTTAGATATCTTCAAATTAGACATTTCATTAACCCTTTGATATCAAACTTTCCTGAGATGCTTGAGAAAAATGTTCTGGACCTGTTGCTTTGTATCAATCCATTGGGTAAAGGTTTAGTATCTGCTATTCGGGATAAGTTAGTGATTTTGAGGCGTGCCCCTTTTGATGAAATCAGAACTGACTGGGAACGAGATCTAAATATCTCCTTATCTGATGCGGTCTTGGATTTAATTCTTAAGTCAGTCACCTCAACCTCTCTATGTGCTTGCCACTGCCTTTTGTAGTTTAAGGTTGTACACAGCACTCATATGTCTAAAACTAAATTATCACGGTTTTATCCTGACATTAGTCCTGTCTGTGATAAGTGTAGAGGGGCTGAAGTTTCCCTTATTCATATGCATTGGACCTGTCCTAGTCTAGAGACATTCTGGAGAGAAATTTTTTTTAACCCTATCTCATATTCTTAATTGCCATTTAGAACCTAACCCTCTGGTTGCTCTTTTTGGCACCTTGGGTGAAGTGAATATGTACTTGAGTCCGACTAAATGCCAAACATTATCTTTTGCCTCTCTCTTGGCTAGACGGCTAGTTCTTCTTAGATGGAAAGATGCTGCCCCACCCACTCACGCTCAATGGCTTAGTGATATTATGGCCTGTTTAGACCTTGAAAAGATTAATTATTCACTTCTTAGTTTGGACATAAAGTTTCATAAGGTGTAGGGACCTTTTCTTGAATATTTTCATAATTCTTCTTTAGGGTAAGTTTATCCTTTTTTGTATGCTACAATCCCATACTTACAGCATTTTTTTTGTAAGTTATATGGTTTTTTGTTGTGAATTACATTATACTTTTGGTAGTCAGCATTATACTTTCTTTTTTCCTTTATATATTTACAGTTCTCTGGGGTTGAATGCTCCGATTGATTTTTTTTTTTCTTTTATATGAAGAAATGGTTGGCCTGGGTTTTTCTTTTTCAGTGGGAGGTTGGGGTAGATACTAATTATACATAATTCTCTTTTGGGTGCTTTTTCTTACTGTTATGAATTACATATTGGATATGTTTGTTTCACACTGTATAAATCTCCATTTTGTTTTTGGGCTTTCTCTGTAGTTTCACTGTAGAAATGCATTAAAAATTCATAATAAAAAAAAATGAATGGCTACCATTTCATGCACAGACTGTATTTCAGGAGATCTGATCACTTGGCTGTCCTCCCACTTGAATACAGACAGAGGCTAGAGAGCAAGGCTCCAGAGGTGCTCATGGGAGGTAGAGGAGCAGCCACGGGATTGCTTTGAGTCGGGGGTCTGGGCCGTGTTTAAGGACTCATCTGTGGATCTGAATGAATACACCACGGTTGTCACGTACTTTATAAAAACAGTTGTAGGTGAGTGTGTCCCCACAAAATCATTCAAAGTATTCCCCAACCCAAAGCTCTGAATGAACCATGAAATCTGGAATCTGCTCAGGGCCAGATCAGAAGCATTCAAGTTCGAGGACCAAGAAAGTTACAAGAGGTCCAGGTACAATCTCTGGAAAGCCATCTCACCGGCAAAGTGGCAATTCCAAACCAAACTTGAATCAAAGAAGGATGCTTGACAGCTGTGGCAGGGCTTGAATGCCATCACCTCTTACAAAGTGCAATCAAGTGACATGGGTGAAAACAGGGCTTCATTTCCAGATGAGCTCAATGCCTTCTATGCTCGCTTTGACAATCAAAACATGAAGGAACCTTCACGACCTCCCACAGCCCCTGATGAGCTTGTGATTTTAGTCTCTGAGGCCAATGCGTGAGCATACTTCAGGAAGGTGAACCCACAAAAAGCTTCCAGCCTAGCTGGGGTACAGAGCGGAGTACTAAAGACCTGTGCTAATCAACTGGCTGGAGTGTTGACTGAGATCTTTAAACTCTCACTTCGGCAGTCTGAGGTACCCATCTGCTTCAAGCAGCCTTCAATTATACTGTGCTTAAGAAGAACGTGAAAACCAGCCTCAATAACAATTGTCAGTAGCACTCACATTCACTGTGATGAAGTAGTATTTTGATAAGTTGGTAATGAAACATACCAACTCCTGCCTGAGAAGCAACTTGGATCCATTTCAATTTGCCTACTAGAACAACAGGTCCACAATGGGTGCCAATCAGTTGGCTCTTCACTCAACCCTGGAACATCTGGACAGCAAAGACGTATATATCAGGATGCTCTTTATCATTTACAGCTTGGCATTAAATACTATCATCCTCTCAAAACTAGTAAATAACCTTCAAGACCTTGACCTCAATTACATATACCTCTTTGTGCAATTGTATCCACGATTTCCTCACTTCCAGACTCTAGTAATTTTGGATTTACAAAAACATCTCCTCCACAATCTCCATCAGCACAGGTACAACACAAGTGCTTAACCCCTGCACTGCTTGTTTTACACTTATGACTCTGCGGCTAAGAACTCCACCAATACCATATTTAAGTTTGCTGAAGACACCACCGTTGTAGGCCAAATCAAAGGTGATGATAAATCGACATTTAGGAGTTAGATTAAAAATCTGGTTGAGTGGTGCCAAAACAGCAGCCTCTTACTCAATGTCAGCAAGACCAAGGAGCTGATTATTGGCTTCAGGACAATGAAACCAGAGGTCCATGAGCCAGTCCTCATCAGGGGATCAAAGGTGGAGAGGGTCAACAACTTTAAATTCCTCAGTGTTATTATTTCTGAAGACCTGTCCTGGGCCCAGCACCTAAGTACAATTATGAAGAAATCATTGCAGTGCCTCTACTTCCTAAGGGGTTTACGAAGATTTGGCATTGACATCAAAAAATTTGACCAACCTCTACAGAAGCATGGTGGAGAGTATAGTGACTGACTGCAACACAACCTGATACAGAAACACTAATGCCTCTGAAAGTAAAATCCTTCAAAAGTAGTGGATACTTTGGCCCAGCCCATCAGGGACAATGTTCTTCCTATCACTGAGCACATTTACATGGAGCATGGTCGTAGGAAAGGGATCCCCATCACCCACATTCGAGCTCTCTTCTTGCTGCTGCCACCAGGATGAAGGTACAGCAGCCTCAAGACTCACACCACAGGATTTAGAAACAGCTATTACCCCTCAAGCTTCAGGCTCTTGAACCAAAAGTGATAACTTCACGTGTAATTATCCCTTTTGGAAGCAGAGTTAAGATGGTGCTAAACGGTGACTCCTTCGCTTGCATCTTTGGAAACAGCTCTATTTCCATTCTTAATATCTCTATTTTTCCCTTTCAGGGTTCTTTTGAAGACCCTGACCTGGAGTTACATGCAGACTTTGGTTCTTTGTGGGAATGGGTCCCATTCTTGGGGTTTCAGGACCAGCCGTTGTTTTTTCTGAGAGTCCAGCTTGAACTCGGGGCTCTGGAGATGGGCGGATCGAAGGTCGGTGTCACGGCAGGAGACTCATGTGTCGTCGGAGAGTCCGGAAAACCTTTCACTGTGGGCCCGAAGACCCGAGATCTTTGCAATCTTCGGGCTCAGAGCTCGTAAAAAGCGATGAAACGGACTTTTTAACATAGTAAACAAGTGGGTTGTTGTTATGTCTTCCCCCTCGCTGTGAAAATAGGGGCACCTCCCTCTCCCTTGTTAAGGAGAGAAAGAACCTGTGGTTTGTCAAATGCTGGATGAAATGCAATAGTCTTTAGGGTAACTGCAAGGTCTGTGTCTTTGCTATCGCCTAGCGCACGCTTGTGCTCAGGAGCGGGTGCGCTTTTTTTTGCTGGGTAGGGGGAGGGGGGATCGTTGCTTGTTGCCGCTTACGTGCGGGAGGGGGAAGCTGGGGGGGACTTTGGGGTCCTCACGGTTAATTGTCATTCATTCTTTGGGGCACTTCTCTGTTTTCGTGGATGTTTTGCGAAGAAAAAAGCATTTCAGGATGTATATTGTATACAATTCTCTGGCATTAAATTGGACTTTTGAACCTTTGAACTTCTCTTGTCCCATCACTGAATTATTCCCATAACCTATGGACTCACTTTTAAGGACTCCTTATTTCATGTTCTTGATATTCATTGCTTATTCCTTCATTCATTCATTTGTTTATTTATTTATCTATTATTGTAATCATTGTTTCTTTATTTTCTCTTTTTTTTGTGCTTGCACAGTTTGTTGTCTTTTGTGTACTAATTGTTCCTCCCTGTTGATGTGGTCTTTCATTGATTCTATTATGGTTATTGGATTTATTGACTATGCCCACAAGTAAATGAATCTCAGGGTTGTATATGGTTACATATATGTACTTTGATAATAAACTTATTTTGAACTTTGCAACCTTATACCACAGGTTCATTTCCTTCAACTCCTGATTTCGTTTTGTTGTCACACCAACCTCGTGTCAATTGTGGAGATGATGAAGCATTTTCTTCATAGCACGTATGTTGGCACTGAAAAGTCCTGGGTGTTTTACAGATCTCTCTCTGTGGTTTTCTCTTGATTTTAGACCTGCTTGTCTCAGCCATTTGAAATCAATCTCTATGATTCGGGCTCAGCCCTATATTCATACTCATCTATATACACAAGACAATGTCAGCTGAATAAAATTTATTGACCCAAGTATTTAACCCATCTTTTTTCTGATATTTACTGCTTAATTATTAGTTGGAATTTTCATTGTTATTTTCATTATAAATTAAGATGGATCACAAAGGCTCAAAATGTAGGAAACCACCAGTATGGAACTGGGTCATATGGAGGTGACTTTAGGATTGTGTTATGTTAATTTGAAGGCAAAATAGAAGTGTATGGGTGAAAGTTCATAAAGGATTTACCCACTGTATCGGTACTAGATGAAGAGAGTACTAAAGGGCTGTTTCTTAACCTCATTTCACAATGGGTGACTACCCCAGAATCCACTAACTTCTGCATTCCATGCATTATCTACTCCATTTGTGTCATCATTTCTTATAACTTACCTTTTGGTATTAGGCTTATTTCATTAAATTTATGCCATGCTACCTCTAATAACTTATCTCGGGAAAGGCATCCAGAATTGTTCCCAACAGCTGAAACTCTAATCAGAAATGTATGTGTTTATAGCACAAATTTTGTCTATTTGACCTTGTTGGACTCCTGTTTTTTTTTGCTTCCCATGATACTTCAATCATCAACTACATAGACCCAACTTCTCACAGCCTTCCACCATTCCTGACTCACACCATTTAGAAACAACTTTCTTCTGTCCCCTTCAGGTCCATTTTGCCTGTGTCAAAATCTGTTTACGACTGATTTGCCCAGTTGTATCATTCATTAACATCTCTCACTATCAAACCGGAGTAAAAATACAACCGGTCTAGGCATGCCCAGGCACCGTCCCTGATGAAGATGGCAGAGTTTATCATCGAAACGTCAGTTAAAATCAATACTTGCACCCGGCCGGAAGTCCGAGAAGAGTGTACTTGTCACATATGCTGAGAAAGCACTCGATCCTTTTTCATTTCTCAGTAGCTTTAAACTTCCATATGTACATTTTGCAGTGCCATTTTTTGGTGCACTTTGGCAAATTTGATTATATGATTTCCTATCTCATTATCTAAATCATTTGTAAATATGGTAAACAGTTGCAGCCTAAACACAGTTCTATACAAACTGACATGACTACATGCTCCTTTGACTCACTTGTTGTCTCTAATAGCGCAGACATTTTTTCTTTCTTTCTTTTTAAATCTTTTTATTGAATAAGTATACAAAAAGGTAAGCCATATAGACACTAATACACTGTTAGAATATAATAAAATTACAGATATTAATGCAAAAAAAATACTACAAACAATGTAATTTAAACATAACATACCAAGGTAACATAATAGTATACTAATTTTATATAGAGAGAAAAGGAAACCCCCCCCCAAAAAAAAACCCACTGTGCAACTAACTAAAAGCAAAGCAAAGCAATGGGCTAACTAGAAATCAGAGTTAAACTTAAAATCACGTCCTCAATCCCGACCTCCATTAAAAACAGTAAAAAAAAACAAGAAGGGTATATATTACATTAAATGAAAATATTGAATTAAAGATCTCCAAGTCTGTTCAAATTTAAATGAGGAGTCATAAAGATTGCTTCTAATTTTCTCCAGATTCAAGCATAATATCGTCTGAGAAAACCAAAAAAAGGTAGTTGGAGCATTAAGCTTTTTCCAATGTTGTAAGATACATCTTTTCACCATTAAAGTAAGAAATGCAATCATTCTATGGGCTGAAGGGGAAAGATTACTGGAAATTTTAGGTAGTCCAAAGATAGCAGTAATAGGGTGAGGAGAGATATCTATATTCAATACCTTGGAGATAATATTAAAAATGTCTCTCCAAAAAGTTTCCAAAGTAGGGCAAGACCAAAACATATGAGTTAAAGAGGCTATCTGCCCCGGACATCTATCACAAAAAGGATTAATATGAGAATAAAAGCGCGCCAACTTATCTTTGGACATATGTGCTCTATGAACAACTTTAAATTGAATTAGGGAATGTTTAGCACAGATAGAGGAAGTATTGACTAATTGTAAAATCTGCCCCCAGTCATCCACGGAAATGGTAAACCCCAATTCCTGTTCTCAATCTACCCTAATCTTATCAAATGGAGCTTTCCTAAGTTTCATAATAATATTATAAATCATAGCCGATGCACCTTTCTGACATGGATTAAGGTTGATTATAGTATCTAAAATGTATGTAGGAGGAAGCATTGGAAAGGAAGAAAGTATAGTACTTAGGAAATTTCTAACTTGTAGATATCTAAAAAAATGTATTCTTGATAAGTTATATTTATTAGATAATTGTTCAAAAGACATAAGGGAACCATCTAAAAATAAATCCAAAAACCGTGAAATACCCTTAGTCTTCCAAATTTGAAAAGCACGATCCGTAAAGGAGGGAGGAAAAAAATGTTACCTAAAATAGGAATCGCTAACCCAAATTGATTAAGATCAAAACATTTTCTGAATTGAAACCAAATACGTAAGGTATATTTAACTATCGGGTTAGACACCTGTTTAAGGCGTTTCCAATCAAAAGGAAGAGAGGAACCTAAAATAGAACCAAGTGTAAAACCCTGAACAGATTGTAATTCCAATGCTACCCATTTAGGAATGGATAGTATATCCTGGTCGAGTAACCAGAATTTCATATGTCGAATATTAATTGCCCAATAATAAAATCTAAAGTTAGGTAATGCTAAGCCTCCACCTCTCTTAGCTTTCTGTAAATGTATCTTACCCAGTCTCGGGTTTTTATTCTGCCAAATAAATGAAGAAATTTTAGAGTCAACTTTGTCAAAAAAAGATTTTGGAACAAAGATTGGTAATGCCTGAAATATATATAAAAATTTTGGCAAAAAAAACATCTTAACTGCATTAATACGACCAATCAAAGTTAAATATAAAGGAAACCATTTAGATGAAAGTTGAATAATATGGTCTATTAATGGTAAAAAGTTAGTCTTAAATAAATCTTTGTATTTACAAATAATTTTAATCCCAAGATATGAAAAATAATTATTAATCAATTTAAATGGAAATTTATAATATAAGGGAAGTTGTTTATTAATCGGAAAGAGTTCACTCTTACTAAGATTTAATTTATAACCTGAAAAAAGACCAAATTGTGCTAATAGCTCTAAAACAGCCGGGATGGATTTCTGAGGATTGGAAATATATAAAAGTAAATCATCAGCATAGAGTGATAATTTATGGGACTTTAAGCCCCGAGTTATCCCAGTAATATTTGGAGATTCTCGAATGGCAATTGCAAGAGGTTCTAATGCAATATCAAATAATAAGGGACTAAGAGGACAACCTTGTCGAGTACCTCGAAAAAGAGGGAAAAAAGGTGAACTTAACGAGTTAGTACGGACCGAGGCTACAGGAGAATGATATAACAGTTTAATCCAGGATATAAATTTCGAGCTAAAATTAAACATTTCAAGCACCTTAAATAAATAAGGCCATTCTACTCTATCAAAAGCTTTCTCAGCATCTAAAGAGATAACACACTCAGGAACATTTTGTGAGGGAGTATAAACGATATTTAACAGTGTGCGAATATTATAAAAAGAGTAACGACCTTTAATAAAACCTGTTTGGTCTTCCGAAATAATAGAAGGAAGTACTTTTTCTAATCTATTTGCTAATAACTTAGAAAAAACTTTAGAATCAACATTTAATAAAGATATTGGTCTATAAGATGTACATTGAGCAGGATCTTTATCCTTCTTTAATATTAGAGAAATTGATGCTCTATTGAAAGATTCAGGAAGTTTACCAAGTTTCAATGAAGCCTCAAAAACCCTACAGAGCCAAGGGATTAACGAAGGAGCAAAACATTTATAAAATTCTACGGTAAACTCATCAGGGCCAGGAGCTTTCCCCAAATTCATAGAGAAAATAACATTCTTAATCTCATCCATGGTAATGGGAGTATCTAACATAGAAGACATATCCTGTGAAATCTCAGGGAAGTCTAAATTATCTAAAAAATCATTCATATATTTAGAATCTTGAGGAGACTCTGATTGATATAAGGAAGAGTAAAAATCACAGAAGGTTTGATTAATCCCCACATGATCAAGTATCAGTCGATCATTTTGGTTATAAATCTGATTAATTTGAGATTTAGCATAATTAGACTTCAATTGATTAGCCAATAGTTTGCCAATTTTGTCACTGTGTACATAAAATTCACCTTGTTTTCTTTAATTGGTTTACAATCGAAGACGAGAGTAATAAACTGTGTTCCATTTGAAGTTCAGTTCTTTGTTTATATAACTCCTCAGAAGGAGCTATAACATATTTCTTATCAATTTCCTTAATCTTGTCCACAATTACCAACTCCTCCTGCTTCAGCTTCTTCCTCAAAGCAGCAGAATACAAGATAATCTGACCACGAATATAAGCTTTAAAAGTGTCCCAAAGAATGTTGACAGAAATATCCTCTGTATAGTTAATTGTAAAAAAAAAGATCAATCTGTTCATTCATAAAGTTAACAAAGTCCGAGTCCTGAAGCAACAGCGAATTAAAACGCCATTGTCTATTATTTTGTATATTGGCCAGAATTTTAATAGAAAGCTTAAGTGGAGCATGATCCGAAATGGTTATAGAGTCATAATCGCATTTAATCACTGAGGAAATAAGACGAGAATCAATAAAGAAATAATCAATTCTTGAATAGGAATGATGAACATGTGGAAAAAAAAGAAAAATCTTTTTCCTGAGGATGCAAAAAACGCCAAATGTCCGTCGACCCAGAATCAGAAAGGAATGAATTAATCAAAGTTGCAGATTTATTAGGTAAGGTCCGTAAAGGAGCCGAACGGTCCAAAGCTGGAGACAAACAGGTATTAAGATCTCCGCCCCAGATCAATGAAAACTCATTCAAATTCGGAAACTGATTAAACATTGATTTATAAAATTCCAGACAGTCCATATTAGGAGCATAAACATTAACCAAAACTACTTTTTTATTAAATAGTAAACCACTAACCAATAGAAATCTACCATTCGGATCAGAAATAATATCATGTTGTATAAAAGTAACTGAGGAGTCTATAAAAATAAAGACGCCTCGAATCTTAGCATTGGAGTTCGAATGAAACTGTTGTTCCTTCCAGAATTTAAAAAAACGTAGTCTGTCCCTCCTCCGCACATGGGTCTCTTGTAAAAATAAAATTTGTGCTTTAAGTCTCCGGAACACTTTAAAAACTTTTTTCCTTTTAATAGGATGATTAAGACCATTAGTATTCCAGGAGACAAAATTAATAATAGACTCCATAAACCCTAAAGTCAACCCGCAACAAGGAGGATTGACGATAGGCTTGACCCACGAACCCGGAAAGGGAACAGAACATACAAGAGATACCGGGAAGAAGAACGCAACCAATACTTCAATAATATATATAGCCCAAGAAGAAAGAAACTAAAACGTGAAGCCCCTCCCACCATCCCCATCCCATGACCCCAAGGCTAAATCTAATGCAGACCAGCCCGAAAGAAGCAAGCACTAAAACTAACCCCATGACTTCCGGTATACGCTCCCTAAAAAAAAGTGTAACTATAAAAAAGATCAGCTGATTATAAAACAGTAAAAGAATAAAAAAAAGATAACTCAATTAAAATAAACACATAACAGAATAAAAGCCAGAAAATATAAAAAAAACAGCAATAAACCCCAGACCCATGAGTAAACAAAACAACAAAAAAAATGAGATTATTAACATAAACTATTTATAAAAACCTACAAAACAAAATAGATTTAAAAAAAACCACAAAATTTAAGGCCACAAAGGAAATACGTAAAATGATGATAAGGAAGTAACCACCCAGAATCCCCGGGGAAAAAGAAAGAAATGAAGCAGTTAAAAAGAAAGTTTAGCAACCGTATTAAGTAATCAAAAATAAACTTTTCTGCCCAAATAGGGCAAAAAAAAAATTAAGACCGACAAATTCACAGCCTCCGATCAATGGAGATAGTTAAAATATTACGATTAAGATGTTGAAGATGAAAATTGATCCAGATAACTCTGGGCATCCGATGGAGATTCAAAAAAACGGAGGGCTCCATCCAACGTACGAATTCTTAAACGTGCAGGGTAAAGCAGCGCTGGTTTTAAATCCATCTTGTAGAGTTCCGACATCACAGATCTGTAACGAACCCGTTGATCCCGGATTGGTTTACTGAAATTCTCCACGAATCGGAACTTAAAATCCAAAAAATCAATGATACCTTTAGATCGAACGAATCGAAACAGTTTCTCCTTGTCTTGAAAGTAATGAAAACGTAAAATGACATGTCTAGGTTTATCTGACCTAGACGAGTATGATGGAACTCTATGAACATGATCCAATAACGGTGGTTGGTCAGGAAATACAGTAGGAAATGCATCTTTTAAAAGTTGAGAAAAATACTTCATAGGGTTATCGGATTCAACAGCTTCACGCACCCCAATCATTCGAAGATTCTGC
Organism: Mobula hypostoma; assembly: GCF_963921235.1. Classification (NCBI taxonomy): domain Eukaryota; kingdom Metazoa; phylum Chordata; class Chondrichthyes; order Myliobatiformes; family Myliobatidae; genus Mobula; species Mobula hypostoma. The sequence continues at coordinate 146,491,178 of NC_086099.1, forward strand.
CGTCGCATTCTAGATTCTAAGTCAGAGTTTTTAAAGGTCAGAAAGTCGAGTTTCTTCTTCATTACATTAATTGTTTCTTCGATTTTCTCCATCTTGAGCTCACTTTGTTGCGTGGATTTTTGAAGATCAGATATAGCCAACTGATGTTCCGTAATAGATATTTGTATCTTCTCAATTGAATCGGCAATTTTCTGTAGACTAGTTGAAATTTCCTCCCGAATTAGCTCCGATATAGCTTTCAAAGTCACCGGTGGTTCAGTCGGAGGGAAATCAGTACCTTTCGGTTTAACCGGAGGTTTGCCATCCTTCCCGTTTTTTCCATTCTTAGACATAGCAGACCTTAAACGCATCCAATTATCGGAGAGCCCAATAGGCATTTTTTATAACCTGCTCAATAATTTTCACTTTTCTGCAATTCAGCAACAAGTATGGAAATGTTTTTCCAAAGAGCTAAGTTTTTCATGTGAAGAAAGATGTGAAAAGACGGGAGAGATTGAAGGAGGGGATCATAGAGGTTTAGACTTAGACAATTAAAGGCACAGCCCCTGTAGTGGTCCAATGAAAAATAAAGGTCCAGAAAATGCCGGAATTGGAGTTGTGCTGAAATCTTGGAGGAATCAAGACCTAAAGGATGTTATAGTCATTGGAAGAGGCAAGATTCGTAGGTGTAACACACAAAATGCTGGAGACGCTCAGCAGGTCAGGCGGCGCCTATGGAGGGAAAGAGACAGTTGACCATTTTCAGCATCTTTTGACTTCAAGATTCATGGCTGGATTCATGGATAAGAATGAAAATGTTAAAACTAAGGATTTGTTTTTAAAGGGAACAGGCCAGCAGTGGGTGCTGGTGCAGTTCTATTTCTGCTTATCTGTCACTGAATGTTGAACAAACAATATGAGAGATGTCGACGGTCACAGGAGGTGATGGAGTCGTAGCTGCTTCTGCCAACATATGAATAGAAACTGACAGTGCTGAGGGTGTCAAAAGGGTGGGGCTGTGGTAAACCATATATAAATATATATATATATTGTAACTGGGTTACCTGTCTGGACACGCCCCTCTGCTGACTGCCCCTGTGGCTCCTCCCACAGACCCTGAATAAAGGCGATTTCGCCCTTGCTCCTCCTCTCAGTCCAGGGGCAGACACTCAGCATGGAGGTCACATTTTACTGCAAATAAAAGCTTTTCAGTATTTACCCTACTTCCAGTCTTTTGGAGAAATTGAAGGTGCATCAATTTTATTTGCAGTAATTTTAAAGCATGGAACAAGACCCAACAAGTTAGACCTCAACCCGCAAACACCTGAAGCTGGAAACGCTTTTGATCTCTGGCTGGCCTGCTTGGAGTCATACCCAGAGGAGAGTAAAGTGACCAACCCCGTAGCGAAGTGCAGAGTTCTACTCTCCAGGGTCAGTCCACGGGCCTACTCGATGATCAGAGACCAGCTGAGCTACGATGGCACAATGAGCGCACTCAAAGGACAATACATGCAGCCGGTAAACACCGTCTATGCGCGGTACCGATTAGCGACACAGAACCAGCGGCCTGGGGAGTCGAGTGCCGAGTTTGTCCGAACACTACAGACGCTCATGCGAGCCTGCGATTGCCAGGGGCTGACGGCAGGACAGCATGCAGAGCTCCTAGTGAGAGACGGCTTCATCACGGGGACCAGATCAGTGTATGTGCGCCAGCGGCTGTTGGAAAAAGCTGATCCTACCTTAAGTTTGGCGATCGTGCTGGCCGACACACTGGAAGCTGCTCTGCACAACTCTGAGGCTCTCCAGGCACGTGATCCCCGGATGGCCTCGTGGGCGCCGCAGACCCCGCAACCTGCTGGCGAATCGACCTCGGCTGCTGTCAGTCGCGAGTCCATGAAGTGCTACTTCTGTGGACTTGAGAAGCACCCCTGGAAATGCTGCCCGGCCCAAGAAGCTACCTGCTCCAGCTGCGGAAAGAAGGGCCACTTCGCCAAGGTCTGTAAGTCCAAACCACGAGCGGGATCGAGCAGCGCCGCATGTGAGACATGGGGGCAGCTATCTTGGTCGGCGCCATCTTCCCTGCACACCGCCACCACGTGCGAGACATGGGGGTCGCCATCTTGGTCGGTGCCACCTCCCACCACCTACGACCAACGGGTGCACACGGGGCACCCCACTGCGCCGGAACAAGACAGCGACTCAACCCTGGCCTCTGTGACCCTCGACCAAAGTGCTCCCCACCAGTTCGCAAGGTCAATGATGGACATCCTGGTGGAGGGGTGCAGGACAAGCTGTCTGTTTGACACAGGCAGCACGGAGAGTTTTATCCACCCGGACACGGTGCGACATTGCGGACTCGGCCGGTAAGTCAGAGGGTCGCCATGGCTTCTGGGTTGCATACAACAGACATCTGGGGGGGTTGTGTAGCGATGCTAGTGGTGCAGGGCACAGAATATCGAGACTTTACGCTACTGGTCATGCCTCAACTGTGTGCCCCTGTGCTATTGGGGCTCGGCTTCCAGAGCCACCTGAGGAGCGCGACAATGGAGTATGATGGGCCCCTCCCACCAATTACTGTCGTAAATCCCCAGTTTTGTAGGAATACGTCACATACCCCGCTACTGACCACACACACACACCGACCCGCACATCCCACCCAACACCATGCCAACTGCCGCACTACCGACACCACTTGCGGCCTCTCCACCCTCAGGATCCCTCCCCCACTGCTGTTCGCCAACCTGACCCCCGACTGTAAACCTGTGGCAACTAAAAGCAGGAGGTACAGTGCAGGGGACAGAGCTTTCATTAAGTCGGAGGTGCAGCGGCTGCTTAGGGAGGGGGTCATTGAGGGAAGCACAAGTCCTTGGAGGGTGCAGGTGGTGGTTGTTCGGAACGGGGAGAAGAATAGGATGGTCGTGGACTATAGCCAGACCATCAATAGGTTCACGCAGCTCGACGCGTACCCTCTACCCCGCATCGCGGATATGGTCAATCAGATAGCACAGTACAAGGTGTACCCGACCATAGTCCTAAAATCCGCTTACCATCAGCTCCCCATCTGCCGGGAGGACCGCCCTTACACCGCCTTCGAGGCGGACGGCAGGTTTTATCAATTCCTGCGCGTCCCCTTTGGTGTCACGAATGATGCATCTGTCTTCTAGAGGGCAATGGACCAGATGGTGGACCAGTGCCAACTGAAGACCACGTTCCCATATCTGAATAACATCACCATCTGCGGTCACGACCGGCAGGATCACGACAACAACCTCCAAAAATTTCTCCAAGCGGCCAAAGCTTTCAATCTCACCCATAACAAGGACAAGTGTGTATTCGGGACCACCCGACTTGCTATCCTTAGGTGTGTCGTGGAGAATGGAGTCATTGGCCCTGATCCCGACCGTATGCGCCCCCTCTTCCCAATACCCTCAGAGCCCTCAAAAGGTGCCTGGGCTTCTTTTCATATTACGCCCAATGGGTCTCTAACTATGCAGACAAGGCCCACCCCCTGGTCAAGTCCACCACATTCCCCCTCTCAGCCGAGGCCCGCGCGGCCTTCAGCCGCATAAAAGGGGACATTGCCAAAGCAGCAATGCATGCGGTGGATGAGGCCATTCCTTTCCAATAGAGAGTGACGCTTCCAACTTTGCGCTGGCTGCTACCCTCAACCAGGCAGGAAGACCAGTGGCATTCTTCTCCCATACCCTTCAAGGCCCTGAAATTCGGTACTCCGTGGTGGAGAAAGAGGCCCAGGCCATAGTGGAAGCTATTAGGTACTGGAGGCACTATCTCACTGGCAAAAAGTTCACCCTGCTGACTGACCAGCGCTCAGTCGCATTCATGTTTAGTAACCAACAGCAGGGCAAAATCAAAAATGATAAAATTCTGAGGTGGAGAATCCAACTCTCCACCTTCAACTGACATCATGTACAGGCCTGGGAAGCTCAATGAGCCCTCCAATGCCCTATCCCAGGGAACGAGCGCCAGTGCACAGATCGACCGGCTATACACCCTACATGTAGATCTTTGCCACCTGGGGGTCACCTGGCTTTTCCACTTCGTGAAAGCCCGGAACCTGCCTTACTCTTTTGAGGAGATCAGGACCACAACCAGGGACTGCCAAGTCTGCGCAGAGTGCAAACCACACTTCTACCGACCCAAAAAGGCACAACTCATCAAGGCCACCCGCCCCTTTGAGCGACTGAGTGTTGACTTTAAGGGCCCCCTTCCCTCCACCGACCGCAATGTGTACTTTCTTAACATTATCGACGAGTACTCACAGTTCCCCTTCACCATCCCCTGCCCCGACACCACTACCACGTCAGTTATAAAAGCCCTGCGCAAGCTCTTCACTCTGTTCGGATACCCATGCTATATCCACAGTGACGGAGGGTCCTCGTTTATGAGTGACGAGCTGCACCAATATCTACTGGCTAGGGAAATTGCAACCAGTAGGACCACGAGCTATAATCCCCGGGGGAATGGACAGGTAGAGAAGGAGAATGGCACTGTGTGGAAAGCCACACTCTTAGCCCTCAGGTCAAAGGGACTGCCGGTCTCCCGCTGGCAGGAGGTCCTTCCCGAGGCACTCCACTCCATCCGCTCCCTGTTATGCACGGCCACCAATGCCACCCCTCATGAGGGACTCTTTTCTTTTCCCAGAAAGTCGATCACTGGAACCACCCTACCAACTTGGCTGACGTCCCCAGGGCCAGTGCTGCTCCGGAAACATGCGAGGAGCAATAAATACTCCCCGATGGTCGAGAGGGTTCACTTACTTCATGCGAACCCCCAGTATGCCTATGTGGTTTTACCTGATGGGCGGGAGGACACAGTCTCCATCCGCGACCTAGCGCCCGCAGGAGCACCAGGCCCCTACCCTGAACACTTCGTGGTGACTATTAACCCCGTACCCACCGATATTTATAGCCACGAAACACTGCGCACTCCAAGCCGTACACAGACACCACACGACACTCCCATACCGGGCGCGACGCACACACACGAGGGATTACCGATGCCTAACGTGCTGGCACCTGAAGTCAGGCCGGAGCCAGCACAACCGCCATCGCCGGTGCTACGTAGATCACAGCGACGGACTCGACCGCCTGATAGACTTGACCTGTAAATATACTTGTTTTAAATATTGTCAGTCACTTCACCCCGCGGGACTCTTTTTTAAAAAAAGGAGGGGTGAATGTGGTAAACCATGTATATATGTTGTAACTGGGTTACCTGTCTGGACACACACCTCTGCTGACTGCCCCTGTGGCTCCTCCCACAGAGTCCTGTATAAAGGTGTTCGCCTTGCCCCTCCCCCTCAGTTCGGGGGCAGACACTCACTGTGGAGGTCATGTTTTACTGTGAATAAAATCCTTTCAGTATTTACCCTACTTCCAGTCTTTTGGAGTAATTGAAGGGACTGTCACAGGAGGTGATGGAGTCTTAGCTGCTTCTAACAACACATGAATAGAAACTGACAGTACTGAGGGTGTCAAAAGGGTGGGGCCAAGCTTGCAGCCTTGTGGGATTTCAGAGAAATGATACAGTATGTAGAAAGGATGTTCATTGCAGGAGCTACTCTGAATATAGATGGAGAAATATCCTTAGAAAAGGGTAAGAAATAATCCCATTAGATACTTGATGTACATGTTGTAGAGTACAAAAAAATCTGATGAAACATTTTTATACCCTTAGGATCAATAGAATCAGTAGGACTTATGTCAGGCTGCTGCTCATTGACTACAGCTCTGTGTTTAACACAATCATTCCTACAGCTCTAAAACCTGGGCCTTTGTACCTCCCTCTGGAACTGGACCCTCCACTTCCTTACCTGAAGACCACAGCCTGTGTGATCTGCACCTCACTGATAATCAACACCTGCACACTTCACAGATGTGTGGTTAACCCACTGCTCTACTCTTTCTACACCCATGACTGTGTGGCTAGGCACAGCTCAAATGCCATCTATAAATCTGCTGATGACACAACTATTGATGTCAGAATTTCAATTGATGATGAGAAGGCATACAGGAGCAAGATACATCAAGCAATTGAGTGGTGACACAGTGACAACATTGCACTCAATGTCAGTAGAACCAATGGACTGATTGTGGACTTCAGAAAAGATAAGACACACACCAGTCCTCGTCGAGGGATCAGAAGTGGAAAGAGTGAGCAATTTCAAGTTCCTGGGTGTCAACGTCTCTGAGGATCTGTCCTGGGCCCAAAATATTGATGCAATTACACAGAAGGCACAACAGCGGATATATTTCATAAGGAGTTTGAGGAGATTTTGTATATCATCAAAGACCCTTGCAAATGTCTACAGATGTACTGTGGGGTCGGGAGTGGCACAGGTGCAGAAATGTCCAGCCCTGAGACACCAGGCAAGGTCATTTAATTCCAAACAATTGGTTTATTGATCATTACAGAATGTCCCTCTGGTGTTTCCCACTCCCTCCCCTCTCCTTTCCCTTCCCCCTTTCCCAACCATGATCCACCTCTCCCTGCCCCCTTCCCACTCTCAGACCCCAACAGAGACCCATATCAGAATCAGGTTTATCATCACTCACATATGCCATGAAATTAATTTTCTTTTGCAGCAGCAGTACAGAGCAATACATAAAGTTACTTCAGTACTGTGCAAAAGTCATCTGTGAAACCATCTCTCACTGCTCCCCATCTGTGATTTCTTCGGCTCTTCAACTTTTCGACCAGACTTTGACTCAAACTCGCTATCACTGCCATGTATCCTTTCTTGGAACGTGCCTCCGTCGCCAACTTACTCCAGTTGGCTTTAGGATTCGTTTCCAAGCCTCTCAATTTGGACCTTCTGAGGATCCCAGGTACTCACATTTCATTGACTCTGCCTCTCGCCGCTTCTCCCGTCAAGCTCTGAAGGCGACGCTCTCCGCCATGAGGAGGTACTTGGTGTCCCTATCCCAGACCCTTCCACACCTTCGGGATACTTTCTTCGCCGTCTGTAATGGTCCTACCCGCTATTTCATCCTCCGTCGGATCCACGCCTGCAATCGCCGTTTCTTCGACTTTGTCATGTTAGGCAAAGATCGCAAGATCTTACATCTACGGACTGCAGAGCCTGCCGGCCCCGACGCTAGCAGGCATGAACTTTCGGTTGCGGCCCCTGCCGTTGGTCTCGGCGGCTCCAACACCTCAGGACATATTAAAAACCCGGACTCCAGCAACGACCATGGAGACATTCAAAGCGATCGCGCAACCGCCAACTGCGACTCCAGCCTTGAACTCCAGGCCGGGTCTTTATGTGCTGCTGTTGTGACTCCCGTCTCCCCTTCCCCCACCACCACTCCGCAGCCCCGTCTTCCTCAGATCCCACCGTCAACTCCTGGGCCCTCAGAGGCTCCATCTTCCTCTCACCCCAACCCTCCCCTCTCCATTGACACCCCCAGCCTCCCCTCTCCCCCCTCTGATCCCAGCTCTCATCCGTGCCGGGTCTTTACCATCCCCTCCGACCTTCAACTGTCGGAGGCAGAACGCTCTGTCCTCAGTAAGGGCCTCACGTTTGTCCCCCTTCGCCCACACCTCAGCGAGTTCCGTGTTCGCCATGATGCGGAACTTTTCTTCCGCCGTCTCCGTCTCCGAGCCTACTTCTTCGGCAAGGACTCTTCCACCCCCACCGATGACCCCTTCTCCCGTCTTCATCCCTCCTCTTCTTCATGGACACCCCGCTCTGGTCTTCTGCCTGCTCTGGATCTCTTTATTGCCAACTGCCGACGGGACATCAACCGTCTCGACTTCACCGCACCTTGTCCCCATTCCAACCTCACTCCTTCGGAACGCTCTGCTCTCCACTCCCTCCGTACTAATCCTAACATTATTATTAAACCCGCTGATAAGGGGGGTGCTGTTGTAGTCTGGCGTACTGACCTCTACCTTGCCGAGGCACAGCGACAACTCGCGGATACCTCCTCTTATTTACCCCTCAATCGTGACCCCACTAAGGAGCACCAGGCCATTGTCTCCCACACTATCAACGACTTTATCTGCTCAGGGGATCTCCCATCCACTGCTACCAACCTTATAGTTCCCACACCCCGCACTTCCCGTTTCTACCTCCTGCCCAAGATCCACAAACCTGCCTGTCCTGGCCGACCTATTGTCTCAGCTTGCTCCTGCCCCACCGAACTCGTTTCTGCATACCTCGACACTGTTTTATCACCCCTTGTTCAATCCCTTCCGACCTATGTTCGTGACACTTCTCACGCTCTTAAACTTTTCGATGACTTTAAGTTCCCTGGCCCCCACCGCTTTATTTTCACCATGAATGTCCAGTCCCTATATACTTCCATCCCCCATCAGGAAGGTCTCAAAGCTCTACGCTTCTTTTTGGATTCCAGACCTAATCAGTTCCCCTCTACCACCACTCTGCTCCGTCTAGCAGAATTAGTCCTTACTCTTAATAATTTCTCCTTTTGCTCCTCCCATTTCCTCCAAACTAAAGGTGTAGCTATGGGCACCCGTATGGGTCCTAGCTATGCCTGCCTTTTTGTTGGGTTTGTGGAACAATCTATGTTCCGTGCCTATTCTGGTATCTGTCCCCCACTTTTCCTTCGCTACATCGACGACTGCATTGGCGCTGCTTCCTGCACGCATGCAGAACTCGTTGACTTTATTAACTTTGCCTCCAACTTTCACCCTGCCCTCAAGTTTACCTGGTCCATTTCTGACACCTCCCTTCCCTTTCTAGATCTTTCTGTCTCTGTCTCTGGAGACAGCTTATCCACTGATGTCTACTATAAGCCTACTGACTCTCACAACTATCTGGACTATTCCTCTTCTCACCCTGTCTCTTGCAAAAACGCCATCCCCTTCTCGCAATTCCTCCGTCTCCGCCGCATCTGCTCTCAGGATGAGGCTTTTCATTCTAGGACGAGGGAGATGTCTTCATTTTTTAAAGAAAGGGGCTTCCCTTCCTCCACTATCAACTCTGCTCTTAAACGCATCTCCCCCATTTCACGTACATCTGCTCTCACTCCATCCTCCCACCACCCCACTAGGAATAGGGTTCCCCTGGTCCTCACCTACCACCCCACCAGCCTCCGGGTCCAACATATTATTCTCCGTAACTTCCGCCACCTCCAACGGGATCCCACCACTAAGCATATCTTTCCCTCCCCGCCTCTCTCTGCATTCCGCAGGGATCGCTCCCTACACAACTCCCTTGTCCATTCGTCCCCCCCATCCCTCCCCACTGATCTCCCTCCTGGCACTTATCCGTGTAAGCGGAACAAGTGCTACACATGCCCTTACACTTCCTCCCTTACCACCATTCAGGGCCCCAAACAGTCCTTCCAGGTGAGGCATCACTTCACCTGTGAGTCGACTGGGGTGATATACTGCGTCCGGTGCTCCCGATGTGGCCTTTTATATATTGGTGAGACCCGACGCAGACTGGGAGACCGCTTTGCTGAACATCTACGCTCTGTCCGCCAGAGAAAGCAGGATCTCCCAGTGGCCACACATTTTAATTCCACATCCCATTCCCATTCTGACATGTCTATCCACGGCCTCCTCTACTGTAAAGATGAAGCCACACTCAGGTTGGAGGAACAACACCTTATATTCCGTCTGGGTAGCCTCCAACCTGATGGCATGAACATTGACTTCTCTAACTTCCGCTAGGCCCCACCTCCCCCTCGTACCCCATCTGTTACTCTTTTTAATGCACACATTCTTTCTCTCACTCTCCTTTTTCTCCCTCTGTCCCTCTGAATATACCTCTTGCCCATCCTCTGGGTCACCCCCCCCGTCTTTCTTCCCGGACCTCCTGTCCCATGATCCTCTCGTATCCCCTTCTGCCTATCACCTGTCCAGCTCTCGGCTCCATCCCTCCCCCTCCTGTCTTCTCCTATCATTTTGCATCTCCCCCTCCCCCTCCAGCTTTCAAATCCCTTACTCACTCTTCCTTCAGTTAGTCCTGACGAAGGGTCTCGGCCTGAAACATCGACTGCGCCTCTTCCTATAGATGCTGCCTGGCCTGCTGCGTTCACCAGCAACTTTGATGTAAAGTCTTATGCACCCTAGCTATATCAATGTACCTTAGATTTTTGCACAGTACTGAATATACTTACTGTCATTCATAGTTTTTATATTATATATTGCATTGTGCTGCTGCGAAGACAACAAATTTCATGACATATGCCAGTGATATTAAACCTGATTCTGATTCTTGAATAATGAACATTTGGCAATTAGATGCACTGAATATTACTAGAATTCTTCTGCAGCAAGCACTCAAGGCCTTTATAAAAATACAGTCCAACCATGAAAAGAGACAGTTTGTCTGATTTTGTTGCTGAAATTCCTCAAAACTTAGCGACTGTGTAACTTTATCCATTTCTCTCAGAATTCCACATAATGAAGTATTTTGAGTAAAGGCCTGCAAAAGGCTGAGGATAATGATGTATTAATCCCACCTGAAAAAAATATGAAAAAAATGCCTTGCCCATGATTTTGCTTAGAAACATGATTTTTTTTTTACTTCCCCCCCCAAAGGACCATGGTGCATTTTTCTATAATAATGGAGATAAAAAAAACACAAGTCATGGGAAACTGTAAAGCAGTAGGAAAATTCAGATGGATGGAGGATAGGAGGCATATTCAGATAGAAGGAATTTAAAAGAAAGATAATGAAGCAAATAGCAAAATAGCAAGTGGTAGTAAGAAAAAAAATCAAGAACACATACACTGAAGGTGATATGGAGTATTAATAGTCCATTGCTCTAAGATCTAAAATGCACACAAGGCCACAAAGATGATAACGTTATGATGAACAGTTCAAATTATGTTTATTTTCTAGTTCCAGCAAAGAAGATTGTCGTGTTGAAAATAAATATGAACTTAAGTCTTCTTTTCTAGATATACTGTCTATTTATCCAGAGCTGCGAAATATTCAGTTTAACCTTTTCTTTTGACGTTGTACACTGTCACTTTAAAATATGTTTAATTGCACGAATGACCCTACTTATCCCTCTGGTCAAATTACATTAAACAGTACAGTGAGATTATGAATTAATTTGAGTAACTTGCAAGATCATGTAAGTATTCATGATAAAGGACTGTTATTAGTGGCTATTTAATAAGAGAAGAGTTTAGATTTCCATGTGAGAAAGATGGCAACATCTTGAACCAGTTACTCCTCTCTATTTGGAAGACGGGGGGTTGGGGCTGTGGTGAGTTAATACTCTTTTAAAAAGTTGTAACATGAACTAGAGTCATGAAACAAGTTACTTTAGAACATTTTCATGCTTTATTTCACAATTATTAAAACATCTCACTTGTCACATATACAAAATAGGAACACTTTTAGTTGTCGTTGTTTTGATTTTAGAATTGTCGCCTCCTTTTTCCATTCAGTTGGAGTGAAAGTGCATGGCTGAAAGCATGATCATCTGAAGTAATGAGATGGAAATGGCAAGGAAGATATCCACGTGTTTAATTTGGGAATAGACAAGAGGATTCCAAGGCAATATTCAATGGAATTTACTGAGAAATAAAAATCACTGTACATCTTAATACAGCACTGGAAATGAGGTCTCACATAGTGACAATTGGCAGTGAAGCCACGGGACATTCAGTTAGCACCACAGTCAGCACTTCAAGTACGGTATCTGCACAGTTCAATACCACTTAGCACCTTTACAAAATGATGTGAACCCCAAGTACCACAGTTAATTTTGAGAAAGAAATTATGTGTTTATTACAAGTATATGAGGTAGTTTAAACCTTGGGAAGCTATGGTTTTAAACTTCCTCTTTGAAAAATATTCAAAGACTACAAATAACACTCTTTTTCACGTTCCTTTATTTACTTTCCATTGTTTTGATTTTAACCTTCAGGGCAAGGTTTCACCTGCAATAATTTCTTCAATTTTTTAAGTTGTCGGGAATTGCATTAAAACTGCATGAAGAAAACAATTTTCCTTTTCCTGGATTTCCTACTTCTCTTTAAGCCCAGAACTTAAGCAAGTGGATGAGCAGAAGACATGGAATGAGTCAGCAATGTAAAAAATAAAAGAAAAAATGCAGAGAGTATTCTAATTTAGCTCAAGTTCATTTATTTGTAACAGACTGGGCCAATGTCCAAACCAAATTCTTGTTCTGGGCCACCAATATCCATAGGTGCAATGTCCATAAATGGCAAGCGAGTTGTTTTCTGTGATCTGGATTCAAAGACTGTCTTACTCCATCCACCGGTGTGTTTCTGTTAAAGACAAAGGAAAATAATACATAATTTGGTAAGAACCACAGCATGAAATCTAAACATGATTGGGAAAAAAAAGATTTTTATTCCAGAGAGGGTATAAGCAAATCTTTTTTAATGATTCATTCAAGACTCTGGATTTGCCATTCGCTAAATGCTGCTTCCTGCCCAAGTAACTGGTCAAGAGCATGTCGACATCATCTGGGATCTAAAATTGGATTACAGTCTCCTGGCTCATTTCTTATGCAATTTTAATCCAGTGTTAACAACTTCAGATAAGCACACAAAACAAGTCTTTTTTAGATAGAATTCCACTTATGAGTACGTTACTTTAAATTATAGGGTCTCCAATTCAATATTTATAAGGAAATGGAAGATTTTCTACTTAAAATGCTCTTGCAGAAATTACTGAGGATCACCTATGCATTGCAGATCTAGGAAATACAGGAACATGTTCGTGGGAATTCATAAAATGTTCTTGTACTTGAAGGAAGCAGTACCTAGTTAAAAGTTTACAAATCTGTTTTTTTAAACTTTTGCTTCACAGGCAAGATCACCAACAATATAGAATATACAATATGTCTCATCTCATTGAACTCTACTGGTGAAGCACTGAGAGCAGTTATTGTTTTTACAGGGCAAAAAAGATAGTGTGTTGGAAGTGAAATTTAGAACATAGATTTGACTGTAAGTAAACAATTTAATGTCAGTATGAATACTAGGAAAACAAGTAAAAGATAGATAAATTATATAATGTTGAATATGGTTGAGATCAATTAAGAAATTATTGTGCCATTTTGGGCTAAAGCTCTTTTGTATAATTAAAACACTAAAGGAAAATATATGAAAAGAAACGTAAAAGGTACAAATGGCAGAATAAAAGAAGTGGTACATTTTGAGAAAATTTTGCAAGGATTACGGTTGGGGTACTGAAGAAATATCAGCTGTTAACAAAGAACAGATCAGAATTTAAAATTTGCTTTGGTGATTTCAGAAGATTCACTATTTTGCCGACAGTTTAAACAAAATGTGCTAGGAAATCTCTCTAGGAAGAGGTACAGTTGACGTTTCGGGCTGAGACCCTTTGTCAGGAGTCCTGGCAAAGTGTCTTGGCCCAAAATGTCGACTGTACCTCTTCCTAGAGATGCTGCCTGGCCTGCTGCGTTCACCAGCAACTTTGATGTGTGTTGCTTGAATTTCCAGCATCTGCAGAATTCCTCGTGTTTGTGCTAGGAAATCATCCATTTGACAACTGCTAGGTTTTCAAATAATGCACAATTATTACACTTGGTCATGGTTAGCTTTAAACAAAATCCCACAACCTACCGTGCAGCCATCTTCCAGAACGCTGTAAGTGAATCTGCTGTTACCTTCGGCTCGGAACTCAATGCCATTGGAACCGAGAAGGATAACTGACTTTTTCAGACTTCCAGTCTCATCCATGTATGCTACACTGTTCTTACAATGGTAGGTGATATTCTGGGAGACTTCATTCGACAGAAGCTGCAGGAAGGTCAGTTGGGTCCCCATGACAAATGGAGTAATGTGTTCATCATTGTAAACGAACTAGAATAAAGAAATTCAGAGTAAGATATTTGTTTTGAAGATCTTAAGTATCTTTTGTTCTGCGTTAACTTCATGGCAAAGTTGTAAAATAATCTGTGACATGCTACATCTGCATTAGAGTTACCTGCACACCATCTTTAATAGTTTCACCAAACCAGATGTGTTTTTGTTCTTGGTTACGGCTACGCCACCAGTTCCTACGTTCAATGACGTCTGGGTTAGCATGTACACAAGTCTCTCCAGATACTAAGTTGCAGTAAACTCTGATGGCATCCATGATGCATCCTTGGTTGGGATCAATCCAGTAGTAACCTAAAGCAAAGAATAAATTTATAGCATTAAGTCAAATGTTCTCATTGCTGCAGCCACTTATATCAGAGCAATCTCTATACCAACAAGAAGTGACTATAAATCTGATCACAAATCAGTTATAGCTTGGACATTAAATTTGGTTAGCAATCCAAACATATCATTTAATAACATTGCTTTTTATGAAATCTATCTTTGTTCATGCAATGTGTGGAAATTTTCTTTGTATTAATCAGGAACAACCACATAAATCCTTGACCTAGAAGCTGGATCAGGCAGCATCCAGTTCTTGAATGTCATGTGATCAAGGTACAGCTTTACTGAGAATAGGTCATGCTGCACATCGCTTTAAGGTGAATTTCCGTCAGAATGATTTTAGGGGCTGTCTCCTACTGCTCTGTAGTCTCCAAGGAAGCCAGAGTATATGTTGCTACTGGGTGCCTGCAGAGGGAATGTGGTGTGCCTCTCTCTGAATGTCGCAGTGTTGGAAGCTGGACAAAAGATCCACAGGGAATGCTGCAGATCCTGATTTAGTGCTTGTTTCAGGATGTAAGCCAAGCTTACACCAATTCACATGGGACTTCGTCTGAATTTGCCATTTTTGTGTGCTTTTGCATTAAGCAAAGATGTGTATAGGTGCACCAAACAATGGACACGATCCAATTTCTATACTTCTGACGAAGGGTCTCGGCCTGAAACGTCGACTGCGCCTCTTCCTAGAGATGCTGCTTGGCCTGCTGTGTTCACCAGCAACTTTGATGTATGTTGCTTGAATTTCCAGCATCTGCAGAATTCCTGTTGTTTTTCTATACTTCTATACTGTATTTTTCAAGTTCCATAAGTGATGTTAACAGTGGTGTATATAGTAAGTTTTATCTGTTCTTAATTGCTTATTTCAATTTCTAGGTATTGGCAGACTCCTGATACTTTGCTTTACTGACCAAATTCCATTTGAGATCTACATAACGGTTGCTATCTAAGCTAGATGGCAACAATGCACTTAATCAGGGGTCTCTATCTGTTCACTGGGGATCACCAGACAGAAGCTGCAATATTGACCGACTTTTCTTTCTTTCCCTTCTCCACAATGGTTCACTCAGAGAGATCAGTAATTCAGCTTCAGGCCTGCGTCAGACAACCTACAGCACATGGTATCTTCAGTGATTTTGACCTTAAAGAAAACTGACGATAGTAATTACTTTCTGCAGAGGCATACCTGACATCCACTCAGGATGGCTGAGTCTCAGGTCACGGCATGAGCGAGCAGGGTTTTTCTTTGAGCCTTCAGGGCTGCGGATGTTCTCAATCTGCCTGGTCAAAACTTTCAGTTTGGCATCAACTTCGAGATCCTTCTCTCTTGCAGCAGGTTGATCAGCTCTGTAATACTCATGATCATAGCTCACTTCATAGTGACCACCAGCGACACCAGGGAATCCAGGGGGACCGGCAAGACCTGGAGGACCCTGAGAAAGGGCAAGGTTCAGAAATTATTTGTCCATTTTCTGCCAACTCATATACCCCTCTTTTACATTGCGGTTCTGATTACACTTCATAACAATTTTTAAAATTGTAGACCATTTTCGTAAATCAAGAATTTGTGAAAGACTACATTAGAATGCAGATACTTCCCTGTGTATGAAAGATATTGTCTAAGTTCTAATCATCAACTTACTTGGGGACCACGTTCACCATCCCTACCACGATGACCAACAGGACCCATTGGACCATTATGCCCAGGGGAACCATCTTTGCCAGGAGGACCAGAAGGACCGGCTGGACCCTGGAAGCAACGAGTAGAGCAGATTATTTGATGGCGTATTTATTCAAACAACAGATCAGTAGAATTATGAAACAATAGTTCTTTACTTACTCTTGGGCCAGACGGTCCAGCAGGGCCATGACCACCAGGTTCACCAGAAATTCCCTGTTATGAAAAGGAAATCAATGAGGAACTTCTCTTGTCTAAAACAATGGGGAATAAAAGAGTTGGGGGTAGAGGGGAAAACAAAGAATCAAAATTCATTATGGTTACTTACAGCAACACCAGGGAGACCTTGTAGGCCACCAGGTCCTCTTAATCCTTTCAGGCCTCTGGCACCAGGGTTACCGGTTTCACCTTTTTCTCCTCGTGGACCTTGTGGACCCTACAAATTGACCAATCAATATTTTTAAAATTGATTATATCATGTAAGAAAGGGACAAATTAAATTACAATGAGAAACTAATTGGCCAGCAAAGCTGATAGGCCTGTGGGCTTTGGTCTAGAAGCCTTCTAATTGCTACAGGAAAAAAAGCAGTAGGGACAGTTGGAGACACAGCCCAATGTCCCTACAAATGAAAGAAAACTTCTCTTTTGATACTTCTTTACCAGGAGATTCTTTTCCTCAGATGCTTTGGTCTAAGTGAGATTCAGGAATGAGAGCAAGTAGCAGGGTGTTTGGCTTTCACTATAGGTGGCTATCTCTTGAAGAATATTGAAAGAATTGAGGAGAAAGAGCTGAAACTGCTTTTACTCACATCAACACCGGGGCTAAAGAGAACCCAGGCCTCAATCTAGATGCTAGCTTGGGGAAGGTCCAGAGATCCCCATGTGCTATAATGGGTTCCCTACCCTTTCTGATGAAATAACTGCTCCCTGGGCATTTGAGGAGATGCTGAAGTCTAAGTCAGCCTAATAATGGCTAAATATGAATGTTAAAGATGTACTCACAGTAAGTCCTCTGGGACCCATTGAACCAGAAGCACCAGTTGCACCAGATGGACCCTGAGGTAAGGGGAAAGAAAGAATTACTTTCCTGTGCATATGATAAAATGAAAGATTAAATTAATTAACTAACAATTCCATTATTTAAGAACTTCAACTGCAAACGTACACTCTCACCACGGTTGCCAGCCTTGCCAACTGGACCTATGTGACCGGGAGCGCCAGGAGGACCAAGTGACCCAGGATTACCAGCCCTGCCAGCTTCACCACGCTCACCCTGAATATTGGAACAAGAAAAATGATGCAGTTTTACTATCAAAGAAACATTGTGGTATGAGGTAAAGGCTTTCTGAGAGTAGTCATTGGGACTACACTCACCTTGGCCCCAGCGAATCCAGCACGACCAGGAGCACCATCGCTACCAGGATTTCCCTGAAAAGCAAAATATGAAGAAAGAAAAAAAATGACATGATGTGCAGGAAATTGTCTACTATTTTGTGTTATAAGATATGTAATGCAGCACAAGCAAGAGTAATTTAGTCATGTACTTACATCACGGCCAGCTTCACCTGGTTGACCAACCAGACCAACTGGACCAGCAGAGCCAGCTTTGCCACGAGAACCTGGAGCACCTGCAGGACCAGTTGGGCCAGGCAAACCCTGGAAATAAATAACCAAGAAGAAAGGTTAAGTCCCAAAGGATTTTATGGGTGACAGCAAACTAATCATTTCAAAAGCATAGAAGGGTTCTACAGGAATTCAGTTGAAGTGATAGCATTCCTTCACCAAGTAATTGGAAAGCCCAGCAAAATACAACATGCTGCTGTAAAGATGTGTTTATGGCATTGCTCTGTGGGTTCTGCCAATTTGCGTGTCAAGTTATGGTTGGTGATTAATAGTTCCTCTCTGAAATTTCAGCACCATTATTTTTTGAAGGGGAGTTTTTAATTTTCTCATTCATGGGGTGTGTACATCACTAGCAACACTGGCATTTGTTGTCCACGCTAAATGGCTCTTTTAAATTTCCAGATTAATTTTAGTAGTTGAATTTAAATTTCCAGCTAGCTTTCTGGGCTCAAACATATCTCTGGATCAACAGTGTAAGCCTCTGAAATTTAGGCCAATAACAACCAATGTACCTTCATACCCCTTATAAATAGCTGCAAAATGTCATTATCTCCTGGGAAATATACTCTTGCACTAAAAACTTCCTTCATTTGATAAATTATGGAGTATAATTACAATTTCAAACATTACCAGATAGGGAATATCCCTAAATATCAGCTGCTGACCTTATTCCTTTTATCAATAATATCATGGATCATGCCTACAATCCTAAATAATCCATACATGTCCTGAGGGTCTTGCTGTCTAACAGTCCATCTGTCTGTCTCAGTCTTCAATAGTACCCAACAACTGAGGTGTCTATTGTGATGGATATTCACTATCCTTTCTAACACAGCAGCTGACCCTTCCAGGGGTCAAGTAGTTGTTTTTGAGTAAGCTAAACTTCCAACAAATGCTTCTTGCTCAGCCTCTTGTCCTAAACAAATGAACTATAGGGTGCTTGTTGGTGCAAACTCGAGGCATTCTGCAGATGCTGAAAATTCAAGCAACACACATCAAAGTTGCTGGTGAACGCAGCAGGCCAGGCAGCATCTGTAGGAAGAGGTGCAGTCGACGTTTCAGGCCGAGACCCTTCGTCAGGACTAACTGAAAGAAGAGCTAGCAAGAGATTTGAAAGTGGGAGGGGGAGGGGAGATCCAAAATGATAGGAGAAGGCTGCTTCGTTCACCAGCAACTTTGATGTGTGTTCCCTATTGGCCCATTATTTAATCAAGAGAAAACAATGGGAGCCGCATTAGCTTAACTAAACAATGCATTCACCTGGCCTGATGAATGTAACTTAACATTGTCAGTCACCAAGTAGCAAAAAACAGTACCAATGTTTGAGAGCTGTCAAGCTTGTAAGGAATTGTCAAGTAATGACAAGAAGAATGATAGAAAAATCTGGACGACTGGAATCCATTCCTCTGCTTTTGACTTCTGCGACAGAGGACTTGTTGGTGTACAATTCATTAGTAGGATTTTTTAGCTTACAGGAATTGTACTTGTGCTTTGGAAATCTTTTGTGTTTTAGAAATCATTTGTAATTTGGAAATCTTTTATCAGGTAGAAAGCCTCTGAGTTTTAAATGTGTTTTATCTAAATTTAAATATCTATCACTAAAAATAAATTAACTGTTTTTATGGTATGTCGTTAGCTGGCAGTATCTCAACCTTGGTAGGGAGGGGGATTACTCAAATAGCAGGGACTACAGCTAGTCTCACTGTGGAGGATAAACTGGGAAGTGATATAGCCTTTGAAGAGCGGGTGGCTACAGTATAACCTCCCTTTAGCCAACGTACCTGCAGCTATCTATATCAGATCGGGCTTAAAATCTTTGACTACAAAACTTCATGGACAACAAACCCAATACCATCACATTACTACCCTGGCATTAGGAATTTCGGTGCGTTACAATCTCAGATGAAAACAAGATTTCCTCAGCTCAGTTCTAAATGTTTGGTGGCTTATCATTAGATAATGTCCAAAGCTTTAGACTCCTCTGATGAAAGGAATAAACTCTTCATTTTCCCCTAAATCCCACTAAAAATCTAATATTTCAACAGGATCTCCTTTGAACTTTTAAATGTGAATGAGCATTGATCTCCTATACTGATTTCTCATCATAGGTCTCCTTCATCCTGGAATCAATCTAATGATTCTTTGGTTTACTCTGATTGCTACAGAGACTACATTTGCACACAATTTCTGTGATATGTTATCATCAACACCTTGTAGAGTCACAACAAGATTTCACAGAACATAGAACATAACAGCACAGTACAGGCCCTTCGGTCCATGATGTTGTGTGGAACTTTTAACCTTCTCTAACATCATTCTAACCCTTCTTTCCTACATATCCCTTCATTTATGTATTATTAATATGCCTAATAGAATCCTTCCTCTTCTGATTAATCCCTGCAGAATAATGAACTGTTTGCTATTTGCCTTCCTAATCTTTTCCTATGTCTGAATGTTAATTAAATTCTCACAATCAAAACCATATTTTGCTATTCCTACTAGCAAAGTGAATAATCTTTTATTTCTCCACATTATACATACTCTGCCCACTAACACAACCTGTTCCCTCTAGTATCTGCTTTGTTCGCTTTCTCTTTTAGCTTTGTATTACTGGACAATTAGATAGATGAATCTGGGTCCTTTCATTTGAATTGTAAATACCTGAAAGTTTCCCATGAGTTAAAAGCTTATCAACAAAAAATTCACTGAGGATCCATATAGTCTAGTTTCTGCTTACTGTGTTTATACCAGTCCTTCAGCCATGTTAGTTACCCGGTTTGTTCTTGGATTATGTAATAATCTTATGCCTGTCACCTCATTAAGTGCATTTTAAAAATCATTTGGTTCCCCTTAACCAGTAGACAGTAGCTCCTTTTTCTCATCCTTCCATTCTTGAGGTACCTTCTACACCATAGAAACTGTACTGAATCTAAGGAATTTAAGAAGATCACCACTGATCCATTATCTCCACAGCTATTTTTATAGAATCCTAAATTAAAGGCTCTATATCTCTATTCTATGTCCCACATCACATCTGCTGTACTGCCCTTTACAGTAATGATTTTCAGTTTTGCACACTCATTTGCCCACTTGGTTCCCTAAAACTTCTGGTGTATCATTTGAATTCTCATGCAAAGAAAAATGCAAAATGTGTTTAGCAACTCATTCATTTTCATATTGCTTCTAAGATTTAACCCCAATCTTTGCTCTAAGGACTTTTGTTTACTTCAATTCCAGTTTTTTATAAGCATGTGTCCAAATTTCAACATTTTTTATATTACCGTATTTAATAAGTTATTCTACTTTCTTGCCTTTATCAATTTTATCATACTTTGCTAGTTTTTAAACACATTTCCAATCCAAAGGCTTACTGCTTTTTTTAATTAAAATTACAAACCTCTTATCACAACCGAATAGGAAATGTAATCTCCTTTTCTTTATTTCAAATTAATTTGTATGGCCTCAAACATCGTGATGATTCTCCAAACATTTGCTCTCTAATACAACCTACTGTCTTTTAAGTCCCAAATTTTTAGCACCTAATTATAGCTTCATTTCTTTTTCTTTCTAATGGTTTTCAACTTCCACCCAACTTTCTGAATAACATTAAGGATTAATCAACATTAAGACTAAACACAATGCCATCTTATGTAATATTTTTGAATGTTTAGTCTAAGCTTATAATATTTTAAATGGTATTTGTTCAAACAGATCCATGGAAGATATGAGCGTATTGTGATTATGAAGTATATTTGTTAACGGGGTGATAAAAGCATTACACTTACGGTTGGACCTGCGATACCTGGGACACCTTGTTCTCCTCTTGCTCCCGGTAGACCAATTAAACCAACATGACCAAGTAAACCTTGAGGCCCTGGACTGCCTGCAATTCCCTGCAAAGAAGGATCAACAGAATAGATAAATCAAATGTTACAGTCCTAAAAAAAATAGTATTTTGAAACAACTTTAAAGTTACTTACAACAGCTCCTGTATCACCAGATGCGCCCTTTTCTCCAGGGTAACCACGTAGACCAGCAGGACCTGTTGATCCTGAACGACCTTGTGGACCAGCGTCACCTCTTGCACCTTGTGGGCCTGAATTACCAGATGGACCAACAGGACCTACTGGACCTTGAGGACCCTAAAATAGCACAAATGAATTAACAGCATACAATGATATTCTTAATTACAATTTTGATGCTTACTTATTTCCACATTAACAGAAAATATATAAGAAATGTACACTTAACGTATGTTTCAAAAAAAGCAATATTTTATAAACTGAGATTGTACAATATCTACAGGTATACAAAGTTATGAGGAGTATAGATAGGGTAAATGTAAGCAGGCTTTTTCCACTAAGGTTGTGTGGGACTACAATTAGATGTCATAAATTAAGGGTGAAAGCTGAAAAAGTTTTAGAGGAACATGAGGGGAAACTTCGTCACTTAGAGGGTCATGAGAGTGTGGAATGAGCAGTCAGCACAAATGGTGCCTGTGAGCTTGATTTCAATGTTTAAGAGAAGTTTGAATAGGTACATTGATGAAGAGGTATGGAGGGCTATGGTCCCTGTGCAGGTCGATGGGAGTAGGCAGTTTAAATGGTTGGGCACAGACTAGATGGGCCAAAAGGCCTGTTCCTATGCTGTACTTTTCTATGATTCTGATATCTATTCTAGAAAACACACAAATGCCCCCTCTGCTATTGTACATACTTTGGCAGGATGCACTCCTACTGATGTTTCTAAGGATTTAATAATTTCAAAAGGTACTTATCAAAGATTTTTACTTCGTATGGTCTACCTTTGATTTTTTTTTGCCTTGCAAACAAAAAAAAACTGTTCATGGGCAACAAACTTGAAATAATAACTGCAGATGCCAGAAGCATTCACCCCATCATATGCTATGGAGGAGAAGGAATGTTTTAGGTTTCTGACATTTTGATAATGTTTGGAAAAAGGTCATGAAATTGAAACACTGAATTGTTTGAACTTGCCTATAAATTTGTTCTTAGTATTTTCTGCTTTAATTCAGATTTCCAACATCTGTAGAGCTTTATTTTTTGTCAAAAATAACTGGATAGGGCATCTTTCTCTGCATCTAGTTCCTCATGTTTTATTTCCTCTTTCACTTAATAGTGACTGTTTCCTACTTGATTACAATTAAGCCAGCAGTTTAAGCTGAAGTTGATAGATTTTTCGGGGCCAACATGTAAAGTACATACTGTATATTATGTGCAAATATTTTCTGGGTTGTGGTTTGAGGAACTGTGATTCTGCTTGCCCGCTGGAGCTGAATACTAGAATGACATTAATTTTCATCTAGTTGTTTGGAAATTGAGAAAACAATGAATGGAGTAAACACAAAGATCAGCTTTTGCTAAAGGCAGCTGAGAAATACAGGTCAACCAGAATAAAGAAATAAAGTGAAATAATCCATCCAATTATATTTCTAATTATCATTAATCCAATCTTTGGTAATAAAATGCAAAAATAAATCATCTGTGATTTAAGAAATGATGAAACCAATACTGAAATTTGGTTTGGATTTGCTAACCATTGCACTGACTCCAAAGTTATTGCTGCTCTACGTAAAACCACATTGCTCTACATACGGGTAACGGAGCTATTACTTCTAATGTTGACACTAAGCACCTGAATACTGAATATCAGATTTATCAAACTGTTCAAATTAATTATTAAGCATAAATATTACTTACAGCTGGGCCTACAGCTCCAACTAAGCCAGCGGGGCCTGGGAAGCCAGTCATACCCTAGAAATAGTAAAACAGTTTTTGAAACTATCTATTTGTAAATAAACTAACATTATTCAGGCATAATACAGGTAGCAGAAGAATTGGGTTATACAGGCATTGAAACAGTTCTGCAATTCAATGAG
Source organism: Mobula hypostoma (assembly GCF_963921235.1). Taxonomy (NCBI): domain Eukaryota; kingdom Metazoa; phylum Chordata; class Chondrichthyes; order Myliobatiformes; family Myliobatidae; genus Mobula; species Mobula hypostoma. Next base: position 146,514,505 of record NC_086099.1, read on the forward strand.
ATCATAGCTGTACACTACTTCCATGCTCCATCTTTAGAACTTTATACTCCCCTTGTGTACAAGCTTTAGCTTAAACATACCCACTAAATGAACATTCACAACCATGACAGTCCTAAACATTTAGATTAAGACACAAGTTCTCAATGGTTCAGTCATGATAGCATCCATTCTAACAAATCCTTTCAGAAATTAATAATCTTTACTGAGATAAACCACATCCTTCTTAACTGCATGCGATATAAACCTTTTAACTCAATTGAATATTTGCAGTGCAATTAATGTTGAACTTACTGGTGCACCACCTGAACCCATAGCTCCTTGTAGACCAGGTTCTCCAGCAGCACCCTAAAGAGAGGCAGACAAATAATTATAAACATGGAAAAGTCTCTTGCAATCACTGTTAATGTAAATATCTGTAGCCATTGACCTTCTGGGACAACCCCATTCATGAATTCAGTGTGAACCAATTTGACAGTACATAGAACATAGAACAGCACAGCACAATGTGGGGTCTCCAGCCCACAATGCGGGGTCTCCAGCGCACAATGCGGGGTCTCCAGCCCACAATGCGGGGTCTCCAGCGCACAATGCGGGGTCTCCAGCGCACAATGCGGGGTCTCCAGCCCACAATGTTGTGCCAACCCTTTCAACTACTCCAAGTTCAATCTACCCTTTCCCTCCTACATGGCCTTCCATTCTTATTTCATCGATGTGCCTGAGTCTATTAAAAGACCCTACTGTATTATCTCTACCACCATCCTTGGGAGGGCATTCAATGAGAAAAACAATCCCATCTCTGACATCCCCCCGATACTTTGCTCAAAACACTTCAAAGTTACGCCCCTTTATATTAGCCATTTCTGCCTTTGGAAAAAGTCATTGGCTATCTACTCTATATATGCCTTGTACACCTCTATTAAGTCACTCTTATCCTCCTCTCCACGGAGAAAAGCACTAGCCAACTAAACCTATCTAATATCAGATGTTTTTCTCTGCCCACTGGCAATTATATTCCTTTCTTGTTTGAACAATGGTGTTGGAGTCAATACAATGCACAATTGAATGCTATATATACTTTTTTTTCTGAATAGATCTGCAGCTGGCAAGACATCACCAATGCAGAAATTCACCAGAAAATGGTCTTTTCTCAGGCTATTCACAAAATACTTATAGTTTAAGTCAGTCCACTTTAATGCTGATGTTTGAAGAAAGCTGTAGATTCCTCTTAAATCAAGATTGCTCCTGACACTGTTCTAATAGCCATAGCCACAGACATAAGGTGACACGAGTTGCTTTGCTGTGAGAAAGAACTGCCAATTACGAGGGACAAAATGTGTGGTCGGCTGCAACGTAGCTTACTCTAGAACTCAAGATACCTGGACAAAGATTTAGGAATAATTTTTAATGGCTGGAAAACTTCCAGTGAATCTGTACAGGAATATATTCTTTGTACTAGATGCTATCCATCTGTTCACTAATTTCTTGCAACAGGGTAATTGATGAATCCAATGAAATAATTCAGAAAACTGCTGCAGTGAGCTGACAGGTGTAATTTTTATAACTGTAACTGGCTACTTAGGATTTTACACAGGAGCTGGACAGAAAATGCAGCTAATATTCCATTGGTACCTCTTATGAGTGCTCTGCACTGTTTAATGCACTAAACAATGCTAAAATAGTGTTCATCTAATTCTTCTTCAATGCCAAGAGAGTTACTGTCAAGATCATATCACAAAATGTTTAGTACAGCACAAGTTGAATCTCTTGCTTTATGATATTGTGCAGAACTAATTAAACCAATTATTCCTAATTAATCTAATCCCTTGTCCCCACACATTAACAATATTCCTCCCTTCTCTGCACGTTCATGTGTCTAAGGGTTTCTTAAATGCTCCTATGCTTTTTGCCTCTACTACCACCACCCCTCATATTGTATTTCAGGCCCCCAAATTGTCTGAATAAAAAAATCAATCCTCACACATCTGTATAGTTTTCTTCTCTCACCTCGCTGTTTCAATCCTGGGGAAAAAGCTACTATTCTGTTCTAACTATGCTATGCATGGATGTCTAACAATGACCAAGTGAGATCTATAGATAGCGTATTGAGGCATACACGAAATTTAAATGTTTGATGGATAAACAGATATGAGAAAGTCACATGAACAACTTTGCCTTTCCTCATCTCAACAATTTATCTCAATGTAAATTAATGCAGGGAAACTCAGATTCCGGAAGTCATTCAATCTCAGAACCATAGGCATCAGCGACAAAATAGTTCAGAGGATGGGAAAGTTTAACCATTTCATCATAGTTTTAGTAACTGCAACAGAAGTTGCTAGCTACAGAAAACTGGATATAAAACCATCGTACCACATCATTGCCCGTTTTTTAGAACAAGTGTTTATCATTTGAAATAATCGTCTGCATGTAAGAAGAGGTATTCCATAACTGGCAATTAATAAGGTTAGGATTTCCCTTCAGTCAAATGACTTTGTATTCGGAGGCTTACCGCAGGACCAGTAGGACCAGGAGAACCCACAGCACCAGAAGAACCGAGTTCTCCTTTAGCACCAGTAACACCTTTCTCTCCCTTAGCTCCAGCGTGTCCATCAGCACCCTATACAGTAGAAAGAATAAATAAAATTTAAAAATGTGGGAGCCTGGTTTAAAATGAAGCAAACATAAATAAATAAGTTGGAGAAAAGTTTTCATACATACAGGAGGTCCAACAAATCCAGTGGGACCGGCACGTCCAGCTTCTCCACGTTCACCCTGGGCAGAGGAAGATCAAACCAGTGTTACTGTTATTGTCATCTCAAAGAGCAGCTTGAATAAGATCTCACTGATGCTGCTAATTACAATCCAGTTACATTTTTTACACTTGCATCATTTGGATAAAAACTTGTAACTGGAACCTTGTGGTCTACATGATCTAATTCTGATAAAAAAAAGAAAATCAAGTGCATAATGTACGAACCATGAAATATATAATGTACATTCTGAGTTTTCTCTTGCTTCAAACAAGTGGTGTCTAAAGCATCTGGGGTGTCCAAAGGCAGGCAACACATGTTTAGACACTACCTCTGGGATTTTAATTCACATCGAAGATACCTTTTGCAGAAACAAGCTTCCAACACTCTGCCAGACCTGTGTCTGCTGCCAGAAAAGTAATCCTCAATGTGAAGCTTCAATGTGTGGTTTGGAATCTGAAGTTACCAGCTCTCCTTTTGGATCTCACCAACTCTACCAATTATACTGACCCCTCAAGTCGCCCCAATTTATGTCCAATGTGACCCAGTCCACACTTAGTCTACTGATCACAGATCATCTAACTCTTCACACTGATGCAGCCTAAGGACCACTAATCATCTGACAGCCTCCTTATACACAAATTACTCAACCAGGAACTGTTTGCTGAAACATCACACCCACCACATTCAACTAGAATGCTCCCCACCCATCTAGACAGTCTTCCCAGCCACCATTAATGATCATCAGTAGCCAGTTATCATCTTGAGTCCTCCTTGTGATCCAGGACCTCACTCCACTCTGGGCCTCTCAGCCCATGCTTTTCGGCATTAGTCAAGGCATCAGACCTCCCTGACAGCCTTCGTGTGTTCTGCTCTGGCACAGCTTGCAAAGGAAAGCACAAGCCTTGGGTAATGACTTGTGCGCCTGACCCAGTCATTTAATTGCCCCAAGGAAGTTCTAAGCCACAGCACTAAACACAGAGTAATACAAGAAGTCAGTCTACATTATTTTCACCACTCATTCTGCTATTTACTTACAGGAATACCACGTTCACCAATTAAGCCAGATAGGCCAGAAGCACCAGCTTCACCCTGAAGAAGATAAAAATAGAAGTCAGCTGATCACTGCAATAAATGGTTACAGAAAGAAAACTATCATGCACGGGAAATCTTGACTAAAGTTCAAATGAAGAGTGATATTTATGTCAGCAGTTACGGAAGAACAATCAGCTGAAAAATAATAGAAACTTAGGAAATTAGAAGAAAGCGATTAAGCTCATTGTGTTCATTCTGCCCAATAAAAGAAGTCTTTAGGTTACTCTTTCTTTTCAGCTCTAGGTTTATGACGGCACAAGGAGAGAAGAAATATTGCACTATTCTAGAGGTTCATCGCTGATCTGGTCTTGCTGTCCATATTCCTATAGGTTCCACCTACTCCCTGATCCACTAAAACTTAAAATTATGTCTCCATTCATTTAATAAATTAGATCTCTGGAGTAGTAAGTTGTGAAAATTCATAATCCTTTTGACTTTCTCCCCACCACACTTTCAAGAAATAATTTCTAGACCCCTGCTACACTAGGTGAAAGAAACTTCCCCAAAATAATGACAAATTCTTTTACTAGGGAAATTAAATCTATGTTTTTGATCTTTCTGTTCATCATGTATTGGAATTCACCTGTCTAGAAATCTCTATAGTTTTGTATCTCTCACAAACCTCTCGGTTTAGGCAATTTTTAGTCATAACGAACATTCCCCAGCCATTGGTCTATACTGGCTCCCAACAGTTCCATTTCCCTTTCAATTTCTCCTTCAGCATACAGTATTCTCTCTCTTATATCAGCTTCCCATTAGTGTTTTGCCATTGTAAGCATTATATTTACAACAGTTAATTAACCTACTAGCTCATCTTTGGGATGTGGGGAGAAGCCTCAAAACCTGGTGGAAACCCAAGTTGTCAAAATGAGAATATGCAGACAATCACACAGACAGCACCCAAGATCAATTTTGAACCCATGTTCCTACAACTGAGAGGTAGTACTGTACCACGTAAGGTATCGCTATACTGCTGTTCTGTTCTTGGCTTGCCACCATGTGTATCTTCTGTGTTATCCCTAATATAATGATCAGAATTGTATAGAGTACTCTAATTGTAGACAATTAGTGTGTTGTAGAGTTCTTTTCTGTCCTTCCTATTTTTGTATTCTATACCCTGACGTATTAAGGCAAGTATCTCTTTTGCCATCTTAATCACCTTATTCACCTGCCTTGTTACTTGCAGGGGCCTGCAGACCAGCCCTCAATAATCACAGTTCTCCATCCATCTTCATTTATTTTTCATTTATAATCTACCAGACACATTTCTTGGATATTTAAAATAAATCTCACAAAATCAAGTGCAGTTTCCCAAATTAAATTTAGGTTTGTCAGGGTATGGCTGACAAATTTTGCAAATATTTGCAAAGTTATATAAGAACTTGTCAAGAGACATGGGTACAGTAAAGATCATCAGCAATGAATAACTGTTTTCAGAAACTTACCCTGTCACCAGGGGGTCCAGCAGGACCAGGAGCACCAGCAGAACCAGGGGCACCCTAAAAAAATAGGACAGCGAGTAAGCCATAGGTTTCAAAGGCATGTATTTTCAAATGGAGTGATATTAAAAACAAAAAAAAACAACAAACTTATGGCAAAGAATTGTCAACTACCACATACCCGTGGGCCATCCCTGCCTGGATTTCCTAGTGGACCAAATGGACCAACCTCACCCTAAAAATAAATGCAGATGAGTTAGGCTGAACATAGGATAATATAGAAATAAGAAATGACAACACAGATTATTGCAGCTTAATATCTATGATTTCTTTAATAAATTGCTTTCAAGAATGCTAATAGTTCTGTACATTTTTGGACAATACAAATTAGCCATGAGCTACACTTGTCTGGATTTACACTTCCATCTTAGAAAATGTTTTAAAATCTTAAAGAAAAACAAAACTATATATCAGAACTGCGTCTACAGAAAGTAATCCATCTCTGGTTGGTAATGCTACGGAGGAGCATCAGGGCTTGTGTCCTGCTTTTGAAACTTGCCTCTTTTAAAGCCAGTAGAATGGAATTTCAGATGTGAAATACAAAGTGCTGCCAACACAATATGGACAGCTTGGTATTATTGATTTTTTTATTTGTTTATTGATTGAGGCGTAGTCACAAAACAAACAATAGCAAGCGTAGAAGAGGCTGCAAGAGTTATCATTCAGAATAGTGAATAACATGCTGTGTACTATAGCCAGGAAGAAATAAAAGAAATGAAGAAAATTATGAAGTTTTAGAAAAAAAAACTTCAAATATGGAAGAAGAATTACCTTTTCACCTTTAGCACCAGGAACTCCAGCAGCACCTCTCTCACCTGGCATACCGATAGAACCTTGAGGACCTGGAGCACCAGCATGACCAGGACCACCAACTTCACCCTAATCAGAAACAAGAAACCAATGGACAATGTTGCTGAGCGTTAGTTCGTATTTTGTACTCTAATCACTACAACCCATTTTCTTCTTCTCACAACTGAGTTTCCCTATTTAAAAAGGTATTTGTGTTCTGGCCGATTAAAAATTAGTCAATCAGTATGATCAAGTCAGACAAACATTAATGCAATTTGCACATGGAAGACTGAAACATGGGCCCTAGCCTTGCAGAGAATAATGAGCCTTCTACATTTTTTGCTATCCGATGATCAAGTCCACATATAGTTTTGTAGATCTTTTGCTGGAAGGTGTAGTTTCCCACCTCAGTGGTGAGGCCATACCTTCTGAACTTGCGTCAGATCACTCGGGGTGAGAGTGGAGGGGAAGGCCAGTATCAAAATTACTGACTAAAACATTAGTAGGCAGCAAAGATATGCCCTGAACTTATCTGACTGTCCAATCAAAAGCTATGAATGTTTCTGGCTTTTAAGAACTACGTATTTGAAAACATTAATTGTTAAAAAGGATAGTGGTTAGTACAACACTTTACAGTACAGGCGACCTGGGTTCAATTCCTACTGCTGCCTGCAGGGAGTTTGTACGTTCTCCCCGTGACCAGGCGAGTTCCCTCTGGGTGCTCCGGTTTCCTTCCATACTGGTTGGTAGGTGAATTGGTCATTGTAAATTGTGGTGTGATTAGGCTAGGATTAACTTGGGGGACTGCTGAGTGCTGTGGCTCGAAGGGCCAGAAGGGCCTGTTCCATTCTGTATCTCAAAAAGTAAGTAAATAAAAATCAAACTATTGAATAAATTAAAATAAAAAATTAAAGCCATTTCAAACTCTCAGTGAAGTATTAAACAGTTGGTTGGCGCATGGCACAGCTAGCAGCATTGGTTTCAGTTATAATCTCTGGTGCTCTCTGTGTGGAATCTACATAGTCTCCCTGTGACAGCATGGACTTTCCTCAGGTGCTTATGTATATTCATAAGTTACTTGGCCTCTACAAATTGCCCCCATAATTTAGGTGAGTGGTAGAATCTGTCAATGGGGATGAGGGAAGAATAAATGGAATTAGTTTTAAATTGGTGGTTGATAGCTCACTAGACCAAAGGGCTTGTATCCATGTTGTATGACTTTCCCCCCAACCCCATCCCAAAGTTGAAAAAATATAATTAAATATTTGAACAAATTAAAAATGATAAATTATAAATAATCAAATTATTTAAAACAATTAAAGAGGACTTAACTACATATATATTGCTTATCCCCTTGAAGACATCCGACTGCATTGATTTAATGGAGAGAGTGCCTTGCACCACGTAGAATCACTACAACTTTGCACTTCATCAGTAAACTCAGTTGTAGACTCTCAGGAGAAGAGTAGAGAGAGGTTTGGGAATTCTAGCATTTGTGTTGGCATATCTTGAGCCTGCCATGATTTCCTCACAAGATCTGGCCAATGAAAGCCAGAGAAACGGAAAGATGTGAACATTCTCTCCCTTTGCATCCAAGATATAAAATATGGGAAAAACTTCTTTTGAGAAAATATGAAAATTAACCTGCAGGTATTTTTCATAAGCAAAATGTTTATATTCTAACTTTCCCTGGCAGTAAAGGGTGTTAAGTTATATGCTCACTGGAATGCATTCGACTTCAGACAGTAATGTTGGGAATGCAGTTTGAATTCAGTGAGGGGCGAGGTAACCTCTAAAAACAAAGGAGAGAGTGACGAATATGTCAGTCTTCATTTAGGAGCCAGTTTTTTTTTGTTTGTTGCATAATTTAGACATGTTATACATGTGTAGTGTTTGCTGAGACTGAATTTGCAATGAATATACATTATTTTTCTTTCAATATTTTCCATATATTTTAAGGTTATGCTTCTTTGATCAAATTAGTCTGATAAGATATTAATAGAACTAATATTACTCAACTAAATTGACAAGTACCTTAAATATCAGGGCTTTTAAAAATGCAGTAATCTCTGATTGGGTGTAAATATAATGTTCTGCTAAGTAATTCTCTTTTGTTATACAGATATGTATTTACTCAAATAACTTTTCAACTTTCTGTAAACTACTATGTCAAATATATTTATTATGATTTTTAGACTGAAGGAAAAAAGCTTCAAATTATGATGGCCTAATATTGATCCATATTATGGATTCAGATTAACTAAACATTGTATCAAATTGCAGTTGAACTTTCATCAAAGTGAACTATCAATGAAACTATCAAATTGTGAAAGTTTAAAAAAATTTAGCAACTTAAATCACTAATTAACTGTTCAGCGGATTTGCCTCACATCATATGGATACTTGTGATATCCATATTTAGATTTCATAACACAAAACATAAAACCTCTCATGTTATTCAGCATCTTCCAGAAAACAGGCAACAGTGGAATTGTTTTACTTTCAACGTACCTTACCACCATCAGTTCCAGGGGCACCTGGGGCACCACGAGGCCCAACTGAACCTGCAGCACCCTGATGGCCTCGTTCACCTGGCACACCTCGTTCACCCTAAAAAAAAACATGAAGTATGTGCTTAAGTCATGATTTGTAATCTTAGTTAAACTCAAAGGTCAAAATCACAGAAGAGAATTTAATTTACCCTTGGGCCAGAAGTGCCTTGACTCCCAGGATCACCTCGGAGACCCTGTGATGAAACGAGAAGTGGAGGATATGTATGATTTTTTTAAAGTATCACATTACATGGTAAAATTCAATTTCATATCAAAAAATAAACAAACTCGTCCATTACAATGTTTTTCCTCTTGAGTTACTATGAGTAAATTAAATTTATGAGAGTTGGTTCAAAAAGGAAACCATACCCCTAAAAGGGTAGAGTGAAGAATAATACAGAGAGTGGTCAGCCTTTGGTGTGAACATCACAAATATAAAAGGCAAGTTTTAACTTTGAGAGTTGGGATTGGAATCCAGCAGAGCATATAGAGTGTAGATTATGCAAAACATCTGATTTTCAATCTATTGACATTAAACACTGAAAATTAGACAAGTTCTATTCTGTTCTATTGAGTCACATAGACGGTGATGATGAAAATCTAAACTAAATTTCTTTATCAGAGTTAACTTTGTATAATTTTAAGTAGAGTTATAGTGCATTAACTGTAAATAAGTGGTAAAAGGCTTACAGGAAAGGTTAATTGATACATGATTTGCTAGTTAGATGTAATAGGATAAATTCTGTTTTCAGTATTTTTGTATATGAAATTAATCTTAATGAGATCAAAACCTCAGATTTATAAACTGACATTTGCTCTATTGGAATTTTGTGTACCATTACAGCCTTATTAGCACTTAGGGGCCCTATAGCATAGTTGGAGCAAATGTGCTCTGAATTCTACAGTCAGTGATGAAGTTGCTATGCAACACTCCCAGGGGAACTTCCTATAAACTGGTGAGTCCACTAAGCTTTTATGATATTACTGTTGAGCACACTTAAAAGGAGATCTTTCACAGGAAAGCAGCATCTATCATCAAGCCATCTAGGTCATGCCATTAGGAAGGAGGTATATAAGTCACATACCACCAGGTTCAGAAACAGTCATTACTCTAGGATAATCAGGTTCCTGAATCGACATGTATAACTTCACTCACTTCATCTCTGAAATGATTTCACAACCTACAGACACACTTTCAAGCACTCAACAATTCATGTGCTTAGTATTATTTATAAATGCAAATAATGTGCAAAATATATCTACAAATATGTCTTCTTTTGCACATTGAGTATTTGTCAGTCTTTACATATGTATAGTCCTTGACAAATTTTATTGAATTTCTTTATTTTCCTGTGAATGCCTGCAAAAACGAATCTCCGTGTAGTATATTGTGATATGTGAGTACTTCAATAATTTACTTTGACTTTAGAGGTGCTTAAAAATTATACTGACTATATTTGCTTAACTTAGATTGAGGACCAAGTGAATAAATCTGTAGGTAGTTTACTAATAATACTTTAAAGGCGGCTGCCTGTTAATTTTTAAATGTTTCTTCTCAAGATTTGGGTGCCTGGTCCAATAATGAGTGTGGTGAATGCTTGTTGCTTGATTTTGTGTGGTATTTGTCAAAGTTCATTACTTTAATACTTTGTACCCTCTTTCAAATCATTCAGCTTCAAATAATAAGTCATTTCTTCTATTTGTGTTTCATAGATTAGTCAGTTAGTTGTTTCCTTACCTTATCACCTGGTTTACCGGGTTCTCCAGCTGCACCAGAAGGACCAGGGAGACCCTAAAGCATAAGAGGAAATAAAAACTAGACATTAGTATTTGCTGAGATAAACTCCAAATACTAAAGACTTTAATATTTAAAAATCATTTAGTAGTCTACATTTATAAAATAGTTTAACTTACTTTTCATTTAAGAATTGAAAAATGAGAAATTGCCTCATGTCAGATCTTTCTAAAAAGCTGCAGTAAATTTTGAAGGCTATAAGTTGTTGGAAATATAGCTAAAGATGAAAATACATAAGTTATGGAATCAGATCCATCTCTCTAATACTGTCAATGGAACAAAAATCTAAACAAAGAGGAAACTGAGCATGTGCTCATACAATGATATTATTGAGCATGCATCCCATTATTAGTATTAATCAATGCAGATATTCATCTTTGTCACCAATCAGTCATTTGCCCTTCAGCTATATTTAACATTTTGCAAATATTTAATCGCAAATATTCCTTTTTGTCATTTCAAGAACTAATTAATTCATTAAAGCTGTTTCTCAGAAATATCTGTTTTATTTAAAAACCTATTGCATTCTAATGAAATGAAGATTTAGTTAATAGATTTTAGATGGAATCCAAATGGGTAGGAGAGGTTACATTTGGCTAACTACAGCCTGCAACTAGCTGAGTAGATTCAGACTTGGTAATCATTTGTTTACATATTTGGAACCTGCAGTTTCAGAATTTATAAAATGACATTATTCTTGACAGTATTAATCTAACGTCTACTGCAAAACAAAAGTACTGGGAAAACGATTCAGATAGTGTTGTTGCATTTGCTACAGAAAATCAAGCCATGTTCAATCAGGAACACAAATGAGCATCCATTGCCTTTTACTTGGGCAAAGATCCACAAGTCTTTATTTTCTTTTAAATATTTACAATACATCTATGATAAAATCTTTTTGCCTATTCTATGCTCATTATATGGAAGTGTTATTTATAACTCAATTCTATCTTTACCCTTGTTAGTAGAAAGAAATCCATACTCAGAAACAAACCTGGAATCCAGCACTGCCTGAGGGCCCTTGTTCACCTCTGGAACCGGTAGAACCCTAAAGCATAGCAACAATGAAATTGTTTGCATTACAAAGTTGTTAAGTGTTGGTTGCATTTTTATATGCATGTAATAATTTAAAAATTAAATGAATTGATTTTGCAATTACGCTGTCATTAACGAAATCTGTCATTTTGTTGTAATTAAAAATCAACATTAAATTTGATGTTCATTAACTATCAATGTCTATTTGCTTGAATATATATATTAAATAAACATAATATGCAACCAAAAAACAAATTTTAAAACAACATCTGCCATGCTATATGATTTCAATATTTACATTCACACCTAAAACCAGGACCACAGTTTTTCAGATCAGTTATGATTTACTTACTACAACACCAGTAGCACCTTGGGCTCCACTCTCACCATCTTTGCCAGGAGCACCCTGAGGCACAAAGTAACCAGAGGAAAATGTTGTTAGTGCAATTATTATATCAATAAACATTCTTTATTCTCACTCCTTATTGTATATATGTTCAGTGCTGCTGTATAAATGTCATATTGAATTGGTAAAATTAGTGTGGTCACTGTTGGAGATCTCTCTGCTACAATATTCTATGACAGATCTTCCTGAGGTATAACTGATTAATGTTCTTCTCTGCATTTTTATAAATGTACTTCCAGTCTTTTTTTATTCTTTGGTTTAAGAGCTTCAGCAACTTTATTTTTAAGAACAATTTTTTAAGATAATGGCAATGATTTCCCTTTCTCCTACACTTTGGAGACAATTTTCAGTCATTGGCCATTGCCTTGAAGGATTGTGGTCCGATAGTCTCCTGCATTTCTTCCCTTAAGTAAATAGAGTTTATTTAAATCTGCAAATTAGAGAATTAGGAGGATGATTGCCATGTTGAATAAAATATGAGTGGAATACGGTATGCTCCTTGCATACTGATCCCAGATATGAGAAGAATTAGGCAGCTTAATCTATCTGCACAGAGAGACCTGTAATAGATACATTTTCTTTTCTGAGGTTCTTATGATGTTTGGAGGGTCATTCACTTCTTTACATTTTGGACCAAGACACTTCATCAGTACACATCGAAAGTACTGAAGAAGGGTGTTGACCCAAAATGCTGACTGTTCATTTCCCTTCATAGATGCTGCCTGGTCTGCTGCGTTCCTCCAGCACTTAGTGTGTGTTGTGTTGCTCAATAGTTCCAGCATCTACAGAATCCCTTCTGAGCAGCAAAGATCAAATAAGGTGCAAAACTAAAAATAATAGGTGCTTAGTGACTGAGGTAGGCAGGAGCTGCAACATCAATGTATGAAGTGGAAATTACTCCCTATGCTTCCAAGGAATTATTCACATTTTTGGGAAAATATGGAAGTCACTTGATTTATGCCACGAAATAATGACATATAAATCCTGATTCACATGACTGAAAGTCTTCCCTCTGCTACTTTGATGGTCAATTTTATTTCTATAGAAGTCGATATGTTGCATTTCCAGCAAATATGATTAAATTCTTTCAAAGTAAAAACATAAATTTTGGAGAACTTTGTGAAGTTGTCTAAATAGTTCAAACTTTAATGGTCAGAAGCCACCTATATCAATCTTGTCAACGATCACTTGCTTCCATACAATAACTATATGCTAATAAATAAATGCCCATCTAATTAAAATATGTTAATATTCTGCTTTATATATAGACTGAGAAACTTAAGAGAAAAGAAATGCATTTAACTTCTAATATCAGAAGAGTAGCTTATATCCTTATTTGCTACTACAGTTAATGTAGATAAACTGGAACAATGACGTTTGACTGTATTGTGTATAAGCTTTACATAGTGCATGTATTAAACAACGTGTTGTTTAGTTTATGCACTATTCATGCAACTAATCAACAGAGGTATTTATGTCATTAAACATACCCTTTCGCCAGCAGGACCAACAGCTCCTCTATCACCAGGTTTACCAGCTGCTCCCTGGAAAATACCGTAAGACAAATTGTTTTCATTAATCTTTGGCTTTTTCAAAAGCAAACTTCTAGCAATTATTCTGACTCTCTAATTATTTGAGGAAACTAACAAGATTTGTTTCTGAATGAAAATTCACGATTTAATTCTGAGACAATTGATGGTCACAGAGCAGGTGATGATCAATAAGTGTTTTTAACATTCAGCACTTCTGTAATTGAGCTGAACTAAATAGGGCAGGGACTACCATGCCAGAGCAAAGCTCACAGGCCGTGTTGGATTATGGTCAATGCTAAGTTTGGTTGGTAAACACACATACACACACAAACACAAAAACACTACACACAAACACATACCCCCACACACAAACACTACACACACACAAATGCACAAACACACACACACACTCACACAAATATGCACACATACAACAGAAACATATACACACTCAAACACATACACACACTCACACACACACATTACACAAACAAACATACACACACACACACACTCACACACGCACAAACATATACACACACACACAAACATATAGACACACATACACAACAGAAATATGCACACACTCAAACACACACTCACACACACGCGCACACACTCACATACACAAACACACACACAGATACACACTCACACATACCCACATACTCTCTCTCTCACACACACACACACACACACACACACACACACACTCACTCACACACATTCGCACAAACACACACACACACACACAGATAGGTAGTACAGGCACACATGGATTATATTATTACTTTTACATACACACACACACACACAGATGACATCATTAAAAATGTCTGAAATATCAATGCATATATTTGGATCAGCAAGCTGGTTTTTATGACGTAAATACAAAAGACTATACTGAGTGTTACTTAATTCCGATTGTAACAGTTGACAGATAAAATCCTATGGAATAATATTGATTTTTTTGTGTATGTATATGTGTGTGTGTGAATAGAAATAACCACCAATCATTTCTTATTGATCATATAAATCAAGCTGTCTTTCCTGTAACATAGTCATAACCAATTATAGGCAGTATATATATATATATATATATACATACAGAGACATTAAGATAAAGCAATTTTATATATTCAGGGACAAATACAATGACCTGTATTTGCTGATAAGTGTATGATTTTATTACTTACAGAAGCTCCTTTTGGACCGGGGAAGCCCATCATACCAGCCTGACCTCTTGGGCCAACAGGACCATTGGGACCAGTGCGACCCTCCTCACCAACTGCACCCTAAAACATACAACCTTAGACAATGAAACAATGCTCTTTACAAGTCTCTATGAATTTTTCTTGCAAATGGTTTTATTAATTATAATGTTTATGGTTTTACTTCCATGCATGTTATTGCTAAATGCAAAGGTATTTGAATAAAAACTCTCTATTTGTTATTCATTTGTAATTACATAGTAGTTGGTATTGTAGTACAAGGTAAAATGCATAGACCAAAAAACATTAGTAGGCTTTAGTATTCTAAGAGCCAAATTATATGTTGTATGAAAATATGATTTAGACAACAAAATATGAAAAACAATTTAGGAAGCTATCCACATTAATTATCTATTGATATTACTTCAAATTACATATAAATGTCAGCAGATTTGTATTTTAATCTATACAGTATATTGTACTGAAACAGGGAGATTTAGTTTGGGTTTCTGTGATGATAATAACACCTTAATTATGACCAGACAGAAATGCACATAAGCATTGTGACTGAATCAAAGAAAATGAGATGGCTAATAGCAATCATTATTATGACTTTAAATTCTTTGTGTTTGCAGCATAATTAGGTTCTAATAGCCAAAATGGCAAAACATTCTTAAAAAGCTTTGCCTTAGGTATTTTGGAAATTTGATTGTCTTGTTTACTGCCAGTCTTAGATACTATCTTGCTGTGCTGCTGAAGACATTTTAACGGATCATCTACAAATCTGCATATCTATGATTTGCATGTTCTTAATATTTTGTAAAATTACTGATAAAATCCAGTCACCTTTTTGACTTAATTGTTAATTAAAAATTGCAATTGTTGTGCTGAACAATGATTAAATTGTTTTGTTACAGGGGCTTAGTATGGTTAAGTAATAATGAGTATACAATGTTATTGTATTATAAATAAGTCATTGTTAGTAGAACTAAATGGCACAGAACTTGCCGTTACTGCACCAATACTAAATTACTACATTATTCAAATAGAATTTTTATAAAATAATGTTACATTAAAGGTTAGCAAAACCTAATAATTAATGCCCAATTATTATTTAAATGTTTGGGAATAACTTGTATGTAATATTCCCATGCAATTTGCCATGCTTTATTCAAATCTATTAGATTGAATAAGCTGTCAAGAATGGGGAGTAGAAAACCTAAAACCAACTTACAGCAGGACCTGATTTGCCTGGAGCACCTATATTGCCAGTACTACCTACGAGACCCTGAAAAATAACACATTACTGCAAGGTGAGAAAACTTACTGGAACACCTGGATTTCCCATACTACCAGTTCTACCAGCTTGTCCCATACGACCCTATAAATAGTGAGGAAAGGCAAAAATCTTTTATATCTCATTCCATCACATATACAATTAAGATATATCATTTTAAGTTTTCATTGAATTTATCTGCTCATTTAAAAAAACTATGAAAATCCTTCAGAGTTAGATTCAATTTAGAATGAAGATAACTCATCGGCAAAAACAGAAGTCGGATACTCCAAAGACTGTTCAAGATACAGAAATGTAAAATGCAATTGAATACCTGTCCAAGGTAAGAAATAGATAATTGCAGAAAACAAATTATAACACAAGTTAAGACATTTAAATTATAAAATGGAATCTTAATAGAAATATTTTTCTGGTCTTTTCAGTAGAAATTTGGAAGCGGCTATAAACATGCTGTCATCAATTTAAGATATCGTAAACAACAATCATATAAAAGGAAGACTTTTTTATATTAAGTATATAAATAAAAGGAAATTATATTCCATAAACATTTAGTTCAATTGATTTCTACTGAGCCTCTTCATACTGTAGTTGCTGAATAAAGTATTAGCAGTTCTATTAGATTCCTAGTGCATTTGCTCACCCGCGGACCAGGCAGACCACTTTCACCGGGACGACCCAGGTCACCAGGAGGGCCTCTGGCACCAGCGGAACCAGTTTCACCACGTCTGCCAGCCGCACCCTGGAAATAGCAAAGAAGAATGGAATTATTCTGAATGCCTTTTGTAAATGTACTGATCTAATTATTTAATAAGAAAGAAGTATCACTTTGTAGAAAATACATTTCTCATTTTTAGTTGATTTTTAGTATTAACAAAGCAAAGTTTACCATGGAACCAGCTGCTCCATCACGACCTGGAGGACCACGGCTACCAGGGGAACCCTGAAAATAAAATTCAAAATGAGAATTAAAATCTACTTAACCATATCTCTTTTCGAACTTTGCAAGTGTTAACTTACTGGGAAGTTGCCAATAAACAACAATAATCCAGCAATATTTTCCCATTTACTTTAATCTTTTTAGTTATAGTGTGTGAAGTCATTACAAGTTACATAGCCTCATGTTGGGCAGACAAAGATTACATGTTCTGTGCGCACAAATCACCATAAACAAAACTCTTTAGTCTTTTTTAAAGAATCCCATGAAGGGTTAAAAATTAAAATGATCAATAGTATTAAAATACAAATGCATCTGTGAGAATTCTGAAATTCTTAACAATGATAGGTTCAATAGGTCAGAAACATTTTGCTAACTGAAAGCAGAAAATAGAAACTCAACTATATCGTTACGTAACTAAAATTATTGAATTATCAAACTGTTGATTAGTTTATAAAATTAAAGATCTGAACATATTATAATATAGTCTTTAAAGTTCAAAGTGAACTATACCCTTTCACCGGAAATTCCTGGTAGTCCCCGAAGACCAACTTCACCACGACTACCCTGCTTGCCTTGTTCACCAGATGTTCCAGGGGAACCTGCAGGTCCAGCTTCACCCTGATTTTCACAGAAAATTGCAGACATGAGTGGCAGTCGGCTGGGAATCGCAAGGCAATCAAAATTACAGGATAAAATATCCAACTATATGAGAATGAACACATAAGACAAAAAAATACTTACAGACTCGCCTTTATTACCAGTCACACCCTTGATACCTTGAGGACCGGGATCACCCTAAAGAGAATAAAAGAAAAGGGATATTACAAATACAATTATTTCCTCCAGTTGGACGAAGTACTTATAACTACGTGACAGTTATTTTGCGTAATTTACTTACAGAGAGCCCTCTAAGACCTGCGGGACCTACAGCACCTGCAGGGCCGGGCAGACCACGGGCTCCTGGAAAGCCAGGAGCACCTGCGATACCTGGAGCACCCTATGTAAAAAGAAAACACGAGACAAATATTTCGTACATGAGAAAGTAATTGAAGAGTCATTGAAGATGTGTGCCCAATATAAACCTACCATTGCACCCTTTGATCCAGTGAGACCGTTGATACCTGCATTGCCCTAGGATTAAAAAAAAATAATGAATATAGCAAGAGGAATAATTTTATTTGCATCAAATCAAATCTCAAAATGCAATAATGGTTTTACAATGACAAGTACTTACAGGAAAACCCATTGGGCCAACAGGACCAACAACGCCAGGTTCACCTCTAGACCCTTGAGCACCAGATGGGCCAGATGGACCCGCTGGGCCAACCTCACCCTATATAATACAGAAATAAAAGCAAGTCAGATTGCAAATTCATTGTAGATTGTAAGCACACGTATAAAGTATTTATTAACTGCTAATTCACACAGTACTTGGCTTGTCTGCTATAAAGTAATACAAACTTCTCTATCTATAATATGACTACTGAACACTACTCACCATTTCTGCTTTCTGAAGGCATTACTATTTCCTACTGTGTTTACTCATTTTGTTTTTATTAAAACTCCAAAGCAACTAGAATGATAAATACAGCGGATCTCATGTAATAAAAATATAAATCAGTACATAACACTTATTTCGCCAGCATCCAGAAAATGGCCTAAATTATATTGTTACTGTTTGACTGTTTAGCCACCAAACTGCAAGTTTCAAAACATTAGAAAGACATTTAATCCAATTCATTAAGGGTGTCCCTTTGGTTTTATTTAGCAATCTGAATTATTTGAAACCTAATTATCAGGGCAATGACATACAATTATACATTTATGTTGCTCGTTCAATAATTTAATTTATTAATGTATAAAGTCTCCTTTTCTTGGTTTATATGGACAATCATATGTCAATCTTTCACTTTATTTACTAATTGTGGTTCTGAGAATCGAAAAAATCAAATCTGTAGTAATAGAAAATTAAGTCTGTAACTTCTACAGTGACTAGCTGAGAAGCACAACAATTTTATGGAGGGCTAGCCTTGATAATTCACAACATGAAATAAGCTACATCAGTAATAATTTTTTTGGTCAATTCCAACATAAGCATGATAACGCATTTCATTTTGAATAACCCACACCAAGAAATAATCACTTAGTATTTAAAAACACGAACATGAGGAAATCTGCAGATGCTGGAAATCCAAGCAACACACACAAAATGCTGGTAGAACGCAGCAGGCCAGGCAGCATCTATAGGAAGAGGTACAGTCGATGTTACGGGCCGAGACCCTTCGTCAGGACTAACTGAAAGAAGAGATAGTAAGAGATTTGAAAGTGGGAGGGGGAGGGGGAGATCCAAAATGATAGGAGAAGACAGGAGGGGCAGGGATGGAGCCAAGAACTGGACAGTTGATTGGCAAAAGGGATACAAGGCTGGAGAAGGGAGAGGATCATGGGATGGAGGCCTAAGGAGAAAGGAAGGGGGAGGGGAGCCCAGAGGATGGAGAGCAGGCAAGGAGTTATAGTGAGAGGGCCAGAGAGAGAGAAAAGAGAGAGAGGAAAGAAGGGAAAAAAATAAAAAATAGTAAATAAGTAAATAAGGGATGGGGTAAGAAGGGGAGGAGGGACATTAACGGAAGTTAGAGAAGTCAATGTTCATGCCATCAAGTTGGAGGCTACCCAGACGGAATATAAGCTGTCCGCCAGAGAAAGCAGGATTACCCAGTGGCCACACATTTTAATTCCATGTCCCATTCCCATTCTGACATGTCTATCCATGGCCTCCTCTTTTGTCAAGATGAAGCCACACTCAGGTTGGAGGAACAACACCTTATATTCCGTCTGGGTAGTCTCTAACCTGATGGCATGAACATTGACTTCTCTAACTTCCGTTAATGCCCCTCCTCCCCTTCTTACCCCATCCCTTATTTATTTATTTACTATTTTTTATTTTTTCCCTTTTTTTCTCTCTCTCTTTTCTCTCCCTCTGTCCCTCTCACTATAACTCCTTGCCTGATCTCCATCTTCTTTCGGGCTCCCCGCCCCCTTTCTTTCTCCCTAGGCCTCCCATCCCCTGATCCTCTCCCTTCTCCAGCCTTGTATCCCTTTTGTCAATCAACTTTCCAGTTCTTTGCTCCATCCCTCCCCCTCCTGTTTTCTCCTATCATTTCGGATCTCCCCCTCCCCCTCCCACTTTCAAATCTCTTACTGGCTCTTCTTTTAGTTAGTCCTGACGAAGGGTCTCAGCCTGAAACGTCGACTGTACCTCTTCCTAGAGATGCTGCCTGGCCTGCTGCGTTCACCAGCATTTTGTGTGTGTTGCTTGCATCACTTTGTATTTTCTTGTTTCAACAAGTTTTCTCAAGAATGTAATAAAAGTGTGAGATTTACATTATTAATATATATTTCCTAACATATTGTAACATTCACCAATTGAAGGATGGTCATGTCTTATCATTTTATGAGAGGTTATCTTACACACACGTTAACTTACAATTACGACACAAAAATGGAGTGTCTGAATATATATGACTGTATATAGTGATGCACTGATGATGCAAAGCAGCTATGTAACCTCAGAATCATCCAAAAGGGAAGCATGGAAAGAACACTTGGTGCAGCTGAGAAACCTAATTAATAAACAGAGGCCAAGTTACAGCTACTGAGTATTGCTCCTCAGATTGTTGTAGTATACGTCATATTGGTTCCCATGTGGCTAGCCGAAAATTAAACTCAAATAATTATTTTTGTTTGCACTAGCCTTTCTAGAAAGTGTTCTTGAGATAAAATGTTCATCATTACTTTACTTAAGGAATTTGCAACTTAGTATTGTACTTTATGTACCTTAACACAATATTGAACGCAACAACTTTTACATTTGTGTAGTAATAAGTTAAATGTTTGGTCTGTATAACATTCTATTCAAGTAATAGAATCAGTTATTGTAATTTATTAAGAACCATCTGCTTTACAACAGTACTGTGTGAACTCTAATCAACATATGATTTAAAGGATTTTTTAAAGACGTACTATCTTATAGTGGTGACTAATGGATTTGTAAATAACTTATTTAAGATATGGTTTCTAATATTTATACATAAAGACAATATATCCTTCATTTATTACAATTATGTACCATTAAATTTCACTTTTAAATAACATCACTCAGCATTCACAATTTGTGACAATATAAAATATTGAATTACCTTGAGACCAGCAATGCCTGGGAAACCTGGAGGGCCGGCAAGACCAATAGGTCCCTATAGAGCAACAACAAAAAATCACGTTTACCTTCTAATCATTTTACAAATGCAATATGCCAAGCAACTCATTATTTCTCAAACATCTTCCTGAGCAAGGTTGTTAAAGATAGTAACAATGCAGAAGATGGTTCAATCCATTTAAGGTCAGAAATTCAGATCAGATGTATGTGCCTCGAGAGATAATATTCCAGAGGCAGCCCCCTCCTATCCCAAATTATGTCATTAATCATTTAATAGATGACCAGGAATAATAATTTCAATTGAAATTATTTATCAGCTAACATCATTCGACATTATACTTTTATGTTAATAATGTGCAATCTCCTATCAACAGTAATTTATAAATTATGTGCTGTTGCAGTAATGGTTCAAGAGGAATCAGTGTGAGGATAAGAGAAAGTTACAACCATCTCCCTCTATTCCATTCTATAGAGAACAAAAAACTGAATGTATGAGAGGTGAGTATAAATGACAGTGGGTAAGCACAAACACTATTCTTAACACTTAAGGCTATTTTTTTTCTCCCATATACCATACGTTTAACTGAATATCAGGGTTTCCTGTTATTCTTGTAGGTACAGGGAAGTATATGAACCACAATCTCATTCCAGTTAAGGAAGTTCCATATGCTATAGTTTATGTGAGCTGAAATAATTACAGCCTAGTCTTTCCAAACTGAACTCTCAAAGAGAATAGCTCTTCACTGGAGCCACTGAATTGCAGAATTCTTACATAATTTTCCATTTAAAGATATCTGCATAATGTTAAATACATGATAACCCAAAGATCAGTGTGAGGTACAGCTGGCAGAGCCGCTGCTTCATAGCACCAGAGTCTCAGATTCATTCTGGATTTCGGGCACCATCTGCATGGAGTTTGTGTATTCTCTGGTGCCTATGGGGGAGTTGATGGGAATATGGGGAGAATAAGAAATGCATCGGATTAAAGTAGGATTTGTGCAATTGGGCAGTTGATGGTCCACACGGGCTCAGTAGGGTGAAAGGCTATTTTTTATGCTCTCTCTGTCTCTATCTCTGACTATGTAAGAAGCATACTTACAGGAGGGCCTGTAGGTCCTGGCATTCCATCACTTCCTCTACTCCCCTTCAATAAAGCACAAAAACCTTTGTTAATAAATGTACCAAAACCTGAGGTTGTACAACATCAAACGAGAGATCATTATGAGATATCAGTTATAGTAAAACACTGACATAGATTCTTCCATAAAAATAACAAAATGGAGTATTATAGCACAACACTACAGAAGCAAATCACTTGTGTACGTTACTGACTCTAAAATAAACAATTGGATTCTATAGCCTCATTTTAATTTATTACAAATATATGATGAGGCTTTGGTACAGGGCATCAGTTACTGGGAAGGAAGATTTTCAATTAGTAATGGGAAAATTACTAATTTTCCAGCAGACCCAATGAATAAAGCTCTCCACCAAGAGTACTAATACACCAAATTCTATAGATGAACACCTGATCTCTGTTTATCTTGTCATAGCTTTTGCACTTTATTTACAAAAACTAATACAAGATACTTGTCTACTTGCTTTGCACATTCTCTGTAACTGCAACTGTAACTGTAATACCATAGTTTGCTTTCTGGTGTTTTCTTTTTCCCATTGTACTGCCTTGATGTACTTATGGAATGGATGGCATGCAAGCAAAAGTATTTCACTGTATCTTGGTTCATGTGACAAAAATAAACCAATTACCAATGACCAAACTTAAAGAGTATCAGAAACTGGAAACTCACAGCTGCACCAGAAAGTCCAGAGCTACCTCTTTCACCTGGTGGACCACGAAGACCCTGTATACGAAAGAGAAAATATGAGCTTATTTTTGCTAAGAGTGCTTTTTTCCTGTAAAAATAAATGCTAGAAACATACTGGTTTGTGAACAGCTGACTTTTAATTTGCTTTCGATGCTTATACATCGAAATGTGGAAGGCAGGGAGTAGTAAAATATCAACTGCCAGGTTGTCTGATTATCCCAGCTGCTGCTGGAATCAGCACTGGGAGAACTTCACATCCAGCTCCTCATCTTTACACCAGCCATGAGCAGCACGTGCAACACATCATTTAAGCCATGATTGGAAAGTTAAGCACACACAGGTAAAGAGCTTATCATTTCTCATTATTCTACATTGTAAAATAATATTCTACATTCAGTACTGTGCTCACTTCTGGTCGCCTCACTATAGGAAGAAGAATGTGGAAACCATAGGAAGGGTGCAAAGGAGATTTACAAGGGTATTGCCTGGATTGGGGAGCATGCCTTATGAGAATAGGTTGAGTGAACTTGGCCTTTTCTCCTTGGAGGAATGGAGGATGAGAGGTGACCTGATAGAGGTGTATAAGGTGATGAGAGGCATTGATCGTGTGGATAGACAGAGGATTTTTCCCAGGGTTGAAATGGCTAACACGAGAGGGCACAGTTTTAAGGTGCTTGGAAGCAGGTATAGAGGAGATGTCAGGGGTAAGTTTGTAATGCAGAGAGTGGTGAGTGAGTGGAATGGGCTGCTGGCGACGGTGGTGGAGGTGGATACGATAGGGTCTTTTAAGAGACAGCTGGATAGTTACATGGAGCTTAGAAAAATAGAGGGCTATGGGTAACCCCAGGTAATTTCTAAAGTAAGTACATGTTCGGCAGAGCATTGTGGGCCGAAGGGCCTGTATTGTGCTGTAGGTTTGCTATATTTATGTTGTCTTTTTTTTTTATTTCTTGCAATTTGAGATAATCTGTAAAACTAAGCTGTCATGACATTCAAGGCAAAATAAAACCATTCCTCATTTACAACAGATGATACGTACCATGAGTCCGGGGCTGCCATTTGTCCCTGGGTTGCCTGTTTCACCCTGGGATAAAAGAAAACAATGTGAAGTTTAATATTCGCTTTTCATAGCATGTATAACAGTATAAAATCTGAAACAATTCCACTTCACCTTATAACAAAAACCTCACAGCCTAATGAGCACCGATAAATTTTAGCAATCGAAGTACTACTTTCAATTCCAATAGAAATAGAATCATCAGATAATTTGAGATGAGCAATAAAAAGAAAAGAAAAATAATGATGGCTGAAATTTGCATGGATTATTTCTTGTGAACACAACGAACTGGATATATGTGGAACAAACTGGACATATGTGGTTAAGCTTTTGTACTGATTCTTATTTAATCAGGAGCATTACAAACAAGTGACAGAATTACAATAAAAAACCTTAAAAAAGCTAGTTACGTAATTAAAATGCTTTCCTAATTTTGCACTAAATATCAAAATACGAAAATGTGAAAACATGTGCCAGCCTATTTCAAGGTGCATTAGGTGGTAGCTATGGTTTTCTTTCATATTATCAAGTGTTTTAAGTGATTAACTTATGGACTGCAGACAAAAACAAACCTCAAAATGAAAGCTCAAAATCAGAGTCTAAAGATTTCTAACGAATACTCTTGAGTTCACCCTGTATATTAAGGTAATAGGAAGCAGCAATGTTTTTAAGCAAATGATTTAAGTGTTAAAAGCACGCAGTTATAAAAGGCTGTTAAATTTTCTGCAATAACTATCAGTTAATGTTTGCCAAACATTTCTGTGATGAACAATTCAAGATAAAGTAATAATTATTTTTGGAGTTTGGTTGTAGGAATATGGGTTTCATGAGACAGTTTTGTAGAAATATTGTAGACTTGTGTTGGAGACTATTTCAAAATAACTATGTTCTAATCATCACTAAAAGTTAATTTCTCAATTCATTCATACTGAATAGTCATTAGAGAAAGAAACTGGAAACTTGACAGAAGGTCTTGACAGCCATTTTTTGGAGTGGAAAGACAGTAGGGAAGTGCTGATGGGGTGGAAGATGGGGAAGAGGAAGAGATTCATTGTTACCAAACAGATTGAAGTGGATTTAGAGAATTTTTTGTGGTTGATATTAGAAACAATTCAACTCTCAGAAGTAAGATCAGTGCAAGAATTATGTCAGATACTTATGATCTGCCATCATCTTTGATAAAGTTGTATTGTCTTTGGACTTTTCAATGGAGCCACATTATTTATCCTTCATAAGTGAGTTATGTTTACAATAGCAAATGCAAGTTTTTTTCTTGTGAGATACAGTTGTGTCTATAAAACTGAAACGATTAAATTAAAAAATGTGAGACACTTCATTTGTACTCAGAACCAACACCTGACACGTCTGCTTGAGAAGCTGTTCCAGTGTAGTGGTTCCCAACCTGGAATCCATGCATCCCTTACTTAATGGCATTGGTCTGTTGAATAAAAAAGGTTGGGAAGTCCTAGCCCTGTTTTAGTGGTTCATGATGAACTTTAATATTTATTTAAGATGTGCTGAGGCAAATCTTGACAAGGCAATGCACACAAATGATGGAGGAAGTCAGAAGGCCTTCATCAGGACTCAGTCCGAAATGCCTAATGTTTACTCTTTTCCATAAATGCTACCTGGCCTGCTGAGTTCCTCCAGCATTTGCGTGTATTGCTTTGGATTTCCAGCATCTTCAGATTTTCTCATGTTCATAAGTTTTGAGAAAGTCTTACATTTAACTATTCAGTGCAACTTCAAAAATCCCAAGACAACTTTCCTTTCCTTGATGATATGATGAAGCAGCTAAGAAATGATTTGTATAAATGGGTTGAATTCTGTCATAGAAACAAGTATTGGACCTAAAATTATAAATCTGCTTCTAATTTCAGTACTGGGTCACATATGACTATGAAGCCTAATAGAGTTTTCTTTGACAGAGTGAATCATGACTCTCTCATGGTGGTTTCTGAAAAGAGGATGCTGTCCAAGTTGCATGCCATCTTGGTCAATGTCTCCCATCCACCACATAATGTACTGGGTGGGCACAGGAGTACATTCAGCCAGAGACTCATTCCTCCGAGATGCAGCACAGAGCGTCATAGGAAGTCATTCCTGCCTGTGGCCATCAAACTTTACAACTCCTCCCTTGGAGGGTCAGACACCCTGAGCCGATAGGCTGGTCCTGGACTTATTTCATAATTTATTGGCATAATTTACATATTACTATTTAACTATTTATTACTATTTTCTATTGCTATTCTATTACTATTTATTATTTCTATGACTATTACTATTTACTAATAGTAATATTACTATTACTATTTCTATTACTATTTATTATTTATGGTGCAACTGTAACGAAAACCAATTTCCCCCGGGATCAATGAAGTATGACTATGACTATGACTAAAATAGTCACATTTTACATCTGGTTTGTACATACATTCTGCAAATCACTTCATGATTAAGGAACGTATGCAAGCAACAGAACTTTTGGTGCTATGTTTTGATTTTTCCATGAGTTTTTATTGATGAACTACTTCTCCTGTACACCCATTGTGCGTAAAATTTTAAATCAGGCTTGAATTTGTTAGCAGTATATATGTTATTGAGAATGCAGAATTAGTTTTCATTATTTGATGTATGACTGAACAAAATGGACCAGAAACAAATGTCAGAAATGTAATGGAAAGTTGAGAAAAGATGTGAGGTAAAAACTAATATTTCTAGTGGGAAAAGAATATTAGTTTCAACTGACTTAACTGTGATCATTGCTAAGGGCTTACCTTTACACCAGTAGCTCCTGACTCTCCCTTAAGTCCATCCAAACCATTGAAACCCTGTATGCCAATGAAAAATATTATAAAATGAATGTCAGTTACTCAGAATGGCTCTAGTTACTTACTGCAATAAAGAGTATGAAAAAGAACAGATTCAACTCACACGGTGTCCTTTTCTGCCAGGAAGACCAGGAGTTCCTGGGAAGCCACGAGCTCCCTGAAAGGGAATACAACAAAATCATCAATGTGAAAAGACATTGTAATGGCTTCTTATTAAGGAAAGAAATAAGTAAACAATTGTACTTTATTATTGGCCCAATGTCTTCATAGCCAATAGTGATAAACTTCATGCAATAGCATTACTTGCCTGAGGTCCAATATTACCACGATCACCAGATTTGCCAGGTTTGCCATTTGAACCCTGCAAAGAAAGATGATATCTCAGTATTAGTACAATACCAATGAAAGAAGTATTTTACAATAAACAGTTATATTGTAATAGAAAACACTAGAACTATTGCCTGGCAGATGGATTCAGAACAGCTTCACAAACACCTCTGTTATCACCCATGCCTATTTGCAGAGACACGGATAAGAATTAACAATAGTCCCCCTCATTGAGAGGACTGACTTGTGTTCACTCTGCTTCTCTAATGGTTCAGTGGAAAACTTTGATCCTCATACATTCCCAATTTCCTCGTTTGGACTTTGCAGCACAGAGTTCAGGAAGGAGCCTGGAGGTCAGATACCAGATCCTATGAGCTTCTAATCCAACTCTGCACTCAACAATGATTCCAGATGAGGGGCCATTTACAAGCTTTAATCCAGCCATGTCTAGCATGTGTGGCACAACTCCATTAATTTAACTGAGGTCACTGACCTGGACAGCAAGTGCAAACAATTTGATTATTTTTATTGAACTTACTATGAATATTTAAATTAATTTATATTATTTTAAAGGAATTTAAAAAATATATTTTTTAATTTTAATAATAATACTTTAAAAAACATTTAAATATACTCTGGTTCCCTGGTTATAAATATTTTTGATTAGCCAACATTTAAAAGTATCAGGAAAGAATTTTGACAGCACATTCAGGTACTCTGGGGCCAAGTCTCAGATCTATCCACTGTGGCCTAGTCACTGCTTATGGACTACTGTACTCTGCTTTGAGGGATACCCCCTGCACCAAGGCCTGACTCGACTCCCAGGGCTGTAAAGATTTGTACTGTAAAGGAGATGCTAGATATTTAACCATCTACTAATGTAAGTTCTCTAGTAGGAATCTAATACCATACAACTAGACAACAAATGAAAGATATTCTAACTGAAAAAGATTCTTAATTGTGTGCATTTTAGATGGGCATACTATTCTGGTAATGTGTTACTGTTTTTTAACGCACAGTTGCATATTCACATTATTATTTTTTAAATGCATAGGAGTCAAAAACAGAATGCACCTGGCTTGGCATATGCAATTCATGAAGAATTTTAATGTAATTAACCATAATTAAAAGAAAACACTAGCACTTCAGAAGTATGTAAACTATTCTTTCACCAAGGATAGGACAGTGGAGCACTGAAGTGAAAGATCTGGTATTATCTTGTTGAACAGCAGATCAGGGAAGAGGAAATGGCCTATAGCTGCTTCAGTTCTTTACAAAAAGCACTGGAAGAATTCAGCAGATCAGACAGCATCTGCGGAGGGACACTGATAGTTGACATTTTGAGATAAGACGCTTCACGCTGAGTTCTTCCGGTGGCTTTTGTGTTGATATTCTATCATATTAAAAAGTTAGATGCTTGCTGAAAAGGGCTTTAATCACATAGGTGCAATATTATCTTTGTGTTGGCAATGTTGTTACTCCATCTTAATGTCATTTTGACCCCTAAAATCCATTAAAATTGTTCTTAAATGTAAATCTAAAACACCAAGGCAATAAAATCTAGGTAATTCTAACTTAGGTTCACACAATATCAATCTAATACTACATACACAGTATTTAAGAGTATTTTCTCCTTTCACAGTAGTGACCTCAGTTCTGGACCAGAGATTCTGACATGTTTCTCACAAGGTAAGGTTGTAGGACATTCCAAGTTTGCAGTTAAAGGTAAACATGAAAAAGGTATTTTAGAAAGGAAAGTTGAGCAGGTTGCGTCTTATTGGAATTTAGACAAATGAAAGGTGATATAATTGGAACATAAGGGATCTGAGAAGACCTAACTGGGTGAATGCTAGGGATCCTTAAGGATGAATCTAGATCAAGGGTTTGTGGTTTCAGAATTAGGAGACAACCATTTAAACGAGATGAAGAGGAACTGCTTTACTGATGGAGTGTGAATCTTTAGAATTTTCCACCCAAGGGAGCTCTGGATGTTGAGTTCCTGGCTATATTCAAAATTGTAGGTCACAAGAAAACCAAATGCTATGAAGAACAGAGAGGAAAGTGGGATCTTTACAAAGACCAGATCAGTCACGACTATTAAAGTTTTCTGCAGAATTCCTCACACAAAACTGAAATGGCTATCTATGAAGGGTCAACAGGTTATATGGTCTTCTCCTGTTCCTTTTCCTTATCATATCAGCCAAATGATTGCAGTTGAGAAGTGATCACTGTTTAAGGATGATGTCATGATTCACAATGAATACTTACATCTTCACCAGGCTTGCCAGGTACACCTTGAGGACCACGAGGGCCAGATGGACCCTAGAGAATAAAAGGACAGAAAGACAATCAAAATTAATATTAAGTAAAAGATCCATTACTTAATTTAGACTAAAGAAAAACTTGGCTTTGAAGTGCACTTACAGAAGAACCGGCTTCACCTGGAATGCCTGAAAGACCTGGAGGCCCAGGAGAACCCTGAAAGAGAGGGCATGTTTTTGATTATAACTGTTCAAGCATGAACTATTCAAAAGTAACTTTAAACATGAAAAAAATCAAAAGGAGGTAGTGCAATGTGTTGCATAGTTCCAGCTATAAATTGATAAAGATTAAAATACCAACAGTAAGTTACACTTACAGGAGCTCCAGGGGCACCCTGTGGACCTTTCATTCCCATTGGGCCCTGAAAAAGATACAATATGCCTACATTAGTATATAATACATAATCATGATTAAAAGGAAAGTGTATATTAAATAAACACCGTAGAGAAGGATAATTCTGCAGAGTGATTGTTGAAATAATAGATAGTATGAAGTGTTATCTTTTTATCTGTCTTTAGGTTTAGCATTTAAAAGCAGATGGTCCCTATTTAAAGCCTCAGCCATCAAACAGTAAATCACTAATGATTATAAGTTGACAAGTAAAAGTTGATGAAAGAACCTTAACCAGCAATATTTCATTCAATGTAATCAATGTTTGCACATTATATTTTCTCACAATTGAAGATAAGTATAAATATTTTATTTAATTCAGGGACTTTATCATGTTTCACAAGTTCAAACCTTGCCAGAAATTTGAGTTTAGCGAGATTTTTACATTGATAAAAATTGCAGCCAATTATCTTCCCCAAGTAATGCAATAGAATGAACGACTAGTTAATCTGTAATAAAAACAGAACATCCTGGAAATGCTCAGTTTGCCTGGCAGAGAGAGAAACAGAGTTTGAGAAGCTCTTGAGTTCTGATGAGAGATTCTGGCCTGAAATGTTAACTCTGTCTCTCTCTTGAGAACCGCTGTATGATCTGCTGAGTATTTTAAGATAAAAAAAATTATATTTGCTTTCAAGCGTTTGCAAAATTTGCTTTTGGGCTAGTTAATTGGCTCTTGATATTGTAGGTTGAAGGAAAGACCGGCCAGAACATTGGTAGAGCTCTCTGTTCAAGATTAACAACACTTAAAACTTCAATTAATTTTGCCCTGAGAAAAGGAAACTGATAGCTGGTTCCCACCAGATGCACAGCATCTCTGATAACACAACACTCCGTGAAGTGTGAGGTTAGATACTTTGAGGAAGTTCTGCAGTGCAGCTCAAATCCTCTGAGGGGGAAGCTACCAGCCAAGCTATGTTTTCCATAACAAATATATGTTGGAAGAGGCTTAGAACAGAGTAAAACCATTTGCTGTGAAGTTGGAGTGACCAAAATTTCTTCCATTGTTCCAATAAGCCTAAATGAAAATAGAATCTGATTTTCTGATAATAGAGAGGTTACACATGAGACTTTTATTATTAGTCATATTTTTAGTTGTGTTTAAACTATAAATTTAATTTAAACTATGCATTCTACTAAACTAACCATACTAAGAAAATTAAGCATTCTATTGGGCATCTTTTATTGGACATTATTGCTTAACTTTTATTTGGAAAGGGACTGATAGGATATGCACTAACAGGAAAGATTATTAATACTTGGACAGAGTTAGCACGAGGATACATTTTGGATTCTACTTGTATTTGCTTGCTCAAGTACCACACTGAATTAGCATCCAGTCTGATTCATGTTTCAGAATTCTTGTTTACATGGGCTGCTAATCTTTGAGATGACTGCAATCTATTTCACTGAACTTGTTACACTGAGTAGGACTTATAATATATGGAGAACTAATCAGCAGAAGTGCATCCAAGGATAATGCAGTGACAAAACAAGGATTTCATGTAAATTGAAAGACATTTCTATAAGCCTTGAACCTACATAGCGGGGGAATACTGAATCTGTTCTCAATATGGTAATTTTCAGGATGCTATTTTAAAGTGACTTGACTATGTGGAACATCTGATACAGGAGCAATGATGTTTCTGCATAACACATGGGCTACTTACCACTTCTATAATAATAAGGTACAGTAACAGCTTTAGAGCTTTAAAATCACATGCTCTGGGTATAGTCTGGCAGTTCACAGACTCAAGTTGTGTTGTAAACATTTCTTGCGATAGTTAATTCTCTGGGAGCTTTGTTTCTGCTCAAAAGCTATGAATGATCTCACTTTCAGCAAGAAAGTCTCAAAACAATATTCATTTCAGGACATTAAAGTGAACACATGCAGATACTGAGTTATGTGAAGGCTTGATCTATAAAAGCACAATCTATCAGGGTAACCACACCTACAGGACCTTTGATTTGAATAATCATAACAATGAACTCGTGGTTTTTATTCTAGGCCTCACATTTTATATCATTGTGTTTCTCTGCTGGGAGAATTGGATCTTGAAAGTTGGCCTAAAGTTTTTTATAATGATTATAGAAGGGGTTGTAAGTGCGTACCACGATTCCTGGGATTTGTTCATCACGTTTAAATTGAGCAGCAAAGCTCTGAAAAGAAAACAGAAATACGTTACTACTTGAAAGCCTCAAATTTATGCGTTTACGTCTCAGGAATATATGCCAACTTAACAGCATAGTAGCTACATTGTTGAAGAATGCTTCAAACACATGCACATCTAGACATTTACATTTAGAATTAACAGTTAAAATATAAATATAAAATATTCTTACATACAAGGCAAAACTAACATTCCCACTAACCAGATTCTTGAAGGTATAGAATAGGGGCAGTGTATTAGTTGAAGAGAGAAATAATCTCTTCTTGTTTTCATGAGGGTCCATTTCAAAATAATCAATAACTATCAAACAAAATAAAAAATGTAGTTGACTAAACATTCATCCTTAGGTTAAAATGTGTGGAGCCAAAAAATTAATTGCTTGCTTAGTAAAGGAGAACCAATATCCAATAGGATGGAATCAGTCTGATCAATTCCCATCTCTACACTGAATATCTGGAGACATACAGTATGTAAGTTCCTTTCATGGACATATAGAGCTGTTCAGCACAGAAACAGGACCTTTAGGCCATTGCATCTATGCTGACCTTTTTGCGCATTTATAGTGATCCTATTTGGCGGCTTTAGACCTGATCCTTCTGTACCTTGTCTGGAAGTTTTTTTTAAGTGAAGCAATTGCATCTGATTCTACCATCTCCTCTAGTATCGAGTTCCAGATATCAACCACCCTGTGTTAAATGATTACCCTTCACATCCCTTAAACCTCTACACTCTTACCTTAAACTTATGGCCTCAGGTTTCTGATAACCCTAACATAGGAAAAAAATTCGATAAATTACCCTATCAATGTCTTTTATAATCTTATATACTCTAACAGGTCACCCTCCATCTCCTTCACTCCAGGAATGCAGGCCTACCCAATCTCTCCCATAACTAATGTCCTCCAACCAGGTAACATCCTGGTGAATCTCCTCTGCCCCCTTTCAAGTGCAATCGCATCTAACTGTACTGGACCTATCAGAATGCAACACAATGTCTCAAGTTATAAACACAAGAGATTCTGCAGATGCTGGAAATCCAGCGTAATGCATACAAAATGCTGGAGGAACTCAATGGGTCAGGTGGTACCTATGGAAAGGAAAGTTTCATGCTGAGACCTTTCATTAGGTCCTGATGATGGGTCTTGGCCTGAAACATCCCTTTCCATGGTGCTGCCTGACTTGCTGAGTTCCTCCAGCATTTTCTAAATTTTACAATATTCCAAGTGCAGCCTAACCTGTGTTTCACAAAGTTGCAACGTAACGGCTCAACTCTTGTATTCCATGCCTTCTCTATTTCAGGCAATGACAACGTGCGGCTTGGCCGGGATAGTTTGACTTTCCAACAGTCATTGGCTAAGGGAGGAATTTGTCTGCAGTCACTAGCTCTAAATGCTGAATATAGTAGCACCAAACATTGCACTCCACTTCCAAACTTTGTCTCCATTCAGTTCAGTGAAATGGGATTTTGAAAGTGCAGTACAATGCACAAATACCCAATATTGTAAATGGTTTGGGAGACTTCTTACCCTATAATTTACCCCATAACTTGGAAGAA
This sequence comes from Mobula hypostoma, assembly GCF_963921235.1. Lineage (NCBI taxonomy): Eukaryota > Metazoa > Chordata > Chondrichthyes > Myliobatiformes > Myliobatidae > Mobula > Mobula hypostoma. The sequence continues at coordinate 146,548,091 of NC_086099.1, forward strand.
TTGATCTATGAATATGGCGTGGACAATAATAAACACCCTTACTTCTTTTGATAACTCTTGATTTATACCACTGCAACGTACAATGAAAACAAAAGTGAAGTATTTAGCTCTCTTTGTTGACCCCTTTTGGTAATATGGAAACAATGGGAGGTAGTAGAAATTGCTTAGCGTTACTTGATTCCATATATAACTTTAGCTTACTGAGTTGCCCAACAATCGATTGGAATTCAAAATCATCATCACATTGAATTTAATCAACAGTAACTTACTAAGCCAGGTGGTCCAGGAGGTCCAGGAAGGCCCGGCTTGCCTGGGAGTCCATCTTTACCGTCTGGTCCTCGTGGACCCTATGATAGACAAAATGTAGATTGTAACTATTCACTGGGAGGCCTAATAAATACAACATGACTGTTGAGGTTAAATAATTTCATTAACGTGGTATACAACACAATATTGAATGAATGCCAAATGTTAACTAAATGAAGAAGTGTCAACTAATGTCCTAGAGCAGAAAGGTTTACTCAAAACCAAGTTCAGTTAAGTTTAATTACAAAAAAATGAAGAAAATAAAAGTAATCAAAATATATATATACCCTGTCTCCATGTGGGCCTTGGTTGCCAGGGAGTCCTTGTGGTCCCTAAAGAAGAAAATGTTTGAATCAGGTTAAGCAGATAAAATTGTAGCATAATTCATACTGTTCTAGAATGTTATTCATTCAAATAATTAAAACTTTATTATGGTTCTGTTGTTCTTATATTTACTAAATCAATATTCTGAATGACAAAGGTAGAATGTAAAACCAGCACATAGATCATTTTTTTCAAATCTGCAGGATATCTTAGAACTCTTTACAGTCATATGTGGACTTTTGAAGGCTCGGTGTGCAGCTCTCCCATCTCTGAGTCAGCAAGTTCTGGTTTCAATACAACCAATCTCAATTGAAACTGCCAGAAATTCAGGCAAGGTGTTAAATCAAGGCACTATCTAGCTTCTTAGGCAGGTATATAAGATATCATACCACTTTTTTCAAGAGTCATGGGAAAGCTAATCTTGTTCTTACCTGACCAATATCTGTCTATCAGTCAACATATACAAGTCAAGCATTTCAACTTTTAAAGTATATTTGTACATCCTGAAAAGAACATGAAAGGCACTATAAAAATTGTTTCCATATCAGGAAACAAGCAGTTATTTTGTCCCGAGATGGGTTTTGTAAACAACAATGATTAAAAGATTCTCCATCTTAGTTTTGGTGCTGCTCGTTGAGGGCAGAACAATTGAGAAACTTCTCTGAACATACCTGAATAATAAAATTGGATCTTTCATATTTATATGACGGTAGATAGGTTTCGGTTTATGATAATTTAAACTTAAACTCGTCTGACCGTTCAGTTCAATACTCTCTCAAAATGCACTGAAATGTCCGTATGAATCATACTATCAAGTCAGTGGACTGAGGTTTGGGCCATTCACTGAATCAAAGGTAACAGAGTTATTACAGCGTCTTAACGAGCACGAGAAGCTGAAGAATTTGACAAAGGCTATCCTCAGAGAAGCTCAAAGAAAATTAATGAAAACTAACTGTGAAATCAAAAGTAGATAATTACTTTACAATGAAATAGGTGCATACAGCCATGTTGAAAGTCATTCACTGGCATCTTTTGCAGTGTTGCTTGTTTCACATAAAATAGAAATAATGAGTTTAAAATAAAGAGATCTAAAGGAGCATAAAGTAGACTAACAAATTGTTTTTTGATGTCCCATATTGTTCGTTGTCTCTAACTTACATTGTGTGGAAATAATATGATTAGTGACAAAAAAAACTTCCCAAATATTAGGATAAGTAATAGAACAAATTGGGTAAGTGTGGTAATATACTGTAATTCATTACACCATCACTTCTTAATTGCCCAGCAAATGCTTGACTGAGGAGGCTCAATACCGAAGTCTGTTCTTGCACCAGAACATAAATCCAAGAGGTACGATTCAGTGTATGTCAGAAAAGGCAGAGGCCTATCCTTATATGAGGATTTTTGCTTTGCGAAAACAGGAAAACAAAATGGTCTCCTGTCTCTGGAAGACACCATCCACGAGGCTGTATTGCAGACAGCCCTGCAATCCAGCCCAGAGAAGATGTGCGAGAGTGAGCGAGGAGAGGCACATGAAGGTGGCAGAAGCAAAAATAGACAAATAAAAACATGGAAATTCATGTTTTACATTGCTGTAATTACTGGAGGGATCTCCAGCGCTTTTGACACTATGAGCAAACCCTCAAATAGTGTACTGGGTACATTCTAAGGGGAAAACTGCCTATTCCTGTTATTTAGTCTTTTTAAGTTACATTTTCTGCTTTTTTGTTTATAACAAACTGGCAAAACACACCATATAGACGGCAGAGTGTAAGAATCTGTGGCTTATTATTTATCTGACTTCAAGGAACTCATGCATGAAATTGATAAGATTAACTATTGTAACAAGACAAACATCAATCATTTCTCATGGATCAGCATATATTTTCCATTAAAAGGATGAGTTTTAAAAGTAAAACATTTAAAGGATTCTAAAGGAGCATAGTATTCCTTAGCAGACAAAAGTACACAGTGTATCGGATAGCAAGTAATAAAGATACTCCTTCGAACTTCCAAGAAATTGACCTGACAGTAACCAGAATCTTATGAAAACAAATCGGAACTGACGTGTGGAATTATGTTAAAGTGGCTGAGGGTATGGAGCTAGCTTAATCAGACCGTATGTGGTGAATGATATAAACAGGGTGAGAATATTCATGTTTGCATTTAATATGATATATAGTGCACACAATAGTAATAATATGATTTTATCATTATACATACCATTAATTCATCTTGGTAATCCTGCAATAAGAAAGAATAAATAAATTTAATTACCTTACCTTGACAAAGTCAAAATGTAATTGAATTTCTGAGAATTAAAGTGTAATGATTTCACCACTTACATCATTTCCATTGTCTGAAGAAAAAGAACAAAAAAAACCCATTAATTAGGAATTTGCTGCATAAAAAACTGCACACTTAATAATACATTGTGTACACACAACATACTGGATTTTAAAAATCCTCATGACCTGTTGTGAATCCTTTTGATTGATTCAGCAGAATTTACAAGGTGGAAGTTGCTATGTGACCATATGGAAAATACGTCCTTGATTTTCTTGATTTAAAATTTTGAGAAATCTGTTGTGATCCTTTTCAAATATATAAAAATGTAGCTAAACTTTCAAGCTCAGTAAATAAACAAAAAAATCATTCTTACTGTTATATTGGTCAGGAACTTTCTGAATTTAGCCAAAGTTTGATAATGAATAATTGAACTGTAATTTGGACAAAGGCTAAACTAATTGCTTGACAATGGAACAATTGTAGGAAGCAACTTTTGGAGTCCCAAGTACTGTATGTTATTAAAAATATATATTTTTGGTGAATTTAGAGAAGAATAAAATATTTCCTCCTTTCTGGCACCTACATTGAGTTCTCAGAGATCAAGTTTGTCACAGGGGGAGACAGACTTTATTTAATATCGCTGAATTCCACACATAGATCCTTCTCATGATTAGTTGTGCTTTCAATATTAATGCAGTTTGTCGTTAAGATTTGATGATTGTGTTATCTGCATCCACATTGGAAGTATTTCAATTTAATTACCATAGTATCCTTACCGACAATAGGGCCAAGAGAATAAAAAAGACAATATAGTTGAAAGGAAATGAACTTTGCTAGTTCTTTTGACTATTATGAACTCATTTCATTAAAGTTGAATGCAGGCACCTGAACTACCTCTAAAGCAGACTATGGTAAAACAGATATTCTTTTAGCTTCTATTATAACTTAGATTTGGATCAACCATGAATTTGGATAAACAATTTCATTTATAAGGGAAATTCATTTTAATTGAAGCTGATGTCATAATTACTATCATATTTATGAAAGAGCAAATACATTTTCAAACTAATTTTCTGAATGTTTTGGGAAATCAATTAAATATTTATTTATTTTTGCTTGTATTATTTGATCCAAGTTAAGAGATGGTGTATATCTATCTTGATCCGAAACTATATGTCCAAATAAACTTAATTTTTAAATACAATGTAAATTTCATTTTTACTGACCATCCTCTTTCTTGAGTTCATTTTTTGAAAAGCAAGGCCAACCATTTTCTTCAGAATTCATTTCAAAAGTTGCAAATATAGGAAACAATTTACATTGGCCAATGGACTTTAATTCTTACATGGTTATTGTCAGAATATAAGGAACATTTAAATGGGTATCAAATCTTTCACATTTTTATTGTTAGATTTGTTCATATTTAGTAGTATTTAAACTAAATGCAAATAATTAAATTTGAGTAGTAAATTATTTTAACAATTAAGTACATATAGCTTAGAGTCAGCTTAAATGTTGACATTAATTATCTAATAAATTGGAGAAGGACAAACAATGTATTGTTTGGAACATGAACCAAAACTGGAGCTGCTGGGTCAAGTTGCCACCTGGGTGGCAGTTCTGCCCCCTGATTCTGGCAGTGACCTTGCTGACTCAGCAATACTGTTGCCAGGACATTTGCTGTCAGGCAAACACAGTCAACCACACTGAGGCTTCCACACCTCCGTGCCTTTAATTTCCTGCACTTTGATTCACCCTACACCATTCCTAGGTCTGCCCTGTAACAGGATGACAATGGCAAAAGGCCACAAACCACATGTACATATATGCACACAAACAATTTCAATGGACTAATACCAAGTTAATTCTAAAAAGGCTTAACAGTACACACATATTAGCTGCTTAACAGGATATACCTACTTGGTTAGTGGTTGGAATGATTTTAACTGTTCAACCACATACTCGCAACTATGCCAAATAACGGTTTAAAGAGCTTCTGTGCCAAGTTCATTGAGATCGATGTTTCATGGAAGATTTACTCATCCATGAACACGAGCTGAGCTCGCTCTGATCATCTGGTTTTGAATCCGTGGATCGGCTTTGCACTGATATAAGTAAATGGCACTTCAAGATGCACTAAACAGCATTGGCACTTTGCACACCAGAAGGTTATGACTAATAATAATAATAATAAAGATTGGACTTAATCAAATTAATTTTAGAAATAAATAGAAATAACTAGAAATATATTTCTTGGATTGTAAAAATGTGGCACAAAATATATTAAAAAATGAGGTAGTATCCTAATCTGGTTAAAGTAGAAAAATATGATTCCTATGAAAACGTCAAAAATTGTAATGTTATATCTACTTAGCTAATTTGTCCAATTCACAATCTTGAAGATTCCTTCTTCCTACCACTTTCACAAAATCCATCTTCAGCAAGGGCCAACTAGGCAACTATTTCAAACCACCAGCAGGAGGCTCCAAAGTGTTGACGTTTAGATCTTTGCATCGTACCAAGGTGGGTACAAAGGTACAAGTATACGTACACAGTCAAAATTAGTTCAATTGTACTATACTTTGTATATTAAGGTATTATCTGCCGACTATATTCAATCAAGGAAAAAGTCACCACACGTTTTGCATCTAAACAGTTTAGGGAAATGTTGAATTGCATCTGTATTGAGATTCTCCAGATGTTCCCTCATTCTTTCTACCGATCGCCCCAGTTGTCACTAATTCCTCCACGCAGAGACTACGCCTTCTTAAGATTTACAAAAGTACTGCTCGAAACTAAGTATTCAAAAGTCGTGACTGGACACATCGCAGGTCGCTCTGCAATAATTCCAAGGGGCACCGTAGCCACAGCATAAGGGCGGAACCAAACGAGAAGCCACGGACTCCTGAAACCTCTGAAATTCGACTGCACCGCTGATAACCTCGACGGGGAAGCAAAACGGCGAAGTAAGTGAACACATTACATCGAGGTGGCGCTGTCCGCAAACTCCTCGCTCCCTCTGCCCGACTCAACGTTGTGATGGAAAAAACATTTCTTACATCTGTTGCCATTTAATTTCCCCTCTTCCACCCAGCCCAGAACAGATCCTTTTCAAAGCCCGAATTATTTTTCTATCTAAAGTTAACTACATAATTTTCTATCACTTGGGCTCAACGCAGCAGCAAAAGTGACACCGCAAAGCTCATTCAATGGATTTCCAAAACCTATCTCACCCGTTTCTGAGTACTTCGTTACGAATTACATTTTACGCATATAGATCCGAACTTTTTAAAAGAAAAAAAGTATGTCCGAAGTAAGCAAGGTGCAGATGCGTTTGACGAATACGTTGCAATTGTATTGGTTACTTGTTCAAGAGAGATCGTTCGTTGCAAATTATAGGATTTATAACAGGATTTTGAACTTTTTATTATTCTTGTTTCAAGGCTATACGCTTTGATTAGTTTGAACTTAGGGTTTCTGAAAGAATCTGGCATGCTTTATCTTACTGGGCTGCAGCCTCCGAACAAATATATACATTACATTGTCAGATTTAAAAGGGGCACTTACATTCCTCTCCAAATTGGCCTCTTGCTACGAACGTCGTTACTGCAAGCAGCAACAAAATCCGTGTATCCACAAAGCTGAGCATGTCTAAATGATAGACATGCAGACTCCTTGTGAAAAATAGCCCAGACTTTTACCCAGCAAGCATAAAACAGAGGCGATGATAACTCCAGACTTTACAGACCCCTCCTGTCGAATCTCAAGCGTGATGCACCCTTCTTATAGTACAGGAGGATCCTTGTCTGCGTGTCAGGACATCCCCCTAACCAATAGAAACCCAATGGCCCAGCACTTTCAACCCCAACAAATCCACTGGAGAAGTATGTTCCAATGTGCACAGCCTGCCAGAAGATTACTGGCACAGCATCATTGGATTGACGATTCCAGAAACACTTAATTGAATCCAGCCCTAAGCATTGCCATTTCGGGCTTCACTTCGCTAGGGGGCTGTGGAGGGGTATTTAATACTTGTCCCACTTTCTAAAGAGGGAGACCATGTCAACAAACTGCCGGGACTTGCAGTATCCGAGCAAGACCAGAAATCAGGGGCAGCTTCTCGTGTGAACCCAAGGAACTGAAAGTTCCGTGTTTCGCTCTGTGTGTATGTTAGTTACGTTCATCGGCGTCTCGACAACAACCTGCATCGGAAAGAGCCGGTGTTTGTGGGAACTGCTTGCCAGTCACTAAATTCCAGTGGATTTGGTAGAAGCTTCGACTTATTAGCTGGGAGAAAGAACAACGACTTCAGACGATGCCAAACATAGACTCACGCCCTTATCCCACGAGTTCCAGCGGCTCCTTGATCTCAATCTGTGTGGCATTCAGTTTTATAATCTTAACAACTTTAACTTTTTAGTTCTTACATTGTATTAATTGCATGTCTATAGATCTTGAATGGCAGGTGCCCACAGCTAAAATCACAAATCAGCACGATACAGGAACGGATTCTGTACAGAACAGTTGACAAAGATTTATTTATATGGGTGCATTGTAAAAGGACATTCTCCTCTCTCGCTGTCACCAAATTGGCAACAGATGATCTGCAGCCTGAAGCGGAGTAGATATGAAGTGTATCTTAAAACAAAAGGAGACAAACATACATAAAATCATAAGAAATATACACACGCGGTTAATTTTGAATCTCCTTTTTAATTTACACCATTATCGTTTTGATATATCCTGATTGTAATACTACACAGGACTATAACCGATAAAGCGTTGAATCAGCAAAATCCTTTCATCAGTCACGATAGAGATGAGAATCATTTCGTCCTTCTATCGAAATGTCGACAACATTAATTAATCCAAAGTTCTGCCGATTTTCTCGGAAAACAGCTAGATTCTTTCAGTGTGGTTAACGCACATAGTCTCCTGAACAGCTCACATATTTCTCTTTAAAAATAATGTTGCTGCTAAAATTGTCCGAGTGTACTTATAATTGAAAACCGAACGACTCGCGGTGTCGCCCTCGTTTTGATGGTGTGGCAAGTGTTATCTTTTAAACTGCATTCGTAAAAGGTAACCCTTTCGCTCTCGTCAGACAGACTGCATCCAAACTGTACTCGTGGCTTGGCGGAAGTGCATTTAATTGTCAGGAACACAAGCAAGGTACTGGAGCAATTTATCAGGTCAGGTGGCGTCTATGGAGAGGAATAAACAGTCGCCGAGACCCTTCATCGGAAATCCTTCATTGACATCTGCAGAATCTATTGTGTTTATCATTTAATTGTCAGCATTTTTAATAAAGTTATCGAGTTGTGACTACAGACCTAAATTCAAGTTACACCACATGAGCCCAATTATATTTGTGCGCGCTGGGGGCGGGGGAGGGGAGGGTGTGCCGGCCTGTAACTTGCAAAGGGAAATGTCCAAAATGTTTTAAAATCGAATGCAGCCTGTCCACTGCGTAGTGATTTTACTGTCAATGCAAATTCATTTGAAATATGTATTATTATGAGAGAACCAGTAATTCTAAGATGTGATTTGTCTGGATTTGCAATATATATATAGATTACGGCGTTTTCCGCACCCGTGTCTGAGATGTCAATGCGGCTCCTTAATGGGACCTGAAGGTTACAAACTTACATTCCTTTCCGTCTATTGAAGTATCAGATACTGTACAACATCAATAACACACATTAATGTATTTGTAACATTTTGCTCGTCTCTGGTACTGCATCTCTCAGTTGAAAATCGCCCTGAAGTTTGTTTTCTAGTTGAAAACGCAGCCGTGTTTAAGATTGGCAGCTTTGCGGTTCTCTGAGGCACGTCTACAGCCTGGCTTTGGTCTGGAGATGCTCAGTTTTATCAGCGGATTCTTCACACGGGACCCAGCCTGGTGGAAACAACGGCCAGAAATCTATTTTACTTAAACAAGAGAAACCGGGCAAGAAAAATCATGTCCAGACAAATAGATAAAGCAACAGACAACTCCACCATCCGCTCCTTTTTGCAAGCTAGATTTCTTATCGTTCCCGAAAATTAAGGTGAAGATGTGGGCTTGAGTCACTTTCAGTGATGGCAGGGCATGGATTTCAGCAATAATTAATATTGAGGTGCTGTTAATTATAATTAGTTTTCAACCAGATGGAGGGTTCTTGATTAGCCAGGGCATCAAAGGATATGGGGAGAAGGCAAGGGAGTGGGGTTGAGTGGAAGAATTGGATCAGCCCATGATTGAATAGCGGAACAGACTCGATGGGCCGAATGGCCTCTACCTCTTATGGCCTTATGATACATTCCGGTGCCGGACACAATGGGAACAGTCGTCGTTTTTTTCCAGGCCCTGCTGGAGTCAGCATTTCTTTCTTTTTATACATGAGGATTTTACGCATGCGGATATAATTTCAGAATGACATGGACCTACAGAGAAAGACCATCTCCCACTTATATCTTTCTGCTCTTCCAAAAAAAAAATTTAAAAGGGCAACTTTTACTTTGAGAATTATTCTTTTCTCCATAAACAGAGAGTTGTTGTAGTCGATGGCTGTATTATGTGAAATCTTTTCAAACTTCTAATAGACCTTGATTGGATCTATGGCAAATCTATTTTAATATAAGCTAATGCTATCAATAAGAATGGCATTGCATTAAGAACTGTAAATGTTAAGTTGGCATTTGAATTTTAGTGCATGTTAATGTAATGTATCTCAACAGGAAGGGAAGACCCAAGCAAAAGTGTAGTTGAAGCAAAGCAAAAAGAAATAAGCATTTCTATTCAATATAACATTACCATGTACAGACTGTTGCTAAACCTGCAAGTAATGTCTCAAATCAATAATATTACAGTGATATTTAAGGTCACAATCAAATGATTATGTCTTCCTTCATTACAATGTGACTTGTCAAATCAATGAGCAAAAAGACACTCGGGGAAGGAATCTTTTACGAATTCTTCCTCTGCCTTGACGCTGCAGAAGTTACCAACCCTCCAGGAAGCATTTTGCAAAAGCTTCATAGTGCTGTGTGAAGTTTAACAATCTCAAGAATGTATGTAGTCAAGATGGTCCATCCGCACTTTCCACGTCGTTGTTGGAAGTCCATCGTGGTCACTACCCTCACTACCCCCAAGGACGAGAGGAGGTACAGGCACCTGAAGACACACACTCAAGGGTTTAGGAGTAGCTTGTTCCACCCCCCCCATCAGATTTCTGAACAGACGATGAACCCACAAACAGTACCTCATTATTTTTGCACTACCTGTTTAATTTTTAATACATTTCTTATGCTCTGATTTCCTCCCACATCACAGTAATACGAGGGTTGGTAGGTAAAGCAGCCAAGGTAAATTGCTTTAGTTTGTAACTGTGTGGAATGTGAGAGAAATTAATGAGAATATTGGGTATAAAATAGAATACTGCAGGATGCTTGACGGCTGGAGCAGATTAATGGCCCCAAGAAACTCTGTAGGATTGACTCTAGGCGTTGGGGTTCTAAAGCAAGATTCTATAGAGAGGGTGCAGAGGAGATTTACAGGATGTTGCCTGGATTGGAGGACATACCTTATGAGAATAGGTTGAGTGTACTTGGCCTTTGCTCCTTGGAGAGATGGAGGATGAGAGGTGACCTGATAGAGGTGTATAAGATTGTGCAGATAGCCAGAGGTTTTTTCCCAGGGCTGAAATGGCTAACATGAGGGGTCATAGTTTTAAAGTGCCTGGAAATAGGTATTGAGGGGATGTCAGGGGTAGGTTTTTCACACAGAGAGTGTTAGGTGGATGGAATGCACTGCCAGCGGTGGTGGTGGAAGTGGATACAGTAGAATCATTTAAGAGACTCTTAGATAGGTACATGGAGCTTGGAAAAATAGGGGGCTATGTGCTAGGGAAATTCTAGGCAGTCTCTAGAGTAGGTTACATGGTTGGCACCACATTGTGGGCTGAATGGCCTGTAATGCGCTGCAAATTTCTAATTTCTATGTTCTGTATCTACTGGAAGAAAGGATTCAAGTTGTAGATTAAAGTGATTTGCAAATTGTCAAACGGACATAGAGGAAATCTTACTAAAGTGGCTATTGATTAAGATCTGGATTTCACTAGCTCAGAGCCTGGTGGAAGCATATTTAATTGTAGATTTCAAAAGGGAGTTGGATACATGAAGTAAAACATATAATAGAAATCAGTGAGTAAGAGGAAAAGGAATGTGACTCAACCAAGTTGTCCATATGATGTATTTTACTTTGGTGGAGTCTCATTGAAATATACAATTCTTACATGAATTGAAAATCAAAAGAAAAAGTACTACAGATACTGGACAGCTGAGAATTGGAAAAACTGGAAACCTTCAGCAGGGCAGATGGCATCTATGGAAAGTGCAACAGAATATTTCAGGTCCCTGGTCCCTCATCATTCTGTCCTCAAACTGATATGTTTACTCTATCTCCCTTCCCATAGATGCTTCCAGCATTGTCTGTTTTTAATGACAAAATTAATGCAGAAACAAATCTTCACCTGGAGGAGATATCTAGAACCGAAGGTCACAACCTCAAGTTAAGAGGTTGGCTGTTTGGGATTGAGATGAGAAAAGGTTTCTTCACCTGGAGTGTAGTGAGCTTTTGGAATTCTCTATCCAAGAGAGTTAATGAGGCTCAGTCACTGAGCATTCATCATAGAAATAATAGATTTTTGAATATTAGGGGAATCAAGCTTGAGGTGGGTCTTGTTTCAGGGGTACTTTTGCCCATTGAAGTATTTTTTTCACCAGTCCTAGCCAGGCAACATCTAAGGACCCTTCCATTCCAATTACTGACAATGACATCAGGGCAATACCCTCACCCCCATCATTAGGAACGAAAGTTCACACCATCATATAACAACGTTCCTTCCATAAATCTAAAAAGACTGCCAAATTAGCTTCAGTCTCCAAAATGATATTGAGCCCGATGAACAATTTCCAGTCAGTGTAAGGCCTGCGTACAGACAATCTCCAAGTCTGGGCTTGTGAATGAATTGCATTTTCCAGTTACTCCCCATTGACTGCAGGAACAAAGGAAGTTAGTGCAGGGAGTCGGCGTGAAACAATTGACTATCCCATTGCCTCCATTGGTGCTGCGTAATTCAGTGACTTCCTCCAGCATTTGTTCTTTTGGGGTTTATTTTCAACGTTGGATTTTCAGAACACCTGATTGTTGCTGTGGCTGGCGGTTGAGCTCTATACTATAGAATTTTGTTTTTAGAAGGTCTAGTGTGATTAACCCTACTGCTCAGAACTCTTGTTCCTCCTCTCTTTCCTCTTCCTATCACTCAAATTGAAGGCAATCAAGCTCCCATCTCTAAATGTAGTTACAGAAAATACTAAGGACATCAGACAATATGCTGGGTATAATAGTATGAGGATTTGAGAATCTGATTAAAGATTTAAAGTCTTTAATCAGATACTGAGAGAGGAGGACCAAGAGGGACAATCATAATAGGCTTTCTGCAAACACTACTCTATAGTACCAGTGGTGGAGCAATGATTCAGGAGATTTTGCCAATTCAAGGAGGTGTTTACAAATATATGGCACTTGCTGTTGTCACATTTGCACTTGTGCAACAGGACCAAAACCAACCAGCCAATGCAGTGAAAGAATTTGCACAGTGCTTTTGTTCTGGTCGTACTGGTACTGCAGGCATGGTTGCTGGTTGCTTTGGGGGGATATGGTGGACCTCTGCTTGAGGAGATTTGATATCCTTCTCTTTGGGGAAAGAACAAGTGAGGAAAATTTCCAGTGCAGTAAGGATTCATACATTGCATCCTCATTGCTTTGAAAGTTCTGCACAAAATCGACAAGAAGCATAAGAACCAAAAGGAATAATATTGCTTCAAAAATCAGCTTATCAGTGCTAATGGCCAGGGGATAATAATAATCAATTCCAAAATAATTATGGAACTGAACAGGAAATGGTGATGGAAGGTACGCCAGAGCCTCCTTCTCATGTTATACATGCCAGGTGTTCTCCTAAATGAACTCTAATCATTAGATAGATTGGAAATCTCAGGGGAAGAGTCTGGGGATTGGAAACAATGGGGTAGGGGTATTTAGGAAGCTGACAGATGGGAAGGTTCTGTGATTTGGGAGAGATGAGCAGGAAAGAAATGATTAAAGGTGTCAGGCAATTAGATGTTGAATTGTGGTATGCTTGGCAATATGGGTTGATGATCATTTAGACAACTGAAAGTTGATTATGAGAGGGGGGCACTAAAAATTATTGGAGAGGTCAGGGAACATCAGCAGGGAAGCAGGGGAAAGGCAATTATTAACTTTGAGAAGTTAAAAACCTATTTAGAGGAAGATTCATTCTATGGGTTCCCCACCAATGGTCAGGTAGAGCTAGGTCCTTTAACTAAAAACGAAGCAAGTCTCAGTAACCTTCTTCATTATTCAAAGCCTGCGATATTTGTGGGCCTCATAAACTGGAGAGAACTTTATAGAAGTGACATTGAACTGAGCATTCATGGCATGTGATGTTACAGTGCACACCCAATAGCTTTCTGCATCACACATACACAGTGTACCTGATTCACATGTCTACAAGTGGTCTCTCAGGTCAGTAAGTATTCAACCAGGATGGCGTCATGGATAAAAATGTGACGGAAAGCAGAAGAATATCTGTGCCTTTCACTGTCTCATTTCCTGTTAAGAATTCTCCATTCTACATTGGGTAATTCACTGTTCATGTCACCAGATAGCAGGTTTCTCAGGTGGATAACGAGGTGGTCTTCCTCATAGTTCCTCAGCAGTAACTCAATTCTCCTTCCTCATGGGAAGGAGAATTAAAATGGCTGAACTAAATTGTAGTTTCTTCTGGTTTGTGCCTTTTAGAGGGCACATACTTCATGTCTCATGCAATTTACATTATACATATCTCATCATACCTACGTTATTAAAACTTTATTGGATTGCAGGGTGTTAAGCTTTGTAACTCCAGAAACTAATTGAAAGAAAAACACAGAAGTTGGGAAAAAGTGACTACTTAGTTTTTATTTTCCTTTCCGTTAGTAAGATGCTCACATGAGACACGGTGGAGTAATGATGTAGATCATTCACATACATCTTACATATAACCCATCGTGAATTATGCAACAAAGAATTCTTAATGAGACAATACATTTGCAATATTACTCAAATATTACTGAAATGTTTAATCTATTACCTTCTTTCCCGCTTAGCAACAGTCACCAACTTAATATAGAAAGCACCTCAACTCACATATGTAACGTATTGCTCTCTAGTCATCTTATATGTATTTTTATACAACTGCTATAGACATCCATGGCACAGTAAATTTTGAACTGTCCTATTCAGGTCAAAAGATTTAATCACTGTGGAGGATTTCTTACTCTTATGGGAAAGCATCCTTCCTGGCAAGGGATATCACGCTGTTTGTCAGGTGAGACTTGTGGCTGTGACACAGTCTCAGGTTCTGAGGCCGCCTCCATCGTGATTGCAGGAGTTGACTCTGGAACTGCAGGAAGTGGTTCTGACAGCTCTGGCTACCTTTCTTCTCTGACATTGACTCTGCTCTCCTCAACTGATCGGTGTGACACCGCTAGATGACATTAGAGATAATCTCCACTGTGTAGGAGAGTTGTCCAGTTTTGTCCCTAATCTTACCTGTCCAGGAGTGAAACTTCAAATGTTTTTGTTTGAGAAGGCCTCAATTTGTCTCCGCTGTTTGTCCTGGATACTTCTTCTGAGGCTGTGTTTTAGGGGATACAAGTGTGGGGGCAAGGGATGACCCAGGAACAGCATAGTTGGTAAATTGCTTGATGTGGATTGTGCTGCATTGTGATATGCAAAGAGGAAATTGGTAAGCTACTATAGTGTGCCCTGCTGACATTGCTCACAGTGCATTCTTTAGACTCTGGATGAACCTTTCCACCAAGCTATTTGGAGCTGGATGGTACAAACTGTGGTCCATTATTACTGACTAATTGTTCTGGAATACCAGTCCTTGAGAAGAAGCTTCTCAACACATCAACTGTGTGCGAGGTTTTAGTGGAGGCTATTGGGAACACTTCTGGTGGAAGCCATATTGCTTGTCTCCGGTTAGTTTTCACAATGTAAATCTGAAGGCTACTCAAATCCTATGTCACTATCATCATATCAGAATTTTTATCAACTGCCTGCAGATTTGTGCTCTTTTTGAAACTGCAACTTCACTTATTATTTTTATCTCTTCCCAGTGTAGTCCATTTATTTTTGTCTGTCCAACATACTCTTTGTAGGTGTCCTACTTCTTGCATTTTCTGCAAGTTTTGCCTTTAAACCTGCATTGTTCTGGAGTATGTGGGGCCCTGCCACAATGGTAGCACAATTTGTTCAGCCAGGAAGGTTTCTGTTTAGACATTGCAATTTTGTTCATGTTCATTTTCATTCCTGAGAGCAACTCAGTCTGCTGTTCCCATTGATACAGCAATTCCAACTGCTCTTTTAAACATGATTTGTGCTTCAGTTAGGAGCCATATTTGAATGCTTTCTTGTAAGATTCCACAAACTAAACAATCTCTCAATGCATCATTAAGTCCATTATTGAACTGACAATGCTCAGTCAATTTATTCAATTCAGCCACTTAAGCTGAAGTGGACTCCCCTTCTCTCTGATTCCACTTATGAACCCTAAAATGTTCTGCAATCAACAATGGTTTCAGTCCTAAACATTCCTACATTATGTTCTTGATATATGTAAAGCTCATTTTGGCTGGTTTGATGGGAACAGTTAAACTTCTAAGCAAAATGTATGCTTTTCTACCTATTGCACTCAGTAACACTGGCACTTGCTTTTTATTGGCTATTTCACTTGTTTCAAAATACAGCTCAAATTGCTCAGTGTATGTCATCCAGTTATCTGTTGTGCAATCAAACATTTTGATCTTTTCAATGCAGCCAGGCATTTTTGCTTTTTATTTATTTATTATTATTAATATCACCTGGTACACACTGTTTATGAACCCATAAATTTCATCTGTTTATGCCTTTTTTAAAAAACTCAAACATCTCTCTGCCCTTCCAATGAAAATTTGCTGCGCTTTTAAAAACTTGAGCATCTCTCCCTCTCCTTGAGAAGTAAAATGTATTGCACTTCAACAGGTAGGTCATCATCTTGGGTTTGTTTTAAAACTTACTTGCTGCCACTGTTATGTTTTGTAACTCCAAAAACTAGTTGAAACTAAAACATGGCAGCCATGAAATGTGCCTACTTAGTTTTTACTTTCCTTTCCTTTGGTAAGGTGTTCACATGAGACGTGGTGGCGTTATGATGTAGACCATTCATGTACATCTTACATGTAACCCATAATGAATTATGTAAACAACAAGGAATGCTGAACCAAACAGCATATTTACAATATTACTTCAATATTACTGAGTTATTAAGTACACTACACAGGGGTTATTAGGTAAATCAATATTTTGACCTGGAAAAATAGGGTGTAATTTGATATATTGAGGGCTTGGCAAATTAACTTAAGCCACATCTTAAATGGACTGGGCTCCACTTTGATCCATTCCTGGGTAAAACAGCTTCTGGCCAAAATACTGGCCAATTTATTTTTACCTAAGGTCCACCACATCCTCCCAGATAAGTCTCAAGAGACAAAAATAAAGCTCATGTAGAATACCTTCCTTGTTAAAGACTTTCCTTTCCATTGAATTTGATTGTGTTTGGAAGGTACTTGTAATAGACTGTAATTGTAGCACACAACAGCATACAACAGCAATGGAGAAAATAAATGTTACTTCCTGCAATTATTAAAGCTGTTTGGTTCTTCCAAGGGTAAACAAAAAATATACACTTGGTGACCACTTTATTAGGTAACTCCTGTACTTAATGGTGGTATTCTGCTGCTGTAGCCCAGCCACATCAAGGTTTGACCTGTTCTGTGTTCACAGAGATGCTCTTCTGCACACAACTGTTGTAATGTGTGGGTATCTGAGGTACTGTTGCCTTCCCATCAGCTTAAACCAGTCTGGCCATTCTCCTCTGACCTCTCTCATTAACAAGACATTTTTGCCCTCAGAATTTTTGCACTCACTGGATGTTTTTAGTTTATGGCATTATTCTCTGTAAACTCGAGAAACCATTGTCTCTAGGCCACCCCATATAGCACCAACGGTCGTTCCACAGTCAAAGTCACTTAGATCACATTTCTTCCTCTTTTTGCTGTTTGGTCTGAACAACGAAGGAACTTCTTGCCATGTCTGCATGATCTTATGCATTGCATTGCCGTCACATCATAATTGGTTGATTAGATATTTGCATTAACAAACAAATGTGCAGGTGCACCAAATAAATTGGCCACTGTTGTATACTAATCATATAATAACATAGCATTTATAATTCATATAAGATATATGTTTTCTGTGGAAAAAGTAAAATATTAATGCAAATGGAATTTGTGTAGGATTAGTATAAATGGGTATTTGACAACCAACATGGACTTGGGTTGATCTGTCTGTTTGGATGATTCTATGATTCTTTCTCTATGAGCACTGATTCTTTCAATGGTACACAATAGCACTGCTTTAAAACTAGAAAAGTTAGAAAGCTGAAAAGCAGGACCTTCAGGGTAGTAACCTTTGGATTACTGTCTGTGCCACAAGCCAGTGAGGGATGATTTGGCAGATGAATGCGTGACTAAGAAATTGGTGCAGGGAGCAGGGGTTCAGATCATTGGGATCTCTTCTGGAGAAAGAAAGAAAGACCTGTACAAAAAGAATGGGTTACACTTGAACCCGAGGGGAACAAATATCCTTGTGCGTAGGTTTGCTGGCTGTTTGGGAGAGTTCAAACTAACCTGGCTGAGGATGGGAACCAGGGTGTTAGGGCTGAGGATGGGGCAGTTGGTAAACAACTAGATACAGTGTGTATTGAGACAGACAGGTGATAGGGAGAAATTACAGTTAGTGGGATGAGTTAAATTATAACACGGGGCTAAAATTGAAAGGGGTGATGAATACAGAACTGACAGTATTTGAATGCACCCAGTATATGGAATAATATAGATGATCTTATAGTGCAATTAGAGATTGGCTGAGTCATGGCTGAAAAAAGATCATACTTGGGAGGTTAGCACAAGGATACACATTGTATCGAAAGGACAGGCAAGTAGGCAAAGGGTGTGGGGTAGCACTATTGGTAAAAAAAATGAAGACAAATCCTTATAAGGAGGTAATATAGGATTGGAAGATGTAGAATCCTTGTAGGTAGAGTTAAGAAACTGCATGGGTAAAAAGACCCCGATAGGAGTTATATACAGGCCCCCAAATAGTAGCCAGGATGTGGGCTACAAATTACAACTGGAGATAGAAAAGGCATGTAAAAAGGGCAATATTCAATAGTCATGGGGAATTTCAGGTAAATAGGGAAAATCAGGTTGGTGCCATATCCCAAGAGAGAGAATTTGTAGAATGGCTACGAGCAGCTTGTGCTTGAGCCCACCAGGGGAATGGCAATTCTGGATTGGGTGTTATGTAATGACCCAAATTTGGTTACTGAAATTAAGGTAAATGAACCTTTAGGATGCAATGATCATAATATAATAGAATTCACCTTGCAGTTTGAGAGGTAGGAACTAAAATAAGATGTATCATTGTTACAGAAAAGTAAAAGGAATTTCAGAAGTGTTCCCCAAAAGTGGAGCTGGACAAAATTGACTGGAAGGAGACATTAGTAGGGATGTTGGCAGAAGAGCAACAGCTGGAGTTTCGAGGAGAAATTTGGAAGGCACAGGAGAGATACATCCCAAAGATGAAGAAGTATTTTAAAGGAAGGATGAGTTGACAAGGAAAGTCAAAGACAGCAGAGAAGCTAAAGAAAGGTCATATAAATACTACAAAAATCTGTGGGAAGTTAGAGGAATGAGGAGGTTTTAAAAATCAAAAGATGGCAACTAAAAAAGCCATCAGGAGAAAAAAAGATGAAATATGAAGGTAAGCTAGCCAATAATATAAATGGGGATGTAAACATTTTTTTTTCTCTGATATATGAAGTGTACAAGAGAGATGAGAGTGGATACCGGACCATTGGAAAATGACACTGGAGAGGTAGTAACAGAGGACAAAGAAATGGCAGGCGAACTTAATAAAGTATTTTGTGCCATTCTGCACTGTGGCAGACACTAGCAGAATGCCAGAAATTCGAGTGTGTCGGGGGGCAGAAGCGAGTGACGTTGCTGTTACTAAGCAGAAGGTGCTTGTGAGGCTGCAAGAGCTGAAGGTTGATCAGTCAACTGGATCAGAGTTGACGGATACTCCAACTTTCGGAAAGAGATAGCTGAAGAGTTTGTGGAAAATTAATAATTAACTTTCAAGAACCACGAGGTTCTGGAGTAGTTGTAGGGGACTGGAAAATTGCAAATGTAACTCTACTGTTCAAGAAGGGAGGGAGACAGAAAAAAGGAAATTATAGGTTGATTAACCTGACTTTAGTGGTTGGAAAGACATTGGAGTCTATTACTATGGATGAGGTGAAGGGTTACTTGGAGACACATGCCTAAGTCAGTATGGTTTTTTAAAGGGGAAATCTTGCCTGACAAATCTGTTGGAATCCTTTGCAGTTAATAGTAGGCTGGATAGACAAAGGAGAGCAAGCGAATGTTGCTTAATTGGATTTTCAGAAGGCCTTTGACAAGGTGCTACACATGAGACTGATTAACAAGATAAGAGCCGATGATTTACAGGAAAGATACTAGCATGGACAGAAGAGTGGCAGGATGCAAAAAATGGGAATAAAGGTTCACTATTCTGGTTGGCTGCCAGTGACTAGAGGTGTTCCGCAGGCGTCGGTGTTAAGAGTGTTCTTTTCATGCTATATTTCAATGGTTTGGAGGAAGGAATTGATGGCTTTGTGGCCAAGTTTGCAGATGATACAAAAATAGGTAGAAGGGCAGGTTGTGTTGAGGAAGCAGGGTGTTTGCAGAAGGACTTAAACAGATGGGCGAAATGGGTAATGAAGTGGCAGAAGGAATTTAGTGTAGGGAGGTGCTTGGCCATGCACTTTAGAATAAAACATGGACTTTTTTCTAACTGGGAAGACAATTTAAAAATCAGAGGTGCAGAGGGACTCAGGAGTTCCCGTGCAGGATTTCCTAAAGAATAACCAGCAGGTTGAGTCGGTGATAAAGAAGGCAAATGCAATTTTAATGTTCATTTAGAGAGGACTAGAATATAAAAGCAACAATATAATGCTGAGACTTTATAAGGCATTAGCCAGATTGCACTTAGAGTGTCGTGAGCAGTTTTAGGCCCTTTATCTAAAAGGATGTGCTGACATTGGAGAGGGTTCAGAGGAGGTTCACGAGAATAATTCCAGGCATGAAATGCTTATCATATGAGGAGCGATTGATGGCTCTGGGCCTGTACTCGCTGGAGATTAGAAGAATGAAGGGGAGTTCATTGAAATCTACCGAATATTGAAAGGCCCAGAGGTATGGGGAGAGGATGTTTCCGATAGTGTGGGAGTCCAGCACCAGAGGGCAGATCCTCAGAAAGATATAGAAGGACAACCATTTAGAACAGAGGTGAGGAAAAATTTCTTTAGCTAGAGTGTGGTGAATCGATGGAATTCCTTGCCACAGACGACTGTGCAGGCCATGTTATTGAGTATAATTATGGCAGATGTTGATAGGTTCTTGATTAATCAGGGCATCAAAGGTTATGCGGAGAAGGCAGGGATGGGGTTGAGAAGAATAATAAGTTACCCATGATGGAATAGCGGAGCAGACTCAATGGACCAATTGGCCTAACTCTGCTCCTGTGTTTTAAGGTCTTACAGTCTTACGGTCTTATAATTTCTTCTATACCACAGTTAACGTCCTTTAATTGCAAGGCATAAAATTAACTTACTATTACATTTGTATTTTTCCAGTTACGTGCTCAAGAAAATAAGCTATCCGCTCTTTCTGAAACAGTATTTACATATGAAGTTTTTTGAGACTCATGAAAATCTAGCATTCTGAGGAAGGCAAAGCTTCCAAAGCTGCAAATGTGATGTTCTTTGTCATGAATAAAGAATACATGAACTCCAAAATGGCCCCTAGGGGGAAAAAATTCTTTACCATTTATATAATAAAATTACCATAAATTGCAATAATAAAATTTTAACAATTATGTCTTTGCTGGTGTGTTTGCAGACATTTTTAATCTCTCCCTCTCCCTCTCTCAGTACCCTCCTGCTTCAAAACATCCACCATTATCCCTGTACCTAAAAAGACCAAGGTAACATATCTGAATGACTGGTGTCTTGTCTCACTCACCTCAATAATAAGCAAAAGCTTTTAGAAGCTGGTCTAGGATTACATCTGCAGCTTGCTACCACCTACACTGGACCCCCTACAATTTGCCTACCAACGCAACCCATTGACAGATGACGCAATAGCCACAGCTCTACACACCGTCCTTACACACCTTGTGAGAATGCTATTCTTGGACTACAGTTCAGCATTCAACATCATAATTCCATCCAGGCTTGACAAGAAGCTCAGAGACCTTGGCCTTCACCCTGCCCTTGTGCGGCTCGATCCTGGATTGCCAGCAGATGGTAAGAGTGGGCTCCCCCGCTCTGCCGTCTGACCCTCAACACAGGAGCCCCCCAGGGCTACCATACTAAGACCCCCCTTTACTCTCTGTATACCCATGACTGTGTCACCACCCACAGCTCCAATCTGCTAATTAAATTTGCTGATGATGGAACATTGATTGGCCTTACCTCAGATAACGAGGCAGCTTACAGCGAAGAAATCATCACCCTGACATGGTGGTGTCAAAAGAACAATCTCTCCCTCAGTGTCACAAAAACAAAGGAGCTAGTTGTGGACTACAGGAGGAATGGAGACAGGCCAGCCCCTATTGACATGAATGGATCTGGGGTTGAGAGGGTGAACAGCTTTAAATTCCTCGGTATACATATCACCGAGCTCATCACTTGGTGTACATGCCAGCTGTGTGGTGAGAAAAGCACAACAGCGCCTCTTTCATCTCAGACTTGAAGAAGTTTAGCATGAGTCTCCAAATCCTATGGACTTTCTATAGGAGCACAATTGAGAGTATTTTGACTGGCTGAATCACCGCCTGGTATGGGAACTTCCCTCAATCGCAATGATGAGAGGCATTGATCATGTGGATAGTCAGAGGCTTTTTCCCAGGGCTGAAATGGCTGCCACAAAGGACACAAGTTTAAGGTGCTGGGGAGTAGTACAGAGGAGATATCAGAGGTAAGTTTTTTACGCAGAGAGTGGTGAGTGCATGGAATGGGCTGCCGGCAACGGTGGTGGAGGCGGATACGATAGGGTCTTTTAAGAGACTTTTAGATAGGTACATGGAGCTTAGTAAAATAGAGGGCTATAGGTAAGCCTAGTAATTTCTAAGGTAGGGACAAGTTCGGCACAACTCTGTGGGCTGAAGGGCCTGTATTGTGCTGTAGGTTTTCCATGTTTCTATGTTCCTATGTTTAGACTGCAGAGAGTGGTGCGGACAGCCCAGCGCATCTGTGGATATGAACTTCCCATTATTCAGGACATTTACAGTGACAGGTGCATAAAAAGGACTCAAAGGATCATTGGGGACCCAAGTCACCCCAACCACAAACTGTTCCAGCTGCTAAATGGTACTGAAGCATTAAAGCCAATAGTCTCTGGGACAGCTTCTTCCACCAGGCCATCAGACTGATTAAATCACACTGACACAATTGTATTTCTAAGCTATATCAACTGTTCTGTTGCATAGCTTACTGTACATACTATTTATTGCAAATTACTATAATTTGGGCATTGCACATTCAGATGTAGATGTGACATAAAGATTTTAACTCCTGATGTATGTGAAGGATTAAGAAATAAGGCCAATTCAATTCAATTCAATTGTACTGCTACCACAAGTCAACAGATTTCACTTAGATAAGATGGTGACAATAAACAGAAACTGATAATAAACCAATTCTTTTCTAACCAAAGATTCAAGATTGTTTAATATCATTTCCTGCACACATGTGTAAGGAGAACAAAAAGTTGTTACTCTCGATCTAATGCAGCCCAGAAAACCCCTACAGAAGATAAAGGACGCAATAATAATACTAAAAGATCATAATAAATAAATACATAAGATAGCTCATATACCTGTACATAATCCATAAGTGACAGTAGGTTGTACGTAATATGACTGATGGGAAATAATGAAGTAGTGGTGGAGTTACTGGATGGAGGTGTTGATCAGCTTTACTGTTTGGGGAAAGTAACAGTTTTTGAGTGTGGTGTGGATGCTACGTAGCCTCCTCCCTGATGGCGGGTGGACTGGTGCATTGGAAAGCTTTGACTACCTGTTGTAGTGTCTTCCTGTCTGCTGCAGTGCAGTTTATGTACCAAGCAGTGATGCAGCTTGTTAGGATGCTCTCTACTGCGTATCTGCATAACCTGACGTGAGTTTTGATGCGCGTAATCCAGCTCTCTTCAGCCTCTTCAGAAAGTAAAGGCATTGGCAAGCTTTCCTGACTGTGCAGGATGTGTTCTGGGACCGTGAGAGCTGTGCATGATGTACGTTCTCAGGAGTTTGCAATGGATTTCAGTTTCCACTGCTGTGTCACCGATGTACTTAAAAGGTGTGAGATGTGAGCTCTCCTGAAGTTGATAACCATCTCCTTTGGCTTGTTGACATTGAGAAAGAAGTTATTTACCTGACACTGGTTGTCGACCTCTTCCACCTCCTCTCTGTAGGCCATCTCATCATTGTTGGTGATGAGACCCAACACTGCTGCGTCATCAGTGAATTTGATGAAGTGGTGGTTCGGGTGTTTGGCTATGCAGCAATGGGTTCAGCACACAGTACCGGAGTCACCCAAGTTGAGGGTGACGGTGAGGGAGGGGCAGTTGTGTATCCTAAGTATTTGAGGTCTTATTGTTAGGAAGTCTAACACCCATTTGCACAGTGGTGTATTTAGACCCAGGAGAAAGAGCATGTTCACCAAAGACTGTTGGACAATAACACTGAATGCCGAAATAAAATGTGGATTCATCATTCTGACGTAAGTAACAAACAAGAGAGAATCTGCAGATACTAGAAACCTGAGCAACACACACTAAATGCTAGAGGAACTCAGCAGGCCAGGGAGCATCTATGGAAAAAAGTACAGTCGATGTTTCGGGCCGAAGCCCCTTGTCCTTGATTTTTAGGTGTGTCGGGGTCAGGTGAATGACAGATGCTATAGCATCTGTTGTAGAGAGGTTCTGTCGGTAAGCATATCGGTGTGTCCAATGTGGCTGGAATGTAGCCACAAGTGACATGCCTGATATCATGGAGTCTGCAGCCATGGAACTCCTTTCAATTGAGAGTCAGATTCTGGCTTTAAGCAGGGTTGAGTAGATTTAAAAGCCTAGCCTCAGCTATAAACAAACTTTCTAACCACTACTTCCTGAGAAACCACTAGAAAATCAAGAGCTGCCTTTTAAATTCCTTCACTCTGGACACTCTTTATAGAAGTAGCAGTTTCCTTTGCATTCTTTATTCTTTAACTATAAACACCTTTGAATTTTGTTTGATCTTACTTGACACTATTTTTCATATATTCTTTTTAATTTCCTTATTTTCCTCTTATTTTCACCTCCTTTACATCTCTAAGTCTTCTCTAGCACTGTGCTCCCTGTCTGTTATGAGCTTCCCCTTCTTGCATTATCCTTCCCTCTATACATTTGATCAAACAGGGACTCTTATTTTACGCTTCTACTTGACATTAATATGTTTGACGTTATACCTCCATGAGTGCTTCCCATTGTTCTAAACAGTGACTTACCCGCTAGTTTACTTCTGCAAAGTCACCACTCAGCTTAGTAAAAATGACCGTACTCAAATGTAGAAACTTCAAACCTTTTTCATCAACTTTCTAAATGTAACTGAATACAAACTGACACAAACTGCTCCTCCCTGCAGAAATTCTCACTTGTCAGCTTCATTCTCAAAAATTCTGCTGACTGCAAGTTTAGGATTTGGGCATCTCTTTTCCTTTTAAACCATTAATTTTGTAGTTTGCTTTGGGGTAATTGCAGTCACCACCATCACTACTCTTGTTATTTGCACTTATTAGAACACAGAACAATGTAGCACAAACACAGGCCCTTCGGTCCACAATATTGTTCTTGATATGATGCCAAATTAGACTAAATTTCTTATGGTTGCACAAGATCTATATTCCTTCATTCCCTGCATATTCATGTGTATACCTAAAAGCCTCACAGACACCACTAATGTATTTGTTTCCACCACTTCCCATAGCAGCCCATTCTCTGTATAAATCATTTACCCACCATAACTCCTTTAAATATTCCCCATCTCATCCTAAATGCAAGTCCTCTAATATTTGACATTTCTTCTTTGGGGAGAAAAGATTCTGTCTACTTTCTCTGCACCTCTCATAATTCTATAAACTTCTATCAGCCTTAGCCGCTGATACCCCATAGAAAACAGTACAGCTTTGGCCAACATCTCTTTACAGTTCATACACTCTAATACAGACAGTATCCTTTTCCGTACCCTTTCCAAAGGCTTTATCTTTGAGGTCCTGTTTCTTTAACTGTTTCACATCCTCTTTTCTACCCATTTTCTTGAAATCAACATGGCCCACGACCAGGGTTGCCAACTTTCTCACTCTCAAATAAGGGACAAAAATAGCAGTCAAATACGGGACATTTGTGTTTACCCCGAGAAAGACTACCATGACTATATGCTAGTGTTATTTTAGGTTTTATGTGTTGTATGATTTGGTAGGTTATTTTTTTGGGTCTGGGAATGCTCAAATATTTTTCCCATAGAAGTTAATGGTAATTGCTTCTTCACTTTACGCCACTTCGGCACGAATGGTTTCATAGGAACGCTCTACCTTAGCGGGGGAAATACGGGACAAGGGCGGTCTCGTATAGGACAGACCAATTTAGCCCAATATATGGCATGTCCCAGCTAATATGGGACAGTTGGCAACCCTACCGACGACCTCTGGCTCTTCACCCTTCCCCTCCATAATGTTCTTGGAGCTGCCCTGTGAACCTTTGACTCTACACCTGTGGCAGCACACTGTGCTGGAATCACATGTGCATCCATCATCTCTGAGGAGGGGGAAGGTGCATGCTGGTGCACCCACCTCTTTCCATCCTTCATTATTCATGACTGGATGCAGTAAGGCCGCAAGCTTTGATCAGATCTATTGGTTGTGAGATCATTACCTTTTTTAAAAATTTTGTACTGGCTTTGTTCCTAAGCAAACAAGTAGTCCTGTGTTGCTGCTTCATGAGGCTTATCATTTTTAAATTTGTCTGCTACTAATCCTGGTAAACATTCTGCTCCTCTCATATGGCCAGGACCAATCGTTTGCCTTGATGGTAATGGTAGAGTTAAGGGTATGCTGAGCCATGAGGTTAGAGCTTTGTCTGTCTGGCACTCTATACCACTCTATGCCTGCCTAGTCCTATGTTACAGGCTGCTCACCTTCTGCGCTATTATCTCAAAATCCTCATCCTCAACCTAAGTGACGTTAGCCATTGCTGAGCTCCGAAGTTAACATTTACTGTATCCAAGACTATGCAGAATACATACTCTACAGAGCAGAGGTGCCTTTCCATGCTTCTAATTTACAGGTAAAGTCACTCAACAAAAAAAGCTAAAAATATTTTTATTAGTTTACTTATCAGTTGATTACCCTGCCTGATCTTTCTAATATCACAGCTCATTACTGAAACCAAGAGTATTAAAAGAGAGAGAGAAAGAGAGAGAGAGAGAGAGAGAAAGAGAAAGGGAGCAAGAGAGAGATTGCCCTCTCCCTGTCCTCTTTCCATTCTCAGTCCACAGTAGAGACCCATATCAGAATCAGGATTATCATCATTCTCATATGTCAAGAAATTTGCTTTTTTTTTGCAGCAGTACAGTGCAATACATAAAATTACTAACTGTGCAGAAGTCTTAGGCTCCCAAGCTATATAAATGTGCCTAAGACTGTACTGTACCTCAGGGGTCCCCAGTCTTTTTTGCACCTTGGACCGGTTTAATATTGACAATATTTTGTGGACCCGCCAACAGGGGCGGTGGGGGAGGGGGTGGCGGGGATGGGGGTTGTTAATCACAACCAGAATATAAGTGATAAGTCAACTAAGTCACCTATAAGTGGCTAATACACTCAATTTCATTTCTAAATGAGTTTATCTAATGAATTTAGTATTAAACACACAGCGCGTAGTTTCCCTGTATGAACATATAAAATCATTACAACACACCAATATCGCTGAATCAGTGGGAGCCCTGGGCTTGTTTCCCTGCAACAAGACGGTCCGATCGAGGGGTGATGGGAGACAGTGATACTCGAAGGGGGTTCCTTATGTCCAGTCTATTCCACAATTTAGTTTTCGTTGCATTCATTGCAGAAAAGCCCGCCTCGCAGAGATATGATGTTGGAAATGGAAGCAACGTTTTCAGTGCTTTCATGGCTATCTCAGGATATTCAGCGTTGAATTTGATCCAGAATGCTGGCAGAGATGTTATGTCAAACATACTTTTCAGCTCGAGGAGTTGATCCTCTTCCCGCGCTGACATGGATGACGCGTGGCTAATGACCTTGTATGCGTATTGACCTCGCATGCGTTCAAGTTCCAACAGTGGGCCTGACAGGGAATGAGGAAAAGTGCAGCTGACTCTTATTGTTTTATATCGCCAAATCATATCGTTTCCTCGTGGCCCGGTAGCACATGCTTTGCGGCCTGGTATCGGTCTGCGGCCCAGTGGTAGGGGACCACTGCTGTACCTAATTTCAGCAATTTGAAAATGAAGTGACAGAAATAATCTACAAGTCAGGGCAGCACCTTTAGAGAAATTATCATCAGAGCATTTTCTGCTTAAGCACAACTTTGCGTGAAACACTCATTGGCTCTGAGGAGGGAACAGGCGTTGAGAAAGGAGAACTATTGAATTTATTTACAACAATGAATGTGTAATTCGGTGCACAAGTCCCCCTTTTTGTGAACTGTGTTGAAAAAATCCAGAATTCTGCTATTTAATATACTGAACAAATTGGGACTGAAATCTGTAGATTTTGTTTCTGAACAGAATTAGAATGCAGAATGGGGAATGAAAGTTACAGAGTTATGAAGGAATACAGTTTGCATGCAGGCTTTTCGGCCTAATGAATACATACTGATCATTCTGTCTCCTGTTCCATGCCTTTGGCTCATATCTCTCTCAGTGCTGACTCTCCCTGTACCTATCCAATTGCTTCTTAAACCATACTATCTTACCTGCCACGACCACTTCCTCTGGCCGCTAATTCCATGTACTCAACACTTTCTGTGTGAAAGATAAATGCCTCTGAAATCTCTTCCAAATGTTTTCCCTACCATTCTAAATCTATGCCCCCTAGTTTTGGGCTCCTCTATACTGGGGGCAAGAAACTGCTTTGGTCCATCATAATTTTATAAGCCTCTTTGGAAAGGCATCCCTCATTCTCCTATCCTTCAAGGGATTTCCTAGTCTGACCAATGTTCCCCTGTAACTCAAGCTCCTGAGTCCAGGCAACATTCTTGTACCTCTTTTCTGAACTGCTTCCAGTTTAAATAGATTTTCCAAAGGGTGGAAGGGGTGACAATATCAGGGAGGATAGGGCAATCAGTGCTGAGTATATTAAAATACTAGGCCACTTCAAAGTAAAGGGGGAGGTAGTGGTGGGTTTCTTAAAGAGCATTAAGGTGGGTAAGTCCCCAGGGCCTGATGGGATATATCCCAGGTTATTGTGAGAGGTAACAGAGGAGATTGCTGGGGCCATGACCAATAACTCTGCGTCTGCAAGGTCCCAGAAGACTGGCGAATAGCTAATGTTGTTCCATTATTCAAGAAGGGAACCAAGGAGAATCCTGGAAACAATAGACTGATGAGTCTCATGTCAGTGATAGTGAAGTTATTGGAGAGAATTTTTAGGGATAGTATTTATGAGGATTTGAAAAACCATGGCCTAATTGGGGGGAGCCAGCATGGCTTTGTGTGGGGCAAGTCATGTTTTACTAACTTGATTGAGTTTTTTGATGATATGTTGAGGGTGATTGATGAAGGTAAACCTGTGGATGTTGTCTACGTAGATTTCAGTAAGGCATTTGATGAGGTTCCTCATGGGAGGCTCATCCAGAAATTAAGATGCATGGGATCCATGGTGAATTGACCCTTTGGATTCAGAACTGGTTTTCCCATAGAAGTCAGAGGTAATGGTTGAAGAGACTTATTCTAGCTGAAGATCTAAAGCAACTCACACAAAATGCTGGAGGAACTCAGCAGGTCAGGCAGCATCTTTGGAAATGAATAATCAGTCGACGTTTTGGACTGAAACCGTTCTTTAAGACTGGAAAGGTCGTTGGAAGATGGCAGAATAAAAAGGTGATAGGGGCAGGAATGAGAAGGAGTATAGCTGGAAGGTGATAGATGAAGCTAGGAGGGCAGGAAAGATAAAGAGATGGAGAGGGAGGAATCTGATGGGAGAAGAGAATGGATCAGTTGCAGATATGGGCGGAGAAATTGCAGATGGATTTTAACCCAGCCAAATGTGAAGTGTTGCATTTGGTAGGCCAAATGTAAAGAGAAAGGACACTGTTAAGAGCAAGATCCTTAGCAGTGTTTATGAGCAGAGGGATTTTGGGGTCCAAGTTCATAGCTCCCTCAAAGTGGCTACACAGGGTGCTTCAGAAGCCATATGGCATACCTACCTTTATTTATCAAGGGGCTGAGTTCAAAGTCAAGAAGTTATGTTGTAACTTTATAAAACTTTAACCAGACTGCATCTGGAGTATTGTACACATTTCTGGTTGCCCCATTATGGAAAGAGTATCGAGGTTTTGGAGAGGGTGCAGATGAGGTTCATCAGGATATTGCCTGGATTAGAGGATATGTTCTATAATGAGCGGTTGGTCAAACTTGGTTTGTTTTCTCGGAAGTGGCAAAGCTGAGGGGTGACTGATAAGGATTTCTAAGATTATGAGAAACACTGATAGAGTAGACAGACATTATCTTTTTCCCAGGGGTGAAATATCTAACACCAGAGAGCATGCATTTGAGATGAGAGGGGGAAATTACAATGGAGATGTGAGGGTCAAGTTTTTAGCACAGAGAGTTATGGGTGCCTGGAATGCACTGCCTGGGGTGGTGGTAGAGGCAGAGGCAGAAACATTGGAGACTTCTAAGGGACATTTAGTTTGATACATGAATGTGAGAGAAATGGCAGGATGTGGACATTGTGTAGGCAGAAGCCATTAGTATAGTTGTCCAATTGCTTACTAATTTAATTGGATAGGTACAACATAGTGGGCTGAAGGGCCTGTTCTTGTGTTGTACTGTTTTATGTTCTAGGAACAGAATATTCCAAGTACGGCCTCAGCAACAACTTACGCAACTGAAACGTAATATTCTAACTCCTGTATTCAATGTCCTGACTGACTAAGGCACTGAAAATCCAAGTACCGTTTTCATCACTTTGTCTACCCGTGACGCTGCTGTCAATGAACTATGCACTTCTACTTCTAGGTCCCTCTGTTCCATTACACTCCCTCGTACTCTACCATTCATGGTACAAGTCCTACATTCATTAAACTTTATAAAATCCATCACCTCATAGTCATCTGTATTGAAATCCATTTGCCACTCCTTTTCCCCAACCAGTCAACGTCCCCCTGTAATTTACACTTATCCTTCTTGACTATCAATAACACCTCCTAATTTTGTGTCATCTTCAAACTTACAGATCAATCCTTGTGCATTCACATCCAAATTATATACATACACACACACGAGAGGGGTGATTGATAAGTTCGTGTCCTAAGGTAGAAGGAATCAATTTTAGAAAACCTAGCACATTTATTTCTCAACATAGTCCCCTCCTACATTTACACATTTAGTCCAGCGGTCGTGGAGCATACGGATCTTGGACCTCCAGGAAGTGTCCACAGCAGGGGTGATTGATATGTTCTTGGCCTAAGGTAGAAGGAGATGAGTTACACAACTCTCGTTACATGCACATGCAGTTCAACTCTGAGTGATTATGCAGAATGTTTGAAGTTAATAACTCATCTCTTTCTACCTTAGGCCATGAACTTATCAATCACCCCCGATGAGTTATTAACTCCAAACTTTCTGCATAATCACTCAAAGAGTTGACCTGTATGTTCATGTAATGAGAGTTCTATAACTAATCTCCTTCTCAGGCCACAAACATATCAATCACCCCTGTTGTGGACTCTTTCAGGAGGTCCAAGATCTGTATGCTCCATGACCGCTGGACTAAGTGTGTAAATGTAGGAGGGGACTATGTTGAAAAATAAATGTGCTAGGTTTTCTAAAATTGACTCCTTCTACCTTAGGCTACAAACTTATCAATCACCCTGTGTGTGTGTGTGTGTGTGTGTGTGTGTGTGTATATATATATATAAATAGCAAGGGTCGCACATCTCACCACTAGGACACACTTTTAGTCTCTGGCCTCATTCTGAGAAACAAGTTTCAACTATTGTTGTTTACTTCCTACCTTTAACCCAATTTTGAATCAACTTAACTAATCTTCCTTGATTCCATGGGACCAAATCTTTCAGAACAGCCTACTTATTGAAGGCCTTGTTAAAGACCAGATAAACAATATTCACTGCCACGCATAAGACCATAAGACCATAAGATATAGGAACAGAGGTAGGCCATTCAGCCCATCGAGTCTGCTCTGCCATTCAATCATGGGCTGATCCAATTGTTCCAGTCATCCCCGCTCCCCTGCTTTCAACCCACACCCTTTGATGCCCTGGCTAATCAGGAACCTATCTATCTCTGCCTTAAATACACCCAATGACATGGCCTCCACAGCTGCTCGAGGCAACAGATTTACCACCCTCTGACTAAAGTAATTTCTCTGCATCTCAGTTCTAAAAGGATGTCCCTCAATCCTGAAGTCGTGCCCTCCTGTATACCTTCATCTATACTTTTTGATACACCTTCAAAAAACTCTAAGAGGTTTGCCAAGTATAACTTTTCACACACAAAACCATGCTGACTCCTCCTAATCAGATGCAATCATTCAAATGCTGGTTGACCCTGCCCTTCAAGTATCCATCCATAACTTGATATCAGGCTAACTGTCCTGTAGTTCCCTGGCTTGTCCTTGCTAGTCTTCTAAAACAACGGAACAGTACTAGCCACCCTCGAATCTTCAAGAACTTCAGTAGTAGCTAACGATGAAGTAACCATCTACACCAGGGCCTCCACTATTTCTTCTCTAACCACCTTCAAAGTCTGAGGATGCCTTAAGGATTTATCCACTTTCATATGTTATGTCTGCAAATACCTCCTTGCTGAGGGGCGTCCAGAACATCTCCACTTGTTTCTCTTATCTCAGTAAACACTGAGGAGAAATATTTAAAAATCCCTACTCTTAGAGACGTACTCTCTCCCTAAGCATCTTTTTACTCTGAATATAGCTATAAAGTTGCTAGATATTTCAAGGTATATTTTAATTTTTATAATATCTATTTTTGAATACATTTCAAGATGCATGCATTTGTTGATAAAATCTACTTCCATACACAGTACTTAAGGGAAGTTATCTATGCATATCATACCTGAATGTGCCCACAGAGAATTGATTGATGCCTTGTTCTTGCAATCATAACATTACAGCGTGTGACCCAACAGGAGAGGTTTGTTAAACGCAGCATTGGCACTTTTACTTCTGCCACTTTTTCTCAATGTTTATGCAAGTCATTCATACCACAAAAAAAAATCTGTCACTGTTGGAATCTTGCCTGAATCAATAACATAATATGTCATTTTCCTGAGCCAAAGCCATCAAAAGTCTGAGAGCCATAACCTGAGGCTATAAAAGTTGCCAATCCAAATAACCAAAGAGTTGTATGAGAGCCAACTTCTTTAATACTTTATTCTGGAGGTCTCATTCATCGTGTTACTTCATTACATATGAATTTCACATAGCAACTGTTCATTGCTCAGGACACTTACAAAACCAATTTGAATAGTTTATTATGTGATTTGCACACCTACTTTATTAGTTGATGTTCTGGTGTTATTCAGAAACCAAAACTATTGCATTTGATAGTGATGTAATCCTCCTAAATCTAAAAATCAAAACCGTGGCACAGGACTAGCAGCAGCAGCCAGAACCAGTTCTGACCCTCGTCCTAACATGAGCACTAGGGTAATTTTTTCTTGTCTTCTGATGTCAGAATTGGCATATTATTGGGGAGGAGGACCAATCTACTTTTCCATTTGGATTTGTCATAACTGAAAGTGTATTAGAAATGCATTTAGTCATTTTAACTTACCCCGCCTCCATGCCTTCTGCCTCAGAACTGACAATCTAACACTGTAGTATATAAAACAGGAAAAGACCTTGTAGTTTGATGAGGACTTGTCTTTTAAATTAATTTAGTAGATTCTATATATGAACTTTTCATTACATTGGACAATCTTCCTCTAAAATAATTGAATTTGTTTGCAGTATTCTCTTAAATGACCTGTCCTGTTAAAAGTTGACCAACAATATTATGTGAAAAAAGATGATACCGTTTTCTTTCTTAGCTCAGTTTTGTGCATTGTATGTCCTGGAATTTAAATCATTTGACAAACAAATTATTCGCTGCATAAATTTGATCAATCTTCTCCATACGTAAATTAAGTCCACTCTTATCCAAACAAAATCCCAACTTTCTATACTTTTACATAACTTTATACCTGGGATGATTTCAGAATCAGAATTAGGCTTAATATCACTGGCATATGTCGTGAAATTTGTTGTTATGAGGCAGCAGTACATTGCAATACATAATAGTAAAAATTATAAATTACAGTAAGAAGTACATAAATCTTTAAAAAAAGTTAAATTAAATAAGTAGTGCAAAAAAGTAATGAAATAGTGTTTATGGGTTCAATGTCCATTCAGAAATCTGATGGCAGAGGGGAAGAAGCTGTTCCTGACTCGTTGAGTGTGTTCCTTCAGGCTCCGGTACTCCTCCCTGATGGCGGCAATGAGAAGAGGCTATGTCCTGGGTGATAGATGTCCTTAATGATGCCTTTTTGAGGCACAACTCCTTGAAGATGTCCTGGATGCTGGGGATGCTGGTGCCCATGATGGAACTGACTGAGTTTACAATCTACTGCAGCTTTGTGTCGATCCTCAATAATTATCAACCTTCTCACAAATGCAGAAAGGAAATCATATCTGCATTCAGTGGCCCAAATGGAGTTTATACAGACCATAAGGCTGTAAGACATGTGAGCAGAAGTAGGCCATTAAGTCTGGTCTGTCATTCTGTCATAGCTGATCTATTTTCCCTCTCAATCCCATTCTCTTGTCTTCTCCCCGTAACCTTTGACACCCTTACTAATCAAGAACCCATCAAGCTTTACTTTAAAAATACCCTATGACTTGGCTTCCACAGCTGATTGTGGCAATTAATTTTACAGATTCACCACCATCTGGCTAAAAAGATTCCTCACACCTTCTCTAAAGGGACGTCCTTCTGTTCTGAGGGTGTGCCCTCTGGTCCTAGACTCTCCCACTGATGGAAACATCCTCTGCACCTCAACTCTATCTAAACCTCTCAATACATGGTAGGCTTCAATGAGATTCCCCCTTATTCTTCTGAGTTCCAGCAAATACTGGCCCTGGGTCATCAAATGCCCCTCATATGTTAACCCTTTAGTTTTTGAGATGATTCTTGAAAACTTCCTCTGGAGAGTCTCCAACACCAGCATATCCTTTCTTAGATAAGGGGCCCAAAACTGCTCACAAAACTTCAAATGTGGTCTGACCAACTCCTTATAAAGCCTCAACATTATATCCTTTCTTTATATTCTAGCCCCCTCGAAATGAATGCTAACATTACATTTGCCTTCCTTACCACTAACTCAGCCTCCATGTTAACCTTTAGGGAATCCTGCATAAGGGCTTCCAAGTCCCTTTGCACCTTCAATTTCTGAATTCACTCCCAACCTAGAAAATACTTTTATTCCTTCTACCAAAGTGCATGACCATACACTTCTTTACACTGTTCTTCATCTATCACCTCTGCGTGTTCTCCTAATTTGTCCAAGTCCTTTTGCAGACTCTCTCCTTCCTCAACACTGCCTGACCTATGCATATCTTTGTATCATCTGAAAACATGTCCACAAAGTAATCAATTCTGTCATTCAGATCATTAACATATAATATGAAAAGCAGAGGATACAATACTGACTCCTGTGGAACACCACTAGTCACTGGCAGCCAATCAGAAAATACCCCCTTTATTCCCCAGTTTTTGCCTTCTGCCAGCCAACCAATCTTCTGTCCATGCTGGTATCTTTCTTGTAATACCATGGGCTCTAATCTTGTTTTGCATGCTCATGAGTGGCACCTTGTGAAAGGGCTTCTGAAATTCCAAGTAAACAATATCCACTGACTCTCATATAAAGGTTCAAAGGTTCATTGATGATCAAAGCATGTATCCGTATACAACTCTGAAATTTGTCTTCTCCAGAGAACCACGAAACAAAGAAAGAACATAAGAGTCATTCAGAGAGAAACATCAAGCCCACCCCCCCATGCACAAAAAAGAACAGCACCTTGATCATCAATTCCCAAGCCCCTCTCCCCTGCACAAATGGAACAAGAACGTCGACCTCCTAACAACCCCTCCCCCACACAAATAACTAACAGAACACAATAGAACATTAACCCCCAAACCCCTCTCCCCTCGCACAACAAAATGGAAAAGAGGACGGGAGTAAAAAGCATTTGTGTGGCTATTTAGCAGACAAAATGTGTCATGGTATTTCATAAAGGTAAGAAAGAACACTAAGCGGTTTATTAGCCATGAAAGTTTATTAGAGATACTGAAAATATACTGTAGATCGTTCAAAATGTTTCAAAAGGTGGATGGTAAAGCTCAAGTGATTTGGCAGAGAACTTCAGAAAGTAGGACTGAAAGCTCTACAGCCAAGCTGAATTGTAGAGAATGCAGAAGATGCACAAGAGTTTGCAGATGCTGAGAGCTGGAGTAACAAACAATCTGCTGGGGTCCTCAGTGGGTCGAGCAGCATCTATGCGAGGAAATAAGTTGTCATCGTTTCGGGTCAAAAGCCTGCATCAGTACTGAGAGCAGAGTGGTGAGGTGGCCAGTATAGGGAGTGGCAAGAAAGGATTCAGAATTGATAGGTAGACTGAGGAGGGGTGTAAGTCAGAAGCTTGGGTGGTGGAGGGTAAGCAGAGGTCTGGTTGGAAGACTACAGCAGGTGAATGACAGATGGAAGTAGACATAGAGAGAGGAAAAAGAGAAAGGAAACAACGGATAGAGGAAGGCAGGGCGAGGGGATTGTGAAGACAGGAGACAGCTCCTAGAGGGAGATAAGCAGGCGCACCCATGCAGGATTCAGACAAGCAAAGGATGTGAGAGTGGGAGCCATTAGATGAGAAGGGGAGAGATGAATGGCATTTGGAACCAGATGGGGATGGGTCGTGTCGGGGGAGGAGAAAGTTGATCTATCTGTGAAGTGGGTAGATGGAGTCAGGAGCAGGAAGGAACATAGATGGGTGAAGAGGGCTGCATGTAGGGTGGGAAGGGGGACAAAAATGGGAGGACTGGAGGATCAGAAGGGCTGCGGAGGTGAGTTGGGAAAAACAGTATGAGGTTATCAAAAATTAGAAAACTCAATAATACTGCCAGGTGGAATATGAAGTGGTGCTCCTCCAGTTTGTGTTGGGCTTCATCCTGGCAGGTGAGAATTCAAGGATGACTTTCCAGTTCCCAGCGCAGATCACTTCAATTCCTCTTCCCATTCCATCCTAGGCCTTCTTCAGCAGTTGTCTCCTATCTTCACCCTCCTCTACTTCTACCTTGTTCCATCTGTTGTTTTTTTGATTAACATTTTCCTCTCTCTCTTTTGCTGCCACCATTGACCTGCCACTAACAAAAGAGATTCTGCAGATGCAGGAAATCAAGGGATGCACTCAAAATCCCTCTCCACACACAGGAGAGGGCTTGCAATATAGCAAAAATTAATGAGAAGTTTGAGGATTGGGAAACTTTAAAAAAACAACAGAAGGCAGCTAAAAAAGGCATAAAGAACAGAGAACATAGAATAGTACAGCACAGTACTGGCCCTTCAACCCACAATGTTGTGCTGATCCTCAAACCCTGCCTCCCATATAAGCTCCCACCTTAAGTTCCTCCATATAGCTGTCTAGTAGTCTCTTAAACTTCACTAGTGTATCTGCCTCCACCACTGACTCAGGCAGTGCATTCCACGCACCAACCACTCTCTGAGTAAAAAACCTTCCTCTAATATCCCCCTTGAACTTCCCACCCCTTACCTCAAAGCCATGTCCTCTTGTATTGAGCAGTGGTGCCCTGGGGAAGAGGAGCTGGCTATCCACTCTATCTATTCCTCTTATTATCTTCATGTCTCCTCTCATCCTCCTTCTCTCCAAAGAGTAAAGCCCTAGCTCCCTTAATCTCTGATCATAATGCATACTTTCTAAACCAGGCAGCATCCTGGTAAATCTCCTCTGTACCCTTTCCAATGCTTCCACATCCTTCCTATAGTGAGGCGACCAGAACTGGACACAATACTCCAAGTGAGGCCTAACCAGAGTTTTATAGAGCTGCATCATTATATCGCGACTCTTAAACTCTGTCCCTCAACTTATGAAAGCTAACACCCCATAAGCTTTCTTAACTACCCTATCCACCTGTGAGGCAACTTTCAGGGATCTGTGGACATGTACTCATAGATCCCTCTGCTCCTCCACACTATCAGGCATCCTGCCATTTACTTTGTACTCTGCCTTGGAGTTTGTCCTTCCAAAGTCTACCACCTCACACTTCTCCGGGTTGAACTCCATCTGCCACTGCTCAGCCCACTTCTGCATCCTATCAATGTCGCTCTGCATTCTTTGACAATCCTCTACACTATCTACAATACCACCAACCTTTGTGTCATCTACAAACTTGCCAACCCAGCCTTCTACCCCCACATCCAGGTCGTTAATAAAAATCACGAAAAGTAGAGGTCCCAGAACAGATCCTTGTGGGACACCACTAGTCATAATCCTCCAATCTGAATGTACTCCCTCCACCACAACCCTCTGCCTTCTGCAGCAAGCCAATTCTGAATCCACCTGGCCAAACTTCCCTGGATCCCATGCCTTCTGACTTTCTGAATAAGCCTACCATGTGGAACCCTGTCAAATGCCTTACTAAAATCCATGTAGATCACATCCACTGCACTACCCTCATCTATATGCCTGGTCACCTCCTCAAAGAACTCTATCAGGCGTGTTAGACACGATCTGCCCTTCACAAAGCCATGCTGACTGTCCCTGATCAGACCATGATTCTCTAAATGCCCATAGATGCCCATGATTCTCTGAATGGCCATGAGGAGAGAAAAGATGAAATGTGAAGAGAAGCTAGCCATTAAAATGAAAGTGGATAATTAAAATTTTTTCAAATATATAAAGAGTAAAAGAGAGGTGAGAGTACATATCGGACCTTTGGAAAATGACGCTAGGGAGGTAGTAATGGGGGACAATGAAATGACAAAGAAACTTAGTAAGTATTTTGCGTCAGTCTTCACTATGGAAGACAATAGCAGTGTGCCAGAAATTTGAGACTGTCGGGGCAGAGTTGAGTGTTGTTGCTATTATTAAGGAGCTGGTGCTTGGAAAGCTAGAAGTTCATAGAGTAGATAAGTCACCTCGACCTAATGGACTGCATGCCAGAGTTCTGAAAGAGATAGCTGAAGAGATTATGGAGGTATTAGTATTGATCTTTCAAGGACCACTACATCTGGAATGGTTCCAGAGGACTGGGGAAATGCAACTCCCACACTACTTGTTAAAAAAGGAGGGAGGCAGAAAAAAGGCAAGTATAAGCCAATTAGCCTGACCAGTGGATAGGAACACGTTGGAGTCCATTAGTTGGGATGAGGTTTCAGGGTACTTGGAGGCACAAGACAAAATAGACCAAAGTCAGCATGGTTCCTTAAGGGGAAATCCTGCCTGACAGATCTGCTGGAATTCTTTCAGAATATAACAGGCAAGATAGACAAAGGAGAGTTAGTGTATTTGAGCTGTTTTGAGCTCCTTATCTAAGAAAAAATATTCTGGCATTGGAGAGAGTCTAGAGGAGGCTCATGAGAATAGTTCCAGGAAGGAAAGGGTTAACTTATGAGGAGCATTTGATAGTTCTGGGCCTGTACTTGATGGAGTTTAGAAGAATAAGAAGTGATCTCATTGAAACCTATTGAATATTGAAAGTCTGGATAGAATAGCTGTAGGGAGGCTGTTTCCTATAGTGGGAGAATCTAGGACCAGAGGCCACAGCTTTAGATTAGAAGGACTTCCATTTAAAACAGAGCTGATGAGGAATTTATTTATCCAGAGGGGAGTGAATCTGTGGAATTCATTGCCACAGGTGGCTGTGGAGGCCAAGTCATTGAGTATATTTAAAGTGGAGCTTGGCAGGTTCATGATTAACCAGGCCATCAAAGGTTATGGGGAGAAGGCAAGAGAATGGGGTTGAGAGGGATAACAAATCAGCCATAATGGAATTGAGGAGCAGACTGGAAGGCCCAAATGGCCCAATTTTGTTCCTATGTCTTATAGTCTTATAACGTTTGTCCCACTGAGTTCCTCCAGCATTTTGTGTGTAATTGAGCTGTCACTGTCTTCGAACACCACCCCTTTCACATTCACTACCTGACACTACTTGACGATCATCTTCCACCCCGTTCATTCCACCAGTTACCTCAGAATCTTTTCTTGCTGTTCCTCTTCCCCTCTCCATAATGTCCATCTCGCCTCTGCCCTCTCAGTCCTGAGAGAAAATTATGCTACAAGGGAGAG
The DNA here is from genome assembly GCF_963921235.1 of Mobula hypostoma. Lineage (NCBI taxonomy): Eukaryota > Metazoa > Chordata > Chondrichthyes > Myliobatiformes > Myliobatidae > Mobula > Mobula hypostoma. The sequence goes on from NC_086099.1 coordinate 146,587,939, forward strand.
TGCAGGTGAGGGATTTTGACCACAGATATGGTTTGGAAAGATACACAGTAGGTAGGTAGGGTGCTAATAAAGAGAGGTTACTATATTGCATTCACAGTGTTTTATATTTCCAAGCACTTTCAATTTTCTCTTCACTATCTCCTCTGGCAGCATTTTCTTATGATTTGATTCAGCTCACAGCTCAGCAATTTTCACAAGGATGGCACAGTGATGCAACTAGTAGAGCAGCTGCTACAGCACAGTTCCAGTGACCTTAGTTCAATCCTGAGCTCTGCTGCTGTCTGTGGGCGCGATGTTTTGTAACTCCAAAATGTAAAACTAATTGGAAGAAAGTCAAGAGAGTCTGGAATGCCAGTCTTTTACTTTAAGCGACGCGTGCACACGTCACGTGGTGGCATCATGGTGTATACAATGCATGTGTTTTTACATGTGTCCTATAGTGAATTATTTAAAATGAAGACAAATGCTCAATCAAACAGCATATTTGCGATATTACTCAAATATCACTGAAATATTAAATAAACAACACCCCTCCCTGCTTAGCTATAAACTCCAACTCAATATAGAATTTTTCTTACTTATATGCACAGTATACCATATAATATAACTAATATATAGACATCCACAGCATGGTAAATTTGAAATTGTCCCGTTCAGGCCTAAAGATTTAATTGCTGTGGAAGCTTTCTCACTCTTGGGAGATAATATCTTTCCTGACCAGGGAAATCACTCTGCTTGGCAGGTGAGACTTGTATCTGTGAAACAATCTCAGGTTCTGGGGCCTCCTCTGTGGTGGTTGTAAGAGTTGACTTTGGATCGGAAGGAAGTGGTTCTGACTGCTCTGGACATCATTCTTCTTCCTTTTTTTCTTCTAGTTTGTGCATCTTGATCTTGGGGAGGTGCATTTAGTTCACTGAAGTAGAAACATACAAACATAGAAAACATACAGCACAATACAGGCCCTTCGGCCCACAAAGCTGTGCTGAACATGTCCCTTCCTTAGAACTACCTAGGCTTTACCCATAGCCATCTATTTTTCTAAGCTGGATGTAGCCATCCAGTAGTCTCTTAAAATATCCTATCAATTCCGCCTCCACCACCACCACCGGCAACCCATTCCACGCGCTCACTACTCTCTGTGTAAAAAACTTACCCCTGACATCTCCTCTGTACTTACTTCCAAGCACCTGAAACCTGTGCCCTCCTGTGGCAGCCATTTCAGCCCTGGGAAACAGCCTCTGACTATCCACATGATCAATGTCTCTCATCATCTTATACGCCTCTATCAGGAGAAAAGGCCAAGTTCACTTAACATGTTTTCATAAGGCATACTCCCCAATCCAGGCAACATTCTTGTAAGTCTCCTCTGCACCCTTTCTATGGTTTCCACATCTTTCCTGTAGTGTGGCGACCAGAACTGAGTACAGTACTCCTAGTAGGGTCTGACAGGGTCCTATATAGGTGCAAATTACCTCTCGGCTCCTAAATTCAATTCCACGATTGATGAAGGCCGATACACTGTATGCCTTCTTAATCACAGAGTTAACCTGTGCAGCTGCTTTGAGCGTCCTATGGACTCGGACCCCAAGATCCCTCTGATCCTCCACACTGCCAAGAGTTTTACCATTAAGACAATATCCTGCCATCATATTTAACCTACCAAAATGAGCCACTTCACACTTATCTGGGTTGAATTCCATCTGCCACTTCTCAGCCCAGTTTTGCATCCTATCAATGTCCTGCTGTAACCTCTGACAGCCCTCCACACTACCCACAACACCCCCAACCTTTGTGTCATCAGCAAACTTACTAACCCATCCCTCCACTTCCTCATCCAGGTCATTTATAAAAATCACGAAGTGTAAGGGTCCCAGAACAGATCCCTGAGGCACACCACTGGTCACTGACCTCCATGCAGAATATGACCCATCTACAACAACACTTTGGCTTCTGTGGGCAAGCCCGTTCTGAATCCACAAAGCAATGTCCCCTTGGATTGCATGCCTCCTTACTTTCTCAATAAGCCTTGCATGGGGTACCTTATCAAATGCCTTGCTAAAATCCATACACAGTACATCTACTGCTCTTCCTTCATCAATGTGTTTAGTCACATCCTCAGAAATTTGAGGATGGAGTATGGAGTATTCTCTTATTAATCCTTCTATTCTCCCTTTACGATCTGATCTCTCCTCTTGGTTTCCTCATTCACATTTGAGAAATCCTGTTTTCGTATCTGCATTGACTCCTTTATTTTTGGCCTTCCATTCATCCATCTGGGCTTTGGCCTTTGCATCTACTTTTACAAGCAGCTTTTTGTCTCCCACTTGAAGCTTATGCAATAACCTTAATGCACGCAGAGTAGATTCTGGTTCTTTATATTCATAAAAACGGAATGCTTGCAGCTATCCTGAAGCTCCTTGAACTCTCTTCCTGCTTAAAACCAAGCCTTATTTCATGAGTAACTACCTGATTAATGTATCAGAAGCATTCTCAGATATGTTGCCTGCAAAAACTGCTGTAGTTGGACTACTGCTTTTGACACTTTCATGCTTCCTCTGAGCAGCATGGTTCTTCCTTGGTCCAATAGACTTTCTAACCAGAGGCTCAGATGCTGGCACCAACACCTGTTTGCCTTTTGTTGGCCATAGTTCATGATATACATCATGGAGCCAGTGGCCTCCTCTATTGTCATTTTAATTCCACGTCTCATTCCCATTCTGATATGTCTATCCATGGCCTCCTCTACTGTAAAGATGAAGCCACACTCAGGTTGGAGGAACAACAGTTTATATTCCATCTGGGTAGCCTCCAACCTGATGGCATGAACATTGACTACTCAAACTTCTGCTAATGCCCCACCTCCCCCTCATGCCCCATCAGTTATTTATTTATTTATATACACACATTCTTTTTCTCTCTCTCCTTTTTCTCCCTCTGTCCCTCTCACTACACCCCTTGCCCATCCTCTGGGTTTCCCCCCTCGCCCTTTTCTTTCTCCCTAGGCCTCCTGTCTCATGATCCTCTCATATTCCTTTTGCCAATTAACTGTCCAGCCCTTGGCTCCATCCCTCCCCCTCCTGTCTTCTCCTATCATATCGGATCTCCCCCTCTTCCTTCCACTTTCAAATCCCTTACTAGCTCTTCTTTCAGTTAGTCCTGACGAAGGGTCTAGGCCCGAAACGTCGACTGTACCTCTTCTTAGAGATGCTGCCTGGCCTGCTGCGTTCACCAGCAACTTTGATGTGTGTTGCTTGAATTTCCAGCATCTGCAGATTTCCTCGTGTTTGCTTGCCTCCTTTTAGTTTTCAGGTTGCAAATCTTATCATCATCAGAATGTTCATCAACAGCATGCAGATTAGTGCTCTTTTTGAAACTGTAGTTTGACTTTTTATCTTCTTCTCTTCCCTGTGCAATCTATTTATTTTTGTCTGCCTGACATACTCTTTGTACGTGTCCTACTTTGTTGCAATTTCTGCACGCATCACCCTTAAATCTCCATTGATATGGTATATGTGAGCCCTTGCCAAATGGTAACACAATTTGTTCAGTCAGGCTAGTTTTTGTTTAGACATTACAATTTTGTTCAAGATCACTTTTCATCCTGACTGCAATTCAATTGTGTCTTTGCTGTTTCCATTGATACAGCTATTTCAGCTGCCCTTTAAAATGTAAGTTGTTCCACTTAGTGTTTGTGCAATGAAATGCATCAGTGTTTCCAATGTAGCCAGCCATTTCAGCTTTATAAAAAAATTATGACTATTATCAGCTGGTATTCACTGTTTATGAACCTGTGAATTTGTTTTCCTGGCTTTTTTAGAGATCAATCATCTTTCCTTTTGCACAAAAGACATGTTACTCCAAAGAAAAAGAAAACGTGCTGCTCCCACAAAAAAAACATGCTGTGCTTTTTAAAAAACTCGACAGTTTCTTGGCTGCACTTAAAAAAAAAAATTCGAGTGTTATGCTGTACTTCAACAGGTAGGTAGTCATCTTAGGTTTGTTCAAAACTTCCTCCTCACTACTGTTATGTTTTGTAATGCCAAAACATAAAACTAATTGGAAGAAAAACAAGAGAGTGCAGAATGCAAGTCTAGCTTCATTTTTTACTTTAAACAGGATGTGCACATGCTATGTTGTGGCATCCTGATGTACAGAATTCACATATTTTTATATATAACCCATAGTGAATTATTTAAATAAAAAAGAATGCTTAATCAAACAATATATTTACAATATTACTTAAATATTACTGAAATATTAAATACACACCAGTGGGTTATTCGTGTGTTCCATCTGTAACTGTGTGATTTTTCTCTAGGTGCTGCAGCTTCCTCCCACATCCTAAAAAAACCTGTTGGTTAATTGGTCACTTGAAGTTGCCGAAATATATAGATAATTTGGTGGGGAGTTGATGGGAATGGGGAGACAATAACAAGAGTGTTAGGGTGGGATTAGTTTACTGTATATGTGGGAGCTTGATAGCCAGCACAAAGGGAACTGAAGCTCTTGTTTCTTTGCTTTATCTCTCTGACTCTAATTCTGTTGCCCCCTCTATAGTCTCAGTCACACACTTTCCATACCCCATCCAAATTAAGCATTAACAAAATTAGTGCTTCATTCACACTCTCTGGAAGGACATTGAAATTAGTCCTCCAGCAGGAAAAGACTATTTCAGAAAGATGGCCTCCATCTGATCCAAATTTCCAATTTAACGATCTCCCAGTCAAACAATCATTAAGTCCCTCCTACCTCTCATCTACCGATGCTTCTTAATATTATCATCATCAGATACAGTACCAATTTGTGAATGACTTTTTTTCTCTCATTCAGCTCTTAGGCTGCTTGTTCATCATCAGCCCTTGGCTATACAGCCATTTCATCCAGCTGACCTTCTGGATAACTGATCCTAGTCAGCACATAGGGCCATGGCTGACAATGGCAGGACCCTTATGGCTAAATGAGCCTGTTCACAACGTTGTCATTTTTGACCTACATTTTCAACTCCTTTTGTTCTTCAAAAAGCCTGGCTACCCTTGTCACTGTGTTGTCCTTTACTCCCTACCCTGCCTCACTTTCTCTGTCAGTGAAACTATTATCTGTGTTTTGCCGCATTTGATTATTCCATTGGCAGATTCCCATGCTCCACGTTGTTCAAACTTCAGCTGATGTAAAGTTCTCCTAATGATTCCATATCCTGCACTGCATGGCTGCTTTCTCAACTCTCCATGCTCAGCTCAGTCCATGCTGAGCAAAGTGCCTCTCAATGCCAAGTCCATTTGCCTGCATTTGGCCCATATCACCTAACCCTTCTGATCCATCAACGGTCCAAGTGTTGTTTACCCATTGTAATTTTACCTGCCGCTATCACTTTCACTGGTAGCTTGTTCCTTTTACCCACCACCATCTGTGTACAAGGCCCTGGTGAGACCACACCTGGAGTATTGTGTACAGTTTTGGTCTCCAAATTTGAGGTAGGACATTCTAGCCATTGAGGGAGTGCAGCGCAGGTTCACGAGGTTAATTCCCGGGATGGTGGGACTGTCAGGGATGACAGTGGAACAGCAATAGCAAGTGTTTCTGGGAATAATGCGGAAGGTGCAGGATCAGTTCGTTCCAAAGAGGAAGAAAGATCCTAAGGGGAGTAAGGGGAGGCCGTGGCTGACAAGGGAAGTAATGGACAGTATAAAAATAAAAGAGAAGAAGTATAACATAGCAAAGACAAATGGGAAGCCGGATGACTGGGAAACTTTTAAAGAGCAACAGAAGGTAACTAAAAAGGCAATACGTGGAGAAAAAATGAGGTACGAAGATAAACTAGCCAAGAATATAAAGGAGGATAGTAACAGTTTCTTTAGGTATGTGAAAAGGCAAAAAATAGCTAAGACCAAAACTGGGCCCTTGAAGACAGAAGCGGGTGAATTTATTATGGGGAACAGGGGAACAAGGAAATGGCAGATGAGTTGAACAGGTACTTTGGATCTGTCTTCACTAGGGAAGACACAAACAATCTCCCAGATGTAATAGTGGCCAAAGGTCCTAGGGTAATGGATGAATTGAAGGAAATTTATATTAGGCAGGAAATGGTGTTGGATAGGCTGTTGGGTCTGAAGGCTGATAAGTCCCCAGGACCTGATGGTCTGCATCCCAGGGTACTTAAGGAGGTGGCTTTAGAAATCGTGAACACATTGGTAATCATTTTCCAATGTTCTATAGATTCAGCATCAGTTCCTGTGGATTTGAGGGTGGCTAATGTTGTCCCTCTCTTCAAGAAGGGAGGAAGAGAGAAAACAGGGAATTATAGACTGGTTAGTCTGATGTCAGTGGTGGGAAAGATGCTGGAGTCAATTATAAAAGATGAAATTACGACACATCTGGATAGTAGCAACAGGATTGGTCCCAGTCAGCATGGATTTACGAAGGGGAAATCGTGCTTGACTAATCTTCTGGAATTTTTTGAGGATGTAACTATGAAAATGGACAAGGGAGAGCCAGTGGATGTAGTGTACCTGGACTTTCAGAAAGCCTTTGATAAGGTCCTACATAGGAGATTAGTGGGCAAAATTAGGGCACATGGTATTGGGGAGAGAATACTAACATGGATTGAAAATTGGCTGGCTGACAGAAAACAAAGTGTAGCGATTAACAGGTCCCTTTCGGAATGGCAGGAGGTGACCACTGGGGTACCGCAGGGTTCAGTGCTGGGACCGCAGCTGTTTACAATATATATTAATGATTTAGATGAGGGAAATAAAAGTAACATTAGCAAATTTGCCAATGACACAAAGCTGGGTGGCAGTGTGAAATATGAGGAGGATGTTATGAGAATGCAGGGTGACTTGGACAGGCTGGGTGAGTGGGCAGATGCAGTTTAATGTGGATAAATGTGAGGTTATCCACTTTGGTGGTAAGAACAGGAAGGCAGATTATTATCTAAATGGAGTCAAGTTAGGAAAAGGGGAAGCACAGTGAGATCTAGGTGTTCTTGTACATCAGTCACTGAAAGCAAGCATGCAAGTACAGCAGGCAGTGAAGAAAGCTAATGGCATGCTGGCCTTCATAACAAGGGGAATTGAGTATAAGAGCAAAGAGGTCCTTCTGCAGCTGTACAGGGCCCTGGTGAGACCACACCTGGAGTACTCTGTGCAGTTTTGGTCTCCAAATTTGAGGAAGGACATTCTTGCTATTGAGGGAGTGCAGTGTAGATTCACAAGGTTAATTCCCGGGATGGCGGGACTGTCATATGTCGAAAGATTGGAGCGACTGGGCTTGTATACTCTGGAATTTAGAAGGCTGAGAGGGGATCTTATTGAAACATATAAGATTATTAAGGGATTGGACACGCTGGAGACAGGAAGCATGTTCCCGCTGATGGGTGAGTCCAGAACCAGAGGCCACAGTTTAAGAATTAGGGGTAGGCCATCTAGAATGGAGTTGAGGAAAAACTTTTTCACCCAGAGAGTGGTGGATATATAGAATGCTCTGCCCCAGAAGGCTGTGGAGGCCAAGTCTCTGGATGCTTTCAAAAAAGAGATGGATAGAGCTCTTAAAGATAGTGGAATCAAAGGTTATGGGGATAAGGCAGGAACTGGATACTGATAGTGGATGATCAGCCATGATCACAGTGAATGGTGGTGCTGGCTCGAAGGGCCAAATGGCCTACTCCTGCACCTATTGTCTATTGTCTATTGTGCTAGAAAATGGCAATAAATATTGATGAATTGCAGGGTAGGCTTCAAGAGTCAGATGGCCTAACTCTGCTCTTCCTTGTGTTAAGAAAATTAACTTTAATCAAAGAACATGGAGTCTTATTTTAACAATAGAATTGATCTAGGTGAAATAAGAGCTTCAGAAATAACTGGATGAATAGCAGCAAACAGAATTGAAAGCTATAAGTATGTAAGAGCGGTAATTTAGTACACGATGAGGCATGCTGGTTCCTCTGTTGCTAAGGCTAGGAAAGAACACTATAATAAAATCTGCCCAACACAGCAAGAATTCAATTACATAGAATTTAATCTGTGTGTGATAGGCTAAATGAAGCAATATACAAAAGCATACAAAGATTCTTTGTGCTAACTTTGAAAGCTGTTGTAAACCTGTGGAGGGGTTGTGATGCAGACAAAATCATTGTGTGCATTTGGTGCTAGCCATGCTGTTCATTTGGTCCCAGCGCTGGTCAGAAGGGAGCATAATTGTGAATGGCAGGCACAACTCAAAGTGAGTCTGCACTACTTAAAGCCAATATTCTATATGTAGTGAACTGAACGGCCTTCAGACGTACACTTTGAAGAAAACAGAGTAGAGAGCTGTGGAGTCAAAGCCAAAGGACAGATTCTAAGTTAGTGGTCCTAGCCCTGCCAGTGCCCCAGTTCTTGCCAATTCACTGGGTTTCTTGGACAACTCACTCATGCTGAGATGATGCTGCCTGAAGCTGGCTCTTTGACATTTAATTCCACTTGAGGCTGCCTCAGTGCATCTTCTCCTCTAAAAGTCAGTGGTTTTCAAATTCTGCAGTTCTTTGGGCAAGAAGTGAAGGCAGAGGGAGGCGTGTGCTTAGCAGGGGAAATTAGCCCTTCATAGGATTACATGCACATGACTGGTGTACAAGGATACTCAGATCCTAAAATACATGAACATTTCTCAAACACGAGGAAATCTGCAGATGCAGGAATCAACTGTCCAGCTCTTGGCTCCATCCCTCCCCCTCCTGTCTTCTCCTATCATTTTGGATCTCCCCCTCCCCCTCCAACTTTCAAATCTCTTACTAGCTCTTCCTTCAGTTAGTCCTGACGAAGAGTCTCGGCCCGAAACGTCGACTGTACCTCTTCCTAGAGATGCTGCCTGGCCTGCTGCGTTCACCAGCAACTTTTATGTGTGTTGCTTAAACATTTCTCAATCTGTCACAATCTAAATGACACTGTGCCTCTCTGCGTTTCCTTCCAAAGTTCAAATGCATGATACTATACATATCACACCTCTGCCCACTTACTCAAATCACCTTGAGGTTTCTTTGCATCCTCTTCGAAAGTCACACCCTTACCTAGTTTCATACCATCTGCCAATTTTGAAAAATGAAACTTGATCCCTACAACCAAACATGTGTATATAGCATTCTGTATATATTTGTGAATAACTGGAGGCCAAACATTAATCAATCACAAGCCAGTATACGACTGGCCTGCCACAATGAAAAGACCTACTTATTCCTACTCAAACAACAGGAATTCTGCAGATGCTGGAAATTCAAGCAACACACATAAAAGTTGCTGGTGAATGCAGCAGGCCAGGCAGCATCTCTAGGAAGAGGTGCAGTCGACGTTTCAGGCCGAGACCCTTCGTCAGGACTAACTGAAGGAAGAGTGAGTAAGGGATTTGAAAGTTGGAGGGGGAGGGGGAGATCCAAAATGATAGGAGAAGACAGGAGGGGGAGGGATGGAGCCAAGAGCTGGACAGGTGATAGGCAAAAGGGATACGAGAGGATCATGGGACAGGAGGTCCGGGAAGAAAGACAAGGAGGGGGAGGGGGCCTGCTGCGTTCACCAGCAACTTTGATGTGTGTTATTTATTCCTACTCTCTGCTTTCTAATTGTGAACTAATTTTCAATCTATACCAGTATGATACCATCATTTCCTTGTACTTCAACTTTCCAGCCTGTTGCTAAGTGGGATCTAATCAAAATTCTTCTGAAAATCCAAATACACTAAGTCTACCTGTTCTCCCTTAATTATTATAACAATTATACCCTCAAAAACTACTTCTATTACAAAAGCTTATCATGTCATTAGGAATGGGATTATTATATCACACTGATGCTAAATCGTTTACTTCAAATACCTTCATGAAAATTTGCTGGAAATTAAGCTAAAGGACCAAAATCGAAAGCACCTCCAAGAGGATGGACTAAAGTCTGGATGAAGTAAATTTTAAGAGGTCTTAACATCCTGAATTAATGTGAAACTGAGGAAACATCAGCCTTCTGATAAGGCTAAGTGACATTGAGCAGTGTCCAGTTTTCCCAATAAGTATTTCAAAAGTTACTGAGAATTTAACTCAGCCTATATCATTCTTCGCAGATGAGAAAAGCTTCTGGAGATACTAAAGAGTTAAATTCAGAAATAAATCTATTTTTCTCCAGATCTGAGACCTCATACAGTAGCTAGTGTAAAAGATTTGTTTAATGAACTCCATATGGAGATAATTTTTATTCTTTCCTCTCTGTAGCAGAGTTATGGAGTTAAGCAGTTTCTAAAGTAAAATAAAATTTCTTTGGAAGCGTTTGCAATAGTACATTGATGAGATAAAAAGACAACAAACATTTATTTTCTTACTCTAGAGTTGGAAGCTATTGAGAAATTTCAAGTTTTCAAACATTAAATAGCTGAATATATGTTAGTTTAATAATCAAAAAACTTATTTGCAGTGATTTATTTTGGACTAATCTTCTGAGCTGGTGATTCTCTTTTAATCACTAGAATTAACTTTGCTTAAAAAAGAAGTTTCTTACGACAGGCAAGAAATGTAACTTGAAACCCTTTTCTAGTGCCACGATGGAAATTTTATGGAAGCTGAATGGAAGAATGAAAACGTCAAAAGTTCAGATAAGGATGCAGTCATAGCAACACTGAATCATACAACAGCCCACAAAAGTCTTGGAGATCCACTCATTGGACAAACCGTCTGATTGGTCCCACTTCATGACATTTCTGCTCCTGCAATTCCCAAATGATTAAAGCTAAAACAAATGTAAAACCATTCCCTGGAATGCTGAAATTGTAAGAGTCAAGTACAAATGGGAACTACATTATTGAGAACTGAGATTTCCGTTAGATAGGAAAGCTCCAGTGTTCTGAGCACTAACATTGCAACATTTAGTCTCCAAAACCAAAATAGTGGTAGCATTGAGGTCCGGACAGAATTGTTCATCTCACATAAGACAGGCATCATACTTAAACTCAGCTTTAGATGTTTGTGCGGTTAGAACTCAACTAGCCAAGACTTCACTGCCACTGTTTTTTACAAGTATTGCCACGTAGAAATTATACACCCATTTTATACTGACAGTATCTGCCATATTGATAAATAGCCACACATAACCATCTGGGCTTCAGGTTCATATGTGGCTCAAGGCCTCAATTCTGACTCTGATTTGTATGCGGTGGTCAGTTATTTCCTATGCTTGGCATACAAACCAAATCAATTTAAAATGTTTTATGTAAATTATTGAAAAACAGTTGTGTTTCTCCCTGCTTCATTTTAATTTCACAGAGCAATTCTTTCCACTTCCCAGAAATGTTTACCTGGACCTGAAGCCGCAGCTGGAATCACAAAGAGTGATTCATTCTCCATTTTTGAGTGAGGACTGAGGGAATGGTAACTTGATTCACTGGTGAAGTTTTATTTTACACATGAACTGCGTGTTTTAACCTAAAAGCAAAATTATCAGCACCTTAGTTGGGAACACCTTAATCCATTTACAACTAAAGAACTTTTTAAAGTAGCAAGCAACTGAATTTACTGCAAACTTTCTGATAAGATTGAATGCTGTTTGAGGGTGGATTTGAGTCACACAATATTGGTAATGAACGTCTTAATGCACGAGCTGAAAAATCAGCCATCATCATCAGTGTGGAGGTGAATTTCTTGCTGTGCTAAGTCTGAACACTTCCTGTTAAACATTTCTGCTGCTGCTGGCTGGCTAGCCAAGATTTTAACTTTATTTTAACTTTATATTATAAAACTTCATTATAATATTAGTTCCAGCAAATTTATGCATTGTGGTGTGCGTGCCAATACGTATTTATACGAGCTCCAATACAAGTCAAAGTGTCTAAATTTCACCTTGCCTTATTTCCCAATATTAAATATGCAGTAGCCTTAACTTGGGCAAAAATACTCTCACTTTTCATCCAATTAATAAGTGTCTAAACCAATTAAAATTTGTGGACAAACATAATGGCAATCAACTAGCAATGCAATTAGACCAATGTTCTCTTTATGGCCTCATTCATTTTGTTACTTATGGGCTGGGGGTATTTGGGAGGGAGGTTCTCCTGACCCTGGTGAACACTTGGCCCATCTGGAGTCATGAATTGCACAGGACAGTACATCTTTGGAGACTTCTGTCACTCAGTGGGAGTCTGCCAATGTAGAAAAGGAAACTGAAAATGGCATAGTCAAGCATCACCAGCCAGGGTCTGGAGTATTTAACAGAGAGCAGGTTGAATTATTCTTTATTTCAACTGCTTTCTCAGCTCTAAATTCAGCTAATTTCATAGGGATCTTCTTGGTGCCAACGGCAAAGAACATGGAATTAACCAGGGTCAGTGGGTTTGCTTTTGGATGAGAAGACAACGGGCCTTGCTGATTGTTGAGGGGAAGTGGAAATTGCAGCGCCACATGGTTAGGGTGGTACATCGGGGTGGTTTGGTAGCCTAGTGGTTAGCACAATGTTTTACAGTACAGACGACCTGCCACTGCCTGTAAGGAGTTTGAATGTTCCCCCTGTGGCAGCGTGGGTTTCCTCCAGGTGCTCCAGTTTCCTCCCACAGTTTAAAGGCGTGTTAGTTGGTAGGTTAATTGGTCATTAGGCTAGGAATAAATCGGGGGATGGCTGGGTGGCGTGGCTCGGAGATCTGGAAGGGCCTACTCCGCACTGTATTTCAATAAATAAATAGCTGTCTGTCCCTTCTTTTTCATGGCCCTGCACATTTTTCAAGTTCACTGCTAATGTCTGAATCATGAGCTAAGGGTTTTTGTGTTTGTCATAGTTATAAAGTAATCATCACGTTAAAGACCAGTAAATTTAAACAAATGGAAAAGCTGCCTAACCATTTGTCAAAGAGCCAATGTAATGAATAGCAAACTGAGAGATCAGGGCTTCCATTTTCATTACCTACAGAGGCTCACAAGATAGCCATCAAATCCAGCACTTTATCTCTTTCACCAATCGGCAGCATTTTGTATGTGCTGCTTGGATTTCCATCATCTGCAGATTTTCTGTTGTTTGTGACTAAACCATTAAATGCTCCCGCTTTGGTCAGTGTATGAAAACGCTCCTACTCTGTTCCACTCCATTATACCAATCCTTTTCACAATTTGCATGTGGATCTCAAGAATGAACCGAGGAAAGCAATGACCAGCCTTTGAACTCTAAGCAGCAGTATTTGCAATTGTCTTATAAATCATAAGATTAACCGAAAAAAAAGTAAAAACAAATTGCCAATTTCTCTTTCTCAGACCAATCCTTATGGCCTGTGTGGCATTGTAGAAGACAAGGGATAGAAGTAAGAGAAGGCCATTCTGCCCCTCAATGTCTATCCTGCCATTAAAGTCAACTCCTCAAATCTAATCAATAGGCTTCAAGACATTGTCCTCAATACCTCCTTGTGCAAATGGATCCTGGACTTCCTTATTTGCAGACACCGGTCTGTTTGGATTGGCAAAACATCTCCATGATCTCCATCAGCACAGGTGTATCACAAGGCTGTGTGCTCAGTACTCTGCTCTACTTGCTTACACTTATGACTGTTTGGCTAGGCACAGCTCCAATGTCATATTTATGTTAGCTGATGACACCACTGTCATAGATCGAATCAAAGGTGGTGAAATTCAGGAGGGAGATTGAAAATCTGGATGAGTGATACCACAACATCAACCTCTTACTCAATACCATCAAGACCAAGGAGCTGGTTATTGACTTCAGGAGGATGAAAATAGAAGTTGATGAGCCTATTTTCATCGGGGTTTAGAGGTGGAGAAGGTCAGCAACTTTAAATTCCTCATTATTATCATTTCAGGGCACTCATCCTGGACCCAGCAAATAAATGCAATTATGAAGAAAGCATGGCTGTGCCCGCACTTCCTTAGGAGATTGCAAAGATTCAGCATGGCATCTAAAACTCTTGTCAAACTTCTATAGATGTTTTGTGGAGAGCATATTAGCTGGCTGTATCATAGAGCCCTTGAATGGAAAATCTTACAAGAAGTAATGGATACAACCCAGTCCATCAGAGGCAAAACCCTTCCCAACATTGATTACATCTGCATAGAGTGAAGTTGCAGGAGAGCAGCGTCCATCATCAGAAACCCCCGCCACACAGGTCATGCTCTCTTCTCGCTGGTGCCATCAGTAAGAAGGTACAGGAGCCTCAGAACTCACACCACCAGGTTCAGGAACAGTTATTACTCCTCAACCATCAGGCTCCTGAACCAGAAAAATAACTTCACTCAACTTCACTTGCCCCAGTGCTGAACTGTTCCCAGCACCTCGGGAATCACTTTCAAGGACCCTTCATCTCATGTTCTTGATACTTGTTGTTTATTTGTTTATTATTATTTCCTTTTTTTTCTTTCTTATTTTATTTTGCACACTGGTTGTCTGCCTGTTTGTGCAGTTTTTCATTGGAACTCTTATGGTCATCGGATTTATTGAATATGTCCACAAGAAAATGAATCCCAGGTCCCTTGGTAACCTTCATATCCAACAACAGATCAGTCATGTTCCAATGAGATTGCTCTTCTTCCTTCTAAGATCAATAATAAATATGACACTAGCCTGCCTAATCTCTCTTCATTCAACAAACCTATCTTCCCAGGAGTTAATTAGCTGTGCCTTTCCTGCACTCTCTCAGTCAGAAGTACATTTTCTTAAACAGGGTAGATTGAATTGCGCCCAATATTCCTGATGCAGTTTCACCAAGGTTCCACCTAACTGGATTAAGGTATTTTAACCTCAGATTAGAGCCTGCTTATTTCCTCATTCAATGAATCTGTCAACTGAGGGATCAGTCAGGTGAACCCTGTTGCATCTCACTAGTCATAGTCTCTGAATCAAAAAATGAGCTGCTTATTTCTATTGCATGTTTCCCATCTGTTAATCAATCCTTGATCCACACTGCATGCTTCAATTTGGTTTAATTTGTCTTATGTGGCACTCTAGAAGCCAAACCATGCTATATCAACTGGTTTGGCCTCAACTCTTCCGCAAGTCTAACCTCAAAGAATTAATACAGCTTTGTTAAAGCTGATTTCACTTTCGTTAATCTGAATGGACTCTGCTCAAAATAAATATAAATCACTTGTGCATTAAAGGTGGACTCTGGTCCTCACAATCTTCCTCTTCATGGGTCTTGAATCTTATAGTCTGCCTGTACTGCACCTTCTCTGTAACAGTAATACCGCATGTCATTTATCAGTGACAATAAATGTGATTCTATATTCTGTATTCTGTTGTTTCTTTTCCCTTGTACTACCTCAGTTCATTGATGTGGTAATATGGATGGCAGGCGAAAATTTTTTCACTGTACCTCAGTACAAGTGACAGTAATAAACTAATACCAGTACTAATAAGAACAGAAAATCTTGGAAACACTCAATAAGTCAGGCATCATCTGTGGAAAGACACATTTAAGGTCAAAGACCTTTTCCCTGGACTGGGAAAGGAAAAGAAATGTTAGTGTTAAGGTGCAGAGAAGGTGTAGGGAAGAATAAATAAGACAAAGGGAATATCAGTAACAATGTGAGGGCAGGGTTAGGTAAGGTTGTTATGGAGATAGGTAGTGGTTGATGGGTTGTCGTAGAAATGTGGAAATACGGAAGGAGAGCTAACACGAAGGAAATGCAAGGCGGATGGACATTCCTGTTAGGTCAGGCTGTGCAGAGATTCACAGGTTCACAGATTCATTGGCGAGACCGAAGGCCGGAGAGCTGTGGGGCCTCAGCTGTTGTACGGACCAGGCCCTCATGCTGCGGAGTCACCAGTTGCTGCTGCCCAGGGAAGGAGATGCCGGAGGTGGTGTGGGAAAGAGCTGGAGTCCATGCTGGTTTGCTGCTGCCCAGGGAAGGAGACACCGGAGGCGGCGTGGGAGAGAGCTGGAGTCCATGCCGGGTTGGGGTCTGGCCCCTCCCATTGGTGCTGCCCTCCAGTGTTCGCTCGGTGGAAGACAAGGTTAGATTGCGTTTATCCGCAGCTGTGTTGCTGCACGATGAGGAATACTGCAGGCTTGTTCTCTCAGAAACGTGGCTCCTGGACACTATCCCATGCATCACCAATCTACATGACATGACACTCAGGGACCTGGGCTATATTGTTTTTTGTGATGTATGTTTTTCTGCTATTGTACTTATATGTACTATATGTGCTGTGTGTGACTGTTGGCACAGTGCTTTGCACCCTGGCTCCAGAGGAACACTGTTTTATTTGGCCGTATTCATTTGTATGGTGAATAACAATTGAACTTGACCTTGACCTTGTATAGGTTAATACAGTAGCAAGTCTGCAACCTCATCTTCCTGCTTATTGCCTTTAATTTTTGCTTTTTTTCAATTTGCATGGAATAATATTAATAAAAAGCTATGTAGCTTAGATGATGACAGCTAGCCTCTGTCAGACAGTTCGCTCCCTAAACTGGGCGGCACAACAACTTTATTAGAACATAGGACAGTACAATACAGGAACAGGTCCTTCCTCCCTTGATATTAAACCAAACTAATTACAATAATGACACCACATTATCTCCTTCTGCCTACACACAGTACATGTCCCTCCATTCTGTGCCTACACCTATGCTCAAGAAACACTTAAATATCTGTTTTATCTGCCTCCCCCGCTTTCCAAGTATGCTCCACTCTGTATAAAAATTAACTTCCCCAGCACACCTTCCTTTCAACTTTCCCTCTCACCTTAAATGCATACTCTCTTTATTAGACATTCTGACTCTGGAGAAATAAAAAGGCACTGACTGTCCAATCAGGACTCCCCTAAGCCTTTGATGCTCTAGAGAAAACAACCCTAACTTGTGCAACCTCTTGTAGCTAGTACTCTCTAATTCAGGCAACCCCTTTTGAACCATCTCCAAAGCCTCCATAACCTTCCTGTAATATTCTGCCCACAGGCACACAATACTCCAAATGTTACCTAACCGAAGTTTCATAAACCTGCAACATGAATTCTCAACATAGTGAGCATGCTGTATGCTTGCTTTACTACCCTATCTACTTGTGTTGCCACTTCAAGGGAGCTATGGACTTGCATTCCTTTTGTACATTAGTACTGTTAGTGGACCTGTCACTTACTGTGTAATACCTTCTTATATTTGACCTCCTATACTGCACAACCCCACATCATCCAGACTAAACTACATCTACCTTTTTCCTGTCTATAATTCCAATTGGTCTATTTTCTGCAGACTCTTTTGATAACCTTCTTCATTATACACAAATCTGCCAGAAAGCTTGATGAAGCTCCAACATAAGTTCCTGACTCTTGGAGTAGTCTCTTGCCCCATTTTACTGGGCATGAATTGGGCTAATAGATATCCATTGCGGTGAATGGGAGTTCATGTACATTTCTCAACAGTGGGCCCTGTCCTCCATGTTGGTAAGGGGCAATATAAAGTTAGTTGTGATCAAAGTCTGAGGCAGTCTGTCAGGACGCTGGAGCAGGGATCCAATCACAGACCCGATACTGAGCACACAGTGATATTAATTGAGTAACAAATCCCGAGGTTCAAACAAAGTCGGTGTCAAAGTTCAGGCAGGGATCAAAACATCCGGAGAAATCCAAAAATCAGAATCAGGAAGCAGGCAGATTCGATATTTGGATGGACAGAGTTCAAATACAAATGCCGGAAATTCTCAAGAAAACTCACTGGCACGATCTGCAACAAGCAGGTGAAAACACAGGAATGAAATACACTGAGCAATAAACAGAGAGGCAGATGATAGGTGGAGCACAATGAGACACAGGTGGCAGCAACACAGGTAATAATGAGAAACAGGTGAGAGACGGATAACTCAGTAGTACAGGGGCCGGAGTGGAGCAGGAGCGGGGGCAGGAGCACATGGGGCATGAAAACAAACAAGAGCACATGGCAATACATAACCACAGACTGACGGCTAGGGGGAAACACACAAAAAGTCAAAGTTCAACTGGAGGTACTGACACAGGCACCTCAACTTGTTTGGAGCTCATGCATTTAAGTATACATCTGGGTCTCTCGGAGGTACTCAGGTCAGCAATGGCTGAAGGCAATAACACCATATTGGGATCACCCCTTACCAGCAAGGTGTCATAAGGCAGGGGTGGCTGGGAACAGACCCAAGTGCAAGACACAGACACTGAAGTACTAGGGACAGGACGAGGATACAGGGTGAAGGCAAGGACATGGACAGGAAAACCAGGAACCTGGAACAGGGCTGGACAAGAGAGCTAGGAGCCCGGGCTTGGACTCCGAGCCAGAGACTGGACAAGGACCCAGTACCTGGGTCTTGCCTCTGGCTCGGACACCAGAACTAGGAAAGGACGAGGCTTGGCAGCCAGGCAGGACGAGTCTGGAATCTTCAGGCTTGAGACTAGAGACTAGAGACTAGGCTTGGCAGGAGGCAGGAGGCTGGAGTCTTCAGGCTTGAGGCTAGGCAGGAGACGAGGTGAGGCTTGGCAGGAGGCTGGAAGCTGGAGACTTGAGGCGAGACAAGGCTGGAGGCTGGAGACTTGAGGTGAGGCAAAGCTGGAGACTTGAGGCGAGGCTGGAGGCTGGAGGCAGGAGACTTGAGGCGAGGCAAAGCTGGAGACTTGAGGCGAGGCAAAGCTGGAGACTTGAGGCGAGGCTGGAGGCTGGAGGCAGGAGACTTGAGGCGAGGCTTGGCAGGCTCCTCCTGGTCAGTGCGCGGATCACCTGGGCAGGGCATGGATCACCACCCGACAGGGGCAAGGGACAGGAAGGGACAGGACCAACCCCAGGTAACGGCAAGACGGCCTGGTTTACCTGGTTGGAGGTAAGGGACAGGAAGGGAGCTAGGTACAGGGTGTCTCCAGGACAAGACTGCAGGTGAGGGTTACCGGCAAGACAAGGCAAGGCTTCTGGCAAAGCAAGGCAAGACGAGAACTTTAGGCGAGGCGAGAGTTACCAGCAAGACAAGGCAGGGCTTCAGGCGAGGAAACAGAAGGCAGAGCAAGGAATACAAGGAGTAAGGACAAGAACAATCCAACAGCCACGCCCTGGTCTCTGGAGGTATTTATGCAGCCAGCCCCAAAAGGCATCAGCTGCCTTAATTAGTGCTTAACAGGAACAGAAACAGGGTAGGCAGGAAAACCTGGATCAAGGGTTGATGGACCGGACCGTGAACCGGAATACGGACTTCACGGACCGGACCATGACACAAGGTATGATTTTGAAAGTAGCAATGTTGAATGTGGAGAATTGGAGCAATATGGATTTCCACTGGCACTATGCCAGTCATTGAATCCCCCAGCAACATCCAATATTCCCTCCCGGTCTCCATCATTCACATCTTCTTCACTGAAATTTCCATCAGCATTCAATTCATCTGCTGACCTGAACTCCAGCTTTGCTGACACACAAGAGAGTCATACTGCACGCAAACAGTCAGTTTGCATTGGCAACAACATCTCCTCCACAGTCCCCATCAGCACAGGTGCACCACAATTCTGTGGGCTTAGCCCCCTGCTTTACTTGCTTTGTACCTGTTACTGTACAGCTCCAATGCCATATTCAAATTTGCCGATGACACCATTGTTGGCTGAAGCAAAGCTGGTGACAAATTGGTATAAACAAGGGAGCTTGAAAACCTGGTTGAATGGTGCCACCTCAACCTTTCACTCAGAGTCAGCAAAACCAAAAAATTGATTATTGATTTCAGGAGGAGGAGAACTGAGGTCCATAAACCAGTTCTCATCAGGAGATCAGAGGTGGAGAGAATCAGTAACTTTAAATTCCTTGGCATTTTAATTTCAGAGGATCCGTCCTGGGACCAGCATGCAAGTGTCATCACAAAGAAGGTGTGACAGTGCCTCTACTTTCTTAGAAGTTTGCATAGATTTGGCATGCCATTGAAAACATTGACAGACTTCTTTAGAAGCACAGTGAAGGGTAGCTGGATTGGTTGCATCACAGCCTGCATGGATACAAATGTCCAGGAATAGAAGTGGAAGACACAGCTTAGTCCATCACTGGTAAAGCCTTCATCCCATTGTGCACATCTACAAGGAGTGCTACCAGAAGAAAGTGGCATCCATCATCAGGGATCCTCACTAACAGGACCATGCTCTCTTCTTGTTGCTATCATTGGGCAGGAGGTACAGAAGCTTTGGGTCCCATATCCCCAGATTCAGGAGCAGTTAATACCCTATAGTGATCAGGTCCTGAACCAGCAGGGATAAATTCACTCACCTCAACCCTGAATCAATTCCACAACATACAGGCTCACCTTCATGGACTCTGAAATACATGTTTTCAGTATTCATTTATTTGTTTTTCTTTTGTTTGCACAGTTTGTCTTCTTTTGCGCATTGGTTGTTTGTCATCTTTGTTTATGTATAATTGTTCACAAATTCTATTCGATTTCTTTATTTTCCTGTAAACGCCTGCAAGAAAATGAATCCAGTGTAGTATATGGTGACAGATAGAGTATGTACTTTGATAAATTTACTTGGTACTTTGGCCTAACTTATTCATGCTGACTATGTTTATCAAGCTATTTCCATCTCCCTACATTTGTCCTATAATCCTCAGCCTCCCTTGTCAAGGTGGCTTTCAATTGTTACCAGATTTATCAGCCATTATCAGTCAACATTATCAGCCATTATTTTTGGCATTGATTGGGCTGCTGGACTGATATTTGTTTCACTTTTTTGTCAGTTGGACTCAGCATCCAGGATGGCTCTGGGCTCACCTCCAGTGGAAGGAAATAAGCCCTGTGCCCACAGCCATCGCACTACCCCTACCTACTCCCAACATCCTCCCACTTAATGTCTGAAAGTTTCTATCTCTTGGAATTCCCTTGTGATCACTATAATTTTTCCCGGGCACTGCAGATATGTACTATCTCTCTTGACCGGAACTGTTTGAATTCTAGCAAATATCCAATGGTAATTGTGGCAAGATCTGCAAGGGTGGGGGCTGACTAGAATGTGAAGAGGATAAGAATAAGATTTGTGCAAATGGAAAGTTGATAGCTGTCAAGAACTTGGTGGGAAGATAAAGTCAGAGCCCTACAACAAGAGAATACGGCCTTCCATTCATCCAATTTGTGCTAACCTGTTTTTCTACCTTGTCCCATCTACCTGCACCTGGACCATAGCACTCCATATCCATCTCATCCATGTACCTATCCAAACTTGTCCAAGGTGTTGCAATTGAACTTGCATCCAGCATTTCCACTGGCAGCCCACTCCAGACTTGCACTATCCTCTGAGTGAAGAAGTTCCCCCTAAGTTTCCTCTTAAATTTTCACCTTTCATCCTAAACCTATGAGTTCTAGTTCTAGTCTCACTCAACCTAAGGGGGTATTTACCCTAAATATACCCAACATAACATCTATACAGATTCTGCATACAGGTGAACAGAACCCAACACAATACTTCAAATTCAGCCTGAGCAACGTCTCATACAACTTCAACATAACATATCAAGTCTTATACAGAATGCTTTGATTTATGAAGACCAATATGTCAAAAGCTCTCTTTATGACCCAGACTACCTGTGTCACCACTTTCAAGGCAGTATGGACCTGTATTTCCAAGTACCTTTGTTCTATCGCACTCCTTGGTTCTTTACCATCACTACCCTGGTTTGTCCTGTCAAAATGCAACACCTCACCATTGTTTGCATTAAATTCTATCTGCCATTTTCAACTGGTCCAGATCATGCTGAAAGATTTGACAGTCTTCCCTGCTGTCCACTACGCCCCCAATCTTGGTGTCATCCACAAATTTGCTGACCCAGTTTACCACATTATCATCCAAGTCATTAACATATATAGTGCAACTAACCTTCAAATGCAACATGTTTCTGCCATACATAGAATTAACATTCTTCCAGCCCAGAAATGTGAAAAGGAAGAGGACAAGAGAGTTAACATAGAATAGAGAGACAGGAGAATGAGGAAAACTGAAGGCCCTGTCTAGAAAGCAACTATATGGAGGTTCCATGTGACCAAAAGAAGTCCTCTTCTCAGAGGAGAATCTTAAATTGTTCTAATGTCTTGCAGCCACTGAGTACAACTGAGAACCAATGGTTAACTTTATGTCTCTTTGTCTTTCCAGATTAGTGTTGGGATCTTCAATAACGTTTCTCAACTTGCATCACATTGCTGCATTATGGAGGCCATATATGTTCTGAGGGAGAACTGAATTCATATCTTTCTGCATGGACAGAGGTCAAAAGAAAAATGTAGTGAATTCTGAGGATCAGCTGCTTCCTAGTGGCACTGGAGTCATCATCTTCATTTGCATTGTCTCAAAGGCACCTCACCAAAGTTCAGGGATTCACTCCCTTAAAGTATGGCAAGATTCTGACCTATCCTAAATGATATGATGGTTAGTAGACAGAACTTTGGTAACTTATTGTCCCTTTCATTTTGAGATGGTGGGTATTGCTCTTTTGTTTTCAGATGACCATAGTGGAACAAAAGATGGTGGCTCTGAGCTGAAGAATATCTGTTAGGGACTTGGCTCCCGGCAGCAATTGAGTGTTATCAGCAATGTGCTATGATAACACTCTTTTCCTTGACAGCATCATTTAAACCTAAGAGACAACTATCTGGAAAATAATTGTCTAACAGATGTATAGTATCACCACCATCTTGAAATGCCTTTCCCAGTCATGGTCTGTCCTCAGGCAATAACTTCAGCACATAGACGGACTGCAGCAGGTTAGGAATGAAGAGCACTATTACCTTCTCAAGGAATAATTGCTGGTCTTGTGATTTCCACATCCCAAAAGTGAAAAGAAAATAATATAACGAGTTTTGTACAACTGCCCAGAATTTATTTAGGTGAATAATTGAGTGCTAAAGCTATAGTTTCCTGGCTAGAGCACTCTTGCAGTGCTTTATGGAGGAGGTAAAGAAATAATCATTGCCCACTGTAGCTTTCATAATCAACAAAATGTTGGCTTAGGAGATGGAGAGTAGGAGGAAGTCATGGGGTAGGATTGATGTAGGAGTGGGATGAGGAGTAGGAGAAGAAAGAGAAAGGGAAGTCAGGGAGTGTCTATTAACATTTCAGTTTTAATAGTCAGAATCCTAATTGATTTTTGAACTGAGCCAAGAATAAATCAATGCATGCAACAAAACCTGGACAGTATTCAAACATGGGTCACCGCTTCTCTCAGCTGCCCTCTAGAACGGTGGTTACCAAACTTTTTGCTCCTGTCTCCCTTTCTGACCATTACAGAAAAACTATAAAGAATTTTGATTTATGAATCACAGTGAAAGAAAATAACTGCAAATTCTATACAGTTGCAGATAACCGCTAAATATATTCATTGATTTTTCAATGAGATGGAGGGGCTTGGTGCAGTAATACCAGCTTCTCAACATCAGGCTCAATGGCACTCAGATGGAGTCTCAGATTCCCACATTCAAGAATCTGCAGCCTGTTTAGTTGCTTTGAAAGAAGTTGAGAGACTGCACTAAAGCTGCGCTCTGCTAAACAAGATATTGGAAAGGCAATAATGAACATCTTGGTTTTCTCCACAGTGGAGAATAGCATTCCGAGATTGCTTTCTGAAACCAAAAGCCTTGATATGATCTTTTGAACTTCTGCTTCAGTGCAATATCATCTTGTAGGGAGATCAGCACTTCCTACATCTTTCCTGTTAACTCTTCATTACAAATGTTTAGGAATGGATTTATTACCCAGTCTGAAATTTGGATCAAGAGAAGATCCTGAAATCTCTCTGACATGTCTTTATTTAGCTCACTCAGGTGGGCGCAGCATATCTGAAGATCATTATCTGATATCTTTCTTTCTCTTCCAACTCAGGGAGGCTCAGAAATTGGAAAAGGTTGCAATGGCCAATATTAATTTGGTCTGAAATACGAGGACAACTGATTTGACTTTAAAGTGATTCGTATAATTTACTTTCAATTGAAGATTGAACTTGGCGAATAATTCTGATAAGTAAGCAATGCCATGTTTAATATTAGTGAATTGATTACTAAATGAAACATTCAAATCCACTAAGAATTTTATCACAGTTTCAAAAAGTGCATAACAGCATCTCTGGCGTTTTCCTTTTGAGAGCCATCTGATTTCTGTGTATGACAGCAAGCGTTCAAATTGTTCATCATCTTCAACACAAAGGTTTCAAAATAGTTGAGAATTGAAAGCATGGGATGTGATTTTATTTGCCGCTGTGATAACAGTATTTAATAATTTGTGCAGCCAATCACTTAATTTTTTGCAGCAATATGTTGTCTGTGAATTACACAGTGAATGGTAAATATGTTAGGTATAGCCACATAAAGTGGGGAAGCAATATCTCGGCTGGGCCATGGGCTAGAGAAATGTGGTCAACACTATTCAGAAAAGCATACTTTGAATTTTTGAATAGTCTTGAACACCATACTCTAATTCGCAGGAAATGCATCACTGCATGACTAGATTATGGGAATTGTACACTGTACTACACTACTGAATGGCAATAATGCGCAGGCTGGGCCCAGAAATAACATGATTTCTTCAGTCCAGGTTTCTCACGATATGCCAATAACAGAAGTGTCACACTGCTTTTCAACAGCAATAATGTGCTTTGAGTATGGACTAAGAAAATGGTGGGTTAGCAAGAGATGAGGTGATTACGTGATCATTGTAATCAATTATGAGGCACTGAAGATCAAATGCTTAAAATTAAGCACTTCATTTCTTAAATTAAGCCTTTAATGTCTCAGCTGCCCCCCTTGCTACCAAGCACCTCCCACCACTTTCTTTATCTTATTAACTCCATAGTAACTCCCTCTGCCCCAGAGGGGCGATATCAGCCACTTTGGAAACGACTGCTCTAGAATATGCAAGAAGCTGTGAATGCAAGGCTGAGAGACAGAACACTTTTCTCCTTCTTCTAGAAGGAAGGAAACTCGAGGGTAACCCACAGAATTTGTGGGGGCTTCACCTACAGAGATTAGTTTTCACTTTCTCTTGCAATCTCCTTGGTTGGTGACACTCTATGTGGTCCTTCTCCTGTAAAATTGGGATTATGTTGTCAGTCTGTCCAAAGTAGAATGAATATGTGTGCCTGGTATGAACATCTGGCAGTATGGTAGCTGTGGATTATGAGTGTATAATCTTGGATTCCTTGCCATATATTTAGGGATAATGCTCTTCTTGAAGTATGACATCCCATGAACATGGGCTTCACTCATGGCATTAAAGCTGATTGCAATTTTTCCCTACTTTATCTATAATACAATAAATAAAATTTGTACACTGCCTTTTCTGCACCAGTTCAATATATTCTACAACAAGGCAATCATGCCATCCATGTTTCCTCCTAAAATGACGATACACCCATGAACTGTTTGAGAGACTGTTACACAGGGCTCAGTGCCCAGTAGAAACAGGACCACAGTCCATGGTATTTTCCCACATAGTCTTTGCATTGGGTGCACTAAATTTCAATGCAACCCTCAGCATAACTTATGCACCTTGGAATATGCCAGTCAAATTTGCTTACAGATATCTCCTCACAGCAGAAGAAAGACAGGCTTTGGGCAAGTCAAAGTGCGACTTTCACCAAGTTGATGATTTCCCAGCAGTAGTTGTTATTTGCCTCATAATGGGGCCTTTGGAGCAGCCTATAGATCACAGAGTCCTATGTTATGCAGCTGGTCAGGATGAAACTCAACAAGGGCCACCCCAGCCCTTTCCAGACCTTCTTGGCAGACATGTAGTCTATGAGGAGGTAGCCGATCATCTCACCTGCACTGCAGCCATCTTTAGGGGAGCATGTGCTGGGATTGAGGCCCTAATGATACTTGAAGAATCAGTGGTTCCCTTCTCATATTCAGCCAGAAGTTCCCTTCTCATGATCAGCCAGGCAGGGTCTTGGTGCTTGTTTGGGAGTTCTGGTAATAAAACATGCTGCCCAGTGACTTTGACAGTCTGCTTGGGAAACCATCCTACAGAGTCTGCCATCTCCTTTCCCCTCAGGACCTCCAGGACATGTTTTGCTGATATCTGCCTGATAGACATTTTGGTTGAAAATGATTTTCTGCAACAACTTTGAAATGACTGCTACTTGAACGTGGTCTGGAGATCTTCCTGGGCTGCTCTGTGTCCCTCTGCGCCATGAGGTGTCTCGAGGCACCTCTGTAAGTTTGGGCTGCCTGTTCTCCTAAATGCATTGCCATGGATATATCAGATGGAATAAACTCCATCAGCTGTCGGAAATGAATATTTCCTCCTCCAGCATGATTTCAATTAGCATTAGCTAACTTCAGTTGGTGTAAGTTACACATCAAATTGGATCTCATGGATACACTCTAAAGCAATAAGTAATGGGATTAGTCTTAGCCAGTCACAGAAGTCGCGTTAATGAGTAGGGAGCACAAATTTTGTGAGCTTCCTGCACTTGGTAAAACAGACGTAGCTTAGTTGTGCAACCCACGTACTGCGTTTGCTCCTGCCGTTACCCATTTTAATGCTAGGCTGCTTTTGTTGTTGCTAATAGAAAATGTTCTAAGCTGTTTTAGTGAATTGTGATACTTCTCTACAACTGAAATGGACAATGCCAGGTTTGTGGCCCAGATGGTCATGCATGGAGAATCTCTTATGGATCATAGAGCAGAGTGGGTATAAAAAGATTCTTTTCAGGTTGGATAGAGTACCTAACAGGGTTCCAAAGGGATCGGTGCTCTGGCCTCATCCCTTCATTGGCTGCACCAATGGTTCTGCTGAGTGGCTCACATGACTTCAGTGAGACCTTTGATAAGGTTCAAAATGGGAGACTGGCACAAAAGGTTAGAGCCTATGGAATGTGAGGCAAGTTGGCAAATTGGATCCAAAATTCGTTTGTTATAGGAGACAGATGTAATAGTGGACCATTGTTGTTGTAAATGGAAGAATGTGGCCAGTGTGTACTGCAGGGATTGGTGCTGGGACCGTTACTGTTATATACTACACATTAACAGTAATCTTATTTTATTTAGAAATACTATGTGCAACAGGCCCTTGCGGTCTGAAGAGTCACCAGCAACTCACCAATTTAACACTCGTCTAATCACAAGGCAATTTACACTGACAAATTAACCTACTAACTGGTACGTGTTTGGACTTTGGGAGGAAACTGGAGCACCCAAAGGAAACCTGCCCGCTCACAGGAAGGACTTAAAACTCCTTACAGATGGGACTGAAGTTGAACTCTGAACTCTGGAGCAGTAACAGCATCATGCTAACTGCTACACTATCATAGTGCCCGAGGGTAATTAAGAGCAATAGTTATTGAGTTTGCATGAAAATGAGTGATGTTCTTGAAAGTGAACTGAGTAGATTGAAGCTTTAGAGGAAAGCTGATGAGTTAGTAAGAAAGGCCAGAGCAAGGGCAGCTGAAATTTAATTCTAGGAAGTGTGAAATGATGTTTTACATAATAAATGATTGGGCCACAGGGAGTATGGAAGAACAGAAGCAGTCTGATTCCAGAGACCATTTCCCTAATATGGCAGCACAGGGAAATCAAGTGGTGGAGAAAGTTTAATGGATACTTGTCTTCATGAACTGGTACGATGAAGGTAAAAGCAGGGTTATAAAATACAGGCCACATCTGGAACTCTGTGTGCAACACAATAGGAAGGATGTGATTGCACTGAAGAAGGTGGAAGGAGTTTCACCAGGACTTTGTCTGGGATGAAGCATTTCAGTTATGAAGAGAGATTGGAGGGGTTATGTTTGTTTTTGCAGGAGTGGAGGAGACTGAGAGAGGAATGATACAGGTATATGATGTGGTGAAGAGCATAGATAGATAGATAGATAGACAGACATACTTTATTGATCCCGAGGGAAATTGGGTTTCATTACAGTTGCACCAACCAAGAATAGAATATAAATATAGCAATATAAAACCATAAATAATTAAATAGTAATATGTAAATTATGTCAGAAATAAGTCCAGGACCAGCCTTTTGGCTCAGGGTGTCTGACCCTCCAAGGGAGGAGTTGTAAAGTTTGATGGCCACAGGCAGGAATGGCTTCCTATGACGCTCAGTGTTGCATCTCGGTGGAATGAGTCTCTGGCTGAATGTACTCCTGTGCCCAACCAATACATTATGTAGTGGATGGGAGACATTGTCCAAGATGGCATGCAACTTAGACAGCATCCTCTTTTCAGACACCACAGTGAGAGAGTCCAGTTCCATCCCCACAACATCACTGGCCTTACGAATGAGTTTGTTGATTCTGTTGGTGTCTGCTACCCTCAGCCTGCTATCCCAGCACACAACAGCAAACATGATCGCACTGGCCACCACAGACTCGTAGAACATCCTCAGCATCGTCCGACAGATGTTAAAGGACCTCAGTCTCCTCAGGAAATAGAGATGGCTCTGACCCTTCTTGTAGACAGTCTCAGTGTTCTTTGACCAGTCCAGTTTATTGTCAATTCGTATCCCCAGGTATTTGTAATCCTCCACCATGTCCACACTGACCCCATGTCCACACTGACCCCCTGGATGGAAATAGGTAGTGTAAATGATGAGTAACTTTAACCCATAGCAAAAGTACCTAAAGTCAGAGGGCATAGGTTTAATTTAAGGGGAAGAAAGTTTCAGAGGGACCTGAATAATTTTTCATTCAGCCGGAGGAAAGGTAGGGATTGGAATGCAATACATAAGTATGCGGAGGAGGCAGGTTCTCTCACAACCGCAAAAAAAACAAACCTCTGGGTTGTATATTTATTATCAGAGAAGAATTATCTAGACGAGTACAGTACTTAAATCACCAGAAAGCTCTGGTCAAGACTATTAATACAACCACCTTATGTGTGGCATGATTATGGTGGCCAAATGGCCTGTTCTGTGTTATATGTTTACTTAACTCTAAATATCATCTTACCAAATTTGTTGTTAGTAGATTATTAAGTGAGATTGTGTGTAGGGAGGGTAGAGAAGGTAGGGAAGCAATGTAATGTGGGAAGTTCGCAAACAGGAGGAAATCTGCAGATGTTGGAATTTCAAGCAACACACATAAAGATTGCTGGTGAACGCAGCAGGCCAGGCAGCATCTCGAGGAAGAGGTACAATCGACGTTTCAGGCCGAGATCCTTTGTCAGGACTAACTGAAAGAAGAGATAGTAAGAGATTTGAAAATGGGACTGTTAGGTGTTTGACTGATGCCCTTGATTTTGAAGGTTTTTTTTCAGAGATCTGATTGTACGTTTTCAGTATAATTAGAAACTATTAACTGACCCTTAAGTTAGATAACATTTAAAACACTCAAAGTAGTTTCTACTACATTATTATGAGTGATGATTAATTGTCAATTTCTTGCTGAAGAGGAAACATCAATATATTCAATTATTACCCTAAATTCACTTCTCCCACAGTATATTAGAGGGGTTGAAATAAAAAAAAAACAGGTAATTGCTTGACATCTAGCTCTTGACGTGATTCTGCAGTCAGGACCTTCATAGCAGATCACATCAAATTTGGTCCTGCACCGACCTGTACAACAAGCAATTACTAGGCACTGAAAATAGCAAAAGTGAGAATATGCAACATCGTCTTGAAAGTAGACTTATTGCTTGACTCTTTGAGTACACCATCGAAACCAATCAAGTTACTACGTTGCAAAGTGAGTGAGTCAGATCTCTGCCGTGATGAATAACGGCTTCCCACAAAGGAGTTTGTAAAAATGCTGGAGTTGGGGGAGGGAGTATTAATGCCAAACAAGAACTTGAAACTGCTCTCCCTTGCTTTCTCTCCGAAGAGTTTGAGCCACACCCGAACAGACATAGCCATTAGAAACATCACCATCTTCATCATATATGCTTAAGAAGTCGGACTTCTTGCCAAATTATTGATTGAACTTGTACTTTCTTTCTTTTTGATGCAGTTTTTAAATACATTTGTTACTTGATTTTGCCAAAGTGAAAGATGTATTTTACAACATTGGAAAGAGCTTAATGCTCCAACTACCTTTTTTTGGTTTTCTCAGACGATTTTATGTTTGAATCTGGAGAAAATTAGAAGTAACCTTCATGATTCTTCATTTAAATTTGAACAGATTTGGGGACCTTTTATTCGATATTTTCATTTAATGTAATATTTACCCTTCTTGTTTTTTTTTCACTGTTTTAATGGAGGTCGGGATTGAGGACGTGATTTTAAGTTTAACTCTGTCTGGTTTCAAGTTAGCCCATTGCTTTGCTTTGCTTTTAGTTAGTTGCACGGTGGGTTTTTTTTTTGGGGTTTTTTTTCTTTTTTTTTCCATTGATATATATAAAATCTAGTATACTATTATGTTATCTTGGTTTCTTATGCTTAAATTACATTGTTTGTAGTATTTTCTTTTTGGTATTGTTATCTTTTGGAATTTTATTATACTTTAACATTGTATTAATGTTTATATGGCTTACCTTTTTTGTATACTTACTCAATAAAAAGATTTAAAAAGAAAGAAAGATTTTGCCAAAGTGAACCAATGTATGTGCTAGAGGTTTGTGAGGTCTGTGACTTCATTTCAATGGAATTTCCTGTTTTGTCCAGCAATAACACTGGGCCAATTTCAGTTATTCTGCTGTTTTGATCTATAGCATATGTGTGCAAAATCAGTCTAAAATGGTGAATACTATTCATTACAGTAAACCAGAATATGTTTTTTTCTTATTTTATTGTAAGAATAGATCTAATCTTTAACAAAATTACTAAGCCACAAGTTACTGGTACTTTATGAGCCGTTATTTAAGAACCGGAGAAGACATGCTGGTCCTTTGAATCTGTCTCAGATTTAAAAAACAGTCCCACAGAGTTAATTTAAGACCTTTTAAATATCCTACTTAGATGTGTATGTAATTTAGAAATCTTGCGTCTTTTGTAAAAAAATTTAATTATTGACATAATTTAGAAAGTTATATAAAATATAATTGTATTATAATAGAAATAATAAATTTAGGTCATGAAAATATAAGATTTCTAAATTAAATTTTCTTACATCATAGCCAATAAAAACGTTGGCCTTCCAAATTTAGATGAATGTTAGAATCAGAGGGTTTTAATTGTCTCGGCTCTGAAAACAGACAGGGGATTGTGACGTGTAATTAACACATGCCTGTTCTGGGCAGTGTAGGCAGCATGCTGCCTCTTTGTTTGAAGGCTTTCTGCAACCTGTTAGAATTAATTGTTGGTTGAATACATTAGCAAATTTCCAACATCATAAGTGACCTGCATCACTCGAAAAGAACAACAGTGCAGTGGTTTTGCAACCGGATTCGTAAGTCAGATCCTGAGCAAAATGTTCCAGTCTTTTCATGACAGGTGGGAAATTGCTTCATTAATGAGATTTTTGTTCTACAGTTTTATTTCTTAGAATCTGATTTGAGACTACCCGCGCGTATTTCACAGATGGCCCTTACAGACATCTTAATGGAAAGGCACAGATATAAGATGGTATTCAGATTCCCCATGTCTAAGGATCAAAACTTGCCTCCAGCACTGTATCAGCAAAACCATTTTCCTTGCACTCATATAGGAGTAATGGCTATTTTAGAGCTGACAGTTTGAGTGAAAACCTTCAATTAAAACAATCTGCACCCACAACTTAATAGTGGGTTGTCATGACTTCCAGGATTGCTGAAATAGATCTGTTACAACAGAATTCCTGCAATGGTGTCTTTGGCATCCATAGAAAGATTAACCAAGCACCAAACTAGAAGTTTAAAGAATGGGATATAGATAGATAGATCAAGTGTATGTTGGAGAAAGTAACGAGAAGAGAAGAAGGACAGAAAGATTGGTGTGAGAGGGGAATCAAATATAAATGAAAACTTACATTGAAAATTGAAAGCAAGTGAAAGCTCTACCAAAGAGAATTACCATTCCTCTCCTCAGGGGCTCAATCCAAAGCCACTCTTCCTCTTCTGGCTCAAGGATATATTCCAAGTGTTAAATTCTCACCAGCTTCCAAACATGTTTGCCTTTTGGCAAAAAAAAGTTACAAAATATTCAGTTCTACAAGTGTGGATGTACCATAGCAGACTAGCAAAATCTGATTTAGCTTTAGAAGATAAATGCATTTACAGTACCATCAGTGGCTAATCTTCAGAACATGAAACATGAAAGTGCAAAAAGCACAGTTAGGCTCGACAGGTGCTTTTATATTCAATTAGATTTTGGCTAATCCTTGACCATAGCCTCATTTATCTGCCTGATTCTCATGAAGGTCCAAACTCTACCAAGCATAGTCTTGAAAGGTTTAACAGCTGAGAATCCACAGTCCTCTGAAACACAGAGTAACAAAGAGCAACAACCCTCCACATGAAGAATTTTCTCCACATTCCATTTTGACTCTAAGGTCAACACTTCGATCAGCATGTGAAGTGAATTTTAGATGTTTCAATGAGCTGACATACTACACAAGCACTTCCCAAATGACAACTCTATAATCCTGGGAATTATTTGAACAAACCTTTGATGTACTGCCTCCAGGACAAGTATATCCTTGGAGATACAGAATTGGGAGCAACAAACAATCTGCCGGAATAACTCAATGGGTCGAGCAGCAATTTTGGGAGGAAAAGAATTGACGACATTTTGTGTTGAAACCTTGAATCAGGACTTAGACAGGAGAGGCAAGGTTTCCATTATAAAGAGGAAAAGGCAAAGAGAAAGAACTCTGAGGTGACTGGTGGGCAGAGGAGGAGTGTAAGATGACAGGCAAGTAGTTGTTTTTCACTGCCCATTATGCTTTTAGGATTTAGGGCAGAGATTAAGTTCCTCCACCTCTTTTGGTGTTCAGACTTCCTTCATCATGTCGGTAGCTTCCTCCTGGTTTTCGCCACTGTCAGTCTTGCAAGTCTTGAGTGGAGACCCAGGAATGCCATCACACTCAAATGAAGAAGGATTCTTCATTGCTGTTTCCACACAATTTTGTTTTACCAGTCAGGGTTGTTAGCCCTGAGCTGAACCCCCGAACCCAGAGGACCAGTGGACTCTTAGTTTGGCTCTACCCTTTGACATGTTTGGCATGGTTGACCCTAGCAAGGGCCAAAGCATAAAGCCCTGACTCCACCCAACATCACTCTCTGAGCCACTGAAGCGCACAATCCTCCAAACCACGACAAGGTTGTGGAGGAGGCAAGTAGTGCCAGGTGAGTAAATGGGCAGGGGTGGAAGTGGAAGACAGAGACAGGTGAATGATAGTTGGAAGGAGGTAGCGAAGGGAAAAAGATGAAAGAAAACAGATGGAGCAAGGTGAGGGAAAGGAGTATGAAGATATAAAGAGCTGCCAGAGAGTGATAAGCCAGAAGTTAAATTCTAATAAGGAAAGGAGGTGAGAATGGGAACTGTTAGGGAAATTATTAACCCCTTCCCACTTCTGTCTTCATCCACACACTTCACACAGAGGTTGTTCACTACCCCCGCATCACACACCAAATCTGGTTTCAGCTCTCATTCACCTCTCCTCTAACAGTAGAGGTAGTAAGCAGAAAACAGAACAGTTGTGGAGAAACTGCAGTGCAGGTAGACAAATCAGGTGTACAATCTAGTGAATCTGCAATATATGCACTTAACAGCAAAAACCTGCATATAACTGATAGAAATCAAAACAGGAAGTGCTTGAAAAACTCAAGTCAGATGAAGAACTGGAAGACGAAACATTGACTGTTTCTTTTTCCACAAGTGCTGTCGGACCTGTTGAATTTTACCTCCCTTTTGTTTTTATTTCAGATTTCCAGGAATTGGAGTTTTCTTGAATTTCCTGTAACATTTAGAACAAAGAGATGTTACAAACCTTGAACTGAAGTTCTCCGGCTCCACCATAATCTAATCATGAATGGTGTGGGCAATTAAGCAGCAAACAGGAAGAGGAGGTTCCAAAATCATCCCCATCCTCAACAATGGCAAGGCCCAGAACGTAAATGCTGAAGGGAAGGTTGAAATACTGACAGACACAAGAGAGTCTGCAGATACAGGAAGTCTTGCGCTATCCTCATGGAATGATGGAGGAGCTCAGCAGATCAGGTATCATCTACGGAGAGGAATAAACAGTTAATGTTTCAGACTGTGACCCTTCATCAGGATTGGAATGTAAGGGAGCAGAAATCAGAACAAGAAAGTGGGGGAAGGGGAAGTGTACAAGCTGGCAGGTGATAAGTGAGATCAAGTGAGGGGGAAGGTAGGTGTGTGGGGGAAGGGGAAGAAGAAAGAAGCTGGGAGGTGATAGGTGGAAGATGAAAAAGACTGAAGAAGAAGGAATCTAATAGGAGAGTTCAGTCAACTATAGAGGAAAGGGAAGGAAGTGAGAACTAAAGAACATAACATAGGAAATAAGTTGGTGATGGACTGGTCATGAGAGAGGGGTGGGAGAAGAGAAGGAGTGAGGGGGTCACCAGAAAGGGGGAAAAATGAAAAAAAATGATTGGGGAGATATAAACAAAGATGTGTTTTTACTGGAAGTTAGAGAAATCAATGCTTATGCTATTAAGCTGAAGGCTACCCAGATGGAATATGAGGTGTTTCTCCCAGAGGAGGCTTTGGACAAACATGTTGGTATGGAAATGGGAAATTGAATTGAAGTGGGAAGGCACTGGGAGATCCTGGCTGTTCCGGCAGAAAAAACATAGGTGCTCGATGAAGCAATCCCTCAATCTGTAGCAGGTCTCACATTGGAAACAATGTATTATCCCAACAGACCTGCAGGTGAAGCATCACCTCACCTGAAGGTCTGCTTGGGGACAACTTATGTTCAACTAGAAATGCTAAATAGCTGATCCATCCTGGGTTCTTCCTCAAACAGAAGCCAGTCTCCAGCTATTTCAATAAATGATGTCAAGAAATAAGTTTTCCTGCCTTGGAAAAGGCAAGTAGGTGGAGTTGAGTCCATGGCTGGATCAGCCATGATCTTATTGAATGGTGGAGCAGGCTCGACGGGCCAGATGGCCTACTCCTGCTCTTATTTCTTATGCTTTTATATTCTTATGATGTCAAGAAATGAATAAGAGCTAAAAGCACTGGAGACAACAATATCTATTGGACCAATCAATGTTGTGCAGTAATCCAGATCTTATTAGGAAGCTTAACATAAAGGAACTCTTAGGAGGCAGTGATCATAATATGATTGAATTTATACCGCAATTTGAGAGGAGGAAGGATAACTCACAAGCATCAGTACCACAATGGAATAAAAGGAATTACAGAGGCATGAGAGAGAAGCTTGCCCAGGTGGATTGGAGGAGGATACCGGTAGGGATGATGGCAGAGCAGAGATGGTTGATGTTTTTGGGAATAGTTCACAAGGCCAGGATAGATATGTCCCACAGAGGAAGAAGTTCTCAAATGGTAGAGGTAAGCAACCGTGGCTGACAAAGGAAGTTAAGGACTGCATAAAAGCCAAGGAAAGGGTATATAATGTAGCAAAAGTGAATGGGAAGTTGGATGACTGGGAAGCTTTTAAAATTCAACAAAAGGCAACTAAAAAGCTGCAAGAAGGGAAAAGATGAAATATGAGGGCAAACTGGCCAATAATATAAAGCAGGATACCAAAAGTTTTTTCAGTTATATAAAGAGTAAAAAGGGAGGTGAGAGTTGATATTTGACCACTGGAAAATGATGCTAGTGAGGTAGTAATGGGGGACAAAGAAATGCCAGATGAATTTAATAGGTACTTTGCATTTGACTTCACTGTGGAAGACTCTAGTAGTGTGCTAGAGGTCTGTGAGTGTCAGGGAGCAGGAGAGAGTGCCATTGCTATTACAAAGGACAAAATGCTAGGCAAACACAAAGGTGTTAAAGTGGATAAGTCACCTGGACCAGATAGACTACATCCCAGAGTCCTGAAAGAGGTTGCTGAAGATTACAGATACATTGGTCATGATCTTTCAAGCATCCTTTGATTCTGGCATGTTCCTAGAGGACTGGAAGATTGCAGATGTCACTCCGCTCTTTAAGAAGGGAGGAAGGCAAAAAAAAAAGGAAATTATAAACCAGTTAGCCTAAGCTCAGTGGTTGGGAAAGTGTTGGAATCTATTATTAAGGATGAGGTTTCAAGGTTTTTGATGACTAATGATAAAATAAGTCAAAGTCAGCATGTTTTCTGTAAAGGGAAATCTTACCTGACAATTCTGTTTGAGGAATTAACAAGCAAGGTGGACAAAGGAGAGGCAGTGGGTGTTATTTACTTGGATTTTCAGATGGCGTTTGATAAGGTGCCACACATAGTGTTGCTTAACAAGACAAAATCCTGTGGCATTACAGGAAAGATACTGATATGGATAGTGGAATGGCTGACAGGCAGGAGGCAGCAAATGGGAATAAAAGGGGCCTTGTCAGATTGGCTGCCAGTGACTAGTGGTGTTCCACAGAGGTCAGTATTGGGACCGTTGCTTTTCATATTGTTTGTCAATGATTTAGATAATGGTATTGATGGCTTTGTGGCAAAGTTTGCAGATGATATGAAAATAGGTGGAGGGGTACGTAGTGCTGAGGAAGCAATGCAATTGC
Source organism: Mobula hypostoma (assembly GCF_963921235.1). Classification (NCBI taxonomy): domain Eukaryota; kingdom Metazoa; phylum Chordata; class Chondrichthyes; order Myliobatiformes; family Myliobatidae; genus Mobula; species Mobula hypostoma. The sequence continues at coordinate 146,624,391 of NC_086099.1, forward strand.
AGCAGGTCTTAGGCATATTGGAAGAAAGAGCAAAAGTGGCAGATGGAATATAGTGTTGGGAAATGTATGATAATGCATTTTGGTAAAAGGAACAATTGTGCAGACTGTTATCTAAATGGGGAGAATATTCAAGCATCAGACGTGTAAAGGGACTTAGGAGTCCTCGTACAAGACTCCCTGAAGGTTAACTTACAGGTTGAGTCTGAGGTAAGGAAGGCAAATGCAATGTTGGCATTTATTTCAAGGGGAATAGAATATAAAAGCAGGGAGATAATGCTGAGCCTAGTCAGGCACTAGTCAGACCATACTTGTAGTATTGTCAACAGCTTTGGGCCCCATATCTCAGAAAGGATGTGTTGTCATTGGAGAGAGTCCAGAGGAGGTTCACAAAGATGATTCCAGGAATGAAGGGGTTAACATATGAGGAGCATTTGGCAGCTTTGGGCCTGTACTCACTGGAATTCAGAAGAATGTGGGAGGATCTCATTGAAACCTACTGAATGTTGAAAGGACTAGATAAAGTAGATATGGAGAGGATGTTTCTTAAGGTGGTGGTATCCAGAACTAGAGGGCACAACCTCAGAATTTGGGGGTGACCTTTTAGAACAAAGGTAAGAAGGAATTTTTTTTAAACATAGTGTAGTAAATCTGTGGAATGCTCTGCCACAGACTGCGGTGGAGGCCAAATCTGTGCGTATTTTTAAGGCGGAAGCTGATCGTTTCCTGATCAGTCAGGCCATCAAAGGATATGGTGAGAAGGCAGGAGTATGGGGCTGCGTGGGATCTGGAGTCAGTCATGATGGAATAGCAGAGCAGACTCGATGGGTTGAATGGCCTAATTCTGCTCCTATGTCTTACTGTTTTATGACCTTATGTCCCAACAGTATTACTAAAGACCTGTTCTAGAATTAGCTGTGCCTCAAGCCAAATCATTTCAGTTATCCACCGAACTATATGGAGTGACTGTGAATAGTTATGTTCAGTCAACAAAAAGCAGGGTAAACCAAATTTTGCTAATTGAGTCCACTCTAAGTCAATATAAATTGATGGATTTTTTGTTTGTAGTTCTTGTGGCAGTTACCACAAATAGTTTGAGTTTTATGAGGACCACTTAGCTCCAGGCCTTATCCAGCCTTCGTGTAAATATGGGCTAAGAAGCTATATTGCAGAGGTAGGGTCATTGGCATTAATCAGTGTGTGGCATCACGATGTCCTGGTAATATTTGAAGTCAATGGTCCGGCAGCAGATGGAAATCACTCCACTGGCAGCAGTCAAATATTGCTTAAAGATAGATGTTTGTGGTTGTCAGAAGTGGATCATCTCAGCACATGACATTACTGCAGGAGTTCTTCAAGGCAGTGTTCTCAAGGCAGCTGCTTCATCTATAACCTTCCATTCATCATTAGGTCAGATATGGGGATGATCACTGAAGATCAGGCTCTTGAACCAGAGGGGTAACTTCACTCAAATTCACTTGCCCCATCACTGAACTGTTCCCACAACCTATGGACTCACTCTCAAGGACTCTTCATCTCATGTTCTTGATAATTATTGCTTATTTATTCACTATTATTATTTCTTTTTTTCTTTTGTATTTATACAGTTTGATGGCTTTTGCACACTGGTTGTCTGTCCTGTTGGGTGCAGTCTTTCATTGATATGACTGGTTTACCACTTTGGATACTGTTTGGAACCGGGGAATGACCTAGTGGTCAGGTCTCTGGCATTGAGCGTGGCTCTGTGACTCAGAAGAGAAGGGGAGAGCAGAGCCAAGCTGTGGTGATAGGTGATTTGTTAGTTAGCAGAACAGAAAAGAAGTTCTATGGATGAGAATGAGATTCCCAGATGGTATGTTGCCTCTCGAGTGCCAGAGTCCAGGACATCTTGGATCAAGTCCTTAACATTCTTAAGTGGAAGGGTGAACAGCCAGAAGTCGTGGTCCATGTAGGTACCAATGACATGGGTAGGATGAATGATGAGGTTCTGCAAAGTGAGTTCAGGGAGTTAGGTGCTAAGTTAAAGGGCAGGATATCCAAGGTTGTGACCTCAGGATTGCTACCCATGCCACATGCTAGTGAGGCCATAAATAGGAAGATTATAGTGTGTAACATGTGGCTAAGGAGTTGGTGTAGGAGGGAGGGCATCAGATTTTTGGATCATTGGGCTCTCTTCCAGGGAAGTTGGGACCTGTACAGAAGAGATGGTTTGCACCTGAATTGGAGGGTGATTAATATTCTAGTGGGAAGCAGCATTACACTGGAGTTGCAGGGGGATGGGAACCAGAGTGCCAGAACAGATAGTGGAGAGGTTGTGGAGACAGGAGTTGTTAAGGCTTCAAATAAAGTCAGGAATCAAAAGATTGAGCATTGTGTGACTAATGTGGGGAGCAGTGTATGTTTCAATGCAAGAAGTACCGCAGGAAATACAGATGACCAACACATTGAATTATGAAAGGTAGCCGTTATTGAGACATGGTTGCAATAGGGGCAGGACTGGTAGCTCAGTATTCTGGGGTTCCATTGTTTGAGACACAACAGAGTAGGAGGGATTAAAGGAGGAGGGGAGGTGTTACTAGTCAGGGAAAATGTTCAGGCAGTGCTCATTCATGACAGACTGGAGAACTCTTCTAGTGAGATGCTAAGGGTGGAACTGAGGAATAAGAAAGGTATTGCCACGTTAATGGGGCTATGTTACAGACCACACAACAGTCCGCAGGATTTAGTGGAACAAATTTGTACAGAGATAACAGACTATTGCGAGAAACATAAGGTTGTCATAATAGGTGATTGTAACTTCCCACGTATTGACTGGGAATCCCATACTGCAAAAGAACTAGATGGGATAGAGTTGTTCAAACATGTTCAGGAATGTTTTCTTAATCAGTATGTAGAGAGTGTGAAATACTTAATCAACTATTAGGGAATGAGACAGGGCAGGTGACAGAAGTTTGTGTAGGGGAACACTTTACATCTGGTGATCATAATGCCATTAGTTTCAAGTAAATCAGAAAAAGATAGGTCTGGTCTGTGGGTTGAGATTCTAATTTGGAGAAAGGCCAATTTTGATGGTATCAGAAAAGATCTGGCAAAAGTGGATTAGGACAAGCTGTTTTCTGGTAAATGTGTACCTGGTAAGAGAGGGGCCTTCAAAGGTGAGGTTTTGAGAGTACAAAGCATGCATGTGCCTGTCAGAATAAAAAGTTCAGATAACGAGTGTAGGGAACTTTGGTTTTCAAGAGATATTGTGGCTTTGGTTTGGAAAAAAGGAGGTGCATAGCAGGTATAGACGGATAGGACAAATGAGGTGCTTATAGACTATAAGAAATGCAAGAGAACACTTAAGGAAGAAATCAGGGGGTGTAAAAGAGGGTACGAGGTTGCTCTAGCAGAGAATCTGAAGAGATTCTACAGATATATTAAGAGGAAGAGGATGGCAAGGGATAAAATTGGATCCCTAGAAGATCAGAACGGAATCAATGTGTGAAGCCAAAAGAAATGGGAGAGATATTAAATGAACCTTTTGCATCTGTGCTTACTCAGAAGATAGACACAGAATCTATAGAAGTGAGGCAAATTAGCAGTGAGGTCCTACACAGATTACAGAGAGGAGGTGTTTGTTGTTTCAAGGCAAATTAGGGTGGATGAATCTCCAGGACCTGAAATGGTATTCCCTCAGACCCTGTGGGAGGCAACTGCAGAAATTGCAGAGGCCCTGGCAGAGATATTGAAATCTTTAGCAATAGGCGAGGTACCGAAGGTTTAGTGGAGAGTTAATGTTGTTAGCTGTTAAAGATGTTACGTACCCCGTAACTGGGTTGCCAAACCAGCAGAAATGGATCACTCAGTTGGAGTCTGGAGTACTAGAACTAAGAAAGTTTTATTAAAGAAACAAGCAACACAGTAATCGAAAGGATAATAAATGCAACAGTTCAGCGATGATAAACGCACATGTGCACAGAATTAAGATAACAGCATCAATCAAGCTCTATCGTTGTCTAGGGGTAAATGACCAAATTTCAAAATGACTCAAAGTTCAGTCCAGTTCAGTTCGCAGTAATCGTTGCCATGGCGATGGACAACGTGGGGGAAGAGAGAGATAGAACAGGAACAACTGATCATTCAGAACACTGCTTCACTCACAGACCGGCGAGATTGCTCACAAGCAACTTTTGGGCGGGTCCTTGGTGATGTCACCTGAGGTCACCGACTGTGACCCCTCCTCCAGATGTGGTCGATCCTCTGCAGTGAACCCGGCACCCAGGCAAGGGCGGACACACACCGGGTTCCCGCTGATCGTACCTTTCCACCCTGGTCGTTGTCTGGTACTTCTCACCCACTCGTGAGAGGCGCACCGCTTCCAGGGTCTCGTTACCTCGGGTGGCGTGTGTGTCTGTCTTAGCGAACCTGTTCCTTTTTATCCCCCTGCTGGGGTATCGCCTGTCCATCACTTCAAACAGTTCAGGGTTCAAAGGGGGGAGCCGCTCCAGACAGCTCTCTCTCTCCCACGTCCCTTCATTACACAACTCCAGACGCTGCTCCATTGTTCCTTATCTCTCCTTCCCCTGAGGGCAGGTGGCAGACCAACTGCTGATGCCACTGATGCTAGCCCAGGCCAGCAAACATCTTAATTTTATGTGTATTCTCGTCACAAAGAAAAGATCTAAAATTAAACCAGGAAATTATAGGCCAGTGAGCCTGACATCAGTATTGGGAAGGTTACTGGAAGGTATTCTAAGGGACCAGATATATGAGTATTTGGATAGACAGGGAATGATTAGGGATAGTCAACATGGCTTTCTATGTGGTAGGTCGTGTCTAACCAAACTTACAGAATTTTTTTTAGGAAGTTACCAGGAAAGTTGATGAAGGCAAGGCAGTGGATGTTGTCTACATGGACTTCAGCAAGGCATTTGACAAGATCTCACATGGGAGCTTCTCAAGAAGATTCAGTTGCTTGGCATTCAAGATGAGGACGTGAATCGGATTAGACAATGGCTTTGTGAGAGAAGCCAGAGAGTGGTAGTAGATGGTAGATAGCCTTAATTTTAGCACATTGGGATTGAGAGGAAAAATGGATCATTCATGATGAAATGGCAGAGTAGACTCAATGGGTTAAATGACCTATGTTTACGCCTATATTTTATGGTTTTATGGTTAATGGTTAACTCTCTGAGTGGAGGCCTGTGACTAGTAAAGTGTTACAAGGATCGGTGCTCAGTCCATTGTTGTTTGTCATCTATATCAATGAGTTGGATGATAATGAGGTTAACTGGATCACTATATTTGCACCAGGGTTTCAACATCTTTTCCACCATTCACCTCCAGCATTTTGTATTTATTACTCCGGATTTCCAGCATCTGCAGAATCTCGTGTTTATGATTTGCACTGACTATCCTGTTTATGGTGATAATTAGCTAAGAAAGTGCACTCATGCCAAATCCTGTTAAACTGCTAATCATCCTTAGTTTCATGCTAATCTCCAAACTAAGATATGATAACATGTATATTAATATGGTTTGAAAGCTGAAATACTTTTCAGAGCTTTCTTTTCTTAATTTAGTTTCTTAAATATTGCATTGTTGTACACGTTACTCCAGCTGAAAACCCAGGTAGATGCTTGTTCCAGTGTATGCTATACCGAGGATTAAAGATTTACTCCTTTGGTTTGGAGAAATATTTGTGGCACTACTAGATTTTCCTTGCATTTTGTTATGAGATTAAAAATCTGTGGGATTGCTAAAATCACTCCAGAGCTGCATTTAGCCTTAACCTGGAGCTTGCAGGTTCCTGCAGTCCTACCTGCACAGAGTTTTCTCAAACCTTTTTCACACATGCCATTTGTCTGCACTTTTTGGTCATTTTCCAAAGAAGATATTGCCGTCAATTGCACAAATTATCAATGGAATTTAATCTCAATTTACAAAGCCAGAATCTGGACCCAACCGGATTGGAGGGGAGGAGCTGGACTGAGAGTAGTTAAATTAAGGGAAAAATTTTCACAGCTTTTCTTCAATGGCAGATCGGGCTTTGATTTTGGATTTACTCTACACTGCCTTTGCACCAGTAAAAGTGGAGTAATGTGTTTTTAAGTAAAGGACTGAATTTAGACAATTAAGGTCTAGATATAATAACCCAGTCTGGAGGAAGCATTTTCATTTACCAGTTGGAAACCTGGACCTTACCTGAAAAATAAAAGCATGTTTAGAATTTGAAAAGATCCTTCAGGTCACAATTTGCCCTCGCAAATGGATTTACAACTTTCTGACCTTAAGAGATCATAGACTAAGTATACAAGAAAAGCCAAATGCCAAAGCAATGCTTCCTTTTATGTGACAAGATGAATGTAAATCTTCTGGCTTTAATCATTACTTGTAAATTTGTCTGCAATAGAAGGAAAGTTATGAAAAATGTACTGCAACTTTTGAAGCAGGCTTGCTTGCTCGAAAACGTGTCTGTTAGGGTTAAGTGATTACACATTGGTGCCTAATACGTGGCACAATACATCATGATATTGCATTCCTCGTAGTCTGAGCCACATTGGTCTAGCTTTCCACCAGTTATTTAACCATCTGCTGGCTGATGTCCCAGTCTCTAAGACCTCATCACCAGTTCAAAAAAAAATATTAAGGATCTTCTGAAAAAAAGTGTCTGGGAGCATTCCAAACTACTGATGCAAAGTTGATCAATGCATATTCTGCACACCTGCCTACCAGCTGCTATGCAGGCACCATCTACTTAAAAACCATTCAGAAGAATCTCAAGGTGTTTTCAAGATAGTTTCTTGAAAGTAGTAGCTAATTAGAGTGACTATAGTTAGTAGACCAAAGGTTCATTGCTATGCAGGCGTGCAAGAAATAAATACTGTCTGTACTTCTCAAATGCTGATTGTGCTAATGTTGAATTGATTGTAAAGAGAAAAATAAATCTAGTCATTCTGAAGTTTTTCAAAGTGGTTCAACTTACACAGGGCGGGTAACAAAAACAAAGTGATTTGAAAGAATTATTTTCAGTTGAGAAAACAGCTCACTGAATTATAATGTTAAGTTATACTGATTCACAGCAGTGACAGCTCCATGTTTTGTAATATGTTTGTAATTATCCTATTTTCTTATTAAATTGGTAATTTATCTGTTAGTAGCACTTTACTGTAAATTACTGAAATTGAGCAACAAAAGTACTGAAAATTTGCTGCCTCTCTCCCGCTGATCACAAACGGCACTTTAGCAATCTCTGATGTTTCCAACTTAACATACAAAAATAAAAATAAATTTTCCTCCAAAGAACTCAGTTTACTTTCTTCAAACAAACAGTTAATCCTTCTTTTCTTTCCCTCTGGATTGCATTTCTGAATTTCCTTGCAATTGTTTTAAAAAAAAGTTTCAGATGAAAGCAACAGATTGAATGAACAGACCTGAGACAGGAAAGGTGTGGAAAGAGTTAAAAAGACAATAAAGACTGAACTATTGAACTCTCCTGAGAGATGCAATGTGGCTGTATGTGTGCAGCTGAGTGAATTTTTCAGTGAGACATTCAGTTATGTCCAATAGACCCTCTGTTAAATTGTTGACTTCGGAGAAATCCAAACAGATAAAAGGGTGACTTCCAGATAAAAATAGCAGTAAACATTCTCCATATTCTAAGCTAAGCCATAACTACATAGATACATGTTGAAAACTGATTTTCCTTGCAGAAGAATATAATGATGAATGAGTTCATTCACTCCAATGAGAAGCTGTTAAGGAGTAATCTTGGGAAAGATATTCACAAGGTAGATAGGGATTCATCCTTCCATGTGTGGTTGGATGGAATGAAAGACTTCAAGGTAATCAGGTCAAAATTTTACTACAGAGAATTTCATATTAGTAATGAGGATATGGAATTTATTGGTCTAAAGTTAATAGGTGCAAGAAAAGGAAGATGAGCTATATTTAAATAACACCTTTAATGATCTCAGGCAATTCCAATTAATTAACTAATTAAGTACTTCTGATATGTAACTTCTGCAAACAGTGACATAAATGATCAGATTTCCCTTTCATCTCTGTCACTACTTACAAGATACATGTTAGCCTTTGAAGTAATTAGGTTCTCTGACTATGGTGTGAGGGTTGAACAGACTCATTTAGGCAAATAAAGCTCCATCAAACCTGACTGTACATTACAATGGTTCTTCCATATTGACTCTGAAAGCTTCTGTAAGAATTGCAACCTGGAGAGCAGTCAACCACCTGATGCTGCATTTGAAGATCTAGCAGCCTTAGAGCTTCAATAACACTTTGCAAATATCACTCATTCTCTGTAAATAGGAAAGAAAATATATTTACATATATGCTTGTTTACGTTTTGGTGGCTGGAATCTGGAATATATAAACCTTGGAGTACAGTGGAAGCAAACTCTCTTGCAACATCTAAGCAGCAGCTGGATGGGCACTTGGCACTGGACCTGTTGCTGTTACATGGAATCAGTACACACAAGGCTTGATGGACTGTATGAGCTTGCCAAGCTGAACCAGAGCAGTACGACTCTGTGAGTCCATGACTTTTACAAATGTACAGCTTCAGCTGTAGCTCAGATCTTTTCGCTCTCTGGGACCTTTGCAGAGTTACCTGTGTCACTGATATTTCTCTGGTCTCCATTCCAAATAACAGCTGACCATCTAATTCAGGATTTGATATGAGTCTATGTTATTACTTCACCTACAGCTTTCTCATCTTCTGATGCGATATTGTATCTTAGGATTTTATGCATGCTATGAAAGGGAGAATACAACTGCGCCTGTGTGAATTCCTGCAGCATCAGGTGATCGCATGATCCCTGTCTCAGAGGCTGATGACAGAACAGCTTTTCGTGAGGGTGAACCCTTGCATGGCATCAGGCCCTGATGGTATGCCTGGTAAGAGCATTTAAAAACCTATACCAACCAACTAGCAGGAAGGACATCTTCAGCCTCTCAGAGCTGCAGGCGGAGGTCCCTACCTGCTTCAAAAGGGCAATAATCATACCAGTGCCCAAGAAGAGCATGGAGAGCTGCCTTAATGATTATCACCCAGTGGCACTCAGCCACTGTGATGAAGTGCTTTGAGAGGTTGGTTATGCCCAGAATCAACTTGTCAGGGCACTGGAGCAGGGATCCAATCACAGACCCAGTACTGTGCACACAGTGATATTAATTGAGTAACAAATCCCAACAAAGTCAGCGTCAAAGTTCAGGCAGACATCAAAGCATCCAGAGAAATCCAAAAACCAGAACTTTCGGGAGAATGAGGAGATTATAGATCATAGCTACAGGGAGGTAGTTACGCCAAAGGAGCAGAGGACAGGAAATTGGGTCACCGTCAGGCGAGGGAAGAGGAAAGGGCAGGCAGAGCAGGGTTCCCCTGTGGCCATTCCCTTCAACAACAAGTATACCGCATTGGATACTGTTGGGGGGGATGACTTACCTGGGACTAGCTGCAGTAGCCGGATCTCTGGCACTGAGTCTGGCTCTGCAGTGCAGAAGGGAGGGGGGAAAAGAGGAGAGCGGTAGTGATAGGGGACTCGATAGTTATAGGTGCAGATAGAAGGTTCTGTGGTCGTGACAGAGAATCCAGGATGGTTTGTTGCCTCCCAGGTGCCAGGGTCAAGGATGTCTCTGATCGATGCATGACATTCTGAAGTGGGAGGGTGACCAGCCAGATGTCACCAATGACATAGCAAGGAAGAGTGAAGAGGTCCTGGACAGTGAGTTTAGAGAGCTTGGTAGGAAGTTGAAAAGCAGGACCTCAAGGGTGGTAATCTCAGGATTGCTACCTGTGCTAGGTGCCAGTGAGGGTAGGAATAGGATGCTCTGGAGGAGGAACAAGTGGCTGAGGAACTGGTGTAGGGGGCAGGGTTTCAGATTTCAGGATCATTGGGACCTCTTCTGGGACAGGTGGGACCTGTACAAGAGAGACGGGTTACACTTGAACCACAGGGGGACCAATATCCTTTCAGGGAGGTTTGTTAGTGCTATTGGGGAGGCTTTAAACTAGATTTGCAGGGGGATGGGAACCAGAGTGCCAGAGCTGACAGTGTGGCTGGGGTGAAAATAAATGATATTGGAAGTTTAAGCAAATCCGCTGATAGAAAGGTTGTGAGTGGTGGTAAAAATCTTCTGAGGTGTATATATTTCAATGCTAGGAGTATTGCGGGGAAGGCGGATGAGTTGAGGGCGTGGATTGACACGTGGAACTATGATGTTGTAGCAATTAGTGAAACTTGGCTACAGGAGGGGCAGGACTGGCAGCTTAATATTCCAGGGTTCCGATGTTTCAGATATGATCGAGGCAGAGGAATGAAAGGTGGGGGAGTAGCATTGCTTGTTAGGGAAAATATTACAGCAGTGCTCAGGCAGGACAGATTAGAGGGCTTGTCTACTGAGTCCTTATGGGTGGAGCTGAGAAACAGGAAAGGTATGGCCACATTAGTGGGATTGTATTACAGACCACCCAATAGTCAACGAGACTTGGAAGAGCAAATCTGCAGAGAGATAGCAGGCAACTGCAGGAAACATAAAGTTGTGGTGGTAGGGGATTTTAATTTTCCATACATTGATTGGGACTCCCATACTGTTAAGGGTCTAGATGGTTTAGAGTTTGTAAAATGTGTTCAGGAAAGTTTTCTAAATCAGTATAAAGAGGGACCAACTAGAGGGGATGCAATATTGGATCTCCTGTTAGGAAACGAATGAGGGCAAGTGACAGAAGTCTGTGTAGGGGAGCACTTTGGTTCCAGTGATCATAACACCATTAGTTTCAATTTGATCATGGACAAGGATAGATCTGGTCCTAGGGTTGAGGTTCTGAACTGGAAGAAGGCCAAATTTGAAGAAATGAGAAAGGATCTAAAAAGCGTGGATTGGAACAGGTTGTTCTCTGGCACAGATGTGATTGGTAGGTGGGAAGCCTTCAAAGGGGAAATTTTGAGAGTGCAGAGTTTGTATGTTCCTGTCAGGATTAAAGGCAAATTGAATAGGAATAAGGAACCTTGGTTCTCAAGGGATATTGCAACTCTGATAAAGAAGAAGAGGGAGTTGTATGAAATGTATAGGAAACAGGGGGTAAATCAGGTGCTTGAGGAGTATAAGAAGTGCAAGAAAATACTCAAGAAAGAAATCAGGAGGCTAAAAGAAGGCATGAGGTTGCCTTGGCAGTCAAAGTGAAGGATAATCCAAAGAGCTTTTACAAGTATATTAAGAGCAAAAGGATTGTAAGGGATAAAATTGGCCCTCTTGAAGATCAGAGTGGTCGGCTTTGTGCGGAACCAAAGGAAATAGGGGAGATCTTAAATAGGTTTTTTGTGTCTGTATTTACTAAGGAAGCTGGCATGAAATCTATGGAATTGAGGGAATCAAGTAGTGAGACCATGGAAACTGTACAGATTGAAAAGGAGGAGGTGCTTGCTGTCTTGAGGAAAATTAAAGTGGATAAATCCCCGGGACCTGACAGAGTTTTCCCTCGGACCTTGAAGGAGACTAGTGCTGAAATTACGGGGGCTCTGGCAGAAATATTTAAAATGTCGCTGTCTACGGGTGAAGTACCGGAGGATTGGAGAGTGGCTCATGTTGTTCCGTTGTTTAAAAAAGGATCGAAAAGTAATCCGGGAAATTATAGGCCGGTGAGTTTAACGTCAGTAGTAGATAAGTTATTGGAGGGAGTACTAAGAGACAGAATCTACAAGCATTTGGATAGACAGGGGCTTATTAGGGAGAGTCAACATGGCTTTGTGCGTGGTAGGTCATGTTTGACCAATCTGTTGGAGTTTTTCGAGGAGGTTACCAGGAAAGTGGATGAAGGGAAGGCAGTGGATATTGTCTACATGGACTTCAGTAAGGCCTTTGACAAGGTCCCGCATGGAGGTTAGTTAGGAAAATTCAGTCGCTAGGTATACATGGAGAGGTGGTAAATTGGATTAGACATTGGCTCGATGGAAGAAGCCAGAGAGTGGTGGTAGAGAATTGCTTCTCTGAGTGGAGGCCTGTGACTAGTGGTGTGCCACAGGGATCAGTGCTGGGTCCATTGTTATTTGTCATCTATATCAATGATCTGGATGATAATGTGGTAAATTGGATCAGCAAGTTTGCTGATGATACAAAGATTGGAGGTGAAGTAGACAGTGAGGAAGCTTTTCAGAGCCTGCAGAGGGACTTGGACCAGCTGGAAAAATGGGCTGAAAAATGGCAGATGGAGTTTAATACTGACAAGTGTGAGGTATTGCACGTTGGAAGGACAAACCAACGTAGAACATACAGGGTTAATGGTAAGGCACTGAGCAGTGCAGTGGAACAGAGGGATCTTGGAATACAGATACAAAATTCCCTAAAAGTGGCGTCACAGGTAGATAGGGTCGTAAAGAGAGCTTTTGGTACATTGGCCTTTATTAATCGAAGTATTGAGTATAAGAGCTGAAATGTTATGATGAGGTTGTATAAGGCATTGGTGAGGCCGAATCTGGAGTATTGTGTTCTGTTTTGGTCACCAAATCACAGGAAGGATATAAATAAGATTGAAAGAGTGCAGAGAAGGTTTACAAGGATGTTGCCGGGACTCGAGAAACTCAGTTAAAGAGAAAGGTTGAATAGGTTAGGACTTTATTCCCTGGAGTGTAGAAGAATAAGGGGAGATTTGATAGAGGTATATAAAATTATGATGGGTATAGATAGAGTGAATGCAAGCAGGCTTTTTCCACTGAGGCAAGGGGAGAAAAAAACCAGAGGACATGAGTTAAGGGTGAGGGGGGAAAAGTTTAAAGGGAACATTAGGGGGGCTTCTTCACACAGAGAGTGGTGGGAGTATGGAATGAGCTGCCAGACGAGGTGGTAAATGCGGGTTCTTTTTTAACATTTAAGAATAAATTGGACAGATACATGGATGGGAGGTGTATGGAGGGATACGGTCTGTGTGCAGGTCACTGGGACTAGGCAGAAAATGGTTCAGCACAGCCAAGAAGTGCCAAAGGGTCTGTTTCTGTGCTGTAGTTTCTATGGTTCTATGGTTCTAACTGAGGATCAGGCGGGTAAAAATGCTAGAAAGGCTCAGGAAGATTCACTGGCACTGACACGGGACTGAAATACACTGAGCAATAAACAGAGAGGCAGATGATAGGTGGAGCACAATGTGACACAGGTGGAGGCAATACAGGTGATAATGAGAAACAGATGAGAGACAGAGTGCTCAGTAATACAGGGGCCGGAGCAGAGCAGGAATAGGGGAACAGGAGCACATGGCAATACGAAACCACAGACTGACAGCTGGGGGAAAACACACAAAAAGACAGAGTTCATCTGGAGGTACTGACACAACTCCTGCCTAAGGAAGGGCCTGGACTTGCTGCAATTTTCCTTTTGCTACAATAGGTCTACAGTGGATGCAATCTCACTGGCTCTCCACTTGGCCTGAGATCACCTAGACGTTAGCAATAACTACATCAGGCTGCAGTGTTATGATTACAGCTCAGCATTCAACATCGTCATACCCTCAGGCCCAACATATCGATGCAATTACAAAGAAGGCATGACGGTGGCTATACTTCATTAGGAGTTTGAGGAGATTTGGTATGTCACCAAAGACTACCATTGTATGGTACATACCTAACATTCCACATCTAGACCATATTTCGGGTAACCTGATCACGTGGTTTCCTCCTCCTACTTTCATACAGGCAGAGGTTAAAGAGCAAACTTCCAGAGATCAGGACAACAAGGAGGTGGTCACAGGAGGCAGAGGAGTGGCTATGGGATTACTTTTAGTTGGTGGACTGGGCCGTGTCCATGGACTCAGAGGATCTGAACCAATACACCACAGTTGTCATGGACTTCATAGAACTAGTCATAGACAAGTGTATCCCCACAAAATCATTCAGGGTCTTCTCCAACCAGAAACCCTGGATGAAATGGGAGATCTGCAATTTGCTGATGGCCAGACCAGTACATTCAGCTCTGGCAACAAAGTAATACACAGGAGTCCCAGTTATGGTCTCCAGGAAGCACCTCACATGCTAAGTGGCAATTCCAGGCCTCCTCTACTGTAAAGATGAAGCCACACTCAGGTTGGAGGAACAACACCTTATATTCCGTCTGGGTAGCCTCTAACCTGATGGCATGAACATTGTCTCCTCTAACTTCCGCTAATGCCCCACCTCCCCCTCGTACCCCATTTGTTATTTATTTATATACACAAATTCTTTCTCTCTCTCTCCTTTTTCTCCCTCTGTCCCTCTGACTATACCCCTTGCCCATCCTCTGGGTTTTTCCCCCCCTCCCCCTTTTCCTTCTCTCCGGGCCTCCTGTCCCATGATCCTCTTATATCCCTTTAGCCAATCACCTGTCCCCCTCCCCCTCCTGTCTTCTCCTATCATTTTGGATCTCCACCTCCCCCTCCCACTTTCAAATCTCTTACTAGCTCTTCCTTCAGTTAGTCCTGACGAAGGGTCTCGGCCCAAAACATCAACTGTACCTCTTCCTAGAGATGCTGCCTGGCCTGCTGCGTTCACCAGCAACTTTGATGTCTGTTGCCTGAATCACTGAAGGATGCTCATCAGCTGTGGAAGGGCTTGAATGCTATCACCTCCTACAAAGTGAAACCAAGTGACAGATGTGATAACAAGGCTTCACTCCCAGATGAGATCAATGCCTTTTATTCTCGCTTGGACCTTCAAAACCTGGAGGCGCCTTCATGAATTCCGACAGCCCCCTTGAAACTTCACCACTGACCCTTGTTTAAGAGATTTATCATACAACTTGAAATCAATTGTGGGTGTAATTATCCTTTTAGAAAAACAAATAAGTTGAATCTTTGCAACAGAAGATTTAAGCACCCAACAATATCTCTATCCCTTTACTTTATTAATAGCTGTCTGCATTTTCCTAATTATTAATTTATATTCCAGCCTCTTTTCCACATTGCACCATCATAAGTATATCACAATTTGGAAATGTCTGAGCCAACATCTAAGAAAACATCATTAATTATAATATCAAAGAGGAGTGGGCTGCATACACTCTGCTGTGGGGTCCCATTCTCTATCTTACACTCCTTACCCTGAGCGATCCCTACCTTAGCTGGTATCTTCCTGTCACATAAAAAATCTTGAATCCAATTGAACGTTCTGCCACCTATTCCCATCTTTTCCAGTTTGCCTGCTTTCGGTCTCCAATCCAGCAGGTTGTGGTTAAACGTTCCTTTGGCTGCTCACAGTTGGTCTGTTTTATGTAAATAAAGTTGAAGTCTTGAAGCTGCTCAGGCCACCTCACCACTGGGCCCTTCAGAACCAGAATCAGGTTTAACTTTGCAGCCGCAGTACAATGCAATACATGATAAATCTTGAAAAAGATTGAATTTCAGCAATTGTATATATGTATTTTAAATACTTTAGTTAAAATAAATAGTGCAAAAGTAGAAACTGAAAAAACAGCATTGAGGAAGTGTTCGTAGGTTCAATGTCCATTTAGAAATCAGATGGCAGAAAGGAAGAAACTGTTCCTGAATCGCTAAGTGTGTACCTTTAGGCTCCTGTACCTCCTTCCTGGTGGGGGTCTTTAATGTTGGACGCCCCCTTCCTGAGGCACTGCTCCTTGAAGATGTCTTAAATACGATGGAGGCAAGTACCCATGCTGGAGCTGACTAATTTTACAACTTACTGCACCTTACTTCAATCCTGTGCAGTAGTCCCCCCCATACCAGAATGTGATGCAACCAGTCAAATTGGTCTCCACGGTACATTTGTAGAAGTCTTTGAGTGTTTTAAGTGACAAGTCAAATCTCTCAACACCTAATGAAATATAGCTGCTATCTTGCCTTCTTTATAGCTGCATCAATACGTTATAATTAGATTAGCTCCTCAGAGATATTGATACCCGAGAACTTGAAATTGCTCCATGAGGATTGGTTTGTGTTCCCTCGTCTTACCTATTGTTAAGTCCACAATCAGATCTTAGGTCTTGCTAACGTTGTGTGCAAGGTTGTTGCTATGAGACCACTCAACTGGCTGGAATATCTCACTCCTGTACGCCCTCTTGTCACCATCTGAGATTCTGCCAACAATGGTTGTATGAGCAGCAAACTTATAGATGGCAATTGAGCTGTGTCTAGCCACACAGTCATGGGTGTAGAGAGAATAGAGCAGTGGGCTAAGCACACATCCCCACAGTGTGCCAGTCCTGATTGTCAGCGAGGTGGATATTATTTCCAATCTGTACAGACGGTGGTTTTCCAGTTAGGCACTTGCCTAAATGCCAGATTAGATTTGCTAAGTGCAGGAGACACCTTATAAGAAACACAAAAATACACCTTATATTGTTTGTATGAATCTAAATGGAAACAAAAGCAAAATAACTTCCATTATCAAAAATGAAGAAATTAGTGTTGTAAAAGAATTATGTTACTTCATGAACTTTCAGTTCATAGTTAGTATATAATGAGAAAATTGAACTTTCCAGGACTTAATGAATGTAATACGCTATAATTGCTTATTCACTCAGTGACCACCTTATTAGGTACACCTGTATACCTGTGCGTTAATGCAAGTATGTAATTAGCCAGTCCTGAGGGAGCAACTCAATACAAAGCAGCACGCAGACATGGTCAAGTGGTTCAGTGCTGTTCAGAATAAACATCAGAATGGGGGTGGAATTATCTGTTGTGGGCCCTGCATGTAAGTGTAATTAATTAGAAAGCACTGCAGTAGCTCTCTTCCTTGGGAGTTTGTGGAGATTTGGCATGATGCATAAAACTTTGACACACTTCTATAGATGTGTGATGGAGAGTATATTGACTGGCTGCATTACAGCGTGGTATGGAAACACCAATGCCCTTGAACGGAAAATCCTACAAAAGTATTGGATACGGCCCAGTCCATCACGGATAAAGTGCTCCCCACCATTGAGCACATCTACATGAAATGCTGTCATAGGAAAGCAGCATCCATCATCAGGGACCCCTACAACCCAGCACATGCTCACTTCTTACTGCCGCCATCAGGAAGAAGGTACAAGAGCCTCAGGACTCACACCACCAGATTCAGGAATAGTTACTATCCCTCAACCATCAGGCACGTGAACCAGAGGGGATAACTATACTAAACTTCCCTTGCCCCATCATTGAAGTGTTCCTGCATCTAATGGATTCACTTTCAAGGATTTTTCATCTCATGTTCTCGATATTTATTTCTTACTTATTCATGATTATTATTTCTTCTTTTTGTATTTGCAGTTGTCTTCTGCACTCTGGTTGAACACTTTAGTTGGATAGTCTTTCATTGATTCTGTTATGGTTATTATTCTATAGATTTATTGAGTATGCCCTCAAGAAAATTGAATCTCAGGGTTGTGCACGGTGACATATATGTCCTATGATAACATAACTTACTTTGAAACGTGATCTAAATGACTTTGACCATGAAATGATTGCTAGTGCCAGATGGGGGGGGGTGGTTTGAGTATCTCAGAAACTGCAGATGTCCTGGGATTTTCATGCACAACAGCCTCTGGAGTTTACAGAGGATTGTGCAAAAGTCAAAAAAAGCATCCAGTGAACGGTGGCTCTGTGGGCAAATGTGAGAGAGGTCAGAGGAGAATGTCCAGACTGGTTCAAGCAGACTGGAAAGCGACAGTAACTCAGAGAAACCATGCATTGCAATAGTGGTGTGCAGAAGGACATCCCTGAATGTACAACATGTTGAAGTTTGAAGTGGATGGACCACAGCAGCAGAAGACCACAAACATACACACAATGGCCATTTCATTAGGTGGCACCAGTATGTACGAGCAGGAGGTCATGGTGCTGGTTTATGAAGCATTGGTTCGGCCACCGCTGGTACACCGTGTACATTTCACACTATAGGAAGGATGTTATTGGAGAGTATGGAGTGGATACTTAGCAAGATATTGCTGGGGATGGGGTGTTTCAGTTATGGAAGGAGACTAGGTGGGTTGGTTTTGTATTTCTTGGAGCATGAAGAGGATGAGAAGGAACCCAAGAAAGGTACAGAAGGCATGGATAATGTGGGTGCCGGGAAGCTTTTCCCCCATAACTAAGGGCCTTAAAGCTAGAAGGCACAGGCTTAGGGTAATGGTGGCTGGCTCAGAGGAGATCTTAAGAGTTCTTTTTTTCAGATTTCTCAAGACTGTTTAATGTCATTTTCAGTACAGCAGTGTGAAGGTGAACAAAATGGTTGTTACTCTGGATCTCATACAGCACAAAAAGCACAATAAGGTAAGGAACACAATAATAATAAAAACAGTAAATATAAGTACAGAAGATAGCTTGTATACATAGATCGATTGTACGTCAGGCACAGAAGCGTCTGTACATAAGCTGACTGACAGAAACTGATAAAGTATTGGTAGTTGGGAGTGTGGAGGTGTGGGTTAGTGGCTGGAGTTGTTGATCAGCCTTACTGGGTGGGGAATGTAATTGTTTTTGAGTCTGATGGACCTGGTGTGGATGTTACATAGCCTCCTTCCTGATGGGAGTGGGACCAACTGTCCAAGAGCCAGGAAGGTGGGTTTCATTATGATGCCACAGGCCATTTCCAGCACCCTCCTCTATATATATGCTGGATAGGATGGTGCTGGTGATGCCCTGGGCAGCTTTGTAGAGCCTCCCTGTCTGCTGCAGTGCAGTTTCCGTACCACGCAGTGCTGCAGCTTGTTAGGATGTTCTCTACTACGCATCTACAAATGACTTAAATAAAGATGTACATTGCCTTGCTCTCTTCAACCTCCTCAGAAAGTAGAGGCATTGGTGTGTTTTCCTGATCCTGTATGGCGTGTGCTGGGATCATGAGAGGTTGAGCAAGATGTGCACACCCAGGAGTTTGAAAGTTTGAAACTGCTCGCAGTTTCCAATGCTGTGCTGGTGATGTAAAGAGGTGTGTGAGTGGTTCAAATTTTTCTGAAGTTGATAACCATCTCCTTTGTCCTGTTAACATTGAGGAAGAGGCTATTTACCTGGCAGAGGGCCTCGAGATCTTCCACTTCCTCTCTGTAGGCTGCTTCATCATTGTTAATGATGAGCCCCACCGCTGTCGTGTCATTGACAAACTTGACAATGTGATTACTGGTGCTTTTGGCCAAGCAGTCACATGTGAGCAGTGTACAGCAATGGGCTCAGCTCACGGCCTTGGTGGGCAGCTGTGTTGAGGATGATGGGAAGGGAGAAGCAGTTGTGCATCCTGACTCTGTGATGTCTCTTGGTTAAGAAGTCCGACACCCAGATGTACAGTGGTGGTACCTGGACCGAGGAGTAGGAGTTTGTTCACCAAAGTTTGTGGGACAATTGGGTTGAATACTGAACTGAAGTTTAGAACCAGCATTCTAACATAAGTGTCCTTGTTTTCTTGGTGAATCAAGGCCAGGTGCATGCCAGATGGCTATGGCATCTGTCTTAGAGCTGTTCTCTGTTCTTTCAGTAAGCATATTGATGAGAGTCCAATGTTACAGGAATGGAGTTTTTGATATGCACCATTACCAACTACTCAAAGCACTTCATGATGATTGGCACCAGTGCCACTGGGCAGTAGTTGTTTAGTTCTGAAGGTGTAGACTGTAGACTTCTTTGGCATAGAGATAACGATGGCTGATTCGAAGCATATATTGTCATCAGCCTGGATGACTGATTTGGAATCTAGAATGCACTGTCTGAAAAGCTGCTGCAAACAGTACATATCTGGACAAACAATTGAATTGTGAAGAGATAGCAGACTGTAGACTTTGTGCTGAAAATTGGGATTAGTATAGATGGTATTTGATAGTACTATTATACTATGTTAAACATTTTAAACATTTTTCTCTGAGTAAAGCAACGTTTAAGAAACCCTCCCACTTTCAAATCTCTTACTAGCTCTTCTTTCAGTTAGTCCTGACAAAGGGTCTCGGCCTGAAACGTCGACTGTACCTCTTCCTAGAGACACTGCATAATAGTCTGGACTCTTTTCCTTATTCTCGGAGTTATGTACTGCACAGCTGAAAGGGAAAGACGAGTCAGATCCAAACTCTAAAAGACATCTAGACAAAATAAGTCAACAGATATCAGAGACAAAAAAAAAAGATAATTGATGTATCTGCTCTCCTACTCAGTCCGTACTGATGCACTCATGCCAGTAGAGAAAAAGCAATTGCTGTCTGAGCCACAATGCTGTAACCGGACTCTATTTCTCCACCATCACTTGGCACAGGGGCAAAGCTGAGAATACAGCTGAGGCTCCTTGGGAAGATTGCACTTCTTTAAATGAAAGCAAGTTTGAAACTGGCCGTTAGTTAATCCTTTTCAAGTACATGGCATTCATTTTATATTGAACACAAGAGATGGAATCACAAGAATGTTCACAACATTAGCTTCATATAAACTATCATAATACTGTATTAAAAAAAGTAGATTGAAGTTATTTTTCAGAATAATTCCTCCCGAGGATCCAAACCAGAATTCTGAGTTTCTTTTCATTTTTATTATTCTTACCATTTCACTTTCTCAGATAAACACATCCAGGCACTTGCAAGTTTGTGTGAACATGCTTCAAACTGCACCAGCATATTTGTTCACTCAGTATCTATTTCACATGTGTTTATAATGTCTTCACTTCCTCCAGAGAGCCTGAGAGAGAAAGGGAAGGAGAGGCCCCTGCCTTCATTCTGGCAGCCATTTGCTGTGTTAAAGCTGGCTGTGCTCACAGTTTATCAATCAACTACATTCTCTCCAACCTTGTTAACAGAACTGCTTGAGCAATTTGATATCTTACTAACAAGGCAAAAGAAAGCAAGTTGTTGCTGCATCTTTTCAACTTTTCACATGGAAAGCCTTCTCTGAGACTAAGTTCAGCAATGTGGTTGAACCGCCTGAGAGGAGGCTATTTATTTGCTCTATCTGACTACATAAGTGGTGCATGCAATTGTTTCCGTGCAGACTGCCAGCAGGAGCCCTAGGGAATGCTCTGCTGGTTTCTACTTCATCAGAAGACTCTTGTACTTTCATCTTCTTTGACTGGTCAAGATTTTCAACCATAAAATAAACCCATTTCAGCATACTTCTCTTAGAAATTCTTTCAATCTAACTAAAAACTCAACTTAGCAAATAGAAATTCATTCATGGGAACATTATTTTATTGCTGAGTCAATAAGTATGTGGTTAGCAGAAAAATTATGACTGTAGCCAAAATAAGCAGAGGACCAACTTCAGTGACCTGAGACAGACTGAAGAATGTTTGATATTTTCTCCAACTTAAGAGGTTTCCTTACAGACACAGAAAAAAAGCTCTAAGTTTAAGAACTTGTAGCTTTGCACTACAGTTGTAATATTTTGTGCAGTTGAATTTGCTCAGAAACACTTACAGAATACTGGAGAAATAGCAGATCAGGCAGCATTTATGGAAATGAATAAACAGTCGACATTTCAGGCCGAGCCCCTTCTTCAGGACTGGAAAGGAAAGGAGAAGATGCCGGAATAAAAAAGGTGGGTGAAGGGAAGGAGGCTAAGTAGAAACTGAAGCCAGGTGGGTAGGAAAGGTAGAGGGCTACAGAAAAAGGAATCTGATAGGAGAGCAGAGTGGGCCATAGGAGAAAGGGAAGAAGGAGAAGACCCGGGGGAAAGTGACAGAAAGGTGAGAGAGAAAAGGCCAGAGTGGGGTATAGAAAAAGAGGGGAGGGGGAGGGAATTTTTTTTATAGCAGAAGGAAACATTTGCTCAGTGCTCTTTACAAGAAAGTTGTTCTTATTTCAGAATTCAAATTTCTTTATTTTACTGATTCCATTATCAGAAGTGTCATTTAACCTAAACTAATTAGTTTATTCTGTTTTTTTAGCTTTGCATGTTTGATGCTACTGTACAAAGAATCATATTTCCTCAAAAGTATTGTGACTATTTGTATTGTCCTCATATCTTCTCTGAATTTAATTTGAGGCATATATGAGAAATGAGGAAATCTGTGGTGGAAGCTGAACACCATTTATAAGTTGGAGAAGCAAGAGACTGCAGATGCTGGAAACTGGAGCGAAAAAAAAACAAATTGCCAGAGAAACCCAGTGGGTTGAGCAGCATCTGTATCAATAACAGTAACAAGAAGAATTTCATAGATCTGGTGGTTTTGTTACTCCAGCAATGAAACGAGTATAATGAAGAGTTAATGGAGAAAGGATGAGAATTACTTAGAAATCTGAGAGGCCTCAAAGAGATTGAATTTTCCAGACTGTAACTAGAAAAGAGATTTTCAGCTTAACAAGGATTAACAATTGAACATGAATCCAACTAAACTAATCCCTGCTGTCTATACGATATCCATATCCTTCTATTTCCTTCATATTCATGTGCCTATCTAAATGTCTCTTAAAAATCTCTAATGTATCTGCCTCTACCACCACCTCAGGAAGCACATTCCATGCACCCACCACTCTCTGTGTAAAAAAACCCTCGCATCTCCTTTGGACACCCTCTCACCTTAAATGTATGCTCTCTGGTATTAGATATTTCAGCCCTGTCTGTCTACTGTATCTATGTCTCTCATAATCTTATAAACCACTATCAGATCTCCCCTCCAGTCTCTGCTGCTCCAGAGAAAACAATCCAAGTTTGTCCAACCTCTCGCTATAGCCCATGCCCTCTAATCCAGGAAATACCTTGGTGAACCTTTCTGCACCCTCTCCAAAACCTCAACATCCTTCCTATAATGGGGTGACCAGAACTCTATGCAATAGTCCAGATAGGGCCTGGGGACTTATCCACCTTTAAGAGACCCAACACTACCTCCTTCTTTACCTCAAAATGCCCTAGCATATTAATACGCTAGGTAATGTTCTCAGTATCCTCCACATCATTCTCCTTGGTAAATAAAGATGTAAAATACTCATTTAGGACCTCACCCACATCCTCTGTATCAAAGGAAATGTCCACATCTGCTCTCACTCCATCCTCCCACCACCCCACTAGGAATAGGGTTCCCCTGGTCCTCACCTACCACCCCACCAGCCTCCGGGTCCAACATATTATTCTCCGTAACTTCCGCCACCTCCAACGGGATCCCACCACTAAGCACATCTTTCCCTCCCCCCCTCTCTCTGCATTCCGCAGGGATCGCTCCCTACACAACTCCCTTGTCCATTCGTCCCCCCCATCCCTCCCCACTGATCTCCCTCCTGGCACTTATCCGTGTAAGCGGAACAAGTGCTACACATGCCCTTACACTTCCTCCCTTACCACCATTCAGGGCCCCAAACAGTCCTTCCAGGTGAGGCATCACTTCACCTGTGAGTAGACTGGGGTGATATACTGCATCCGGTGCTCCCGATGTGGCCTTTTATATATTGGTGAGACCCGACGCAGACTGGGAGACCGCTTTGCTGAACATCTACGCTCTGTCCGCCAGAGAAAGCAGGATCTCCCAGTGGCCACACATTTTAATTCCACATCCCATTCCCATTCTGACATGTCTATCCACGGCCTCCTCAACTGTAAAGATGAAGCCACACTCAGGTTGGAGGAACAACACCTTATATTCCGTCTGGGTAGCCTCCAACCTGATGGCATGAACATTGACTTCTCTAACTTCCGCTAGGCCCCACCTCCCCCTCGTACCCCATCTGTTACTCATTTTTATGCACACATTCTTTCTCTCACTCTCCTTTTTCTCCCTCTGTCCCTCTGAATATACCTCTTGCCCATCCTCTGGGTCACCCCCCCCCGTCTTTCTTCCCGGACCTCCTGTCCCATGATCCTCTCGTATCCCCTTTTGCCTATCACCTGTCCAGCTCTCGGCTCTATCCCTCCCCCTCCTGTCTTCTCCTATCATTTTGCATCTCCCCCTCCCCCTCCAGCTTTCAAATCCCTTACTCACTCTTCCTTCAGTTAGTCCTGACGAAGGGTCTCGGCCTGAAACGTCGACTGCGCCTCTTCCTATAGATGCTGCTTGGCCTGCTGCATTCACCAGCAACTTTGATGTGTGTTGCTTGAATTTCCAGCATCTGCAGAATTCCTGTTGTCCTCCTTTTAACCTTGTGCTTAAGTTTCAATTTAACATGTTGAACCAACTTAAGATCTGCAAGCAGTTGGTCAAGACCATCTCTAAATGACATTTCATTAATCTTAAACCCAACTGGTGTTGAAGAAGACAAAAGAACACAGGTAATAGGAGCAGGAATAGGCTATCCTGCTCATTGAATCCACTCTGCCGTTCAACAACATCATGGTTGATCTGGCAATGGACTCAGTGTAAAAAATATTTTCTTCATATTCCCTTAAAATTTCTTTCATTTCAGTTTGAACCCATGTCCTTTTGATTTTAATAGCCTTACCAAGGTTAAAGACTTCTGACTATCTATGCCCCTCATATTATGTTATATTTGTGAGATCACTCCTTGGCCCCGTTGCTCCTGGGAAAACAAACTGAGCCTATCCAATCTCGCCTCATTGCGAAGTCCTCCAGTACAGGCAATAGCCTGGTGAATCTCCCCTGAATTCTCTCCTGCGCAACCATATCCTTCCTACTGTATGGTGACCAGAATTGTACACAATAGTGTAGCTGTCTTGAAAAGTTGCAATATAATCTCCCAACTTTTATGTTATATGCCCTGAACTATAAAGGTAAACATATCATAAGCCTTCTTCACCTCTCTATGTATCTATATGGTCATTTTCAGGAAACAAAGAACTTGAACTCCAAAATCCCTCTGTTCATCAACATTCCCTAGCACCTTACCATTTATTGTACATGCTCTACCCCTCTTTGATGTCAATTTTTCATCTATATTTTGCTGTAGCCTTAGATGAGCTTCTCCAATGTCCATAACACCACCAACTTACATTTCATTACAAGTTACTAATCACACGTCCTATATTCTATCCAAAGTCCTCTTAAACACTTCTATCATAGTTGCCTCACCTATCACCCCTGACATTGCATTCCAGGCACCACAACTCTTTCTATAATGAAAACTTTCCCAACACTTCTCCTTTGAACTTATACCCTTTCACCTTAAGTGAATGACCTCTGGTATTAGGTACTTTGACTCCTAGAAGAAGGTAGCAGCTGTCGACTCTGTCTGTACCACAGTATGAGTACAGTATAGAAGAGTATTAAACTATACAAAAAATAAACAAACTGCCTATGTTGGTTAGCATGGTTTCCCTCAAGGGTAATCTTGCCTGACAGATCTGTGGAATTCTTTGAGGAAGTAACAGGCAGGGTAGAGAAAGGAGAGTCAGTGGATGTTGTTTCGTTATATTTTCAGAAAACCGTTGACAAGTTTTTACACATGAGGCTGCTTAACAAGGTAAGACCCCAGGCAAGATATTAGCGTGGATCGAAGATTGGGTGATTAGGAGGAGACAAAGAATTGAAGCAGGCAAAGAGTGGGAATGAAAGAAGCCTATTCTGGTCGGCCGGTGGTGACATGATGTTCCGTAGGGGTCATCAGTGGGACCGCTTCTTTTCACTTTATATGTCAATGAGTTGAATGACAGAATTGTTGGCTTTGTAGCCAAGTTTGCAGATGGTAGAAAGATGGATGGAGGGCCAGGTTGTGTTGTGGAAGCAGGAAGTCTACAGAAAGACTTAGACAGATTGGGAGAATGGGCAAAGAAGTGGCAGATGGAATGCAGTGTTGGGAAATGTATGGTCATGCACTTTGATACAAGAATAAAGTAATAGACTTTTTTCTGAATGGGGAAAATATTTTAAAAAATCAGAAGTGCAAAGGGACTGGGAGTCTTAGTTCAGGATTCCCTAAAGGTTAACTTGAAGGTTGAGTCACTGGTAAGGAAGGTAAAAGTACTGTTAGCAATGTAAATGTAATGTTATGTGTTTCTGAGTAGATTGGAATATAAGAGCAAGGATGTGATGCTGAGGTTTCATAAGATATTGGTCAGACCATACTTGGTGTATTATGAGCAATTTTGGGCCCCTTATCTAAGAAAAAATGTGCTCTCATTAGAGAGATTCCAGAGGAGGTTCACAAGAATAATCTGGGAATGAAAGCATGAGGAGCGTTTGATGGCTCTGCGCCTGTACTTACTGGATTTTGGAAGAATGAAGGGGTGTTTCATTGAAGCCTATCGAATATTGAAAAGTCTGCAAAGTGTAGATGTGGAGAGGGTGTCTCCTACACGGAGAAGCCAAGGACCGGAGGACATCACCTTACAGTAGAGGGACGTCCATTTAGAACAGAGATGAGGAGGAATTTTTTTATCCAGAGGATGGTGAATCTGTGGAATTCATCACCATGGATGGCTGTGGAGGCCAAGTCATTGAGTATACTTAAAGCTGCGGTTGATCAGTTCTCGGTTAGCCAGAGTGTTAAAGGGTACAGGGAGAAGGCGGGAAAATGGAGTTGGGAGGGATAATAAATCAGTTATGATAGAATGTTGGAGCAGACTGAATGAGCTAAGTGGCCTAACTCTGCTTCTATGTCTTATGTTCAATCATTAGAGAACCTCAAGGCATTTTCTGAAAGCTTTGGATCCAGTTCTTTCTTGAGAAAGCACCCGTTTATCAGCTCACGAGCAACTGCTCTATAGGAATTACTCACTGCTTTTAAATAGCACTATTGAAGTTAAATTTTCACTTCTTGCATAAGCCTTTCTGTATCTTTCCAAACACTCACCCCCCTCTTCAATAGACTCTGAAAGGCTGAGGATTAAAGAATAGGTTATTGATGATTTTAAGTTATGAAGCCCTTTATGTTACCTCTTATACATCTGTTGGACGATGCTGAGGATGTTCTATGAGTCTGTGGTGGCCAGTGCGATCATGTTTGCTGTTGTGTGCTGGGGCAGCAGGCTGAGGGTAGCAGACACTAACAGAATCAACAAACTCATTCGTAAGGCCAGTGATGTTGTGGGGATGGAACTGGACTCTCTCACGGTGGTGTCTGAAAAGAGGATGCTGTCCAAGTTGCATGCCATCTTGGACAATGTCTCCCATCCACTACATAATGGATTGGTTGGGCACAGGAGTACATTCAGCCAGAGACTCATTCCACCGAGATGCAACACTGAGCGTCATAGGAAGTCATTCCTGCCTGTGGCCATCAAACTTTACAACTCCTCCCTTGGAGGGTCAGACACCCTGAGCCAATAGGCTGGTCCTGGACTTATTTCCTGGCATAATTTGCATATTACTATTTAATTATTTATGGTTTTATTACTATTTAAATTACTTATGGTGCAACTGTAACGAAAATCAATTTCCCCTGGGATCAATGAAGTATGACTATGACTATGACTATTATACAGTACCTCCAGTCCTCTCCCTGGCCACTTTACATTCATTTTCTTGTACCTTTAAATGCTTAACCCATGATGTTAAATATAAGACTCTGTAACAGATGTGCATTTGCCTTTAGGGAAACACGAGTTGCAGTCAAAGAATTCCCCTTGGTGAACTAGTTAAGACAATGCAACACACACAAAATGCTTGAACGACTCAGCAGGTCTCAGCATGAAATATCAATTGTTTATTCTTTTCCTTGGATGCTGCCTGATCTGCTGAGATCCTCCAGCATTTTGTATGTGCTGCTTTGGATTTTCAACATCTGCAGACTTCCTCGTGTTTGCCATCTTCCTACAGATCTCCCTGTCTCAGCTTCATTCGTTTTTCCATGCTAGTTCAATCTACACTCCAGTTTAACCTAAATAAACAAAAGGAACCACAGCGATTACACAGCCAGTTGCATACCACCCTAGTCTCTGTTTAGCTAGAGGAATCGAACTTGATGAGCTGCACATATACCCAGGTATTTAGGGTCAGAAGAAATTTCTCAATTAATTGCTTGTGGTTCTTTATAATTTTTCTTTCGTGTTGAATTCCTGCTGTAGAATTGTCTGTTTAAGACATGTTGTTTGCTGAAACGATCATAGCAACCTTTCTATAAAAAGTGCAGTACAGAATCAAAAATAAACTTAAGTCCTAAATTTTGTCTGTTGAAATTAATGAACCATGTTATGCACTTCGTTCTTTTGCTTGCAAGGCTCCAAGGCAAGGCCTCCAGGATCCTAGCTCAGAACCTTTGCAGACAGTTCTGATACAGTGTGGGGTGGTTCTCCTTCCTAACCTCACGTGGCATTCCTTGGTTTCCCGTGTGTCCTCATGTTTCCTGCCCTCCTGCTGTGGTTGGCATCTAGCTGCCTTGCCCTTTCTGTGGCAAATTAAGCTAATACGTGGTGTTCACAGGAGCATGTAGAGACAGTTGTTCCACCAACATTTCCTAATGCCTTTTATACATATTATCTGTTTTAAACTAATTTTAAAAATGCATTGAACAGAGAAACTACTTTAAGGTGCTTGTAATAAATGCATGCACAGATAGAAAGCTCACAACTCTACAGATGGCAGAGATAGATGTTAGTCCAATAAAAAAACGGTTATTGACTTCTGGGAGAGAGCAGTGTACATGCTCCTGTTCATATTGCTGGTGCTGAGGTCGAGAGAGCTAAAAGATCCAAGTTCCTAGGAGGGAAAATCACCAGTAGCATGTCCTAGTTGATGTAGTCCAAGAAAGCTGACCAGCACCTTTACTTCCTCCAGAGGTTAAAGGAAATTTTCCATGTGAGATAAATGAATACTTAGATATAGATATAGAACACGTAGAAACTTTTCTGAGGATTATCACCTTGTCGTGCTGGGGAGGACTGAGAATTCCTGAGATCCAGAGTGTGACACTGTGTAGAGCTTAGGGTCACCCATGGTGGTAAGGTCAAGGGAGAGTTTCCAGAGAAAGAGTGATCTAACCAAGACCTTAACAGTGGAGCTGGTGGAAGATGTTGACCCATCACAGTAGCAGTGAAGACAGAAGAAGGCTTTAGCAGTGACGAGTCCCCAACCATGCAAAGAAAAAGCATTTCAGGATGTATATTTTGTACATTTCCCTGACATTAAACTCGACCTTTGAACCTTTGAACCATTTTGCATTCCATGCCACTGGATTTGACCCTGTTCTGTCAAGGACAGAGTGGTGGCTGCCCACACATTAATCTCTCCACATTAAACAAAGTCAGGTATTAACATCTTTGGAGAGCATTGTACTGGATTCACACTATACATAGAGCGGTACAGTACAGGAACAGGCCATACTGATCTTGATTCCAATGAAACCAGCCTCATCTACCTGTACAAACATGAGAAAATCTGTAGATGCTGGAAATTCAAGCGACATACACAAAATGCTGCAGGAACTAAGGAGGCCAGGCAGCAACTATGGAAAAGAGTAAACAGTCAACGATTCGGGCCAAGACCCTTCATCAGGACTGCCCATCACCTCCCTCTACCTGCACATGGTCTACATCCCTCAATGCCCCTGTGCCTGTCCTTAAATGCTTCAAATGTTGTTATTGTATCTGCTTCCAGCACCTTCCTGGCACTGTGTAAAAAAAATGCCTTGCACATCTCGTTCCACCTCTCAACTTAAAGGTATGCCATCTCGTATTTGACATTTCAATTCTGAGCTAAAGACTTTGACTCGCTGCCCCGCCTATGCCTTTCATAATATTATATAGGTTGCCCCTCAGCCTCCGAATCTCCAGTGAATACAATCCAAGTTTGTTCACCTCTTAAAGCTAATGCTTTCTAATCCAATTAATACCCTGGTCATCCTCTCCAAAGCCTCCAGATCTTTCCAATGATGTGTCAATCAGGGCTGCACACAATACTCCTAACCAAAGTTTTATATAGCTTCGACATGTTTTCCCTACTTTAATGCTCAATGCCCTGCCTGCTGAATGCAAGCATACTGTATGCCATCTTTACCACCCTCTTCACTCTCGTTGCTACTTTCAGAAAGCTATGACCTTGCACACAATCTGTACATCAGTGCCTTTCACTGTGTAATGTTTAATTATCTCCTGCCTCACATTACTGTAGAACCTTCACACCATGGTCAACAGCACAGAAGCTTCATTCTGGATGTGAGATACATAGCCAAGAAGAACTTCTTCTGGAGCTTTGGAAATAACCAAACTGCATCCTAGCAGGAACCAAACCGATCCTCTCAGACAACATCAGAGTTGCAGGACACATTCCTCTGGAAAAAATGTGATTAACAAGGAGGGGGTTGGGAAAGCTAACTCTAGAAGAGTCCCTATTATTACTTCCTGTTCACAATGTCTCTTTAAAAAATTGGAATTTTTTATTAACTTGTGGAAACCCATTGTCTTAAAGTGGAGAGAGAGCAATAAGGATGGAATCAGGAGCCTTCAAGTTTATGTGCCAGGAGTGGACCAGAGACCTGAGTAAATTGTGGAAGATTACTCTACTTCACAGACTGCTCATCCACCTGCTTCACTGGGTGCTCCTTCTGACAGAATCTATCGGAACCACATTGGTCTCCTCAGCCACCTCAGTCTCTACCGAACTGGAGTGGACACTTTTCAATTCTAAAGAACAGCCTAAGAAGAAAGAAGACCTTTGCCATATTTTCTGTATTAAATTTTCCATGCTTTCATTGAGTTAATCACATTTGTTCCAGCTCTCAGATCAAACCTATCAACTGCATTTTTCCACATTTCCCTCTAACCCAGCTTTCCCTTCCCCAACAATTCTTCTGCTAGCCACTCAGAAAAGGGGCAATTCTCTGTAGCCGATTAAACTACGAGCACATCTTTGGGATGAAAAACCAATGTTCAGTTGCAAAAACATGTAATCTCTGTACAGATGGCACCCTGGGTTTTTGGAGCTGTGTGACAGCAGCACTAACTGGGGATGTGCTGAACTTTAGTTTATCCTTACAGCAGGGTTCTCAGGTGAATGTCGGGGAAAGTGAATCAAATATTGTGTTTCCTGCAGTAATTTGCCATTCTCAGTAACTTTCTTTTCAACCTTTGCTGAACTTTTAAAATGTCTGTACAGGCCATCCCTGGGTAATGAATGAATATCCATAAGTCAATTTTGTCTATAAGCTGGAAAATACGCAAGAAATCACTTGATATGGTATCTATACCTCCATAGAATTTTAATGAATTGTGTAAATATTACATAAAACTGATAAGAAAGAACAATTGCTAAAGGAGATGAGAGAGAGTAAAGTAGTTATCCTAGACTTTTGAAATTAGTAATACTGTTAGAACTTGTTATGTAAGTGGTGTCCGGTAGTTAGACATTTTTAACCTTGGGACAGCTTGTATTCACAATTCAACTCATTTCTGACATATTATTTACATAATTTTTTAAAAACTCTGAGATAGGGCAATATGGGAAGACAGAGCAATAATTACCTCTGAGACCTTTGGTACAAATGTGAATTGGACTTGTTGCCAGCCAAGTCAACTTCACGATCGGAGATGGGTTATCCAGCCCTAATAATGAAATCAAAATTCCATTTCTTTCAAACATGGTTCAACTCTTTTCACAGGGAACTTAGATAGACTGATCATGTGATTTTTTTTTTGTCTGGATTCATGACAGGATCTACAAGTAGATCTGGTGACTGATAGTTAGGCAAAATTGAACACGTGAAATATAATCAGGAATATGCCATTTATCCCTCAAGCCTGCTTTGACATTCGATGAGGTGCATCCATCACCCTTTAAGAAATAATTCTATTGATGCACAAGCCTCTGAAGGAAAAGGAATATTATGGGCTAAGAAATACGTTAAAATATGCTCCCTTAAGACAGATATGAATGAACATATTTTTTAAAATAGTCGTTAGTACTAGACTCCCTTGAAGGAGCAACATCCTCTCCACATTCTTTCTGTTAAGATCTCCTACACTTACATGCTTCAGTCAAGTTGGTTTTCACTCTTCAGATTATTCCTTTACAGTAATGATTTATAGGATGTAATGATGTTTGAAAACAGAATTTTCATCAAACATCATTAGATCCTCAATTCCATTTAAAGGAAAGTGAAACTATATTTGCATGTAACACCATGCAGTCAATATCTTGAAGCAATGGGCCATCAAGGATTATGATGAAATTATAAAATAAAAACAGAAAATGCAGCAAGTCAAGCAGCCCTCTAGAGTCTGGTGAGACCAAATAGAAATTGGGTGACTGTTTTGGCTCCATTTGCTGCAGCTGTCTGGATCTTCTGGTTGCTAAGTAATTGTAATTCTCCTTCCCGTTACCACACCAACATGTCTGTCCTCAGCTCCTTCCACAGCCAGACTGAGGTTCAACGCCAAAGAAAGGAATTGCATCTCTTATTCTGCCTGGGCAACATTGAAGTGGAATTTTCTGGTTTCTAGTAACTGCTTCTCCTGTCCTTTTTCTCTTTCTTTCTCTCCTCCTGATTCACCTAGTCCCTATCATCATTTCTCTATTTCTTCCACCACTCTCTTCATCTGTCCACAACCTACACAATCTTTCCCCTACTCAATCCTTGCCCTCTCTACCCCCCCATTTATTCCATGCTCTATCTTCCTCTCTATTATCTTCTGTCCTTTGTCATTCACCAATCACCACCCAGCTTCAGACATCATTCCCACTCTCCCCTTTGACCCATCTGACTATCAGCTCTACTCCCCATCACCTGAATGCACCCATCACCCGTTAGCTCTTTCTGCACCACATCCCTCTACCTTTTTATACTGGCTACCTCCCCTCTATCTTTCAGAAATAGGGCCTCAACCCAAAATGTTGACTTGCCCATTTCCCTCCATAGATGTTGCTTGACCTGCTGAATTCCACCAGGGTTTTTTATGTCACATCTATAGAGCCTCCATAGATACTGCCTTTACTGCTAAGTATTTTCTATTTCTATTTCCAGCATCTGAAGTTTTCACTCCCTATGGGTTAGTTAGACGGAGACGTAACATAAAGATTTTCGCTCCTCATGTATATGAAGGATGTAATGAAGTCAATTCAATTCAATTCAATTATGAATTCCATATGCTTGACTGGTAAAGTTTAGATTGCCAAAACGATGATGGATGCCATTGTACTCCAGGAGCATGTCTGCAAGTACGCACACAATTTAACAGAGAAAGTAAAGGAAAAGCCAAGAGTGAAAATAGGCTGATCAGACACTTTTGCAAACAGACCTACATTCTGAGTGTGTTGATCGCTCTGCTCAAGCATTCACTTTTTATTGGGTGGGATGAAAGGGATGTGTCTGGGACTGGGAGAATATCTGATACTGCCTAAAGGACAGAAGACATCACAGGTATTCCACTTGATAAGCAAATTTTTGCGAATGTGTGAGGTAAAACAATACTTCCTCCTTGAACTTTAGTTAGACTTTTTGTTCAGAGATGAACAACCCTAGCAGTGGGGCATTCTGTCAGAACTGGACCACCAGTCTGGATTATTAGATGATAATATAGAGCTTGTATTTGAAACCTTCAGTTTCACTGCTAATGCTGAACTGGGCTAAGCTGAAACTGCAGATAAGGTGAAAGTATAAATGAGCAAAGAAACTTAAATTATACTTCTATGTCTATAGATGAGTACTTCTCAAAATTCCAGCAGCCTTAAATGCTAAACCAGAATACAATTTACCACACGTACAGTGGTATGCAAAAGTTTGACCCCTGTTCAAAATTTCTGTTATTGTGAATAGTTAAGTGAGTAGAAGATGAACTGATCTCCAAAAGTCATAAAGTTAAAGATGAAACATTTTTTTCCAACATTTTAAGCAAGATTAGTGTATTATTTTTGTTTTGTGCAATTTTAGAGTGAAAAAAAGGAAAGGAGCACCATGCAAAAGTTTGGGCACCCCAAGAGATTTGAGCTCTCAGATAGTTTTTACCAAGGTCTCAGACCTTAATTAGCTTGTTAGGGCTATGGCTTGTTCACGGTCATCATTAGGAAAGGCCAGGTGATGCAAATTTCAAAGCTTTATAAATACCCTGACTCCTCAAACCTTGTCCCAACAATCAGCAGCCATGGGCTCCTCTAAGCAGCTGCCTAGCACTCTGAAAATTAAAATAAATGATGCCCACAAAGCAGGAGAAGGCTATAAGAAGATAGCAAAGCATTTTCAGGTAGCCATTTCCTGAGTTAGTAATGTAATTAAAAATGGCAGTTAACAGGAACGGTGGAGGTCAAGTTGAGGTCTGGAAGACCAAAAAAACTTTCCACGAGAACTGCTCGTAGGACTGCTAGAAAGGCAAATCAAAACCCCTGTTTAACTGCAAAAGACCTTCAGGAAGATTTAGCAGACTCTGGAGTGGCGGTGCACTGTTCTACTATGCAGCAACACCTGCACAAATATGACCTTCATGGAAGAGTCATCAGAAGAAAACTTTTCCTGTGTCCTCACCACAAAATTCAGCGTCAGAACATCTAAACAAGCCTGATGCATTTTGGAAACAAGTCCTGTGGACTGATGAAGTTAAAATAGAACTTTTTGGACGCAATGAGCAAAGGTATGTTTGGAGAAAAAAGGGTGCAGAATTTCACGAAAAGAACACCTCTCCAACTGGTAAGCACGGGGGTGGATCGATCAGGCTTTGGTCTTATTTTGCAGCCTGTGGCACAGGGAACATTTCACTGGTAGGAAGAAGAAAAAATTCAATTAAATACCAGCAAATTCTGGAAGCAAACATCACACTGTCTGTAAAAAAAGCTGAAGATGAAAAGAGGATGGCTTCTACAACAGGATAATGATCCTAAACACACCTCAAAATCCACAATGGACTACCTCAAGAGGTGCAAGCTGAAGGTTTTGCCATGGCCTTCACATCATTGACCTAAGCATCATCGAAAATCTGTGGACAGACCTCAAAAGAGCAGAGCATGCAAGATGGCCCAAGAATCTCACAGAACTAGAAGCCTTTTGCAAAGGAAGGATAGATGAAAATCCCCCAAACAAGAATTGAAAAACTCTTAGCTGGCTACAGAAAGCGTTTACAAGCTGTGATACTTGTCAAAGGGGGTGTTACTAAGTACTGACCATGCAGGGTAACCAAACTTTTGCTTCGGGCCCTTTTCCTTTTTTGTTATTTTGAAACTGTAGAATATGGAAATTAAAAGTAATCTTGCTTAAAATATTAAAGAAATGTGTCATCTTTAACTTTATGCCTTTTGGAAATCAGATCATCTTTTACTCGCTTAGCTATTTCCAGTAACAGAAGTTTTGACCAGGGGTGCTCAAATGTTTGCATGCCACTGTACAGCTTTTTCACTTCTCCTCCAGACAGAATGTCTGCAATGAACAAGATTTCACCCATTTCGCTCCGCCTTCGCTCAATTATAGGAATTCCCAAACTATCCCCTTCACCACAGTTTAAAGGCTGTCAGTTTTCTGACTTTGTCTTGTTCTCAAGAAAGGTCATTGACCTGAAACATTATCTTTTGTTTCTCCCTCCACAAACGCTACCTGATCTATTTGTTATTTCCAGAATTCATTTTTAAATTTTTACCTATATTTCCTTATGTGAAAAAACGTTTCTGACCTAGGAAAAAATTATTTGCTGCTGACATGAGTATCCTTTGGCACATTTGATGACTTTTGGCAACAGTGTTATAGCTAAGCAGAATGAATGTCAACCACAACTAGAAGAAAAATTCCACGATTAAGTTAAATTAAAATGTGGTAGTATTATGAAAATACATATTTGTTTATTCTCTGTTTCACATTTTATCTCAGATTATTCTTTCCTGCTCACTTTTATGCCAAGATGAAAAATACACATCAAACAGAACTGATTCTTATAGAGTGACAACACTTTCTCCCAAAGAAAACTCTAAAATATATCAAATACACATTTGTGCGGATACTGACAAACCAAATGATTCAGTGCATATTAAAAAGAACATTTTAAAAAGGAATTAAATTCAAATGGTTGAACGAAACATCTCAATTTTTACAAAGATTTTATTGAGAGCAATGTTAATTTTCTTAAAACTGCATTTAAGCTCTTTGCTGCACATAGTAAACTGAACTGAAGTTTAATAAATTATAGTGTTGAGCTTGTCTGAGAACAGATGGTTTTCATCTGCACAGCAGATGTAGATTAGTTGCACATAGAGTGCAAGAACGAAATCTTTTAAAACTTCTAGGGTGTGTTTGCATGCCTGTGAAGGTATGTGGAAGAGATTGTGAAAGGGTATATGCGTGCACTTTGTGTGTGTGTGTGTGTGTGTGTGTGTGTGTGTGTACGCATCTGTCTGTTTGGATCTGCATGTGTTTAGGTGTTTGATGTGTATGTCTGTGTATGGTGGAAAAGATTAATTCAATAGCAGGAGCAACAAGCTTTTGAAGCACATTAGATTTCATTCATACAGACAAGCAACTTGCTCCTTAAGTATTTTCTCAAATCAAAGTTTATATTAAGTATATTACTAATTATGAGATATCTTTCATGTGGATTTTATTCTGCTAAAATGTGTAAAAACTGAATCCAAAATCTGACTCCAAGGGGAGAATCAAATTTTACAAAATGCTTTATGATTATTCAGCAAATCATAGTTCATTCCTGGATCCTGCAATTGTAATTTACTTTGTGGCTGGAGATACAGACAGGCATGACTAACTCACAGGAGGAAACAGACTGCAGATATGTTAGTGTGACTACTAAAGTCAAACTTACTGCATTCCTAACTTAGCTTCTCAACCTTTCCTAAATGTTGGGCAGTAGCTGATGCAACTTCCGTCTCTACTGCACTTTCCTCAAAAAAATGGCTAAATACTTCCAAAGTTACATTTGATATTAATGAAAACATAAATAAAACTTGTTCACAATTCAGGAAAGTTCAGACCACACAAATAATAGGAGCAGCCAGAAAGAACTCACAGATCTGATACTGTCTCTGAGTAAATACTTAAGCTGTCTTATCATCAAGTAACTAATTTTTTCCCAAAAAGAAATTCCCCACTTTCTTAAAAGTTGCTGGTGAACGTAGCAGGCCAGGCAGCATCTCTAGGAAGAGGTACAGTTGACATTTCAGGCCGAGACCCTTCATCAGGATGATGAAACGTCGACTGTACCTCTTCCCAGAGATGTTGCCTGGCCTGCTGCGTTCACCAGCAACTTTTATGTGCATTGCTTGAAACTTCAGCGTCTGCAGATTTCCTCGTGTTTTCTCACTTCCTTGATATTTAAAATTTGACATTAAAAAAATCTCACTGAAAACAATTTGATAGACATAATTTCCTTTCTTTCAATCTCATTGGCTGAAGTAAATGTTATTAACTCACTATATTGATTATCTTCTTAGCAGAGAGCATCTTAAACAATAGGCTCTGCCCAGAACTAGATGGCTCTCGAATTAGATTGAAATAGGCCATTTCACTTTGCTGTCTATATACACAGTGTGACAGTGCATATACTGCATCCAAGTAACCAGATTGCCTCTGACATTGGATAGACTTAACCTGGTTACAGTGTTGGAAGCTACTGACGTTCCCTCTTTAGGTGTGGGCAGGTTTATAATTGTGTGGTTAACCATGATGGAGCATGCAGGGCTGATGCTTCACACCTCAAGGGACCTCAGTTCAATCCTGATCATGGGTTCAAAGTTTAAAGTTCAAAGTAAATTTATCATCAAAGAACATATATGTTGCCAGAGACAATCCAGAGATTCACTTCCCTGTGGGCATACTCAGTAAATCTAAGAACCATAATAGTATTACTGAAAGACTGCACCCAACAGGGTAGACAAACTACTGATGAGCAAAAGACAGTAAAATGTGCGAAAATAAAGGGAAAAATAAGCAATAAATATCGAGAATGAGATGAAGAGTCCTTGAAAGTGAGTCCATGGATTGTGTGAATTTTTCAGTGATGCGGCAAGTGAAGCTGAACGAACTTATCCCAAATGGTCGGTGTGGTCAAGCTGGTGCAGTCTTTCGTTGATTCTATCATGATTATTATTCTATTATGAACTTATTGAGTATGCCCGCAAGAAAATGAATCTCAGGGTTGTATATGGTGACACATGTGTACTGTGATAACAAAATTACTTTGGACTTTAGTTCAATGGCCTTATAGCTGAGGGGTAACAGCTGTTCCCGAACCTGGTGGTGTGAGTCCTGATGGCAGCAGCGAAAAGAGAGCAAGACCTGTGAGGTGGGGGCTCCAGATGATGGGTGCTGCTTTCCTGTGACAGTGTTCCATGTAGATGTGCTCAATGGTGGGGAGGGCTTTACCCACGAAGGATTGTTCTGCATCCCCACTATTTTTTGTAGGACTTTTCGTTCAAGGGCATTGGTATTTCCATACCAGGCTATGTTGCAACCAATAAATATACTCTTCACCACACTTCCATAAAAGTTTGTCAGAGTTTTAGATGTCATGACAAATCTTCACAAACTCCAAAGGAATTAGAGATGCTGCCATGCTTTCATCGTAATTGCACTTATGAGCTGGGCCCAGCACAGATCCTCTGAAGTGATAGCAACAAGGAATTTAAAGTTGCTGACCCTCTCCACCTTTGAT
Organism: Mobula hypostoma; assembly: GCF_963921235.1. Classification (NCBI taxonomy): domain Eukaryota; kingdom Metazoa; phylum Chordata; class Chondrichthyes; order Myliobatiformes; family Myliobatidae; genus Mobula; species Mobula hypostoma. The sequence continues at coordinate 146,662,708 of NC_086099.1, forward strand.
CCCCTGATGAGGACTGGCTCATGGACCTCCAGTTTCCTCTTCCTGAAGTCAGTAATCAGCTCCTTGGTATTGCTGACATTGAATGAAAGGTGGTTGTTGTGGCACCACTCAGCATTCAGCCAATGATGAAGGTATTGTTAGAAAATTCAATATGGTATTAAAGTGTAGGTTTTCATAAATAAAATGGCAGAGGTGGTTTACGTTTAAGGGAAACATAACAACTCCTTTATTGTCAATAACACATGGAATATAAAACGTAGTAAAGAAATTTCACATTGTAACATCAGCACGTCAGACCAGCTCTTAAAGTGAACCCCAACTCAATCCTGGTGATTGTGAATTATGCATACAGTGCCTAAAAGTATTCCCCCCGCCGACCTTGGAAGTTTTCATGTTTTATTGTTTTACAAAATGGAATCATAGTGGAATTAATTTGGCATTTTTTGACACTGATCAACAGAACAAGGCACTTTTGTGTAAAAGTGAAAACAAATCTCTACAAAGTGATCTAATTTAATTAGAAATATAAAACAAAAAATAATTGATTGCATAAGTATTCACCCCTTTCAAGTCAGTATTCAGTAGCTGCACCTTTGGCAGCAATTACAACCTTGAGGCTGTGTGGATAGGTCTCTATTAGCTTTTCACATCCGTACACTGCAATTTTTCACCATTCTTCTTTACAAAGCTGCTCAAGTTGTGTCAGATTGCATGGGGATCATGAGTGAACAGCCATTTTAAAGTCCAGCCACAAATTTTCAATTGGATTGCGGTCTAGACTCTGACTTGGCCACTCCAGGACATTCACTTTGTTGTTTTCAAGCCATTCCTGTGTGGCTTTGGCTTTGTGCTTGGGGTCATTGTCTTGCTGGAAAACAAATCTTTTCCCAAGTCGCAGTTCTCTTGCAGACTGCATTAGGTTTTCCTCCAGGATTTTTCTGTACTTTGCTGCATTCCTTTTACCCTCTATCTTCACAAGCCTACCAGGGCCTGCTACAGTGAAGTATTGCCACAACATCATGCAACCAGCACCATGCTTCACGGTAGAGATAGTGTGATATTGATGATGTACAGTGTTCGGCTTTTGCCAAACATAATGTTTAGTCGATGGCTAAAAAGCTCTATTTTGGTTGCATCAGACCAGAGAACCTTCTTTCAGCCGACTTCAGAGTCTCCCACATGCCTTCTGGCAAACTCTACCCAAGATTTCATGTGACGTTTTTTCAACAGTGTCTTTCTCTTTGCCACTCTCCCATAAAGCTGTGACTGGGGAGGCATCTGGGTGTCATGGTCCGGTCCATGAAGTCCGCATTCTGATTCATGGTCCGGTCCGTGGACTCAGGACTCTGGGTCTTCCAGCTGTCCCTCGTTTGGTTGAGTTAACCATAGGCACCTGATTCCCATCTTGGGGCTTGGAATATAAGTAGCCTTGGGGTTGAGTGTAGGCTGCTGGTTTGTTTTGTCAAGATCCCCTGGGAGCAACCTGCTGGTGGAAGGCTAGAGCTGCCACTTGCCATCTTTAGGCCGTGTTGGGGAATCATCCCATCATGGAGCCTTGTTGTCAGTAGTCGGAGCTGTCTTTGTGGTATGGATTCTGCTGTTTCCCGGGCCAGCTGTGTGGCTGCCAGCCACCCTGAGCTAGGTAGGGATCTGGCTGTTTCCATAGCCAGCTGAGGTTGCAGGCTGAACTGAGACTCGGAGCTACCCTGAAGCAGAGATGGAACTGTCTGTTGTTCTTTGGTGTTTGTCTCTTCTTGTCCTTGCCTCTGTGGGGTAAGTCAGGCTGTTTTGCCATTGCCCTGCATGGGGGGGTCCTGTCTTGTCTTGTCTTGTCCTCGCCTCCATGGGGTAAGTCAGGCCATTTTGCTGTTGCCCCTGCGGAGGGGATCTGTCTTGTCTTGTCCTCACCTCTGTAGGGGTAAGTCAGGCCGTTTTGCTGTTGCTCTGCGGGGGGACATATCTTGTCTTTGCCTCTGTTGGGTAAGTCTGGCTGTTCTGCCATTATCCAACAAGTGGACCTGTCCCACCTTGGTGTGGAGAGGTTGAGTCCCAGCTTGTCTAAGTATTAGTCCTGGCTCTATGTATTTGTACTGTCCTGTCTCATGTTGGTGTTGTATTAACGATGAGTTCCGGCTTTTCGAAGGACAAGTCCCGGCTCTATGTTGATGTTCAGTTCCCAGTTGGTCTCTCAGTTCCAGCCTCCGCATTTCAAGTTGAAGATCCCGCAGCCAAGCTCCAAGAACCCAAGCCTCGACGATCCTGCAGCCAAGCTCCAAGAACCCAAGCCTTGAGGATCCCGCAGCCAAGCTCCAAGAACCCAAGGCCCCAACCTCAAGCCTCAAGAGCAAAGACCCCAGCCTGTCTTCAAGCTCAGGCCTCTAGATCCCAGCCATGTCCTGTCCTGAAGCCATGTCATGTCCTTGCCTGGTTCTGGGGTCCGAGCCTGAGGCAAGACCCAGTTTCTGGGTTCTTGTCCAGTCTCGGGCTCGGAGTCGAAGCTTTGTCTCCTAGTCCATGGTTTCTAGTCCTGGTCCGGCTTTCCCTAGCCCAAGTCTGCACTCTTGTCCCTGCTCCTTGCCTGTATCCTGTCACATCCCTACTCTAGTCAAGTCCTGTTCCTGGTACTTCAGTGTCTGTGTCTCGCATTTGGGTCTGTTCCCAGCACCCTGTTGTGACACTGGGCAACAGCTGTTGTATGTGCAGTTGCTCCCATCTCAGCCACTGAAGCTTATAACTTCTCCTGAGTTGTCATAAATCTCTTGGTGGCCTCCTTCATTAGTCTCTGTTGTGTATTTGGCCGGGTTACACTACAAGGCTATAAGTAAAAACGCTGGAGACTGGAGTTACGTTAACAGGGTTCTTTACTGACTGAAACCGAACTGAACACACACGTACAGATCAATAAGCGCCTAATAGCTCATGCTTAATACGATGTATTACTACAACATAAAGTAGTCCTATATTATACAGTAGGGTATATGGTACACTCCTCCCCTTTTATTCTAATCGTGTATCAACTGTTTTTTTTTAATTGGGGGCACTACGCTAAACAAATATGTGTACCCTTAACATACAATGCTTACTGTGTGTTTACTTAGTAACTTAATAATATCAAATTATAATAAAGTAATGTCATAATAATATTTATAATAATTATAACAAGTCTCGGGGGGGGGTCTTCTCTGTCTCTCTGGTAACGTCTGCCCTGAAACGTTTGCTTTGGGGTAATAGTCTCCACAGGTACATCAGATGGGTCCTCCGCATTGTTGACAGGCTTATCTGTGGATGAGGGTGATGTGGTCACATCAGGAGTGTTTGTTTCTATGTCCGGGGAGTCAGGGTAAGGTGTTGTTGTGTTTTTCACCTGAGCATTCAGGATTTGATCCACATGACGTGTTTCTATGTCATGGGAGTCCGGGCAAGGTGTTGTTGAGTTTTTCACCTGAGCATCCAGGATTTGGTCCGCATGACATCTCCACACGTTCTCTCCCACCTGTACTCTATACATCAGTGGTCTGTCTATGGTGGAAGTTGTACCTGGCTGCTACTTTTCAGTCCGGCAATCACCTGCAAGAACTGACTGTCCCACACTGAAGCTCCGTGTTGACTTAGCATTCAAATGTTTGAACTGTCTGTTCTACACATCACGCTGTACACCTGGTTTGAGAAGATCCATGCGGGACCTCAGGTTCCTGTTCAGAAACATCATTGCTGGAGTCTGATTAGTGGTTTCATGTACTGTATTACGATAGGCAAGGAGGAAGTTGTCTATCTTGTGTAGCAGTGGTCGATTTTCGCTATCCATTGCCTTGATGGCTTTCTTGAATGTCTATACAAATTTTTCTGCCAAACTATTTGTGGATGGATGATAAGGGGCAGATGTAAAGTGCTTGATTCCATTGTTCTTTGTAAAATTTTGGAATTCTTCAGCGACAAATTGTCATCCATTGTCTGTGCAGATTTGTTCTGGTATGCCATTCCTGGTGAACATGATCCTCAGTACTGTGATGATCTTTTCTAATGTGTCATTTTAATGACCTCTGGCCATTTGGAATGTGCATCAGTGGTGATTAAAAAAAAATAGAGTCCATGAATGGTCCAGCAAAGTTGACGTGCACTTGTTGCCATGGTGATGAGGGCCACTCCTATGGATGGAGCGGGGCTTGTGGTGGTGTGTTCTGGATCTTTTGACATCCAGAGCAGTTCTTGGTCAAGTCCTCAATCTGTTTATCAATTCTTGGCCACCACACATAGGCACGGGCAAGACTTCTCATCTTCACGGTACCCAGGTGCCCCTCGTGCAGTTCCTCCAGCACTCTGGTGTGTAGCTTGGGAGGAATTACAACTCATGAGCCACACATTAGTGTTCCTCAACACACTGACAACTGCTCCTTCCTCGTTGAGAAGGCTGGAAACAGTGTGTTACCACGCGCTGGCCTTCCCTTTACCGTGATGTCATACATGTTTGACAGCATAGGGTCATTGCGTGTTTCCCCTTCAATAAGGCTGTTTGTCACTGGCAATTGTTCAACTATTGTTGTGTGAAAGACCTCAGCTGAATCCATTTGTGTAGTTACCTTGGAAGTGAGCAGTGGTAAACATGACAAACCATTAGCGTTGCCATGTTGCTTGGTCCCCTTGTGTTCAATGTCATAGCTGTGACCTCCTAAGAAGAGGGACCATCGCTGTAGCCTTTGTTCTGTCATCACTGGAACGCCTTTCCTTGGGTTGAAGATTGACATGAGAGGCTGATGGTCAGTCAACATGGTAAACTTTTGTCCATACAGGTAGTGACTGAATTTCTTGACTCCCCACACGAGGCTTAGGGCCTCTCCGTCAGACTGTGTGTAGTTGCGTTCAGCTGAGTTAGTGTGTTTGAGGCAAAGGCTATTGGTCTTTCAGAGCCATCTGGAAACTTGTGCGATAACACAGCTCCTATCCCATGGGGCGAGGCATCACAAGCTAGTTGGATAGGTAAGGAGGAGTCAAAGTGCACGAGCACCCCTTCTGAAGTTATGAGCCTTTTAGTTTCTTGTACAGTCGCTCCGTTTTTGAGGATGGCCTGCTGTAGGCAGATTTACAGCTGTGCCATATTCTTTCCATTTCTTGATGATTGACTTAACTGTACTCCAAGAGGTATTCAGTGAATTGGAAATTTTCTTGTATCCATCTCCTGACTTGTGTTTTTCTATAACCTTCCTGCAGAGTTGCTTGGAGTGTTCTTTTGTCTTCATGGTGTATTTTTGCCAGGATACTGACTCGCCAGCAGTTAGACCTTCCAAATACAGGCGTATTTTCACTATAGAAACACCGTGACTGCACACAGGTTTATATAGAGTTAGCACATCTTAACTAATTATGTGACACCTAAAACCAATTGGCTGCACAGGTGGTGATTTGGTGTGTCTTATTAAGGGGGGGTGAATAATTATGCAATCAATTATTTTGTGTTTTATATTTGTGATTATTTTAGATCATTTTGACACAAGTGGCAAAGTGGTTAAGGCATCGGTCTAGTGATCTGAAGGTCGCTAGTTTGAACCTCAGCTGAGGCAGCGTGTTGTGTCCTTGAGCAAAGCACTTAACCACACATTGCTCTGCAAGCACACCGGTGCCAGGCTGTATCGACCCCAGTGTCCTTCCCTTGGACAACATCGGTGGCGTGGAGAGGGGAGACTTGCAGCATGGGCAACTGCCGGTTTTCTATGCAACCTTGCCCAGGCCTGCGCCTTGGAGACCTTCCAAGGCACAAATCCATGGTCTCACGAGACTAACAGATGCCTACTTTTGACACAAAAAAGTCTTTTTCTGTTGATCATTGTCAAAAAAGCCAAATTAAATCCATTGTGATTCAATGTTGCAAAACAATAAAACATGAAAACTTCCGGGGGGGGGGGGTGAATACTTTTTATAGGCACTGTATATTTCCACTCATTACATTACCCTACAGGAGAAGTGCTAAGCCATACAGTCATAAGTGTAAAGCGAGTAGAGCAGGGGCTAAGAACACAGCTTCGAAGTGAACCTGTGCTGATGGAAATTGTGGAGGAGATGTTGCTGCCCATCCAAAATGACTGGGTCTGCAAGTGAAGAAACTGAGGATCCTATTGCAAAAGAATCTACTGAGGCCAAGGTCTTGAAGCTTATGATTAGTTCTGAAGGGATGATAGTATTGAATGTTATGCTGTAGTCGATAAAGAGCATCATGATGTAATGACGTATGCACCTATGCTGTCTAGATGTTCCAGGGTTGAGTGACAAGCCAACGAAGTGGCATCTGCTGTGGACCTGTTGTGCTGGTAGGCTAACTGGAGCAGTTCCAAGTCATTTCTCAGGCTGAATTTGACATGCTTCATCAGAAACCTCTTAAAGCACTACATCTCTGTGCTTCTGGGTGATATAGAGTTTGGATATGCTTCTCATGGCTAGTTGGGTACTCCCAAGTGCTCACGTTTCCTTCCATATCCCACAGATTATTATTAGATACACTGGTCCTAGAGTTTACTCCTATAACTTGCTTACAGAGTGGGTAAGTGTCCAAGAAATCAAAGGGGAGATGATGGGCTTGTGAGCGAGAATTATTTGTTGGGAAGCAAGGAAATAAGAAGGTATGGACCTGATGGATTGAAGGGCTCTTCCTGTGTTATGGCAAGTAGGTGGATTTGAAAGGTGTTGGGATATTAGTCCCCTCCAGTTTAGGCACAAACTGTCTCTTCTTTACAGGTCTCACCTTCCCTGGAAGAGAGCCCAATGATACAAAAATCTGAAGTTTTGACTCCTGCTCCAATTCCCTAGCCACATGATAAACTGTATGATCTTCCTATTTCTGGCCCTACAAGCACGTAGCAGGGGTAGCAATTCTGCAATCACAACCCTGGAGCTCCTAACTCCCTTTACGGAACCTCATCACTCTTCCTACCTTTATCATGGTACCTACGTGGGCCATGACCTCTTGCTGCTCATCCTCCCCCTTAAGAACATTGAGATGTTCCAGACCCTGGACCTGGGAGGGCAACATACCAGACTGGAATCTTGTTCTTGTCCACAGAATCCCCTTTCTGTTGCCCTAACAAATGATTCTGCTATCACAACCGCTCATTTCTACTCCCCACTTCACAGACTCAGTGCCAAAGTCCTGACCATTGTGACTTTCCTCTTCTAGATCATCCCCCCCAAAGTATTCAAAGTGGTAAACCTGTTGTTAAGGGGTTTGGCCACAGGATTATCTGCACTGGCTGCTTAACCCCTTTCACCCTCCTGAGTGTCACCCTGTTTCCTGTGTCCTGCACCTTGTGTGAAACTACCTCTCTGTATGTCCTGTCTATCGCCTCCTCAGCCTCCTGAGTTCATTCAGTTCCAGCTCCAATTCCTTAATGCGGATTGTTGGAAGCTGCAGCTGGATGCACTTCTTGCAGGGTGAAGTCGTCAGGGACACTGGAGGTCTCCCTGCCTTTCATCTATCCAGCCTGACATGCCTACTCCTCTAATTGTAAAGAAGGGAACAATAAGTTAACTGAAAAAAAATCTACCTGCAGCTTTTTGCCTTCTCTCGCTCCAGCCTCTCCTCGCTAGAGCCTTGGGGAGCCCAAGCCTCAAATCCCCACTTGTAACAATGTCCACTCCAACAATGGTCGCTTTGCTTACCCCTGCCTTATTTTTATTTGCTCTTGTTAATGAATACTGATTTGTGATAGGCCACAATTCAAACACTGAAACTCCTGCAAAGCGCTGCACTTCAAAGCAGACTTGCCGGCTTATGTGAATCACCTCTTCTCTCGATCCCAATCACTGATTGGCCGCTTTTCAATACGTATCTCGACTTGTTCATGGTCCTGTACAGTAGCTTTCTCCGACCACCAACCATTGGGTGCTCCCCACGTGCAGTTTTCTCTTCTACGCTCTCATTTAAATGCTGTGCAGTGTAATTATTTGAGTTGGAGTGGAAAAGCAAAACCAAATGAAGACCTGTCTTTGACACTACTTTCTAGACATTCACACACTGACCACATTAGAGTCAAAGAACCATAGAATCAAAGTGCACAGGAACAGGCCCTTCACCCACCTCTTCCATGATGACCATCGGTTACATGTCCAGCCACACATATCCCATCTACCATTACTTGGTAGAGAGAACTTGAAAGAGGAAGCTCAAAAGATAAACTTTTGGCTAAGTTTGCTTTGGTGGAAACATAAGTACTGCACACTTCGAACATCTTTAGCTTGCAATTGGAAGAAATTCCGGTTTGGGAGAAATTGACAAGTGAAGTAAGGGATCAGTTATGACTAAACCTGCTACCTTCAATTAATCCATCCTTTTACTGTCTGCACACTCAGTAACTGCCTCTCCTGCTGCCAACTTGTTTATTTTTTATGAATTCTTTGACAGTCATTTTCAGAACTTAAGCAAATCCTTGAGCTTGGTAGGAAGAAAGACACATAGGAGCCAAAACTATTGACTTCATCAGGATCTGCCATTGATATCCACTTTCTTGGAAGATACCTTTTGCTGCCTCTGTTTGCATGCTATCCTGCATTGCATGAGTGAGAGAGTCTCAGGTCAGAGAGTATTGAGCATTCTCTATGGGTGATATGCCTGCCATTGTTGAATAACTGGCTGTGTTGGTAGAACAATGTCGAGCGAGGACATTCAGCCCTGATTGACAGAGGCTATTTGATGACACCGAAGTGGTGTATTAAGAGGCATTTGAGGCTCCACGTGCAAGGAGTGAGATATGACGGAGGTGAACTTATTGGGCTGGACCGTTCTGATCGGTTTAATCAATTTCTTGCTGTATTGCCTCCTGGCCATTGAAATTCACATTCTGGTATTAATTATTACGGTGTCTGCTTAGTTATAATGCAAAAATAAAGGTTATCACTAAATTAAAAAACTCAACAAACAACCTTTGTAGAAACCCTTAGTGCCTATGTCCTCTTAGTTTATCTCAACAGGGATCTGCTCCTGCTGAAACTGAAGATATATCTGGAGAGCTTGCTGGCATTCTGCAGATGTGGCACTTCACTCCTACAGTGCACTTGCCTTGAAGGTCTTGAGTACAGGCTGACAAACTTGGAGCCTGGTTCAAGACCTCTTCTTGCACAAGTTGCAGCCCCTGCTGCAGCCATAATGCGACTCCCCTTGAAGTGCAGGCTAGAATAATAGATTCATAGAACCTTACAGCACATAATTTAACATCCCAACACACATTGCCTCACACTTGTCTGGATTAAATTCCATCTGCCACTGTTCCATCCAACCTTCCATCTGCGTCTATGTCCCATTTTATGCTTAGGTAAACTTAATTTTTCTATCCATCATTTTTCTCATTGCCTGCAAACTGATCACACCACCCATTTTCTCATATAAGTCACTTATATATACTGTATTGAGGTCCCAGCTCTGATGTCCAAGGTACACTACTTGTTATGTACTTCCTGTCAGAGAAACATACATTCATGACTACTCTCTGTCTCTCAACATCAGGCAATTTTGGATCTATTTTGCCTACATGCAAAGATTTTTTATGCCTTAAACTCTGGAACCAGCCTGCTATGCTGGAACTTGTTAAAAGCCATACTGAAATCCATGTAAACTATTCTAATGCTCATCCTTCATCAACTTTCTTAATTACCTTAGACAATGCAGGCAGCTTTCATTGGAGTTGGTCTTGCACTGCATTGATGCTCTTGTCATTCAACAAACAAGTGCAGAGTTGAACAGATGATGAGTGAACACAAATTTTGACATGTAGTAGTTGCACTGCTTGCATTGAAATCAATGGGTGCAGATTAATAGTGCTGCTTATGCCTTCAATCCAATTTAGGATCCCCAGATGTTAGTTAGATTCTTCCCCATAGTTTGTGTCTTCTTCCCATATTATCTCACCTTCAAACATATAGACTTTGTGGCTGCATTTTCTTTTATTGCTTTAGAGACCTGGAAGTTGTAGGTTGGCTATCCATTCCATAATCTGCTGGTGATTGCTTTTAGTTTTCACAAACAGCTCTCACCAGGGATGAGCCTAAGCTGTTGCCATGATTACTGAGGTGATTTCTGACTCTGACCTGGTGTCTAGCAACAATTTAAATGGAGAAGCAACTGGCAGGGAAGAAGATTTGGAGGAGAGGAAGGAGCAAAGGATTGCAAAGGTGGTAGTAGTTTCTTATTCTGAGAAGTGATCTTTATTTGCCTTTCTTCCCACCAAGCCCAAGACTGAGTTGTGAGAGTGACAAAGATTTGTGTTTGGGCCTTGATCGTGCATGTAAAGAAATAATAAAAAATAAACATATTAGGAGCAGAATACTTTGTCCTTGAACCCAGCTCTGCCATTCCATAACATCATAGCTGATGTGATTTTATATTCAATGCTGCATTCACTTCACCTCCTTCTAACCTTTCAAACCCCTCCCCTTGCATATCAAAGATATCCACCCATTCCTGTCTTAGAAATATTCAAAAAATTACGTCCATCACCCATTAAGAAAGAAAGTTGAAGAGAATATCACACTCTAAGAGAGAAAAAATCTCTCATTTTTGTCTCAAAACAGAATCCTCTTAGTTTTGAATAGTAGCCCCTAGTTCTAGAGTCTCTTGCAAGAGGAAAATCCCTCTCTGTATTTATCTTCTCGATCTCCTCGGGTTCAATTATTTATGTCATACTTTTCTGAAAACCCTCCCATTCTAGATTTGTCTAGTAGACCTTTCCTGAACTGTTTCAACACATCAGCATTCTACAGAATACCTCAAATGGAAGTACCAGAATAGAAATCCAGAACAGTGATCTAGACCAGGGGCATTTAAGAGACATTTAGTTAGGTGCTAAGTGAAAGAAAAATGGAGGGCTATACAGGAGGGAAGTGTTAGTTTGATCTAGGAGTAGTTTAAAGGGTTGGGACAACATTGTGGGCTGAAGAGTTTGTAGTGTTTTATGTTCTATGAAACCATATTAGTAATCCAGACACTAATCTAGAGGCCTGCCCAACAATCCAGAGACAAAACTGAAATTGCACTAAATTTAAATCCATAACTGGTAATTTGGGAAGAAGAAAAGAAAAAAACGTAAACAGTCTAGGAGAGCATGATCAGCAGTGAACAGGTTGTTGTAGAAAACATATCTAATCCACTAGTATTCTTAAAAGGAGGAACGTTTTCATCCTTAACATTGGAATGTTGGAAGCTGAGGGATGACCTGATAGATGTATACAAAATTATGAGGCATTGGTAGGGTAGATAGAGACATTTTTTGCAGGATGTTTAACTGTAAAATAGCAGTGGGCATACTGTAGGTTTAAAATGAGAGGGATAAATTTAAAGTAGAATTACAAGGCAAGAATTTTATACAGAGTGGTAGGTTCCTGCTGTTATGCTTTGTAACTTCAAAAACAAATAGAAAGAAAAACACAGGAGCCAAGGAATACTCGGGTACTTCATTCTGTTTTTTGGTAAGGCGCTCACATGCGATGTGGTGATGTAATTACATGTGCCATTCATATACTTCTTGCATATGATGAATTATATGAACAAAGAGTGCTTAATCAAACATTATATGTATTTATAATACTCAAATATTACTGAAATATTAAATGTACTACATTCCTCCCTGCTTAGCTATAAACTCCAATTTAATATAGAATGCATCTCAACTTAAATATTTAATGTACTGCTCTCCAATCATCTATATATTGTTAAATTAGATAGATATATGGACAGGAAAGGAATGGAGGGTTATGGGCTGAGTGCAGGTCGGTGGGACTAGGTGAGAGTAAGAGTTCGGCACGGACTAGAAGGGCTGAGATGGCCTGTTTCTGTGCCATAATTGTTATATGGTTATATGGTTATATATTTATGTACGTATATACACACACAGTATACTATATAATACAAGTACTATATAGACATCCACAATATAATAACTTTAAAATGATCCATTCAGGATTAAAGATTTCTTACTCTTGTGGGATAATGTCTTTTCTGACATGGTGGAGGTCACTCTGCTTGCCAGGTGAGACTTGTGGCTGTGAAACAATCTTAGGTTCTGGGGCTTCCTCCATGGTGGTTGTAGGAGTTGATTCTGGGACTGCAGGAAGTGGATCTGACAGCTCTGTCCACCTTTTTTTCTGGATGTGTTGGAATCCCAAACAGTGCATGATCTGCTTGTGCTTCTGATCTGTCCCAGGCTATCAGACAAAGTTCTGAGCCAACACTTTCATCTTGACCTTGCCTCGAGTACTGGCATGTACTGTAGCTCCTCCAACACTTTAGCTCTCAGCTTGGATGATACAACAACTCTCAATCTCCACATAAGGCAATGCTTGTCAAGGACAAGTTTTCACCAGTGGTAAAAACAGTGGAAATGGAATTTTTGCTGCATATTCCAGCCATCTTGGTTTGCCATATAGACTGAGATAGTAAAGGATATTTCCTGGCTTCCCTTTGGATCATGTCTGCTGTAATAGGGAAACTTTTGACTTGCATTAGGAAGAATGCATGAAGAGGAGTGTCCTCATTTGTAATTTTTTCAGGTATTTCTTTTTCCAAGGGTAAATGGGATAATCCATCAGTATTTCCATGACTGATGGTCCTCTTGAGTTTGATCTTATAACTATGTCCTCCAAAAAACAAACAAAGCCTATCTCTGCTTTTGTGCTACTGCTAGTGGATCACCATTCCGAAGGTTGAAAATGGATGCTGGAGGTTGAGGATCAGGAATGAGGGTAAACTCTCTCCCATGCAAGAACTGGTTAAAAGGTTACACCTCAAACAAGACTCAAGGCCTCTCTGTCAATCTGTGCATAATTTTACTTTGCAGCAGCGAGGGAGCATGTTGTAAAGGCGATGGAGCATTCATTTCCATCACTCACAGCATGTGAAATACCTGCACCTATACCATAAGGCGAAATGTCACAGGCAAGCTTTACTGGAAAATATGGACTATAATGCGTGAGTACAGTGTCTGATATCACAATTTCCTTTGCCTTTTGAAAAACCACCTCACACTGCTTTATCTGTTGCCATTTCTTCCTGATCTGCAGTAATGAGTTCAAGGGGTGGTCCACTGTAGCCAGGTCTGGCAGGAACATGTTATAGTAATTGCCAAATCCTAAAAAGGACTGCAAATATGACATGACCTTTGTCCCTGGGGCATCAACCACTGTTTGAATTTTCTCAGTACACTTGTGTAATGCTTTTGCGTCAATGGTGAGACCACAGTAAATGATGCTTAATTCAAAGAATTCACACTTGTCGTGTCATGCTCTGAGCCCATAATCATCTGATCTTTTGAACAATGTCTTGACATTTTGGAGATGTTCCTTGTCATCCTTACCAGTAACAATGATGTCCTCCAGGCAACACTGAGTACCTAGGCAGCATCTGGTCATAGCTTTCTGCCAAAGTTCAAGTGCAGATGCTACTCCAAAAATAAACCTATTATAGTGATAAAGACCTTTGTGAGAGTTAATGATGAGAAATAATTTGGATTCTTCTTCCTTCTCCATCTGTAGGTAGGACTCAACTAAGTGCACTTTCCTAAGGTGTTTTCCTCTAGAATGGTTTGCAAAAATATCTTCTATCCAGGGCAGAGGTATTGATCTACTTTCAGTACTGGGTTGATGGTGACTTTAAAATCATCACAGATCCTGACAGACTCATCCTTGTCTACTGGGACTGTTGGTGTAGCCCATGGGCTCCACTCAGATTTGGAAAGAATTCCTTCAGCCTCCATGCGATCTAGCTCACTGACTACTTTATCACTGATAGTATAAGGAACTGGAAAGGTTTGTAAAATTGGGTGGGACATCTTTATTTAACACTGTTTTACCTTTGATATGTTTGAGTTTTCCAATGCCATCCTTGAACACTGCCATGTTATCATCCAGTACCTTTCTTAGTTCATTTTCAGTTGACTCGGTTGCAGGGGATATAGCATGCAAATGGTGAATGGATCTCCAATAAAGTTGTGTTTGTTTCAGACAATCATACCAACACAATGCTGGTCCTCCTGTTTTTACCACATAGAAGCCCATTGTGTCTTGTTGGTTGTTATATTTCACTGTTACGAATGTCATTCTCATAGGAGTTATCTTTTCTTCAGTATAGGTTCTAGCAAAATATCCACAGGTTTTAGATAAATATTTTTGAAAAGCTGTTCAAACTCATTTGTGGAATGACTGAAACAGCCAAACCTGTGTCCAATTTCATTTGAAATTAATTTGCTGTTCCCTTCTGTTGTAAGCCATACTGCTTGTCTCCAGTTAGTTTTCACGTAGGGAATCTCAAGGCTACTCAGTCCTGTGTCACTCTCAACATTATCAGATTTTTCATAACAGCATGCAGATTAATGCTCTTTTTGAAACTGCAACTTGACTTTTTATCCTTTTCTCTTCCCTGTGCAGTCCATTTATTTTTGTCTGCCTGACATGCTCATTGTATGTGCCCTTCTTTGTTGCATTTTCTGTAAATTTCACCCTTAAATCTGTATTGGTCTAGTGTATGTGAGTCCCTGCCAGAATGGTAACACAATTTGTACGGCCAGGGCGGTTCTGTTTAGACATTGCAATATTGTTCATGCTCACTTTCATTTCTGACTGCAAGTCAATTGCTTCTCTGGCTGCAGTTTCCATTGATACAGCTATTTCAACTGCCCTTTTAAATATGAGTTTTGCTTCATTAGGAGTTGTTTTTGAATGCTTTATTATAAGTTTCCACAAACTAAACAATCTCTCAGTGCATCACTAAGACCATCACTGAACTGACAATGCTCGGACAAATTCTTCAATTCAGCTTCGTAAACTGAAATGAACTCTCCTTCCTTTTGATTCTGCTTACAAAACCTAAAGTGTTCTACAATCAACAATGGTTTTGATTCTAATTGTTCCTACATGAGAGGATATTAGTAAAGCTTATTTTGGCTGGTTTGGTTGGAGCAGTTAATCTTCTGATCAAATTATATGCTTTTCCAATTATTGCACTCAGTAACACTGATGCTCGCTTTTCATTGGCTATTTCATTTGTTTTAGAATACTACTCAATTCACTCATACATATTACATTGGCTATCTGTTATCTGTTGTTCAATCAAACACATCTATCTTTCTAATGTAGTCAGCCATTTCTGTTTTTATATTATTATCAGCTGTTATTCACTGTTTATGATCCTGTGAATTTCATCCATTTTCTGCCTTTTTTGTTTTACTTGAATGCCCCTGTCACCTTCTAAAGAAATACAGCTGCACTTTTTTGTTGAACCTGAATGTTTCTCTCTCCCTCTCCCATTCTGAAAAAAAGACATGTTATGCTTTACAGGTAGGTAGTCATCCCAGGTTCATTTTAAATCTTTCCTGTTGCCACTGTTATGTTTTGTAACTCCAAAAACTAACTAAAAGAAAATACGGGAGAGAGGGATTTTTGGGTACTTTATTTTACTTTTAGTAAGGCATATGACAAGGTAGCATAATGACATATGCTATTCACATACTTCTTAGATATAACCCATAATGGAATATGCAAACAAAGTATATTTAATCAAACAATATATTTACAATATAACTCAAATATTACTGAAATATTAAATACAATACACCTGCAACATACAGTGGGATAAGTGGTGGAAGCAGGTACAATAGTATCATTTAAAAGGCATTTGGACATGAACAGCCAGAGAATGGAGATGGATTGTACTGGCTTGGACTGGCATGATGATTTGATAGTCGGATCTGGCTGCTTAACACTACGGAGACATGAGGTATCATTGGCAATCATCAACAGTAGAAATGTAAGCCACTCTAATCTATAGTTTCTTAGCTCAGCTCAAGTTTGCTTGCTGCTGGATTCTGACAGCCAAAAATCATCTCACTTAAAATGTCTCTATCTGGCTACAAATCACCAAGTGCAAAATGGAAAATGAAAAATGGTGTACAGATACTGTAAAATGGGTTATGTTTTTGGGCGAGAATTTTACTGCTTCTTTGAAGGGATATTACTGAAGTATAATTATAACAAAGGACCATTACTGGCCCAGCCTCACTATCCTTCTGGTTGTTCCACTGGCTACCCAATGAAATGGTTAGTTTAAGAAATCAGACCATTGGTTCCCTGATGGTTTAAGGCCAAAGGTGAGGAATGAGAAAAGTGCACATCAGCTTCCTGCCATTCCTTCAAGCCTGTGTTAGGGTGCTTCTGATAATCCAGCTACAGCTCATCACTTACAATATCTTCTGGAGATGTCCAACATTAGGGTGAAGGAGAACCTGGCAAATATAGTCTGTGGAAATCTGAGGAAAGACATCCTTGCCATAGAGGGAGTACAAAGAAGGTTCACCAGATTGATTCCTGGGATGGCAGGAGTTTCATATGAAGAAAGACTGGATTGAACTGGGCTTGTACTCGTTGGAATTTAGAAGATTGAGGGGGGATCTGATTGAAACGTATAAGATCCTAAAGGGATTGGACAGGCTAGATGCAGGAAGATTGTTCCCGATGTTGGGGAAGTCCAAAACGAGGGGCCACAGTTTGAGGATAGAGGGGAAGCCTTTTAGGACTGAGATTAGGAAAAACTTCTTCACACAGAGAGTGGTGAATCTGTGGAATTCTCTGCCACAGGAAACAGTTGAGACCAGTTCATTGGCTATATTTAAGAGGGAGTTAGATATGGCCCTTGTGGCTACGGGGGTCAGGGGGTATGGAGGGAAGGCTGGGGCGGGGTTCTGAGTTGGATGATCAGTCATGATCATAATAAATGGCGGTGCAGGCTCGAAGGGCCGAATGGCCTACTCCTGCACCTATTTTCTATGTTTCTATGTTTCTATATTCCAGTCCTTTAGATTGTTGAAATCATCTGAAATTGAAACCAATTACCAGAAGTGAAGAGAGAAAACGTTCATTCAGTGTGTTTTGATGAATATTTTTTCTAATAAATCCCATTAAAAATTCACAGATCAAAACATTAAATTAGCGTCAAATAGCTGTAAGCGTGTTCACAAAATGAGATTGTTCTGTAGGTTAAATGACATGAACTCTTTGATCATACTTTGCCCTAAATGGTATCAATGTGAAAAAGCTACTTATACAGTATTTGTGGATTCATGAAGGTATTCCTGTATCTTGCTACATTTTTCAAGTGATTCTATAGCTAGATATAACTATTTTATGAGGTTTGCTAATAAGGTATAAAATGAGATGAAAAATATGAAACTATTAAAAATAAGTATTACTTTGGATTTAGTTCTTCACTGGAACAATTTTTAACCATCTGGAATTTCGGCAAGGTTCTGAGATCACTACCAATTTTTATAGTATCCTGGTTCAGTACTGTTCATGTGATGAATTTTGAATTTACATATTATTATGATGCACGTTTGCTCCAGTTTCAGAATCCGTGCAAGAATGTTTCAAATATCTTGCTCACACTGCTCCTCAGAGAGCTTGGGAATGCTGCAGATTGGGCTCACGCTGATAATCAGCTCCATGTGTCAGAATCTGCCTTCTCTTGGCTTTGCTTATGTTCTAAATGTGGGCTTGTATTCAGTGCAGCCGTGGCAGTTCTCTTCCATGGGCTGCCACCCTTTTGGCTCCAAATAGCATTGAACCATGTTTTTTTAAAATGTATTTATACAGGCAGCATTTATTTTAAAATGCTACTTACAGGTTAAATGTATTACACAAGGGGTTAAGCTCTCTACGCAGTGCCAGGGATGTGCATTAAGGCCAGATGAGCAGTTTGTGTAAGATTGCTTCTCAAACGCCTTTTCAATGATGGGGTCCTAAAATTCTACAAAAATTATATAATCCAGTTAAAGACCGTTAAGCAAGCAATTCAAGCTATTAAAATTGCTTGCGGTAGTTCTCTGGCTGCCTTGATCAGAATTACAATAGACCAAGAAAATAGATTTGCAGGCCCTAGGAAAAGCATTCTGAAAATCCAATAAGTTAGCTCTCCCATTATGTTGCAAGTATATTGAATCAAAACCATATCGAGCTGAGACTTTCAGTTCCATTTACCATTAGGACCAGGCCAGAGCTAGAATCGTTATTCTATTTGATTTCTGTCATGGCTGCACAGCAGATAGTGTCTTGCAAGGGAGTTTCCTGTGACAACCAATCAATGAAATATGGATATACACAGAAGCTGAGGTTTGTTATTTTGACAGCAACCAGGAGGTTTATCCATCTATGCCTATCTGTGAGGAGATTCATTGGCATAGAAAATGCAGATTTGTTTGGGCGTACACAGATCTGGAGATCCCTATCGTCCATCCTAGGGACATTCATGAATGGCCATAGTAGGTAAATAGCTAATGCTAGACTTGGTAAAGGCCTCTAACTAATTTTTCACCAATGTTACTCAGAGAAGAAACAGACTTACCTGAAGGCCACACCCCTCCCATGTGGAGTAACTAGGGGAGGGGGGGCAGATGCGGGGGAGGGGGAAGCTAGGCACATGGTGTAAGACTTGCTACAGCTGGGTTCCTTTGTCCGATATGTGCCAAGCTGAATGCCAAGAACACTCATGGTCTTTCCTTGACCATGAGTGTTCTTGGCAAATTTTTCTGCTGAAGTAGTTTGCCTTCTTCAGGGCAGTGACTTTACAAGACAGGTGACTCCAGTCATTATCAGTACTCTTTAGAGATTGTCCGCTTGGCGTCAGTGGTTACATAAACAGGACATGTGATGGGCACCATCTACTCATACGAACGTCCACCACCTTGCTCCCATGGCTTCATGTGCCCTTGATTGAGGGGGGTGGTGGGGTGGGGGGCTAAGCTGGTGCTACCCCTTACCCAAGGGTGACATGCAGTCTGGTGGAGGGAAGGAGCACCTTACACCTCCTTTGGCAAAGTTGTGTATCTCCAGCCTACTACCCTTTAGCTGAGTACTCTTCCAAATTATGAAGAATTAAGAAATGGTTTATAACCCTTGAGTGCCCTCATTGTATAGCACTTAACCAACAGCTTTGAATGTGGCAATACCAGCACATTATTCTTCTCCATGAGAATGCTGAAAATCTTTGGACAATGTCAAAGGGTTGAGGCATTATGAATCAATGCACCCATTTTCTGTGCTCTGCTTCCTGTTTTCAGTATTTGGCTACAAATGTCTCTAGAAGAAAAAAGGACTGAGAAGTGCTTGAAAAATAAAATAAACTTTGGCTCCACCATTCAATTCTTCTAAATTTTGAAGTAAGATAAAACGGCAATAAAAATCTTACAATAGCAATTACTTATACCCAACTATCTTAGCAGTTGAACAAAATTTCCTTTCGTCCTTTGTGCTCTTTATGTGAAGACACAAAATATTAAATAACCTTAGCCTCCCTCCCCCAGTGCAACTGCCTCGACAATTCTCAGCAGATGTTGGAAGAGAATGTTAGTGTTTTTACAGCTTACCCATGGGTTTGTGGGGGCTGGTCTGTCTCAGACTTAATGCATGAGAGACAGTTTCTTTACTCTGTTAGATTTTATCTTCAGCTCTGTAAATCAGTTCTAGTATTTTATTTCAGCATGTTTTATGTTCTGCATGTTTATAAATTTTTTCAAACATTCTTCTGCTAAAGAGTTATTTCTTCATCAACACTCAGTCACTGATTTGAGGAGCTTATTCCTTGTTACCTACTTGGCAGATTGACCTGGGAGAAAGTAGTCATCCACCACCAACACTTTTAAATGTTGTTCCAGCCGTAAGCAAGGAAAACTGTAACTGCTGCTTTCAAGTCACATTGTTCTCAATAAAACCTCAATTTAAAAAAAAACTGGATGATATGGCACCATGTTCATTAGAAGTATAGGGGTTGATTTGCTTGGAGTTTTGGTTATGAATTGTAAACAGGTTACTTTATGACTGCATTGAATTACATAGTTCTGTGTATGGCAGAACTATGCAGAGTAGACAGCTGGTGATGCCAACCTTCATGCATTGCCCTGATGAATTGAGACACATCTGCCTGGCCAACACACTATGCAGACCACACAGAGGCAACCTGGTTTTTCGATCAGGGAGAACCCCTCATCGAAAGAATCCCTAATTACTTGCAGGTTTGTTTGCCACTGAAGTGGAATGTTGTGTTAGACTTGCATCATAGAAGGCAGGAAATCTGATGTACAAGGTTACTGATCCCAAACAAGGAAATAGGATCTTTGGATGTATTCTCATTGTGCCTTTGTCCTCAATGGTTAAGGAGGAAGAGGAGGGGAGAGATTAGGAACAAATCATCTGCTTAGGGAAGCCTAGAGAAGAAGTGGGGAGAAGACCTCAGGCCAGGAGGGCTTGTCTTCCAGAGTGTTTGGAGAATGCCAGTCATGTGTCCTCCTTAAGGAGCAGTGGCATGTCTGGAGTCTCTAAGGTGATGATCTGCAGGTGCAGTGCAATCCAAGGAATCACACCTTGACTGCTCTGGCTGCTGCAAAGAAGGTGCCCACTTCCATCAGCTTGTTTGGCTTATTGCAGATAACTCCAGCCCAACAAAATTCAGCCATGTACATAAAAGGTGATGCCATCTCCTCCCGCAGTAGAGAGCAGTAGAGATCATGAGAAAACAGATTGACTGAGCTGTGATTCTGCATGCCCTGTGCTCATTATAAATGTCAACATCTTGAACCCTCCACTTTTGTATGTTGAGTCAGGCTGCAATGGAAAGCCAGAGGAGAAAGGTGCAATGTTTAAAAGGCCTCGAACAGGAAAGGCGTGGAGATACAGACCTAATGGGGTTAGTAAAGAAAGGTATCACGGTCGGCATGGGCGAGTGGACTGAAGAGCCTGTTTCTGCACTGCACGATTCAATGATTTTATGCCCCCATAACTGCAGAGTACCCAGAGATTACTTCATTGTCAGGCAATTTATTTTGTCTGCTGTATTTCTGGCCCCACTCTGGATCAAATGCTGACTTCTGGGGAAGGATGACAGAGTTAGGTGAGGACAGTTGGAATTAGGAGACAGAGGCAGGTGGGTGATGTGTGGAAGCAGGCAGGAAAAAAAGATAGAGGCTGATGGAACCAGGTAGGAAAATGGGAGGGTGAGGTCGAAGGTGGAGGCAGAGACAAGAGGGTGATAAGAAGGGACACATAGACAATGCTCTGGGATCTGATAAGGAAAATTATAAGGGAAAGATGAAAAGCAAATGAAACAAGAATGGGGGAACAGGATCTGGTGGGTAAAGGGTATGGGCAGTAGGTGGATGGAACCAAGAGAGGAAGAGGGATGGAAATGGATAATGGGGGACTGGAGGGAGGGAGGGAAATGGAAGAAAAATGGTGGACCGAAGGTGGGTTGGAATGTGAGGGAGAGAGGAACGCATGGGGTAAGCGATACTTGAAACAGGAAAGTTCAATGTCCATGCCATTGGGTTCCAGACTACCAAAGTTGAATATGAGCTGTTGCTCTTCTATTTTGCATTGAACAGTCTTCACTCTCCTGGCAACGGAGAAAGCTGAGGTTGTACAGGTTAGTGCGGGAATGGGAAGGAGAATTGAAATGACATGCAGTTGGGAGCTTGGAATGGCAATTGCAGAAAGAGAGTGGCAAACTGCAAAACAATCACCTAGCCTATGCATGGTCAAACACATGTGGAAGGTGCTACATCAGGAGCATTGAATCCAGTGGACTCTTTTAGAGGAAGTGCATGGGAATCTTTGCCTCAACTGGAAAGGCTGTTTATGTCCCTGCATGGTGGTGAGGAAGGAGATCTAGGAATAAGCGTTGCATCTCCCGTGGTTGCAGGGTAAGTTCCTGGAGACTGGGAGGGGAAGGATGTCTACTCGGGAGACTAGGACAGTGAAAAGAGATGAGAGGGGAGGAGCAGATGTGGCTGGTGGTGTAATCCTGTTGTAGCGGTGGAAGTGATGGAGGATCACGTGCTGGATTGGAGGCAAGTAGAGTGAAAGGTGAAGGCAGGGAGAACTCTATCTCTTTCTCTCTGGAGATAGGTGAGGTGAGAGCAGAAATCTGAGAAAGAGAGGAAACGTGAAAAAGGGCTGCATCAACTGCAGTAGAAGAGAGGCCACATTTCCTGAAAAAGATAGATATTTCAGATTTCCTGGAATGGAAGGTTTTATCTTGAGAACAGATAAAACTGGAAGAAAGGGATGAGATTCATACAAGGGACAGGGAGAAAAGTGGTTTCAACTAAGTAGTTATGACAGTCAATGCATTTATGGTAAATGCCAGTGGAAACTTCGTTTCCTGAGATGGAGACAAAGAGATCTCGAAAATGGAGAGAATTGTCAGAAATGGTCCAAATAAATTTGATGATGGGGTTGAAGTTAGTAGTAAAGATAAAATTGTTAAGTTCCAGGAAGTAGCACAGATATAGTCATTGATGTAGTGGCAAAACAGTTTTATCTGTCTCCAGAAAAGGTTTGGAATAAGGTCAGCTCCATGAAACCACTGAAAAAAATAGGTGCATATAAGTGGGCCCCATATAGATGCTCATGGGTAGACCTTTGATTTTGGGAAGTGAAGGAAATTAAAAGAGAAGTTGTTCAGGATAAGAACACACTTTTACAGGTTGATGGGAACGTTGGTGGAGAGGAACTGTTTGGAACTTTGTTGTAGAAAGAAGAGAAGGGCTTTAAGACCTTCCTACAAAGGATGGAGGTGCATAAAGATAAGACACTCATGGTGAAGGTGAGGCAGTGGGGATCAGGGAATTGGAACTTATCAAAATGGTGCAGGACACGAGAGGTGTTTTAGTTGCAGGTGGAAAAAGATTGGTTAAAGGGATAAAGGAATGAGTCAATGTATGGGAAGATAACTTCAGTAGCGCAAAAACATGTAGAAGCAATGAGCCTGACAGGACAGTGTAGTTTGTGGATCTTGGGTCACAGATAGAAGCAAGCAGTGGGGAGGTTGAGGCACTATTAGGTTGGGGTCTGTGGAGGGGGAGTCTTCTGTTTGGCTGAGATCTGTTACATTGTGGGGAAATGACCTGGTGTTTGCTGTGGTGGTCACTGTCCAAGGGTAGGTATGAGGAGGAGTCCAACAGCTGCAGTCTGGCCGCTGCAAGGAAGAGATTAGTCTCCAGAATAAAATGATATTAAGTGTTTTTCTGTAGGTTTGATGACTAGGTTGAGATTGGTGTGAAATGAGTGGGGTGCTGTAAGGGGTGAGGTTAGAGCGGGCCAGAGGAGTGGTTAATGTGATAGCAAGTAGAGATAAAAAAGATGAGTGGGTAAAAAGCTTGAAGAGGGTGTCCTGGAGGAAAGAGCGTGGGGAGTGTAGGAAATGAGAGAAGGTATTATTAATGGTATTGGGAGGAGGAAGGGTGCAAGGATTCCTTGCAAAAGAAATAAGCCTGGAGGCAGAAGAGAGAGAAGAAAAACTTAACATCATAATGAGGCCATAACTCATTGAGGTGTAGTTACAGAGGTACAAACTGAGATTTCTGCTTCTGAGAGATGAGGTTGGGGAATGGTGAAGACCCAACAGGGATTGGAGCTGGGGACAGGTGTGGGGTTAGAAGAGATAATGCTATAGGGGGAGTCAGAGATGGTGAAGTGAGAGGAGATGGAGAGCTCAGGGAAAAGAGGGGAGGATGAGGCAAAGAGTGGTGTTAGGGCTGAAGTGGGATATAGGGTCAGGAAAGGGTGGTGCGGTAAGCCGAAGTAAGAGTGATTGCAGAGAAGCAGAAAGACCCCAGGGGAGGGCATTGGGAGCCTGAAGTAGGGCAAGAGAATGGGGAAATCCAGATGGAGTACCAGGTACCTGGAGTTAGGGGAGTTTCTGATCCTTTGTGGAGGTCAGGAACACCAAGAAGCATTGTTTGAAAGAGTGGACTGTTGGAAGACAAATACAACTCCAGTCCTGGCACATGTGGGAAAGCAAGGTCCAGAGCTGTGGGAGAGAAAGAGAAAGAACCAGAAGGTACCAACACGTGGAGGATAGGACCCAGAGGGAAAATCATAGGGAGATGTGGTGAGTTGTATACTGGCCTGAAATCCTGTCAGGTGCCAAACAGGGAGGCCTGGAATTGGAGCTGGAAGCCATGTGGGGCAAGATAGGAACAAAGTTAAGTTAGATAAGAACTGAGAAAAGATGGGTCGCAGAAGCAGTGAGCCTTACGTGTGAATATAGTTGAACAGCTGAAGAACAGTAGAAACCATGGCTGGTGGGGGCAAGCGGATGGAGAGGTGGACCAGTGAGAAAGGGAATCACAGAATTTCAGTCGAAGAAAGGTAGAAGGTTTCGTTGTTAGTATCCCTTGAATGATGGATGTTGCAGTAGACTCATAAAATGGAGACACAAGAGATTATAGATAATGGAATCTGAAACAACAAACAATCTGCTGTAAGAACTCAATGAGTCAACAGCATCTGT
Organism: Mobula hypostoma; assembly: GCF_963921235.1. NCBI lineage: Eukaryota > Metazoa > Chordata > Chondrichthyes > Myliobatiformes > Myliobatidae > Mobula > Mobula hypostoma. The sequence continues at coordinate 146,687,012 of NC_086099.1, forward strand.
GGGAGGAAAGGAATTGTTGATATTTTGAGTTGAAATCTTGCATTAGGACTGAAAGTGGGGAGGGAAGGAAATTGGTGTAATGAGCTTAGAGGGAAGGGTGAGACAGGGACTGATAGGTGATAGGTTGACCAAGGAAGACCCAATTCACAGGCTTAAAAGCTGACAACAAAAGCCATCTGGTCTCCGATTCTATGCCAGTGGTGTTCAGCAATTGTGCATTGTTCTTACATGATTTAAAAAATCCATCCGATTGCTGCATCACCTTCTTTATTCTAAAGAAATGTTCCTATATCGAAAACAAATCTCAATGCCTCTATTTTTCGGGAGGCTGAAAGAAAAATTGGCATGTCCCCGTCATCCTTAGCAATTTTTATCAATGCAGCATAAAAAGTATCCTATCTGGATAATAGCTTGACATGGCAACCACTCATCCTGTGACCACAAGAAGCTGCAGAGAGTTGTGGACATTGCTCAGTACATCACAGAAGCCAGCCGCCCCTCCATGGACTTTGCTTATATATCTTTCTGCCTCAGTAAAGTAGCCAGCATAATCCAGACATTCTCTTTTCTCCCCTATCCCATTGGGCAGAAGATACAGAAGCTTGAAAGCACATGCTACCAGGCTCAAGGACAGCTTGTATTCTGCTGCTAGCAGACTCTGTAATGGACCACTTGTACGATGACATGAACACTTGACCTCACAATCTGCCTTATTATGATCTTAAGAGCATAAGACCATAAGACAAAGGAGCAGAAGTTGGCCATTCGGCCCATCGAGTCTGCTCCGTCATTTTACCATGAGCTGATCCATTCTCCCATTTAGTCCCACTCCCCCGCCTTCTCACCATAACCTTTGATGCCCTGGCTACTCAGATACCTATCAATCTCTGCCTTAAATACACCCAATGACTTGGCCTCCACCGCCGCCCGTGGCAACAGATTCCATAGATTCACCACCCTCTGACTTAAAAAAATTTCTTCACATCTCTGTTCTGAATGGGCGCCCTTCAATCCTTAAGTCATACCGTCTTGTACTAGACTCCCCCATCATGGGAAACAACTTTGCCACATCCACTCTGTCCACGCCTTTCAACATTGCACTTTATTGCTTACCTGCACTGCACTTTCACTATAGTTACTTTATTCTGCAGTCAGTTATTGTGTTACCTTGTTCCACCTCAATGCACTGTATGCAAGACAGGCTTTACACTGCCTCTTAGTACATGTGACAATGATAAACTACTACTAACACCAATTTAAAAAAATCACAAATTATAAACTGGAGATTCTGCAGATGCTGCAAATCTTGAGTAACACACAAGGCAACAGCATCTGTGGAGGGGAATAAACAGTCAACGTTTCAGTCCAAGACATTTCATCAGCATTCATCAGGAAACAAGTAATTCCAGGTTTCTCGTGCACACTCCCCATCTCCACTCTCTTCCCAAGTTGTTAGTGGTTAAGCAGTGAAGCTGACAGAGGGCCACTTGCTGATCATGGGGTTGAAGACTAAAGGTGAACAAAGGTCATAAAGAACACAAAATAGTTTGGTGTGTAACAAAGGAAAGATAGAAGATGAACAGGAGTAATCACATTAATAATCACAAATTCTTCAAAGATAGCATCATACATGAGGTAAAGAGTTTATATGATTTAGAGAACACATCAGGAACACTGACTTTGTGAGAACCTGATAACTGACAAACAAACTGACCATTCAAAATCTGTATAGAGAACTTCAAGACTAGATCCCTTCCACATTGACGCTTGAACCAGCTTTCTTAAACACTCAGTTGCAATATAGAAAGGCTTGTATTTTTACTTTAAACCACAGCTTGATGTTTGAAGCCACGTTTCCATGTGGCCACCCAGTTCATTTGTTATTAAGCTGTTCGTTTGAAAATATTTGTGCAATCTGGATTTAATTAAGTGAAGGGGAGGGAAAGGATCAGCTGTAAGGACTGCTCAAATGAAAAGTCGGGAACTCCTTAAATTTTTTAAGCAATGTATATTTCAACATAAATATTATGCAAATATTTATTCATATACATTTGAATATCAGGTAGTATTTGATATTGATTTCAAATGCATCATAGGCAATGAGTCTGAAGATAAATACTTGAAAGGCTGGACATCACAGCAAAGGATTTGATTTCTAAATGTGAAACCATTTAAGGGAAAACAACTGGTAAACAGAACCAGAATCACTTAGTAACACTGATGTGGCAAAGGTAAGTTTAATGCAGGGCTCACAAGATATAATTAAATTTAAAAAGTAGTGCAAAAAGAGAGCAAAAAATAGTGAGGTATTGCACATGGCTTCATTGTCCATTCAGAAATCTGATGACAGATAGGAAGAAACTGCTCCTGAAATGTTGAGTGTGTATCTTCAAGCTCCTGTATCTCCTTGGTGGTATCAATGAGAAGAGGGCATGTTTAGAGTGAAGGGGGTCCTTAATAATAGATGCTGCCTTTTTGAGGCATTACCGTTTGAAGATGATCTCGATGCAGGGGAGGCTAGTGCCCATGATGAAGTTGGCTGAATTTGCATCTTTCTGCAGCTTTTTCTGATCCTGTGCAGAGGCCCGTAACTCCAGAGCTTTAAACTAATTGAAATCGAAAACACGGAGCTGGGAATAATATATCTTAGTTTGGTTTTTATTTTGCCTGAGGCATGCACATATGACATGGTGGCTTGATGATGAATGCTATTTACATATTTTTACATATAACCCATAAATAAATATTTAAGCAAGCAAAGAATGCTTAATCAAACAATATATTTACAATATTACTCGAATATTACCGAAAAATTAAATACGTAACATCCTCCAGACCAGACAGTGAAGCAACCAGTTAGAATGCACTCCATGATACATCTAGAAATTTATGAGAGCTTTTGGTGACATACCAAGTCTCTTCAAACTCCTAATGAAAATAAGCTACTGTCATTTCTTCTTTGTAATTGCATCAATAAGTTCTGACCATGATAGATCTTCAGAGATGTTAACACCCAGGAACTTGAAACTGCTCACCTTTTCCACTGCTGATCCCTCGATAAGGGCTAGCGTGTGTTCCTGGACTTCACCTTCCTGAAATCCACAACCAATTCCTTGGTCTTACTGATGCTGACTGCAAGGTTGCTGCGACTTCTCTCAACCAGTTGCTCTACTTAACTTCTGTATGCCTCGCCATTACCATCTGAAATAGTGCCAACGACAGTTGTGTCATCGGTAAATTTATAGATGACAATTGTATTGTGCTTAGCCATATAGTTGTGGGTGTAGGGAGAGTAGACCAGTGGGATAAACACGCATCACTGGAGTGTGCCAATGTTGATTGTGAGCGAGGAGGAAATGTTATTTCCAAACTACACAGACTGTGGTCTCCCAGTGAGGAAGTCAAGGATCCAGTTGCAGAGTGAAGTACAGAGGCTCATGTTTTGGAGCTTGTTGATTAGTACAGTGGGCATGGTGGTGTTGAACACTGAACTGTAATCAAAAAACATTCTGACATGGGTATTGTTTTTGCCCAGGTGATCTAAGGCCTGGTGGAAAACCAGCGAGACTGCATCTGCAGTAGATCTATTGTGGTGATTGGCAAATTGCAGTGTGTCCAGATCCTTGCTTAGACAGGAATTGATTCTGGCATCACAAACATCTGGAAGCACTTCATCATAGTAGATGCGATTTCAACTGGGCGATGGTCATTTCAGCAGCTCAATTTTCTCTTCTTGGTCACTGTGCATGGTCAATCAGGGAGCTCTAGTTTTGGCAGGTGTGCCCTTTTTCTTTGTCAGAACTTGTTTATCCTGAATTCCTTCAAGTCTCCTTTTCCTAAATCATTTCTCAGCCTAGTAACGTTTTCCTTCTCTCAGTAAAGAACCTTTAAATAATGTAAGCACATGACAGTAACTCTTGTAAGTGTCTTATGCACAACATTTATCCATTTGTAAATTATTTAGTAAACTAAACCAATTTATAACATATACTGTGAATCATTCATGTGTTAGAGGAACTACTCTCATCTCCGAATTAGGAAAGTTAAAGGGTAATTCCAGTGATGTATACACATAGTCCATACTGACACATTAAAATAGTATTGCAGACATGGTGCATTGCTAGTGATGTTACCCTTCCACTGAGACCAGAACTTTAAAAAAGTCCATTTGATTCGATTACTTAAATTGTAATTTCCTAACTAGCATGATGGGATTCACAATCATGTTTCTGAATCAATGCCCCAAGACCTTGGTAGCTCAATCAAAATGCTAACAATGCTAATATATAAACAAATTACAACAATCCAGCTGCATTTTGTGTGGACTTTGCAAGTTCTCCATGTCAATGCATTATTTCTTTCCCGGTGCTCTGACTCATTCCTTGTCTTAAAATCTTTCACTACATTTTAGGCAATGCGCCATATCTGCAATACTATTCTAATGTGTCAGTTTGGACTATGTTTACACACCACTGGAGTGGGGAGTTACCCTTCACTTCCTGTGTGTTGAGGGTGGAATGAGTGGAGGCCCTTAACAGTTGGTCAAGTCTGTGCTAGGCCGATTGATATTGTTATCTCTATCAATGATTGGATGAGAATGCACAAGGCATGGTTAGTGAGTTTGCAGGTGACACCAAAATTAGTGCTGTTGAAAGTTTTCATGAATTACAGAGAGATCTTGATCAGTTGGGTAAGTGATATGAGGAACAGCAAATAGAATTTAATTCAGATACATGTGAGGTATTGTATTTCGGGATGACGAATGGATTGGAATTTCACAGTGAATGGTAGGACCCTGGGGCATGTTGTAGAATGGCAGGACTAGGAGTATATGTTTCCCTGGCCAAGGGCATGGAATTCCTAATGGTCTGTAGCAATGTCATACTTTTACAAACAGGTTTTGAGAACAAACTTGAGGCTATTTTCCTTCCTTCTGCTGATCTCTGACCTCAGGGAACCCAGAAGTAGAGTTACCTCCTGAATGCAAAAGGTTTAGTTTGGATGTAGTTTGTTAAGCATGTCCAGGAAGGATTCATAACACAATATGTAGACAGGTTGACCAGAGCTGGGGCCATACTGGATCTGCTGCTAGGCAGCGAACCAGGTCAGGTCAGGTGTCAGACTTCTTGGGGGATGAGCATTTCGGAGAGAGTGCCCACAACGCTTTGACTTTTTCCATAACCTTGGAGATGAATAGAAGCAGATGGTATGGGAATGTATTTATTTGGGGAAGGGGGGAATTATGATTCTATTAGGCAGAAATTTGGGAGCATCAATTGGGAGCAGATATACTCGGGGAAATATACAATGGAAATGTGGATGTTGATTAGGGAGCAATTGCAAGGGTTTCTGGATCGTTTTATCCCTTTGAGGCCAGGAAAGGATGGTAGGGTGAAAGAACCATGGTTACAAGTGATCTGGAACATCTAGTCAAGAGGATGAGCAAAGCTTACTTAAGGTTAGGAAGCAAGGATCAGACGGGGCTGTTACATGATAGTCTGGAAGAAGCCTAAGAATGCACTTAGGAGAGCCAGAAGGAGGCAGGAGTAGGCCTTGTCAGGTAAGATTAAGGAATCCCCCAAGGTGTTCTACACATATGTGAAGATCAGGAGGATGACCAGAGAGGGAAATTGAAATTGAAGAGGAAACATGTGTTGTGAGTCAGAGAAGGTAGGGGAGGTTGTTAATGAATAATTTGCTTCAGTATTCACCAGTGCGAGGGAGCTTGATGTTTGTAAGGACCGCTTTAAACAGGTTGGTATGCTGAAATATGTCGGTGTTAAGATAGAAGACATGCTTGAACACTTGAGAAACATTAGGATACATAAGTCCCCTGGGCTGGATAAGATATACCCCAGATTACTATGAGAAGCAAGAGAAGAGATTGCTGCAACTTTGGCAATGATCTTTGCATCCTCATCTGTAGAAATTTGCAAGAGTCTATGGTGACATACCAAGTCACCTCAAACTCCTAATGAAATATAGTCCCTGTCGTGTCTTCTTTGTAATTGCATCAATATGTTGGGTGCAGGATAGATCATCAGAGATGTTAGTACTCAAGAACTTGAAACTACACACCATTTCCACTGTTGATCCCTCGATGAGGACTGGTGTGGGTTCTCTTGACTTACCCTTCCTGAAGACCACAACCAATTCCTTGGTCTTAATGGCATTGAGTGTAAGTCTGCAGTTGCAACACCACTCAACCAGCTGACCTATCTCGCTCCTGTACAGCTCCTCATCACCATCTGAAATTCTACCAACAATAGTTGTGTCATCAGCAATGTTATAGATGGCTTTTGAGCTGTGCCTTGCCACACAGATATAGGTGTAGAGAGAGAAGAACAGTGGGCTAAGCACACATCCTTGAAGTGCACCAGTGTTGATTCTCAGTGAGCCAGAGATGCTATTTCTGATCCACACTGACTGTGGTCTCCGGGGAGAAAGTTGTGGATCCTGTTTCAGGGGGAGGTACAGAGGCCCAAGTTTTGGAGATTCAGTTGTCAGTTCACCTGCAACTATTCGTGATATACATTGATGATTTGGAAGAGGGGACCAAGTGTAGCGTTTGATGATAATACTAAACTGAGTGGAAAAGCAAATTATCCGAAGTGTGTGGAGATAAAGCAGAGAAATATAGGTAGGATAATTGAGTGGGCAAGGTCTGGCAGATAGAATACAATATTGGTGAATGCAAGGTCATCCATTTTCGAAGGAACATTGGAAGATCAGATTATTATTTAAATACTGAATGATTAGGGCATGCAGTTGTGCAGAGAAACTTGGGAGTGTTTGTGCATGAACTTCAGGTGCAATGGAAGGCAAATGGAATGTTGGCCTTCATTGCTTCAGGATTGAATTTAAGACTAGGGAGATTATGCTGCAGCTGTACAGGGCACTGCCGAGGCTGCATCTGGAGTACTGCTTGCAATTCTAGTCTCCTTACTTGAGGAAAGCTACGCAGGCTTTAGAAGTAGTGCAGAGGATGTTGACTAGCTTGAGAGAGTTAACCTGTGAAAGGCAATAGAGTCCCCTGGGACTATACTCAGTGGAATTCAGAAGAATGAGAGGAAATCTCATAGAAACATATTAGATTGTGATGGGAATAGTCTGGATAGAGGCAGGAAAGTTGTTTCCACTAGTAGCTGAGACTGGAACTAGGTTTCAATGACTCATGATTGGGAGGAGTTGATTTAGGATGGAGATGAGGGGGGATTGATTTTTCTAGAGAGTAGTGAATCTATGGAATTCTCTGCCCAAGGAAGCAGCATTGGCTACATTATTAAGTATATTTGGGACACAGTTAGATAGATTTTTGCATTGTAGGGGAATTAAGGGTTATGGGGAGAAGGCAAATTAGTGGATCTGAGATCACAGCCATATCAGCCATGGACTTAATGAAATGTGGAACAGGCTCGATTCCTATGCATTGGACAACTGTCCAGACTATGCACAACACCCCCAACCTTTAGGTCATCAGCAAACTTACTAACACATCCTTTTTCTTCTTCATCCAGGTCATTTATAGAAGTCACAAAGAGGAAGGGATCCAAAACAGATCCCTGCAGAACACCACTGGTCATCAACCTCCATGCAGAATACGAATAATCTACAACCACCCTTTGCCTTCTGCGAGCAAGCCAGTTCGGGATCCACAAAGCAAAGTCTCCCTGGATCCCATGCCTCCTTACTTTCTGAATGAGCCTTGTGTGAGCAACCTTACCAAATGTCTTACTGAAATCCATATACACTACATCCACTACTCTGCCTTCATCAATGTGTTTTGTTACATTTTCAAAGAATTCAATCAGGCTCATAAGCCATGATTTGCCTTTGACAAAGCCCTGCTGACTATCCCTAATCAGATTTTATCTCTCCAAATGCTCTACTCCCTTTCTGAACAAAGAAACATTTGCAAACCTCCAATCCCCCAGTACTTCTCCGGTCCCTATTGATGATGGAAAAATTATCGCCAGAGGCTCAGCAGTCTCCTCCCTCACTTCCCACAGTAGCTTACGGTATATCTTGTCAGGTTCCAGCGTCTTTATCTAACTTAACATTTTTCAAATGCTCCAGCACATCCTCTTTCTTAATGTCTATACACTCAAGTGTTTCAGTCCACTGTAAATCATCCCCACAACTGCCAAGGTCCTTTTCCCTGGTGAATACTGAAGCAAAGTATTCATTAAGTACATTTGCTACCTCCTCCAACTCCATGCACATGATTCCACTATCATACCTGATTAATTCTATTCTTACACAGCTCATCCTCTTGCTCTTCACATACTTATAGAATGCCTTGGGGTTTTCTTTAATCCTGCTTGACAAGGCCTTCTCATGGTCCCTTCTAGCTCTCCTAATTTCATTCTTAATCTCCTTCCTGCCAATCTTGCAATTTTCTAGAACTCTATCAGTACCTAGTTTCTTGAACCTTTTGTAAACTTTTTCTCTTCCTAACTAGATTTTCCACATCCTTTGTACACTGTGGTTCTTTTACCCTACCATCCTTTCTCTGCCTCAGTGGAACATACCTATGGAGAATGTCATGCAAATGTTCCCTGAACATTTGCCACATTTCTGCTGTGCATTTCCCTGAGAACATCTACTCCAAATACTCGTATGCTGCCAGTACATTGAACTTCTAGGTGTAAGTCTCCAACTATAGTATTTTCCCAGAGAGTTTTCCCACACCATTGGTCTCAGAGCCTATGTCCCTCCCTCAGCTGATGTGTTGCTATATGACGTCATTCAGTCAGTCACCGTGTGACTACAGACACTATACCCAGATGCCTTCATAATTACTTCAGGTGATTTCTACCATGTCTACTTGGATGCGACTTTGCCCACTTTCACACAGTTTGTGGACTGTCAGACCAGGGAAAATAAGACACTACATTGTTATATGCAAATATTAAGGACACGTATAGTGCCATAGCACTTCCCCTCCTTGCAGATCATATCCTAACCCAGTGTACCTTCAGCCCTTGTATAAACTTCTGATCCAGCGGCAACCTGTGATCAAGAAGTCTGTTAGAAAATGGTCACAGGAGGCCAATGAGGCCCTGCATGGCTGCTTTGAAGGGACTGACTGGGATGTGCCCTGTAGTCTATATGGAGAGGATATTGATGGACTGACAGACTGCATTATAAGTACATCAACTTCTATACGGATAATACTGTTCTAACTAGGACTGTACGCTGTTTTCCAAACAATATGCCTTGGGTCACCAAAGATGCCAAAGCCATAGTAAATGGGAAGAAGAGGGCATTTTGTATACCTCTAACAAATCTCCTCTCAATCTACTACAATCCAAGGAATAAAGTCCTAACCTATTCAATCTTTCCTTATGTCAGATCATCCAGATAACTTTGTTAAATTTTGTTAATATCTTTGTTAAATTTTCTCTGTACTCTATTAACCTTATTTACATCTTTTCTGTAGGCAAGAGACCAAAACCGCACACAATACTCCAAATTAGGCCACACCGATGTCTTATACAACTTCAACATAATAACCTACCTTCTGTACTCACTATTTGATTTAAAGGCCAATGAGCCAAAAGCTTTCTTCATGACCCTAGCTGTCTGTGACACCACTTTCAATGAATGATGAACCTGTATTCCCAGATCCCTTTGTTCTACCAAACTCCTCTGTGCCCTACCATTCACTGTGTAAGACCTACCCTTGTTGGTCCTACTGAAGTGTAGCCCCTTGTATTTGTCTGCATTAAATTCCATCTGCCATTTTTCAGCCCATTTTTCTAGCTGGTCCAGATCCCACTGCAAGATATGATAGACTTTCTTGCTGTCCACTACACCCCCAATTTCGATGTCATCCGTAAATTTGCTGATGCATTTTACCACATTATCATCCAGAACGTTGACTGAACAACCTTGCAACAATAATGTCCTGTAGGATAAATAAAGTTTTATCTTATCTTATCTTTCTTTCTTTCTTTTCAGATCTTTTTATTTATCTTATCTTATATATCCAGTTCCTTGCAATACCTTCCAATAACTTTCCCATAACTGATATCACTCACCAGCCTGGTTTATGTTTAGAGCTTTTCTTAAACAGCAGAACAACACTGGCTATCCTCCAATCTTCTAGTACTTCTCCTGTCACTAACAATGATTTCAATATCTCTGCTATGACCCCTGCAATTTCTACACTTGCCTCCCACAGTGTCTGAGGGAACACCTTGTCAGGCTCTGGGGATTTATTCACCTTAATTTGCCTCATTCCAACAAACACCTCCTCCTCTGTAAATTGTATAGGGTCCATGAAGTTCATGACACTTTGCTTCACTTCCATAGACTCTGTGTCCATCTCCTGAGTAAATACAGATGCAAAAAATCCATTTAAGATCTCCCCTATCTCTTTTGGCTCCATGCATGGATTACCATTCTGATCTTCCAGAGGACCAATTTTGTCCCTTGCAGTCCTTTTGCTTTTAACATGTCTGTAGAATCCCTTGGAATTCTCTTTCAGCTTGTCTGCTAGGGCAACCTCATGCCTTCTTTTAGCCCTCCTGATTTCTTTCTTAAGTATTCTCTTGCATTTTTATACTCCATAAGTACCTCATTTGTTCCTACCTCTCTCTACTGGCTAGTCACCCATTTTTTTCTTAGCCGGGTCCTCAATATCTCTTGAAAACCAACGTTCCCTAATCTTGTTGTCTTTATCTTCTTATTTTGTCAGGGACATAACAAGCTTTGTACTTTCAAAGTTTTACTTTTGAAGGCCTCCCACTTACCAACTGCACCCTTGCCTGAAAACAGCCTTTCCCAGTCTACACTTGCCAGATCCTTTCTGATACCATCAAGATTGGCCTTTCTCCAAATTAGAATCTCAACCCACAGACCTGACATGTCTTTTTCTATATTTACTTTGAAACTATTGGCATTATGATCACTAGGTGCAAAGTATTCCCCTACACAAACTTCTATCTAATGCCCTGTCTTATTCCCTAATAGTAGATCAAGCATTGCACACCCTCTCTGTACTGATTAAGAAAACTTTCCTGAATACATTTGACAAGCTTCTAGTCCTTTTACTGTACGGGATTTCCTGTCAATATGTGGAAAGCTAAAATCACCTGCCATAACAACCTTATGTTCTTTGCAGCAGTCTGTGGTCTCTCTACAGACTTAACCCTCTAAGTCCTGCGGACTGTTGGGTAGTCTGTAATGTAGGTCCATTAACGTGGCAATACCTTTCTTATTCCTCAGTTCCACCCTTAGCACCTCACTAGATAAGTTCTCCAGTCTGAGCAGTGCCATGACATTTTCCCGTACCTGTAATGCCACCCCTTCACCTTTAAGTCTACATCCCCCGCAGCACTGTCACATCCAAAACAGAGACCCCCGGATTACTGAGCTGCCAGTCTCGCCCCTCCAACCAAGTCTCACTAATGGCTACAATATCATAATTCCATTATTGATCCACGCCCTGAGCTCATCTGCCTTTCCCACGACACTTCTTGCATTGAAATATACACAGCTCAAGGCACTAGTTGCAACATGATCAACCTTTGATTTCTGGCTTTGTCTTAGCTCTTAGCGACATCTGTCTCTACAACCTCTCCACTATCTGTTCTTGTACTCTGGTTCAAAGCCCCTGCAACTCTAGTTTTAACCCCCTCATGCAGACCCAGCAAAACTTCCCACTAGGGTATTAGTCCCCCTCCAGTTCAGGTGCAAACATCTCTTCCGTACAGGTCCCACCTTACCTGGCAGAGAGCCCAGTGATACAAAAATCTGACACACTCCCTCCTACACCAACTCCTTAGCCACTGTTAAACTTTATGACCTTCCTTTTTCTGGCCTCACTAGCATGTGGCGCGGGTAGCATTCCTGAGATCATAAATCTGATAGTCCTGCCTTTTAACTTAGCACCGAACCTCCTGAACTCACTTTGCAGAACCTTCCCACCTATGTCATTGGTACCTACATGGACTACGACCTCTGGCTGTTCAACCTTCTACTTAGGAATGCTTAGATGTCCCAGACTCTAGCACCTGGGAGGCAAAATACCATCCAGGAATCTCGTTCTTGTTCACAAAACCTCCTTTCTGTTCCCCTAACTAATGGATCCCCTATCACCACATCTCACCTCTTCTCACTCCTTCCCTCCTGAGCCAGACTCAGTGCCAGAGAGCTGACCGCTGTCACTTTCCGCTGCTGGGTCATCCACCCCAGCAGGATCCAGAGTGGTGTACCTGTTGTTGAGGGGGATGGCCACAGGGGTACTCTGCACTAGCTGTTTATCCCCTTCCCCTTCCTGACTGTCACCCAGTTTCCTGTGTCCTACGCCTTGGGTGTAACTACCTCCTCACCGCCTCAGGCTCCCGAATGATCCGGGGTTTATCCAGTTCCAGCTCCAACTCCTTGTTAGAAGCTACAGCTGGATGCACTTCTCACATGTATGGCCGTCAGAAATGCTGGAAGTCTCCCTGTCTTCCCACAGCCCACAAGAGAAGCATTCAACTATGCTGCCTGGCATCCCTACTGTTCTAACTGAGCAAATATAACGAAGTTAAACAATAAATAAACTATGAGGAAAAATATCTACCTATAGCGGATATGTTTTACCCTGCCCTCTATTGTGATAATAGTTGGAAGTGTTTCTCACCCCTTCAAATTTCTGTGGGTTTTATGTCACACAGAGCTCCTCCCCCAGACCACTGAAAGCTTAATGGAAGACTTTAATCCCTGGCGTTCATATAAATCACTGTGCTCGCAGGAATGGAAGCAGGGTCAATGATCATAGCACAGTGCATCTTGTGGGACTTGAATAATAGTGGAAAATCCAGTTTTGCCTTTCTACTCTGGATAAGTTGGATCTAACCAAGCTGGGCACTTTTCTGTGGTTGTAAAAACATCAGGATAAATCGGAGATGAAAGACAATCTTTCTCTTGTATTGACATACAATTGAAAATGCACGAGCAAACTGGCTAAAATTGAGAAAATATATTAATAAACTTTCTCCGAAATTAATCTGATGCATTCGATTGAAGGGCTTCTGGTCTGTTTGGGACTCGATGTTAAAAGGTGAACTAATACCATCACAGAGGCTAAGGTGTCAGAGTAAAAATACAAACTTCGATTTCTTCTAAAGAAAATCCTCCTCCAACTTAATATTTCTGTTTGAAAAAGATCTGACTTTGTAATCCAGATGTAAAATACTGCCCTGCACTGATTTCTGGACGAGAACCAAAGCAATATCTGCTGAAACTCCAATAACCTACTGTATAAAAGCACAGGATTAACATAGTTGCAACCTTATAGAAAGAATGTTAATAACCATTCACTGATTAATTGTTGGTATACATCCATGTTAGGAGCAATAAACCCTCCATTTTATGAACTGAATAATTGGTCCCATACATGCTCAATAGGATAAATATTGAAATGTTAAGCATTCTTAAACTCTGATCAACAACTTTCTTTCAGTCTACAGTAATGTTAGGGAAATGAAATGAAATAATATATAGTATATCTGTACAGCTACTGGTGGTCCAAACTGTTTAAAGGCTGTATTCCCAGAGAAAAAGAAGAGTTAATTCATAGACCATATCATCTTAATCATGCTGTCTTTTTGGTGAATGAACAATGAACTGAGATAAACTATAACGAAAATAAAATCAAGACAGACCATCTTAAACACATAAATCAGTCCAAATAGTTTGATATGCCATGTTGCATTCTATTCAAGCAAAAGTAAAAGTAATGTGTAGAACAAAAGAACCTGATCAATGTAGGGCAACTTTGCTCTAAGTGTTTTGTCTTTCTCACGAATGCCAGTACAGTTCAGTAAGTTCCTGAAAGTAATGCTTCAGAAAGGCTTCCTTCCACATTAAGTTTTAAAATATAGTTTGAAGCATTGGGTGCTAAATATTTTCTGTTCAGAAAGAATGTTTAGCTTTGGAAGCTATTTTTTCAGCTCCCTGCCTGTGTTAACGTGGCAGAGCAGTTTGTCTCCACCCCTGATAGAAACCACCCCCTCAAGATCCTGCTCATTTTGCAAGTGATACCAAATTCTTAATAGAACAAAGGAAATGAGTCCAATCATTGATCTTTCTCCTGTTTCAGAAAAGTAGCAGACACATTTCGAAAGCTGTTACTCCTTTGAAACCAGAGTTAAATCAGGAGCATGGATTGAAATATTTTTTAAAAAAGTGTAGATGCTAGAAATCTAAAATCAAAGCACAAAGTGATGGAAATACTTGTATGTCAGGAGGCATCTGTGAAGAGGAAAACAAGAGTCAATATTTCAGGTATCTAGAAATTTGCCCCCATTATTTGTATTTGTATTGCCCCCATTAAGAGGTCTGATAGTGAGGGTATAGTGGATAAGGGTGAAGACAAGGAAGTGATCTGAACTGAAGATATTTTTACATCCCCTAGGATCACACACACTTTCCTGCTGCCAGTGATCCAGAGAACAGTTTGCTGCACCTCACTTCGGTAATCAGTGAACACATCAGCTGGCAGCACTCACCTGCGATAGATTTCCTCCTGCATACTAAAGATGTGCAGCTTATAAACTGACAGGCTACCATAAATTATCCCTGGCATATAGGCGAGTGGTTGAATCTGGAAGGAGTGGATGAGAATATAGGGATAATACAGTGAGATTAGAGGATGTTTAGTGTAAATGGGTGAATAGCGATTAGCACAGACTGGTTCTCTGGTTCTCTGTTCTGATTCTCTGTGATGTTGGGAAATTAAAATCAGTTCATAGATTTCACAAGGTAACAAACCTGTAACATAGCTATATGGAGATGGAAAAAGAGAACTTGGAGAAAGGGAACAGTTCAGTTCCTTTACTAATTCAAAATATGATAATTCTTACAAAGAATATCACAGGTAAGCCTGAACTTCTAGGACATGCCAGTAACTCCACACAGAACTGCAAGCAGTTCTCCATGCAAGTGCTATCATATTTAATATATACATGCAAATTGGAAGCCCTAAACTCTCCAACCATTCTTCACAAACAATTTCCTGATTCTGATCTGACTTTGTATTTTTCTTGGACTTCAATGACGCACTGTAAACTTGCAAAACTTTCCCCAGAGTTCTGTCAAGTACTTTGGGAAACATATATGTCCTGAAATGGGATGTTTGTATCCATGTCCTTCCTGCATCCAATTGTGCATTTTGGTTTTGTAGGATTTTGGTGCAATTACATAAATGTAAATTATTTCTTCATTCAATTTAAATCTATAGACATATAACAGTTCAATATATAGTTCAAAGTCCACTACTTTTTTATTTCTATTTTTGCACTTCTTATTTAATTTTAACTATTTTATATACATATCTACTGTAATTCATGTTTTATTCATTATAGGTATTGCATTGATTGCTGCACAAAACAACAAAATTCACAATATATGCCAGTGATATTAAAGGCATCTGTTAGTCTTGCGAGACCATGGATCTGCGCCTGGAAAGTCTTTACTCTCCAGGGCGTAGGCCTGGGCAAGGTTGTATGGAAGACCAGCAGTTGCCCATGCTGCAAGTCTCCCCTCTCCACGACACCGATGCTGTCTAAGGGAAGGGCATTAGGACCCATACAGCTTGGCACCAGTGTCGTCACAGAGCAATGTGTGATTAAGTTCCTTGCTCAAGGACACAACATGTTCCCTTGGCTGGGGCTCGAACTCACGACCTTCAGGTAGCGAGTCCAATGCCTTAACCACTTGGTCACGTGCCCACACTTAAACCAGAAAAAATAACCTGTGAAAATAGACGCAACACACATCAAAGTTGCTGGTGAACGCAGCAGGCCAGGCAGCATCTGTAGGAAGAGGTGCAGTCGACGTTTCAGGCCGAGACCCTTCGTCAGGACTAACTGAAGGAAGAGTGAGTAAGGGATTTGAAAGTTGAGGGGGAGGGGGAGATCCAAAATGATAGGAGAAGACAGGAGGGGGAGGGATAGAGCCAAGAGCTGGACAGGTGATAGGCAAAAGGGGATACGAGAGGATAATGGGACAGGAGGTCCGGGAAGAAAGACAAGGGGGGAGGACCCAGAGGATGGGCAAGAGGTATATTCAGAGGGACAGAGGGAGAAAAAGGAGAGTGAGAGAAAGAATGTGTGCATAAAAATAAGTAACAGATGGGGTACGAGGGGGAGGTGGGGCCTTAGCGGAAGTTAGAGAAGTTGATGTTCATACCATCAGGTTGGAGGCTACCCAGACGGAATATAAGGTGTTGTTCCTCCAACCTGAGTGTGGCTTCATCTTTACAGTAGAGGAGGCCGTGGATAGACATGTCAGAATGGGAATGGGATGTGGAATTAAAATGTGTGGCCACTGGGAGATCCTGCTTTCTCTGGCGGACAGAGCGCAGATGTTCAGCAAAGCGGTCTCCCAGTCTGCGTCGGGTCTCGCCAATATATAAAAGGCCACATCGGGAGCACCGGACGCAGTATATCACCCCAGTCGACTCACAGGTGAAGTGTTGCCTCACCTGGAAGGACTGTTTGGGGCCCTGAATGGTGGTAAGGGAGGAAGTGTAAGGGCATGTGTAGCACTTGTTCCGCTTACACGGATAAATGCCAGGAGGGAGATCAGTGGGGAGGGATGGGGGGGGGACGAATGGACTGGGAGACCGCTTTGAAGGTCACTATACAGGCCATTTTTACTGGAAAGTTTTTCTCCAGTGTAGTCTGTCACTTTTAACTTCACTGGGTAAATCTTGCTCTTTACTTTGAGCATCTTGTAATCATCCACAGGTAACAGATTTACCTGGGCTCTGGTGTCAAGCTTGAATGGAATTACTGTCTCATTCACAGTCGCTGGAACAATCCATTCTGTTTTACTAGCAACAGCAATCTGCAGAGAATCTACAAAGACTTTCTCCATTTCCTTAGCAACTGTTAGCCCCTTTCTCTTTGCAGCTGCAGTTTTGTAGCACATTGTAAAATGATTCTTCTTTCCAGAATTATTGCAGGGCTTACCATAAGCAGGACACTTCTTTGGAAAGATGGCAGGAGTTTAATTTGGGTAAGTGCACTTGGAAGATCAATGCAAGGGGAAAGTATAAATAGGCTAAATGACAGAGGATCTTGTGGTGCAAGGCCATTGCTCCCTGAAAGTAGCAATGTAGATAGGGTGTTAATGAAGGCATATAGCATGTCGGCCTTCATCATTTGAGCTATTGACTATCAATGTTGCTATATTGTAATGCTGCTGTATAAAACTTTGCTTGGGCCTCATTCTGCATGCTGCGTATAGTTCTGGTTGCCACACTACAAAAAGGATGTGAAGGCTTTAGAGATGGTGCTGAAGAGGTTCACCAGGATGTTTCCTGCTTTAGAAAATATTAGCTATAAGGAGCAGTTGGACAAATAGATTGTTTTCTCTGGAGGAGTGGAGGCAGATAGAAATATATAAAATTTTGAAAAGTATTGATAGAAGCTTTTTCTCAGGTTGTAAATATCAAATATTAGAAAGGAAAGTTTTGAGATGAGAATGGGAGAGTTTAAAAGAGATGAAAGTGCAAGCTTTTTAGAGTTATAGGTGCCTGGAATACGCTGCCTCCTGCAGTAGTGGACTTGGCCAAGAAGTTGTGTTGAGGCCTGAAAGTAGGCAGAACCTGTACACTTGTGTCTATTTGATGCCAGTGATACAAACCTAACATAAACATAATAAAAATGACTGAAACAGCACATGTTATTGCGAGCTCTGGGCGTTTCTTGAGGTAGATTTCTGAATGATGCTTTGTGTCCGAAATTAATCACGATGGGAGAGGAATCAGATTTTGTTTTGTTTCTCTACCACATTGATGAGCTCCCTGCCTATCTTCTTAATGCATGTGAAATGAACTAATGTTCTTCAAACAATGCCAGTCCAAGAAAGTTGTCAAGTTTTGTATCATGCCTGCCTACAGTATCTGGTACCATGCACAGTAAATCAGAGTATCCTGGTTTGGATAATGATACTTGGTTTGCAGCTCAGGCAAAGTGAAAAGTAATTCAATTTTCCTCTTACAAGTTTCCCCCACCATCTGAAGGTAGAGTGTTCCTATGAACAGTTCCGGGGGAGGAGCTTGGTTGCTTGGGGACTTTTTTCGCGTGCTGCCTTTTTCGTGCGCTGCCTTTTTACACACACTGCCTTTTTTTGTAACAGTCAAAACACCTTCTGTTAGCAAAAACAGGTAACTAATGTAGGTCTTTCATAAAAGCGAGGTGTCATAAAGTGAACGTTCGAAAAACGGGGGACACCTGTATCTCCAAATGAAAAGGTAATTTGAAAAATTGAATGCAAATGTGTAAAAGATAGCTGCAAGATTTCTCATAAGGCCTCTTAACACTTATTTACCATTCTATAAGTTCATGGTGGATATCTTACCTGAAATCCACATTTGTGTCCTATCCCCAGGAAACTCAGAACCTCAGCTGACAGAATAATGATCTTAGTTTTGAATATCCTCAACGACTAAGCATCCTCAACTCCATGTGGCAAAAAAAACTCCACAGATTAATGGTCCTCAGTTTATAAAAAAAAATCTTAATCAGCTGACCACCACCCCGCTTCTTAACCTAGTTTATCCTCCGTTTCTTACAGACCTTGGATACCAAGTACTTCTGCAAATTATTTTCCAAATGTAATTTTTATTCCACAGTCGTGTCTTGAAGGGAAAGATGATAGCATAGTGGTTAGCACAACGTTTTACAGTACAGACGACCCAAGCTCAATTCCCGCTGCTACCTGTAAGGAGTTTGTATGTTCTCCCCGTGACTGCATGGGTTTCCTCCGGGTTCTCCAGTTGATAGGTTAATGGTTCATTGTAAATTGTCCCTTGATTAGGCTCAGATTAAATCAGAAGGATTGCTGGGCAGCGTGGCTCAAAGGGCCAGAATGGCTATTCTGTGCTATATCTCAATAAAATTATTTCAAAAAGTAAATACAGAAAAGCAAGAATAGTGCTTCAAAATTAATGTTTAAACTATTCATATAAATTCTTGAAGAATTGCTTATATTTATGGAAGTACATCTTGAAAGCATTTACCTGCAATTTTACCATACATGGCTCAAAAAATTTACAGTGCAACCAATAATTTAGAATTAATGACGAAATTTAATATGTGTGGCAAAGCAAATGCTATACAGACATCATTTACTGTATTCTTATCCATTCCCAATGATAAACACCACTCAATCTAAGCTTATGTGCTAAACTCAGTTATGATTTCTGAATTTGCTTTTGGTGATAATTTCTTGAGAACTTAATAGCTGAGAATGGCAACAGAATGATCCAGAACCATTGATGATGCTATTTGCATGTTACGTCAGCAAATGTATAGCACCTTAAGGTAAATTCACTTGTGGAATTGCATTTTTTATGGGTATTTCTGGTAGGCACAAACTTCAGAAGTGTATTTGCATTAGGCATAAAAAGGATGAACATGTTTTCAACTTGTAAGTTACCATCTGCTCTGCAGCTATGTACTGCAGTCAACTTTCAGCACTTTGATCCAAGACAAAGACAAAGAAAGATAAAGTAGTAAACAACTACTCAGAGTTTATCCTGACTGTTCTAACTTACACCTGCATTGAGGCTTTTCCAAGAGTTTTATGAGATCTGTTCATATCTCCTGTAAATTTAAATCTGATTCATTTTGCAATATTTTCTGAAATATAAAAGATTGTTCAGCAAATTTCTAACTTTACCTTCCTGATCCAATGACTTAATGTCATTTGACTTTATTCATCATTACAACCTACTGAATGATATCTTGTTCATTTTGAAGCATATTTTCAAAATTATATGTTAATGCATATAACTTTATTTCTGTACTCTTAATGAACATAACTACTAATCTTTGTAAATATAGATATAATAACATGCACGAGGAAGATGCATAAAAACAATAAAAACTATACAGGAATTGGTCATAAATTGTGTTGCAGTGTGTCAACTAGTAAAAACTCTACCCAAACATATTATTTTGTAATCTTTTATAACACAACCCAAAGTGCATTAGAACTACAAAGATGCCTTTGAAATTCAGTTGCTGCTATACTGTGCAGAAATTTAGCACCTAATTTGCAAACAAATAGCAAAGTAGCTAAAATCAGATAACCTCTCTTTAACAGTCTTGAGTGATTGATAAATCTCAGCCACACCCCTAGTTTTTCAAACATAAACATTTTAAAGTTCAAAAGTAAATTTTATTATCAAAGTACATACATGTCACCATATACAGCTCTGAGATTCATTTTCTTGCAGGCATACTACGAATAGTAACTACAACAGGATCAATGAAGGATCAACCAGACTGCAGAAGGCAACAGACTGTGCAAATGCAAATATAAATAACTGGCCAAAAAATTGAGAACATGAGATAATTAAATAAAGAGCCCCTAAAATGAGATCAATGGATGGCCAAGTGAGTGTGGTTATCCCCTTTTATTCAAGAGTCTGATGGCTGAGGGGCAGTAACTGTTCCAGAACTCGGTGGTGTGAGTCCTTATACCTTCTGCTTGATGGCAGCAGGGAGAAGAGTTCATGGCCTGGGTGGTCGGTGTCTCTGATGATGGATGATGCTGCTTTTCTACGACAGCGTTTCATGTAAATGTGTTCAATGATTGGGAGTGCTTTACCGTGATGTACTGGTTTCAACAGAGCTCTTTATTCTTCAATAAATTTAGCAACACATATTCCACACAGAGAAAGAAGAAGTGGCTACGTAAAAGGAAGGGATACCAGGAACAGAGAATGTCAAGGAAATGGAATGAAGAGATAAATTTCATTGTCAAAAGGAGTAAGAAGTGGTCAAGGTAGGCAAGTTAAGTAGCTGCAAAGAGTTCTGGCAATTAAAACCAGTCATTGATGGTTGAGCAATGAGAGCAGAGAACAATGGAGATTGAAGGTTGTTAAATCTCAGTTGCATTGAGGATTATGAAGACAAGCCCAAAATAGTTGAATGATGTTGCATGACTATAAAATTGAATTTTGAGTAGGAGAATGAAGAAAGCAGAACTACTTGGTAGTCCCTGAAATTTCTGTATTAATTGTGTGTTCAGCATAGATATAGTTGGGCTGACAGACCTGCTCCTGTGTTGTACTTTTCTATTTATTATAAAGAATGAAATATTTGCAAGTGAGAACATGTATCACAATATTCTTAAAGAACAGTAGTTTGTGGCTGCAGGTGGGTGAAACTGGAGAGGTTCAAAATTCTTTAAATAATTAAAGTCAGAAACTAACAATTTGCTGTTAGTTGGAATTCTTCAGGACTGAGGTAATAGGACCACTGCTTTTCTCAATACAGATAATTGAAATAGACTTGTGTGTGCAGCGCACAGACTTAATACTTATAGATATAATTCTCCGTGGATTGTCATCTTGTCGTGGTGGAGAGGCTTGTGTGGTCCTGTGATCCTGAGAGCAATGCTGTCTGGAGCTATGCTCCTGGTAGGGTCACCCATGGCAGTAAGGTCGAGGGTGAGGTCTCTAACAAAGAACAATCCAATCAATACCTCAACTGTGGAACAGGCAGATGAAGTTACTTCGAACTCAGTATCTGTGAATAGACAATAGACAATAGCTGCAGGAGTAGGCCATTCAGCCCATCGAGCCAGCACCGCCATTCACTGTGATCATGGCTGATCATCCACAATCAGTATCCAATTCCTGCCTGATCCCCATAACCTTTGAAGGCGGATGAAGGCTGCAACAAATCCATCAGCTCCAATCATCGTGGTTTCCATGCCATTGGAATTAGTTGGTTGATTTGTGAAGTATCGTATACTTCTTGGAGTGCAACATCAAGTACACATTAAACAAATACACGCACAGGCATCTTCACTCTGTGGGACACTTCTTCAGAATGAAGACCATCATCTTCAGACTCGAGAGATAGCCACAACGACGACGAATTATAGATAACTCAGAGCTTGGAGATATTGTAAACCGCGAGGAAGTTAGTAACAAACTTTGAGGAGATATGGACAAATTGGTTAAATCAGCAGACAGGTGACAGGTGAAATTTAATGCAGTTGGGAAAATGTGAGGAGACAATATAACTTAGAGAGCACAGTTCTAAAATAGATATATAAGTAGAAAGGTCCAAGAAATAATCCACATATGAAGTGTTTGAGATGCTGTCATAATGAGCCGAGCCCCGCAGTGTCCAATGACAACAGGAACCTAGACTTTAGTCCTCCTCTCCAGAGCCTTTGTGGCAGCTGCACTGAGCTTCAGTACTGTAATTTTGTACTTTTGAACATGCCAGTCAGCAGCATTTGCTCATAGTCTTCTCCTTACAGTGGATTCTAACATATTTTTGGCAGATCCAGGTGCATCTTTCACCAAGTTGGTGACATTCCAGCAATAATTGAAGTTTGTCTCAGTATGTGTCCCTAGGAACAGTCTGTGGATCACAGTCCTCTGTTACCCACCTGCTTGGAGCTAATCTTGACAAAGACAGCCAGTTCCACCTTCCCACACATCCTTGCAAGCACATAATCTAGAAGAAGGTTGATGACTGTCTCATCCACACCACAACCATCTCAAAGGCATTTGAGGCCCTGAATGTTCTGAAAGGAAGGGCCCCTCTTACTGCCAGGCAGGCAAGGTCTCTGTACTTGACTGTAAGTTCTGGTGATGAGAAGTTCTGCCAAATAATTTTGACGTTCTCTCAGGGAAGCACCCAACAAAATCCATCATTTCTTTTTCCTCAGGGTCTCTAGGACATTGCAAGCCTACCACTAAATAATGGACTTGTGTCTTGCCCTGTTTCTTCCCAAAGGCCTTGAGTGCAGTGCTGTGGATAGTGTCCCTGACAGAGTCCCATCTCTGCTGAGCATCTCTTCCTGGTGGGTCTGCAAGGAGAGCATCCTCCAGTGACTTGATGAACTCTGCAGCTTTGTCTGGGTGTTGTCTTACTGGCATCGATGCGCTGCTTGCCTGGAGGCTTGGCGCAGTGCATCTTCTTCGGCCGAAGTCTGATCTTGCAGCAAACCAGAGATAAAATTCTTTAAATTATATCCCCTTATATGAGATTCATCTCAACATCTACCTGCCATATCCCTTTAGGGTCTTTTGTGTTTCAATAAGATTACCTCCATTTTTCCAAACCCCAAGGACTACAGACTTTACATGTTTAGCCTCAAATAAAGTCTTCCAGCCAGGTACAGGTTTTGAGTACAACTGATGTTTCAGTGACAAACTCTGCCATCTTCATCAGAGATGATGCCTGGACATGTCCAGTCCAGTGGTATTTATACCCCTGTAGTTCATCCCTCCTGATTAGTTAGTCCTCGTCTACTCAGGTTTCTGCTCTCTCATCTTGCTTACAATCGAATTCCAGTTCCTACTTAGAGCGAGACCTTCGTCTTTGTTAAAATTCTTTTCCTCTAGTTTTATTTCAATGGCTTCCTTCATCAAATGGAATTGTCAACTCTTTGGGCCCAAACCATGAATCAGAACAGACTGTTGGTTTGTTGTTGATCGATTTATAGGATAGTTAGTGGTCCAGAGATGCTGGAATTTGATTGTTAGATACTATTAATGTTTGAATTTGTAAGAGAGGTCAGTGATGTAAGGTGAAGTTTAAGGCAATGCTGATGAACCCAGATCGATTTAATGCACTGGATTTGATGCCAGTGCATTAGAGTCTCCACAGGAGAGAGAAGATGAGGAGAAGCCCTGAGAAACAGGGCAGACTACAAGGAGGAGGCGAGACAGGAAAGCTCTTCCCATGCTTAGTTTTCTGAGAGTACTTTTTAAACCTCAGTTCAGATCCATGAATCCTGGGGAATTCCCGTAGTGTTCCCAAGTGATGTGCAGAAGTTTGTATTGGTGTCTGCGTCCTGATCAAAGGAATATATACAGTATATATGAAATGAACAAAGGGAATAGAAGAAGTTTTGCAGAGGTAGCTTGTCTCATGTTTTACCAACTGAATCTGGTCCTTTGGACCTCAGTAGTTCTGGTTTTAAAAGTAACATAGTTTTGTGTACCACACAGTGCAGTGGATGCCCGGCAGTATGCTATATAGTTAGTGATCTTGCAAGACAAACTATTAGCTGCATGGCTGATGATTTGCACAAAGATTTCATAATGGAGGATGCGTGTGTAAATCATGGACATTTGGAGAAGAGCTCTGAAAATTAGTAGCTGATTGACACATCTACTGTGAATGCTGAGAATATCGCAGTTAGCAATTTGCTGTTCCCCTTCAATATTTCACTGGTGTGTCAGCCTAGATTTTCATTCTCAACTATGGAAAGGGAAACTTGAGCCTCTGTTATTGAGCTCAGAAACGGGAGTGTGACCAAATGAATCCACCTAGACCCAACACTGGGTTTGCCATGAGAAAGCAGTCCAGGTTAACAAGAATTGTAATTGCAAAACTGCAGACTTTGTGGCTTTGATTCTAGACCCTGGGACTTCCTGGGTATTGGTGGAAAAATGAGAAATTGGAAGGTCTGAGGATAGCTAGGAAAAGAGGTAATAAGATGAAAGCTAGCCTTATGGATATTCTTCCACTCTGAGGACCCTCATTGCCAATTATTGGGTTATCTAGCATGGGATGAGGTCATTGAGGAGGTAGGAGTTAGTATGCTTTCTCTCACTCAATTGCCCATTCCATGCAGAGTCTTTGGTCCACTAGCTCTGGACAGCATAAGCTAGAGTCAGTTCTGACATCGTTGAAAGCACTCGGTCATCTTTAAAAGAATTATCTATGAGCACCAATGCCTCTGCAGGTAGAACCTTGGAACACCTGAGTACTAACCAGGATTAAGTCTGGTTTGCTTTTAAAAACACTTGTGTTCAGGAGTTTGAACTGTTAACAATAGATGCTAGAAACCTATAGTTTGTGATAAACTGTGCAGAGACCAAGTTTATAATTATTTTCTGAGCTTTATACCTTGTGATGGGGCATTGCTCAGGGCTAAGAATCTGGAAACTCAGCTTTATTGTTTTAAAAACTTCAGTTTTCTCAGATTTGATATGCTTTATACATCAAGCACATTTGAACTACTATGATGGTGTAATGGCTGGTGTGATGGTGTTGGAGCCTGGAGTTTGATCCCTGTTTATTCTGTAAGGAGTTTGCCTATTGAACGTGTGAGCTTCCTCTGGGTGCTCCAATTTCCTCCCACTGTCCTAAGACTTTCTGTTTAGTAGATTCATTGGTCGTTGTAAATTGTCTCATGATTAGGCTAGGATTAAATCGGGGGTGGGGGGGGGTGCTAATGGCTTGGCTCAAAGGGCCAGAAGGGCTTATTCCATGCTGTATATCTAAATAAAACACATTAAAACATTTCTCTGTTTTTATTTTAGATTTGTGACACACATAGATTTACTACTTTTTATCTCAATGACCACAAGCTGCAGTCATTAGAATTATAATTGTTTAAAAATTTACACGGCAACATAGACCCAATAAAACACCTACATTTTCTATATAAAGTAGTGTTTAATGACCACCTAAATTACTGTATGGAAATAACAGCCATAATTTCTAAAATAAATGATTGCCTTGGGCACGCAGCTAGCATGCTTAAGTATGACGTATAAATAAGAATCCATGAAACAAAACTATAGTAGCTTGTGGAACAAATGATTCCTTCTTAAGATAGTGCCACATCTGCAATTGGTTTGTACTTTCAGTCCTGGCCCCTTCCTAACTCACAATAGCTAGACACAATGTGTGTTAGGTTAAACTGTGTGGAGTTCCTGTTTCTTCACCAGGGAAAAGGCTTAATAGGGTTATTATGGAGGCATTTGGGATTTTAGCGTGAGTGTACAGTTTTATCAATCATGTATGTAACAATGGTTCAGGATTTTTCCTGAATTTACTGGAAAAGATCATCCATAAAACAACCCAATTTCTCAAGTAGTATTAGAACTGCTGAGACCAACAGTAAAATAAGTGTTGCTGCCCGGCTCAGTTATATCAGAGTAATATTTACATATCAGGAGGTCAGAGCTACAATGTAAAATTGTAAATTTAAGTCTACGGGTCATTTGGTAAAGTTACCTCTTTCAATAAAAATCAATTACAGAGCTATGGGTAGCATTTATAAAGCAATAAAATCCATATTTTCTAAGCTGCCTGCCGTGCCTTTGACACAAGGCCAGGCCAAGTTCATCTCTGTAAGAGATTGTCCATTGGTTCAATAGTAACTTTGGTAAGCCTGAAAACTTAAGTTAAAGAGAATAAATGGGAGAAATTAAGAGAATCATGAAGAGGAACTTTCTGTTGCTCATTCTTTCAATGAGACTAACTGTTCTTATTTACAAGCCAGCAGAAGCCAGGATATTGTTATTACTTAATCATCTGCCCCCTGCAGTGAATTTTCATGTGATTACTCCCATTGCGTTGAATAAATTTTCTGTTTAATTAATAAAAGAGCCCAGAGAAATGTCCAACAATGAAAGTCACTGTGACAGACTAGAAGGCAACCCCTGATCCACAAAAATCAGATCTTGAGAACTAAAACTGTAGAGTGCAATATGAAATTACAACTTAATGTGTACAACCAACTAAAACATACAGGAATACCAGTGCCTCAGCATGAAAAATATGAAAAAGTCATGAACATTCTTAGAAGGAATGAGTTTAAAGTTTCATTTAATCAAGTAAACTATGCCCAGAATAGAATGTTTTGTACTACATATGCATAACATTATAAGTGTGTACGTGTACACCCTTCCAAAATGTATTCCCTCTTTTGTTAACCACTCTGACCTGACAACTGGGAGGGTGGCCTGCTGTCAATTGTGACTGTCTCAAAGATCTGTTCTTGTTTCAGCTCCTTGATAACTGCAGTGATTGCATCCTCTGTAAATTTACATAGAAAAAAATTCTAGTTGGTGTTCATTACTGAATATTTGTCTTTATTGCCCAAGTTTCCAGGCATCATTTTTACCATTTCTTTGTTGTTCTCGAGTATGAACTATTTTTGAAACCTCCATTGAATTGTACTCTTCATTTTTACATTTGCTTTGTTGAGCATTTTGTTGTTAATAACACCTCTGCCTGAGACTCCATTCTTTTCCATTATTCTCCAGTTATGGGGGTAATATTCTGACATACCAGTACTTCTATGGTTCATAGTTCTGCGGGCTGAGATTCAGTGAGAAACTAGCATATTCAGTGAGAAACTCGCATGGTGTGAGCAGAATTATCTGCAGTTTAATGTGAAAAAGACTAAGGAGCTGGTGGTAGACCTGAGGAGAGCTAAGGTACCGGTGACCCCTGTTTCCATCCAGGGGGTCAGTGTGGACATGGTGGAGGATTACAAATACCTGGGGATATGAATTGACAATAAACTGGACTGGTCTAAGAACACTGAGGCTGTCTACAAGAAGGGTCAGAGCCGTCTCTATTTCCTGAGGAGACTGAGGTTCTTTAACATCTGCCGGACGATGCTGAGGATGTTCTACGAATCTGTGGTGGCCAGTGCTATCATGTTTGCTGTTGTGTGCTGGGGCAGCAGGCTGAGGGTGGCAGACACCAACAGAATCAACAAACTCATTCGTAAAGCCATTGATGTTGTAGAGATGGTACTGGACTCTCTCACGGTGGTGTCTGAAAAGAGGATGCTGTCTAAGTTGCATGCCATCTTGGACAATGTCTCCCATCCACTACATAATGTACTGGGTGGGCACAGGAGTACATTCAGCCAGAGACTCATTCCTCCGAGCTGCAGCACAGAGCCTCATAGGAAGTCATTCCTGCCTGTGGCCATCAAACTTTACAACTCCTCCCTTGGAGGGTCAGACACCCTGAGCCGATAGGCTGGTCCTGGACTTATTTCATAATTTACTGGCATAATTTACATATTACTCTTTAACTATTTATGGTTCTATTACTATTTGTTACTTATGGAGCAACTGTAACGAAAACCAATTTCCCCCGGGATCAATAAAGTATGACTATGACTATGACTATGATATTCATGGCTAACATGCACATTATTCCCTTGGGACTGGGACTAAATGCGATTTAATATGAAACTAGCATATTCATGGCTAATATGCATATTACTTCCTTGGCACTGCAGAGTTAAGCCAGTATTTTATATGAAATTATTTTCAAGGCTCGATAACAAAAGTAAACTCTTTTCTCAATGCTGCTTGTTGCATTAGGAAAAAAAGACTTTCCAAGTTGAACCCTCAGGAGAGCACCGCACTTCTGTTTTACACAAGGAGCAACAACCTTTTTGGATTTTTTTGAGGAATGTTTAGCTTTATTTCTCAGCACTTAATGATGTGGCAACAAAATCACAGGAATGGAAGACACTAAACTAGGTGGGTTGTGAGAACTTGTTTGTATAAAAGGATCATAAATTTATAGAATAATGGAAAAAGACAGCACAAGCTGTTTGGCCCATCAATGCTGTGCGAGAACAACATAAGAAAAATTCAGCTAGTTTTGCATTTCTGTTCTCTCTCAGGACCTAGATTCCTTTCTCCCCACAACAGAATTCCCTTTTGAAAGTGACACTTGACTCTGCCTTCATCATCCATTTCTGACAATACGTTCCAGATCCTAACCACTCTTTGAGTTTAAATGTATTTACTTCTTTGGATGTCCTTTGGATCTTGACTCGTCCTCTAATGGAACCATCACCCTACCTACTCTGAAGAACAAGCTGCCTTCTTAGTGCAGCCAAATGAAGAATTGTAACCTTAAGCTTGTTTTCTGAAAGAAATTAGCAGCAAATAGTGGAAGTTGATTTTTCTTTTCAAGTCTTCATTACTGAATTATCCACTTAATATTTATATACTGAAAGTAGTTATTTCTGTACCTAACATTAAATTTAGTTTTAAAGCATAATGTGAACAGTTTTTCATTTAACAGTTATCTGAAACACGCAGAGCCAAATATACAATATACAACTTTGAAGAATTGCCAAGGCAATGGCAGGACATGAATTTCATCTGGAGTGCATTAGAGTATTTCTATAAATTAGCAAGTATGCTCCAATAGTAGACTTCAGTTACATTTTCTTAAAACTGTGATGTGCTATTTTATTCATATTCTTTATAATTACTAGCAGAACATTAGAATTATAGAACTGCAATTGATGCACTTTTATATTTTTAATTAAACTATGTAAGGCAAACTTACAAAAATGGCAAGAATATTGCAAGCACAATAAACCTAATTTGAGTGAATGGTATTGGCCATCTTATTTCTTTAATGCAATGGTTCTTTGTCGACTATAGGGATAGAAGTTCTACAAAAAAATACCAGCCGTTAAAATCCTTTGTGAACGCAATAAGTTAGTAAAGAAGGAAGCATTCAATAAAGCCTATTGGAAATGGTGTTTAAAATATAAAAGCAAATTATTGCAGTCTCTGTGATGACAATACTCTTAGAATAGTAGACAAAGAACCCAAAGGCATTTTGCTATTCAAAGTTCAAAGTTGAAAATACATCTGTTATCAAACTATGTATGTATTTTACAACCTTAAGATCCGTCTCCTAACAGGCAGCCACGAAACAAAGACACCGCTCAGGATCAACAGAATCTTTTTCTCATGACAGGGTATAAAAAAAACATTGCCTTAGGTGAGGGAAGGTGTTTGAAAGGGGATTTGAGGGAGAAGTTATTTTTAAAAAGGGTGTTGATGATATCTGGAATACATTCCCAGAGGGGATGGTGGAACCAGATACAATCAGAATGCTTAAGAGGAATTTTGGCAGGCAATTAAACCGGCAGGGCATACAAGGATATGGTCCCAATGCAGGCGATCAGGATTAGTGCATCGGGAGAAAATGGTTGATATGGATGTGGTAAGGTGAAAGGCTCATTTCTGTGCTCATTATAACAAATGGATGATTAGCCTTCAGGCTAAAATGATGAAATGCATGGAAGGTTATCTGAGAGTGATGCTTCTTGTTCTTCATATTGGTGGAATTTACAGGGTAGTAATAGGCTCTAAACCAACTCATGGTAAATTTCTGCAGGGCTTCTGTAGACTCTGCAGTGATTGTCGATGGTGGTTATTGAACCTATTGACAGGAATGCCAGTTAAGTGTCCTCTTCTATACTGACAGGTATTACGCTTATTTTTGTTGTTGTGTTTATGTTTTCATCCATTACACTCTCTTGATCTAACTCATTTGATGGCAAATAGGTATTAAAGTGTGAGTGATTCATCAACAACTATCCAATCCCTGCTCTGTTATTATAGCCACATGTTGTCATGATTAAACTATTTAAATATCTGGTCAATGACACTTTCTAAGATTTGGAGAAGTGGTGAACTTTGATGGTTAAGATGAGTTGGCAAGTTTTTTCAGTGTGGGTGAAAGTCATTATCTACCATTTATATGACACAAATGTCCTGACCCACTTATCCAGCACTAGCTAAAATGTAGCTGCAGAAACAGTTAAGAGGGGAAATGAAATGCAGGCTTTTATTTCAAGAGGATTTGAGAACAGATGTAAAGGAACCCCACTGAAAAATCATGAGGTTTTAGTGAGACAGTTTTAATTTCCTTAACTATAAGAGAATAATACATGCCACAGGGGGACCACAGTGAAGTTTCAATAGATGTGTTTGCCCTGCAAGGATTGATGGGGCAGTAGAGTTGTATTCTCTGGAGCATAGAGGAATGAGAGGTGATCAGAGGGTGGTGAATCTTTGTAGTTCTCTGTCTTGGGTGTTTTGGGGGTTTAATCATTGATACATTGAATCTTGGAGTTATAAAATTTCATGGTAACCCGACCGTCAGTACAATCCATTGATGCCAATCAGTAACTTACCTGAGCTGGTCCCATTTTCCATATTCCTTGAAACATTTTGCATCTATGTACCTGTCCAAATGCCCTTTAAATGTTATAATTGTGCCTGCCTCTACCACTTCTTCTGACAGTTTGCTCCATCTGCACACCATCAACTGTGTGAAAAAACTTGCCCCTTCAGGCCCCCTTCAGACATTTAGAAACCATAGAAACCATAGAAAAACTACAGCACAGAAAAGGCCTTTTGGCCCTTCTTGGCTGTGCCGAACCATTTTCTGCCTAGTCCCACTGACCTGCACATGGACCATATCCCTCCATACACCTCCCATCCATGTATCTGTCCAATTTATTCTTAAATGTTAAAACAGAACCCGCATTTACCACCTCGTCTGGCAGCTCATTCCACACTCCCACCACTCTCTGTGTGAAGAATCGCCCCCCCTAATGTTCCCTTTAAACTTTCCCCCCTTCACCCATAACCCATGTCCTCTGTTTTTTTTCCTCCCCTTGCCTCAGTGGAAAAAGCCAGCTTGCATTCACTCTATCTATACCCATCATAATTTTATATATCTCTATCAAATGTCCCCTCATTCTCCTACGCTCCAGGGAATAAAGTCCTAACCTATTTAACCTTTGCCTCTGTAACTGAGTTTCTCAAGTCCCGGCAACATCCTTGTAAACCTTCTCTGCACTCTTTCAACCTTATTAATATCCTTCCTGTAATTTGGTGACCAAAACTGAACACAATACTCCAGATTTGGCCTCACCAATGCCTTATACAACCTCATCATAACATTCCAGCTCTTATACTCAATACTTTGATTAATAAAGGCCAATGTACCAAAAGCTCTCTTTACGACCCTATCTACCTGTGACACAACTTTTAGGGAATTTTGTATCTGTATTCCCAGATCCCTCTGTTCTACTGCACTCCTCAGTGCCTTACCATTTACCCAGTATGTTCTACCTTGGTTTGTCCTTCCAAAGTACAATACCTCACACTTGTCTGTATTAAACTCCATCTGCCATTTTTCCAGCTTAGCCTTTCATCTTAAATCTCTGCCTTCTCGCTGTAAACTTCCCTACTCTGGTAAAATGACTATTCAGCTTACCTATGCCCCTCATGATTTTATCTACATTTATGATTTTATCTACATTTATCAGGTGATTCTAAAAAGAAATGACTTCATGGGATTTCATGAGAGATGGAGATAGACCGAGATTATGATGAAAGGTGAAATAGTTTTGATATTTAAACTTCTATTCCTATTTTTAATTTTTGTGTTCCTGTGTTAAATCTGAATATGTTGAAATTTCTGCTATTGTGTGTCTATATAGTTCTGCATTACTAGAAAACATGAATAATACTGAACATCATGAATGCAGATAGTTTTACCAAACTGAGGGGGTTCATCAATGAAGTAGCTGAAGATAACTGGGCTGGGAATTCTTCCTTGAAAAACATATTTAATGAGGTCCTCAAACTATGGAAAAAAGCCTCGGACTGCCATAGCCATATTTCTTTGTGTCAGGGAAAACATCAGTAATTGAAAGGCTTTCTATTTGTCCTCCAGTTTTGCTTGGATTCTTCTATCCTTACTCAGACAAGTATGACTTTGCTATTAAGTGTTGTTCCTCCCATGTGTCCTCTGACTCAGCCCCTGTACTAATGCCTGGATGGTTTTGATGGAACCCAGACATTTCGTGAATGAGCAGTTATTGCTGAGGAGGCATTTCTGGTTGCTGTGTGGATACTTATATTACTTTCAATAGGTGCATTCAATATCAGATAAATGTATACAATATTCATCCTGAAATTCTTTTACTTTGCAAACATCCACGAAAACAGAGGAGTGCCCCAAAGAATGATTGATGGTTAAATGTTCGAACCCGAAAGCCCCCCGAGCTCACCCTCCTACACATAAGCAGCAGCAAAGCGACAACCCCTTCCCCCACAAGCAAAAAAGCATCTGCACCCACCACCGAGCACTCAAGCTTGCAGCAAAGCATCAGTAAAGACATGGACTTGCAGTACCCCAAAGACTACTTGTTCACATGTTAGTTCAACATACCACAGGCTCTCTCTCTTCCTAAAAAGGGAAAAAGAGGTGTCTCCATTTTACAGTGAGAGGGGAGACATAACAAAACAACTCGCTGATTTATGGTGTTAGAAGTCTGTTGTGTCACTTTTTCTGAGCTCGCTGCTCAAGATCTTGGGCTCTTGGGTACACAGCCAGCAGTCAGCTCACTGCTTTTGATCTTCCATATACTCCCATGACACAAACGGCACCGAAGTTGAACCCGTCTGCCTCCAGAGTCACCAAAAATCTGGCACCCTGAAGGCACACTAGTCTTCTAGGCTGCGGCCTTAGCATATAGAAAAGCGTCCGGTCGTGAGGCCCTGAGAGTGGGTCCCATTCCCGCAAAGAACTGAAGTCAGTGTGTAACTCCAGGTCAGGGTCTTCAAAAGAACGCTGAAAAGGAAAAAAGGAGATATGAAAGATAGAGATAGAGCTGTTTCCGAAGATGCAAGTAAAGGAGTTGCCATTAGGCTCCATCATCCTAAGCTTCACCCTCTGTCTTTGGTGGTAATTGGAAGAATCTGGTGCCAAAATAACTTAAAAGAAAATAAAGGCAGTTGATTTTCAAAAGTGTCTGAACACACACAAGTCATGCAAAACCAGAGAAGCATAATGCTGTCGTTCCAGCCAAAGCTTGATCAAAGATAGCTGTTGTAAGACTAAATGACCTGGAGCAGATTTGTTGCATATATTTGTGAGAGAACATTTCTTAGACTTCTAAGGAGTTTGATTGGCTAGTTGTGAATCTTGCTCTTAAAGGGGCAGTTAGGAAGTAGATGGTAATGTGCAGGGCAGCTATATACCTCCTCTGAGAAACTCAGATCAAAAAATAGAACAGCACAGATAAAATGGTAGGGGGTAGCTAGGTGAAAATTTTTGATAGACGTGGCAGTGATTTTATGAGATTGGATTTACTGCTGAAATATTACATTGTGGCTCTTGAACTCCATTCCCCCAGCTAATGAAAGACTACCTACCAAGCACACTAACAGTTTACATGGCAATCTTGAGGGATCTAGGGATGTGGTCTCCAAGACCCCTCTGTTTCTCCACATTACCAGGAATCCTGTACTCTGCCTTCAAGTTCGACCTTCCAAAGAGTATAACTTCACACTTCTCCAGATTGAACTCCATCTGCATCTTCTCGGCCCAGCTCTGCATCCTGTCAGTGTCCCATTGTAAGCTACAACAACCTTCTGCACTATCCACAGCACCACCAACCTTTATGTCATCTGTAAACTTACTCATGAGACTACCATGGAAACCTTATCAAATGCCTTACTAGAATCCAGAGTACTGCACTACTTTCCTCATTTTGTTTTGTCACTTCCTCAAAGATGTCCATCAGGCTCATGAGGCATGACCTCCCCCTTACAAAGCCATGGCAGCTATCCTTATTCAGCCTAAGATGTTATTTTATTTTTGTTTAGAGATACAGTGTGGAACAGGCCCTTTTCACCCAACGAGCCGCACCACTCAGCAACCCACCTACTTAACCCCAACCTAATCACAGGCCGATTTATCATGACCAATTGCAATGTAAAAAGTAAATTTATTATTGACAAAATATATATATGTCACCATATACACCCCTGAGATTAATTTCTTTGCAGGCATTCACAGTAAATACAAAGAAACACAATAGACCCTGTACGGATTGCAGAGGAGGAGGTGTTTGCTGTCCTGAGGCAAATCAGGGTGGATAAATCCCCAGGGCCTGACAAGGTGTTACCTCAGACCCTGTGGGAGGCAAGTGCAGGATTTGCCAAGGCCCCAGCAGAGATATTTAAATCATCCTTAGCGACAGGTGAGGTACCAGAGGATTGGAGGATAGTCAATGTTGTTCTACTGTTTAAGACAGGCTCTAAACATAAACCAGGAAATTATAGGCTGGGTCCATTGTTGTTTGTCATCTATATCAAAGATCTGGATAATAATGTGGTAACTGGATTAGAAAATTTGCAGATGGTGGTGTAGTGGAGAGCGAGGAAAGCTATCGTGGCTTGTGGAAGGATCAGGACCAGATGGAAAAATAGGCTGAAAATGGCAGATGGGATTTAATGCAGACATGTGTGAGGTGTTGCTCTTTGAGAGGACCAGACTAGGGTAGGTCTTACATAGTGAAGGCTAGGGCACTGAGGAGTGTGGTAGAACAAAAGGAAACGACAACACAGGTCCATCCATAATTCATTACGTGACATCACAGGTGGATAGGGTCATCAAAAATGCTTTTGTCACATTGGTCTTCATAAATCAAAGTACTGAGTACAGGAGCTGGGAGGTTATGTTGAAGTCGTATAAGACAGGAGTGTTTAAACTAATTTGGCAGGGGGATGGGAACGAGAGTGATAGTACTGAAGATGAGGTAGCTGGTTTACAAACAGAGGCAATGTGTAGTGAGGAGAGGCTGTTGATAAAGCAAAATTACAGGCAACAGAATGAATTGCAATGTAAAAGGTGGACAAAATCGAAAAGGTTGAAATCAGGACTGAAGGTGTTATATTTGAATGTGCGCAGTCAGTGTATGGAATAAGGTAGATGAAGTTGTAGCCCAGTTACAGATTGTCATATATGATGTTGTAGGCATCAGTGAATCATAGCTGAAAGAAGACTATAGCTGGGAGCTTAATGTCCAAGGATACACAATGTATTGAAGGGAAAATGTGGGGAGGCAGAGGGGGTGGTGTGGCTCTTTTGGTTAAAAAAATGAAATTAAATCATCAGAAAGAGATGCGTAGGGTCAGAAGGTGATGAATCATTGTGGATAGGGTTAAGGAACTGCAAGGGTAAAAGGGCCTTAATGGGAGTTATATACAGACCCCCAAACAGTAGTAAGGATGTCATCTACAATTAACAATGGGAGATACAAAATGCATGCCAAAAGGATGATGTTACAGTAGTCATGGGTGCTTTCAATACATAGATAGATTGGGAAAATCAGGTTGGTACTGTATTCCAAGAGGGGGATTTTCTAGAATGCCAAATCATCCTGTTACTACCCTCACTGGTGATCTTAAAATCATCACAGATCCTGAAAGAACCATTTGTCTTAGCTGCTGGCATTACTGCATTGCCCATGGTCTCCACTCAACCCTGGAAAGAATTCCTTCAACCTCCATGTGATCTAGCTCACTGGTTGCTTTATCATGGATGGTATAAGGAACCAGATGGCTTTGAAAAAATTGGGTGTGGCAATTTTCATTTAGCATTATTTTACACTTGATACACCTGAATTTCCCAATGCCATCCCTGAACATTGTTGTGGCACCATCCATTATCTTTCATAATTTGCTTTCAATTGATTCCTTTGCAGGGAATGTGGCATGCAAATTGTGGATGAATCTCCAATCAAGTTGTAGTTGTCTCAATCAATTACGGCCCCACAATTCTGTCCCTCCTGTTTTTAGCATGTACAAGGACAATGTGGCTTGGTTGTTGTTGTTTTTCACTATTATGAATGTCATTCCCACACAAATGATTTTTTCTCTTGTGTAAATTCTTAGTTGGATATCTGCAGGCTTTAGTTTGGTATGTTTGAAAGATCATTCAAACACACCTTGTGGAGCAACTGAAGCAACCGAGCTAGTGTCCAATTCTATTTTAATTAATTTGCCATTCATTTCTGATGTAAGCCATATTGTAAGTCTCTTGTTAGATTTCATATTGTAAATTGCAAAGCTACTCAGTCCTGTGTCGTTCTCATCATTATCAAATTTCTTTTCATCAACAGCATGCAGATTAGTGCTTTTTTGAAACTGTAACTCAACTTTTTATCTTTATCTCTTCCAAGTGTAGTCCATTTATTTTTGTCTGCCCAATGTGCTCTTTGCATTTTGTGCATTCTTTGCAAATTTCATCTTTAAACCAGCATTGTTCTGGTGTATGTAAGCCCCTACCACAATGACAGCACAATTCTTTTGGCCAGGTAGTCCTCCACCTAGGCACTACAATTTTGTTCATGCTCACTTTTATTCTTGACTGCAACTCAATTGTGTCTGCACCTACTGTTTCCATTGATACAGCTATTTCAATTGCTCTTTTATATTTGAGTTGTTTCAGTTAGGAGCTATTTTTGAATGCTTTCTTGTAAAACGCCACGAATAAAACAAGATCTCAGTTTATCATTAAGCTCAGCACCAAAGTGATAATGTTCAGATAATATCTTCAATTCAGCCACATAAGCTGAAACAGACTCCCCTTCCTTTTGATTCCACTTATGAAACTGAAATCATACTGCAGTCAACAATGGTTTCAATTCTAAATGT
The DNA here is from genome assembly GCF_963921235.1 of Mobula hypostoma. Lineage (NCBI taxonomy): Eukaryota > Metazoa > Chordata > Chondrichthyes > Myliobatiformes > Myliobatidae > Mobula > Mobula hypostoma. Next base: position 146,724,090 of record NC_086099.1, read on the forward strand.
TCAGTGAGGCCCTCCTTTGGTTGGGATTGACCATGGATATAGTGCCTTACTATGTGATATGCAAGCCAGGTCAGTATGATATTGAGAGGAAGCTGTTTCCCACACAGCAGGCTCCCCCTCTCCATGCAGCTAAAGAATCCAATGACCGGCAGAGACCAATACAGTTTGCAACCTGCAGCTTCACAGAGTTGCCAGTAAGTGTTGAAATCAACATAGGACTGCCTTGCAGACTCCAGCTCTGGATTTTTCCTTGGGGTTTACTCCCAAAGTCTACCCCATGAATGTGCATAGATACAAGACAGTTTGAAATCAGAGTTTCCTTTCTGCTAAATGAGCTGCCAACTACGGTTAATGAGCCCCATCTGCCTGAAGTGACTGGTTTTAAAACACCAGCAACCCACCCTTGCCACTTCTCTTGTTCCGTTGGGCTTAGTTGTCATGGTCCGGTCCGTGAAGTCTGCATTCTGGTTCACGGTCCGGTCCATGGACTCTGGACTCCGGGTCTTCCAGCTGTCCCTTGTTTGAGTTAATCATAGACACCTGATTCCCATCTTTAGGCTTGCAATATAAGTAGTCTTGGGATTGAGTGTGGGTGGCTGGTTTGTCTTGTCAGTCCCCCTTGGAGCAACCTGCTGATGGAAAGCTAGTGAAACCATTTGTGATCTCTAGGCCTGGTTGGAGGACCACTGCTTCATGAAGCCTTGTTGTCACTTGTTGGAGTAGTCTTTGTGGTATGGATTTGGCTGTTTCCTGGGCCAGTTGAGTGGCTGCCAGCCACTCTGAGCTAGGTAGGGATCTGCCTGTTTCTGTAGCCAGCTGAGGTTGCCAGCTGAACTGAGACTTGGAGCTTCCCTGGAGCAGAGATGGAACTGTCTGTTGTCCTCTGGTGTCTGTCTCTTCTTGTCCTTGCCTCTGTGGGTTAAACCAGGCTGTTTTGCTGTTGCCCTGTGGAGGGTCCTGTCTTGTCTTGTCCTTGCCTCTGTGGGGTAAGTCAGGCTGTTTTGCTGTTGCCCTGCTTGGGGACCTCTCTTGTCTTTTCCTTTCCTCTGTTGGGTAAGTCTGGCTGTTCTGTTGTTAGCTGATGGAGAGACCTGTCCCACCTTGGTGTGGAGATGAAGTTGAGTCCTGGCTTGTCTTAGGATAAGTCCTGGCTCTGTTTATGTTCTGTCCTGTGTCATGTTAGTGTTGTGTTAAAGGTGAGTCCTGGCTTGTCGAAGGATAAGTCCTGGCTCTATGTTGATGTTTGGTTCCCAGTCTATCTCTGACCTCCAAGAACCCGAGCCTCGAGGGTCCCGCAGCCACGCTCGAGACCCAAGAACCCGAGCCTCGAGGGTCCCGCAGCCACGCTCGAGACCCAAGAACCCGAGCCTCGAGGGTCCCGCAGCCACGCTCGAGACCCAAGAACCCGAGCCTCGAGCCTCTAGACCCCAGCCACGTCCTGAAGCCATGTCATGTCCTTGCCTGGTTCTGGTGTCTGAGCCCGAGGCAAGACCCAGGTTCTGGGTCCTTGTCCAGTCTTGGGCTCGGAGTCCAAGCCTTGTCTCCTAGTTCATGGTTCCTAGTCCCGCTTTCCCTAGCCCAAGTCTGCATTCTTGTCCCTGCTCCTTGCCTAAATCCTGTCACGTCCCTACTCTAGTCAAGTCCTGTTCCTTGTACTTCAGTGTCTGTGTCTTGCATTTGGGTCTGTTCCCAGCACACCATGTGACATTAGTAGCTAAACAACATGTGAAGGCTAGGAGTTGGACTTGGCTGTCAGAGGTCATTTGAGGTGCACGCCTTTGAAAGCATTTATTAGGTAGTGGGAGCTTAACCCCACTACCTCCTCCAGCCTGTCAGACTATTCATGTATTTTGCATTACTTTCATGATATCAGCAAAGCTCTTTTCAGCTGGCTTGGTTGGAGCAGTTAAACTTCTAAGCAAACCCTGTGCTTTTCCACCTAATGCACTCATCAAAACAGGCACAATCTTATTATTGCTTCAAAATACTGCTCAATTTGCTCAGTATATAATATCCAGTTATTTCTTATGCAATTGAATGTGTCATCATTCCAATGTAGCTAGCCTTTTCTGCTTTATTTATTTTGTGACTATGATAAACAGTAAGTACTGGATGATAAATCTGTGAATTCATCTGTTTTCTGTCTGGTTTTAACCTGTCTATCTGTTCCTTCCCAAAGAAGCACATGCTGTGTTGTTTTTGTCACTTGACAATTTCTTGTTGTGCTTTCTTAAAACTTGGAAGTCTTGCTGTGCTTCAACAGGTAGGTAGTCATCTCGGGTCTGTTTAAAGCTTGTTCATCACCACTGTTATGTTTTTTAACTCCCAAGCATAAAACTAATTGAAAGAAAACACCGACCTGGGAATAATGTGGGCACTCAAATTTAGTTTTTTTTACCTTTAAAGAGGCATGTGCATATGACATAGTGGTGTGTTGACATATGCCACTCATGTACTTTTATATATAATTGGTAATGAATTACTTAAACAAAATGCTAAATCAAACAACATATTTACAATATAAACAAATATTACTGAAATATTAAACATACTTCACAAAGTTTGTAAAATTTTTATTAGATGCTTTAAAGGATATAAAGCAATGGAACTGATGTAAAGACCAGCTACTAACTAATTAACTGTTAGTTTTGTAATCAAGTTTTTGTTTCTAAGTTTCTTGTTTACTGTGAACAGCTTTTTTTTATTTAGGAATATTTCTCTGAAATCAAATGGCTCAATAAATCACTTGTAACTTTGGAAGTCTGGCAATATCCTTGGATTGCCAATTTATGTTTTAATAGATTCTTTGTCTCATTATGAACTACAATACTTTGCTATATCTGTTCACAAAGAAACACGCATTTCTTGTCAACATAATTCATGACTTGAGAAATTATTTGTATCTTTAAAGCAATTTCCCAAGTTATTGAAAGGAGTTCCTGAAATGAGAAGGAAGCAATAATTTGATCTGTGAAGGGAGATCTGATAGTTCTTCCTCAAGCAAGCCTGACAATCGTCCATATCAAAATCTTCATTTATGTATGGTGGAAATAAAAATATTGCCTTCAAGTATGGTCCAGTAATGCAAATACCATAAGATCAAAATCCAATTGCTTTAATGTTTTGCATTCAGGCAGCTGATCTCAGCAGATGTAATTGAAAGAATGGTGACTGAGTTACTGTCAGATATTTGTGTCTTTGAAAATTCAGTGTCTTCTGGAGTAGAAAAGAGAAAATTGGAGTATTAAGCAGTGTCTCTTTTTGGCAACTTGAAGGTGCTTTGAGCTTTGAGACTCTGCAGGCTGTGGGCCCTCTGGGTTTTAAAAAAAGGGGACTTTTTCATCTCACTATTGCCTGACAAGCTCACAAATAACTATCTTCAGCCACTGTTCTGATCATCAATGTGAAGTTTTAGGGAAACTTCAATCTACTTGAAGAACAAATGCGTTTTGCATTCTAATAATTTTAACAGTCTGGTCTGACCTAATATTTAAAGGCAGGATGTGGTATAGAACTACATCTTTCAGAACAATATGCAGTGTAGAACAACTGTGCATGAAACTATTAGCCTGAAGGGAAGTCTGAAAAATGATCCAGTCTTACCCTTACATTCCAGAGATTGGTCAGATTAAAATGCAATCAAGCCACGTAGCAGTTGAGAGAAACAGCACAACTACACAGTGCTGAAGTGGGCTGTGGCCTCAATATTCGTTCCCTTATTTAGGCATTAGCAAGGCAGCCCTAGGACTTTTTTCATATCACTTTTTAGCTGCATCTTGCCAAAAAAAAGCATTATCAATTCAATATTTTGCAGTCTCTGCTGTAAAGAACGTGTTACTTGTGCAGTTTGCTTTACAGCTTTTAACAGTCAAACCTACTCAACAATCCTGTGTTTCTCAGCCACATTTTTGCCCTTTTTTGGGACTGAGGGGGAAGGAATGTTCACAGCTTCAGTGTTTTTCCTGGAGCAGAAATCAGTGTTACACAAACTCAGATGAACAACCATAGTAACTGATCTATCACCTCAGACTTTAACATATTATAACTGTAAGGCTAGAATGTAGTAAGTTTGAATAGGAATCTTTGAAGATAGCTGCCTGTTTTAGGCTCATGAGCACAACATATTTTACACGAGGACAACAAAGAGGCTAAATTTATAGGTACACAAATGTTCCACTAGTAAATCTGAATTATATTCTCCATTTCATTAGGTTTGTGTGTGTTTTCTTCATGAATTTGAATCCCAGGATGAACTATGTGTGAAAATGATGGGAGCACTGTCTGAAGAGAGATCACTTCTTACAACCACAACCCTTTGTGGGTCACTGAAAAACCATCAATGACTGTTTCCATGGAGATCATAGCAAAGCAGACTATAACATGACTACAACTGTGATGAATAGTATGGGGGAAAATAAATAAACCATACCGCTATTGCAAACAAGAGAAAATCTGCAGATGCTGGAAATCTGAGCAACACACATACAATGCTGGAGGGACTGAGCAGGCCAGGCAGCATCTATAGGAAAAAAAAAGTACAGTCAATGTTTCAGACTGAAATGTTGACTATACTTTTTTTTTCCATAAATGCTGTCTGCCCTGCTGATTTCCTCCAGCATTTTATGTGTGTTGCTAGTATTGCAAATATATTTTATAATATTTTGTTGTAAGATTTTTCCACTATTTTTAATATATTCATAGAACATAGAACACAACAGCATAATACATGCCCTTTGGCCCACTATATTGTGACAACCTTTTAACCTATGCTAAGATCAACCTAACCTTTCTCTCTTACAGAGCTCTCCATTTTTCTATCATCTATATTCAGTATGACACATATCTGAAAGAAATACATGGGGTCCTTATAAGGGTAAAATAATACATTCAATTAATTATAAATTAACTCTAAGGCTGCCTAGTTATTCTTGGACTGTCTAAAGGTATCTGTTGAGGTCACTTGAAACGCATAATAAAATGGGAGCAAGAATAAACCATTGGCACTTCAGAACTTCTCCACTATTCAATATCACCTCAGTGATCATCCAGTTTAGTCTCCTGTTTCCACTTTGTCTTAATATGATCTGATCACTTTAGTGTTAAGGAATATTTCTATCTTGTTTTTGAATATATTCAGAGATATGGCATCCCTGTCTTTTTTGGTAGAGAATTCCATATGTTCACTAACTTCTGGCTGTAACCCCTGGCTCTGGACTTGCCAGCCTTTGAATGTCATTGCATCCAGTCTCTCTATTCCTGAAGGGACTTAATAGTTGTTTCTGACAATGCTTGACACTCTTCCCAACTCCATTGCTTCCAAAGATCTGCACTGGGTCCATCAAGTAAGCGCCAGCTTTCTAAGAAGTTTGCATAGATTTGGCACATCATCAAAAACTTTGACAAACTTCAATTGATATTCATTGGAGAGCACATTGACTGCATTATGGCGTGGTATGGAAGCTCCAATGTCCTTGCATGGAAAGCCTTCATAATGTTGTGGATACTGACAAGTCCATCATGGTTAAAGCCCTCCCCATCATTGAACACATCACAAGGAACGCTGTTGCAGGAAAGCAGCATCCAACATCAAAGACTCCCACCATCCACGCCATGCTGTCTTCTCGTTGTTGCCATCAGAAAGAAGGTACACAAGCCTCAGGATCTACAGCTAGGTTCAGGAACTGTTATTACCCCTCAACCATCTGGCTTTTGAACCACAGTGGATAACTTCACTCAGCTTCACTCACCCCAAACTTAAATACTAACACAACCTATGCACTTATTCTCAAGGACTCTTCATCTCAAGTTCTCAATATTTATTGCTTATTCATTATTTTTTTCTTTTTGTATTTGCACAGTTTGTTGTCTTTTGCACATTAATTGTTTGTCCGTCTTGTTCTGTGTAGTCTTTCATGATTCTATTATATTTGTTTGTATTTACTGTGAATGCCTGCAAAAAATTCAGGGTTGTAAATGGAGACATATATATACTTTGATATTATGTTTACTTTGAACTTTGATCTTTGATCAGTGGGGTTCTGTACAAGAAAATGCTGTGTTTTGTTTCCTCATTAATTTCCTCATTATTTACACTTGAATCCTAGGGGGACCAATATCCTGGCAGGGAGATTAGCGGGGGCTACTGAGGTGACTTTAAACTAGAATGGTTGGGGGGTGGGAATCAAATTAAAGAGGCTAGGCGTGAGGAGGTTAGTTCACAACAGAGGGATGGGAACCAGTGCAGAGAGACAGAGGGGTGTAAAGTGAGCGTAGAAGCAAAAAGTACAAAGGAGAAAAGTAAAAGTGGCAGGCCGACAAATCCAGGGCAAGCATTAAAAAGGGCTAAGAGAGTTGTAAAAGAGCGCCTGAAGGCTTTATGTGTCAATGCAAGGAGCATTCGTAATAAGGTGGATGAATTGAAAGTGCAGATTGTTATTAATGATTATGATATAGTTGGGATCACAGAGACATGGCTCCAGGGTGACCAGGGATGGGAGCTCAACGTTCAGGGATATTCAATATTCAGGAGGGATAGACATGAAGGAAGGGGAGGTGGGGTGGCGTTGCTGGTTAAAAAAGAAATTAACGCAATAGAAAGGAAGGACATAAGCCGGGAAGATGTGGAATCGATATGGGTAGAGCTGCGTAACACTAAGGGGCAGAAGACGCTGGTGGGAGTTGTGTACAGGCCACCTAACAGTAGTAGTGAGGTCGGAGATGGTATTAAACAGGAAATTAGAAATGTGTGCAATAAAGGAACAGCAGTTATAATGGGTGACTTCAATCTACATGTAGACTGGGTGAACCAAATTGGTAAAGGTGCTGAGGAAGAGGATTTCTTGGAATGTATGCGGGATGGTTTTTTGAACCAACATGTTGAGGAACCAACTAGAGAGCAGGCTATTCTGGACTGGGTTTTGAGCAATGAGGAAGGGTTAATTAGCGATCTTGTCGTGAGAGGCCCCTTGGGTAAGAGTGACCATAATATGGTGGAATTCTTCATTAACATGGAGAGTGACATAGTTAATTCAGAAACAAAGGTTCTGAACTTAAAGAGGGGTAACTTTGAAGGTATGAGACGTGAATTAGCTAAGATAGACTGGCAAATGACACTTAAAGGATTGACGGTGGATATGCAATGGCTAGCATTTAAAGGTTACATGGATGAACTACAACAATTGTTCATCCCAGTTTGGCAAAAGAATAAATCAAGGAAGATAGTGCACCCGTGGCTGACAAGAGAAATTAGGGATAGTATCAATTCCAAAGAAGTAGCATACAAATTAGCCAGAGAAAGTGGCTCACCTGAGGACTGGGAGAAATTCAGAGTTCAGCAGAGGAGGACAAAGGGCTTAATTAGGAAGGGGAAAAAAGATTATGAGAGAAAACTGGCAGAGAACATAAAAACGGACTGTAAAAGCTTTTATAGATATGTAAAAAGGAAAAGACTGATAAAGACAAATGTAGGTCCCCTGCAGACAGAAACAGGTGAATTGATTATGGGGAGCAAGGACATGGCAGACCAATTGAATAATTACTTTGGTTCTGTTTTCACTAAGGAGGACATAAATAACCTTCCAGAAATAGTAAGGGACAGAGGGTCCAGTGAGATGGAGGAACTGAGTGAAATACATGTTAGTAGGGAAGTGGTGTTAGGTAAATTGAAGGGATTGAAGGCAGATAAATCCCCAGGGCCAGATGGTCTGCATCCCAGAGTGCTTAAGGAAGTAGCCCAAGAAATGGTGGATGCATTAGTGATAATTTTTCAAAACTCGTTAGATTCTGGACTAGTTCCTGAGGATTGGAGGGTGGCTAATGTAACCCCACTTTTTAAAAAAGGAGGGAGAGAGAAACCGGGGAATTATAGGCCGGTTAGCCTAACGTCAGTGGTGGGGAAACTGCTGGAGTCAGTTATCAAGGATGTGATAACAGCACATTTGGAAAGCGGTGAAATGATCGGACAAAGTCAGCATGGATTTGTGAAAGGAAAATCATGTCTGACGAATCTCATAGAATTTTTTGAGGATGTAACTAGTAGAGTGGATAGGGGAGAACCAGTGGATGTGGTATATTTGGATTTTCAAAAGGCTTTTGACAAGGTCCCACATAGGAGATTAGTGTGCAAACTTAAAGCACACGGTATTGGGGGTAAGGTATTGGTGTGGGTGGAGAATTGGTTAGCAGACAGGAAGCAAAGAGTGGGAATAAACGGGACCTTTTCAGAATGGCAGGCGGTGACTAGTGGGGTACCGCAAGGCTCAGTGCTGGGACCCCAGTTGTTTACAATATATATTAATGACTTGGATGAGGGAATTAAATGCAGCATCTCCAAGTTTGCGGATGACACGAAGCTGGGTGGCAGTGTTAGCAGTGAGGAGGGTGCTAGGAGGATGCAGGGTGACTTGGATAGGTTGGGTGAGTGGGCAAACTCATGGCAGATGCAATTTAATGTGGATAAATGTGAAGTTATCCACTTTGGTGGCAAAAATAAGAAAACAGATTATTATCTGAATGGTGGCCGATTAGGAAAAGGGGAGGTGCAACGGGACCTGGGTGTCATTATACACCAGTCATTGAAAGTGGGCATGCAGGTACAGCAGGCGGTGAAAAAGGCGAACGGTATGCTGGCATTTATAGCGAGAGGATTCGGGTACAGGAGCAGGGAGGTACTACTGCAGTTGTACAAGGCCTTGGTGAGACCACACCTGGAGTATTGTGTGCAGTTTTGGTCCCCTAATCTGAGGAAAGACATCTTTGCCATAGAGGGAGTACAAAGAAGGTTCACCAGATTGATTCCTGGGATGGCAGGTCTTTCATATGAAGAAAGACTGGATGAACTGGGCTTGTACTCGTTGGAATTTAGAAGATTGAGGGGGGATCTGATTGAAACGTATAAGATTCTAAAGGGATTGGACAGGCTAGATGCGGGAAGATTGTTCCCGATGTTGGGGAGGTCCAGAACGAGGGGTCACAGTTTGAGGATAGAGGGGAAGCCTTTTAGGACCGAGATTAGGAAAAACTTCTTCACACAGAGAGTGGTGAATCTGTGGAATTCTCTGCCACAGCAAAGTGTTGAGGCCAGTTCATTGGCTATATTTAAGAGGGAGTTAGATATGGCCCTTGTGGCTACAGGGGTCAGGGGGTATGGAGGGAAGGCTGGGTTCTGAGTTGGATGATCAGCCATGATCATAATAAATGGCGGTGCAGGCTCGAAGGGCCGAATGGCCTACTCCTGCACCTATTTTCTATGTTTCTATGTTTCTATGTTTCTATCATTGATAGACATTGTGTACAGCCAGACCCAACCATTACAGCCAGAGAAAGAATCAACTATTCCTACTCACCGTTTCTTCACTGTTAATCAATTGTTAACCCATGCCAGTACGTTAACCTAAAGCCCATCTTCATTAGTTTCATATCCTAATCTTTCACATGGAACCTAATCAAAAGCTTTTTGAATGTTCCAATGAACGTCACCACTAATTCTACCGAATCTATTTGATGATCTACGTTCTCAAAGAGCTCCAGTAGATTTGTTCAGCATGATTTCCTTTTCATAAACCCACAATGACTTTGTACAATATGTTAATACTTTTCAAGATTTCAGTTATTAATTATTTTATATTAGCCGTTTCTCTGGTCAGTATTTGTGTCTGTGTTTTCTCTACATCTATTGTTGAAATAGTGGAGGTACATTTTCCACCCTTTAATTTGCAGAGTCTAAGAAATTTGGAAGGTGCCACCCCAGTTCCCCAATGTATCCTCTGTATGGTTGACTTCTTTCAATAATTTTGGATGGAGATGATCAGGCCTTCAATCTTATTAATTTCCTAAGTCCTATTTCTTTCTTATCACAAACAGAAGAAAATCTACAGATGCTGGAAATCTGAGAGCACACAAAATGGAGGATCTCAGCAGTCCGGGCAGCATCTATGGAAGAAAGTACAGCTGACGCTTTGGGCCAAAACCCTTCGTTATACCAATTTTTTTCTGTTTTCCCCCTCTCTAGAACCTTTGTTCCCTGACATACTTTATCTGGGAGGTTAGTTATGTTGTTCTTTATGAAGGCAGCACCAAAATATGTTTTAAATTGTTCTTGGTTGTCTTTTCCCCAATTTCTAACCATGGGAAAGCCTCATTTGTTTTGTAAACCTTTTTATTGTCATGTATCTATCAAAAGTTCCATTTGTTTCCTAGTTGAACACATTTATATTCCATCTAATCTTTCAATCCATTGTTTTTTTGTCTTTATTTAGTGAATTCTAAATTGCTTGCAATCACAAGACCTTCTGCCTTTTTAGGACAATTTTATATGTCTCCCCATTCAATTGAACACTATCGTTAAATTCCTTCATAAAAATAGTTCAGTCATTTTTAAAATTAATTTTATGCCAGACAGAAATGATTGGTTGTTGTGCCTGTGTACACATTCACATTCACTGAGCAACACTTCATAAAATTGCTTGATCTATTGGGGTCAAGTCATGGCTCATAATCTCAGGGTTGCCTTTGCTCAATTTCAAGACCTTAGTTTCAGATTTCACAATTTCATTCTTCACCTACATGAAGACTTTAGTGAACCAACATATCACTGGGAGATGTTGGAGTGTGTGTAGTGAGAGTGGAATTTCAAAAGAAGCAAGAAGGGGCAGACAGGATATTCTGCAGGTCACAGTCCTGAGAAGATGTTGGATTGTGCATAATTAGGCATCTGGCAAGGTCCAAAATGAAGAAGTTAGGTTACAGTGTTAAAGTTAGATTAAACATTGTGTGAGTGGGCTGTTCAGGCTTTGGGAAGGAGAGATGAAGGCTCTAGATCAGGGGTTCCCAACTTGGGGTCCATGGATCCCTTGGTTAATGGTGGGGGTCCACTGCATAAGAAAAAGAATGGGAACCTCTGCTCTAGACAGACTTTTCTTTTTGTTTAATTCTCTTTCTTTCTTATTGCACAGTCAGAGCAGTGGGGATGCCAGACAGGATAGTGGAATATTTCTCTTATGGGAAGTGGGAAGGAAGGGAGATCTCCACTGTCCCTGATGACTAACTCTGCAAGAAGTGCATCCAGCTGCAGTGTCTTACAGACCATGTTAGGAATTGGAACTGGAGCTGGATGATCTCCAAATTATTTGGGAGGCTGATGGGTTGATTGACAGGACATAGGGAGGGTATTTACACACAAGGTGCAGGGCAATGGTAACTGGGTGACTGGCAGGAGAGTGAAAGGGGATAGGCAGCTTGTGCAGTGTACCCCTGTTGTCATTTCCCTCAATAACATATATACCATTTTGGATACTATTGGTGCAAGGGGATGGGGGGGGGTGGGGGGGTGCAGGTATAACCTAGCAGAGGAAAACCACAGCGGTCAGGTCTCTGGCTCTGTGGCTAAGAAGGAAGGCGGAGAAGATGCAAGCTGTAGTGATAAGGAATTCAATGGTTAGGAGAACGGAGAGAAAGTTCTGTGGAGAAGAGTGAGATTCCCTGATGGTAGGATGCTCCCCGGTGCCTGTGTTAGGGACATCTCAGATCAACTCTGTATACTCAGATAAGGAATGTCTACCGTTTCACGCCCTGACTGTATTTTGGTAAATCTGATCACTTAGTTGTCCTTTTCCTACCTGCATAGGCTAAGTCTAATGAGCAAAGCTCCAGAGATTAGGTCACCAAAGAGGTGATCGTGGGGAGCAGAGAAGTGGCTACGGGATTCTTTTGAGTCAGTGGACTGGGCTCAGATGAAGGACTCATCTGTGGATCTGAATGAATACACCACAGACTTTATAAAAACAGTTGTAGATCAGTGTGTCCCCATAAAATCAGTCAGTCTCTTCCCCAGCCAGAACCCCTGGACGAACCATGAGATCTGCAATCTGCTGAGGGCCAGGTCGGAGGCATTCAAGTCTGGTGACTAAGAAAGTTACAAGAGGTCCAGGTATGATCTCCAGAAAGCCATCTCATGAGTGAAGTGACAATTGCGGACTAAACCTGAATCGATGAAAGATGCTCAACAGTGGTGGGAGGGCTTGAGTGCTATCAACTCTTAGAAAGTAAAATCAAGCCACATAAGTGACAACAGGGCTTCCCTTCCAGATAGGTTCAATGTCTTCTATGCTCGATTTGCCCATCAAAACATGGAGGAACCGTCACAAGCTCCCACAGTCCTTGATGATACTGTGATTTCAGTCTCTGAGGCTGATGTGCGAGCAGCCATCAGGAGTGTGAACCAATGATAAGTATACTGTCCAGGTAGGGTACCTAGTCAAGTACTAATGACCTTTGCTGATCAACTGTTTGAAGTATTCACTGAGATCTTTAACCTCTCACTTTGGCAGTCTGAGGTACCCAACTGCTTCAAGCAGAATTCAATTATACAAGTGCCTAAGAAGAATGTGATAATCTGCTTCAATGATTATCATTCAGTAGCACTTGCATCTACGGTGATGAAGTGTGTTGAGAGGTTGGTGAAAAAACATTTCAACTCCTGCTTGAGAAGAGACTTGGATCCAGTCCAGTTTGCCTTACAGATCAACAGGTCCATCTGAGTGGCTCTTCACTCAATCATGAAGCATCTAGACAGCAAAGATGATCTTTATCCACTACACCTCGGCGTTAAGTACTATCAGCCCCTCAAAACTAATCAATAAGCTTCAAGATCTTGGCCTCAATATCTCCTTCTGGAATTGGATTCTCAATTTTCTCAGTTGTAGACGCCAGTCTTTTTGGATTGGCAACAACATCTCCCTCATGACCTCCATCAGCGCAGGTGTGCCAGAAGGCTGTGTGCTTAACCCTGCTCTACTCACCTTACCATTATGATTGTGTGGCTAAGCACAGCTCTGATGCCATATTCAAAGCCAAATCAAAGGTAGTGAGGTATCAGCGTGTAGGAGGGAGATTGAAAATTTGTCTGAATGGTGCCTTAATAACAACTTTTTACTCAATGTCAGCAAGACAAACAGCTGATGATTGACTTCAGGAGGAGGAAACCTGAGGTGTATGAGTCAGTCCTCACTGGAGGATCAGAAGTGGAGAGGGTCAGCAACTTTAAATTTCTCAGTGTTATTATTTCAGAGGACTCGTCCTGGGCCCAGAACATAAGTGCAACTATGAAGAAAACACAGCAGAGTCTCTGCTTCCTTAGGAGTTTGCAAAGATTTGACACGGCATCTAAAAGTTCAACAAACTATTCAACAAATAGATGTGTAGTGGAGATTTTTTTGACTCACTGCATCAGGCCTATATGGAAATACCTATGCTCTTGAACGTAATATCCTACAAAAAGTAATGTATACGGCCCAGTTGATCATAAGAAAAGCCTTCCCCACCATTGAGTGCATCTATATGAAGCATTGATGCAGGAAAGCAGCATCCATTATCAGGGACCCCACCCCCCCAGGTCATGCTCACTGCTCACTGGTGCCTTCAGGAATAAGGTACAGGAGCCTCAGGACTCACACTACCAGGTTCAAGAACAGTTATTACCCCTTAACCCTTTTGCTCTTGAACCAAAGGGGATAATTTCACTCAACTTCACTTGCCCCATTATTGTAAAGTTCCCACAACCTATGGACTCACTTCCAACGTCTCTTCATTAAGAGACTAAGGAGGACATAAATAATCTTCCAGAAATAGTAAGGGACAGAGGGTCCAGTGAGATGGAGGAACTGAGCGAAATACATGTTAGTAGGGAAGTGGTGTTAGGTAAATTGAAGGGATTGAAGGCAGATAAATCCCCAGGGCCAGATGGTCTGCATCCCAGAGTGCTTAAGGAAGTGGCCCAAGAAATAGTGGATGCATTAGTGATAATTTTTCAAAACTCGTTAGATTCTGGACTAGTTCCTGAGGATTGGAGGGTGGCTAATGTAACCCCACTTTTTAAAAAAGGAGGGAGAGAGAAACCGGGGAATTATAGGCCGGTTAGCCTAACGTCGGTGGTGGGGAAACTGCTGGAGTCAGTTATCAAGGATGTGATAACAGCACATTTGGAAAGCGGTGAAATGATCGGACAAAGTCAGCATGGATTTGTGAAAGGAAAATCATGTCTGACGAATCTCATAGAATTTTTTGAGGATGTAACTAGTAGAGTGGATAGGGGAGAACCAGTGGATGTGGTATATTTGGATTTTCAAAAGGCTTTTGACAAGGTCCCACATAGGAGATTAGTGTGCAAACTTAAAGCACACGGTATTGGGGGTAAGGTATTGGTGTGGGTGGAGAATTGGTTAGCAGACAGGAAGCAAAGAGTGGGAATAAACGGGACCTTTTCAGAATGGCAGGCGGTGACTAGTGGGGTACCGCAAGGCTCAGTGCTGGGACCCCAGTTGTTTACAATATATATTAATGACTTGGATGAGGGAATTAAATGCAGCATCTCCAAGTTTGCGGATGACACGAAGCTGGGTGGCAGTGTTAGCAGTGAGGAGGATGCTAAGAGGATGCAGGGTGACTTGGATAGGTTGGGTGAGTGGGCAAACTCATGGCAGATGCAATTTAATGTGGATAAATGTGAAGTTATCCACTTTGGTGGCAAAAATAGGAAAACAGATTATTATCTGAATGGTGGCCGATTAGGAAAAGGGGAGGTGCAACGAGACCTGGGTGTCATTATACACCAGTCATTGAAAGTGGGCATGCAGGTACAGCAGGCGGTGAAAAAGGCGAACGGTATGCTGGCATTTATAGCGAGAGGATTCGAGTACAGGAGCAGGGAGGTACTACTGCAGTTGTACAAGGCCTTGGTGAGACCACACCTGGAGTATTGTGTGCAGTTTTGGTCCCCTAATCTGAGGAAAGACATCTTTGCCATAGAGGGAGTACAAAGAAGGTTCACCAGATTGATTCCTGGGATGGCAGGTCTTTCATATGAAGAAAGACTGGATGAACTGGGCTTGTACTCGTTGGAATTTAGAAGATTGAGGGGGGATCTGATTGAAACGTATAAGATCCTAAAGGGATTGGACAGGCTAGATGCAGGAAGATTGTTCCCGATGTTGGGGAGGTCTAGAACGAGGGGTCACAGTTTGAGGATAGAGGGGAAGCCTTTTAGGACCGAGGTTAGGAAAAACTTCTTCACACAGAGAGTGGTGAATCTGTGGAATTCTCTGCCACAGCAAACTGTTGAGGCCAGTTCATTAGCTATGTTTAAAAGGAAGTTAGATATGGCCCTTGTGGCTACAGGGGTCAGGGGGTATGGAGGGAAGGCTGGGTTCTGAGTTGGATGATCAGCCATGATCATAATAAATGGCGGTGCAGGCTCGAAGGGCCGAATGGCCTACTCCTGCACCTATTTTCTATGTTTCTATGTTTCTATGTTTCATCTCATGCTCTTGATATTTATTGCTTATTTATTTATTATTATCATTATTATTTCTTTCTTCTTGTATTTGCACAGTTTGTTGTCTTTTGCACAGTGGTTGAACACCCAAGCTGGTGCAGTCTTCCATTGATTCTATTATGGTTATTATTCTATTCTGGATTTAATGAATATGTCTGCAAGAAGATAAATCTCGGAGTTGTATCTGGTAACATACACGTGCTTTGATGATAAATTTACTTTGAACTCTGAACTTTGAACTTTGTGGGAGGGTGAGCAGCCAGAGATTGTGGTCCAATGATGTCAGTAGGAAGAGTGATAATGCTCCTTCAAAGTGAGTTCAGGAAGCTAGGTGGGAAGTTAAAGAACAGGACCTCCAAGGTTGTGTTCTCAGGGTTTCTACCTGAGCTCCATGCTAGTGAGGCCAGAAATAGAAGGATGATACAGTTTAACACATAGCTAAGCAAATAGTGCAGGAAGGAGGTCTTCAGGTCTTTGGATCATTGGGTTCTCTTGCAGGGAAAGTAGGATTGGTACAGACAGAATGTTTGCACCTGAACTGGAGGGGTCTAATATACTTGCAGGAAGATTTGCTGATACTGCATGGATGGGGGGGTGGGTAGAGGGGTGATGGTTTGAGCTAGAGTTGCAGGGGGATGGGATCCAGAGTGCTAAAGCAGATAGTGGAGCGGTTGAGGGAAAAGATGCTGTTAAGTTCACATACAAAGTCAGTAGTCGAAAAGCTGAGCATAGCGGGACTAGTATTCTGAGTTGTGTATGTTTCAATGCAGGGAGTATTGCAGGAAAAGTGGGGGATGAGCTTAGGGCATGGATTAACACATGGAATTATGACATTGTAGTCATTAGTGAGATGGTTGTAGGAGGGCAGGACTGGCAGCTCAGTGTTCTGGCATTCCATTGTTTTAGACATGATTGAGCAGGAGGGATTAAAGGGGGAGTGGTGACATTAATAGTCAGGGAAAATGTCCTGGCAGAGCTCAGACATGGAAGTCTCAGAGCTCATGTCCTGGGGATATATACTAGTGGAATTGAGGAATAAGAAAGAGCTGACCACTTTAATGAGATTATATTACAGACCACACAATAGTCAACAGGATTTTGAGGAGCAAATTTGTAGAAAGATTGCAGACTGTTGCAAGAAACACAAGGTTGTGATAGTTGGTGATTTTAACTTTCCACGTATTAATTGAGACTCCCATATTGTAAAAGGGTTGGCTGGGAAAGAGTTTCTCAAATGTATTCAGAAAAGTTTCCTTAATCTATATATAGAGTTCCCAACTAGAGAGAGTGTGATACTAGATCTCCTATTAGGGAATGAGACAGGGCAAGAGATAGAAGTTTGTATAGGAGACATTTTGCATCTAGTGATCATAATGCCACTAGTTCCAAGATAATTATGGAGAAGAATAGCTCTGGTTCTTGGGTTGAGATTCTGAACTAAATAAAAGCCAATTTCTGATGATATCAGAAAGGACCTGGCAAGTGTGATGGGACATGTTATTTTCAGGCAAAGGTGTGCTTGGTAAGAAGGTAACCTTCAAAAGTGAAATTTTGAGAGTCGTAAGTTTGTATGTTCCTGTCAGAATAAAAGACAATGATAGCAGGTTTAGGCAACCTAAGTTTTGAAGAGATATTGAGGCCCTGGTTATGAAGAAGGAGGAGGTCACAGGTATAGGCAGGCAGAACAAATGAGGTACTTATGGAGTATAGAAATAAAAGAGAACTCTTTAGAAGGAAATCAAGAGAGCTAAAAGAAGGCATGAGGTTGCTCTAGTAGACAAGGTAAAGGAAAGCCACAAGGGCTTCGACAGATGAATTAAGAGAGAAAGGGTTACAAGGGACAAAACAGGACCTCCTGAAGATCAGAGTGGTCATCTGTGCATGGAACTAAATGCGATGGGGGAGATCTTAAATAGATTTTTTGCATCTGTATTTACTCAGGAGTTGGACACAGAGTCTATGGAAGTGAGGCAAAGCAGCAGCGAGGTCATGGATCATATACAGATTACAGAGGGGGAGGTGTTTGCTGCCTTGAGGTAATTTTGGATGGAGAAATCCCCAAGGCCTGACACGGTGTTCTCTCGGACCCTGTGGAAGGCTAGTGTAGAAACTACTGGGGCTTTAGCAGAGATATTTAAAATATTCTTTGTGACAGGTGAAGTGTCAACTGATGGAGGACAGCTAATGTAATTCCATTACTTAAAAAATGCTCTAAAAATAAGATCCTGATATCAATAGTGGGAATGTTATTGGAAGGTGTTGTAAGAAAAGGGGTGTATAAATATTTGTATAGATAGAGACTGATTAGGGAGAGTCAGTGTAGAATTGTGTGTGGGAGATGGTGTCTAACCAATCTTATAGAGTTTTTTGAGGAAGTTACCAGGAAAGCTGATGAAAGTAAGGCAGTGGATGTTATCTACATGGACTTTAGCAAGGCATTTGCCAAGGTCCTGCATGGGAGGTTGGTCAAGAAGGTTCAGTTGCTTGGCATTCAAGTTGAGGTAGTAAATTGGATTCAACATTGACATTGTGGGAGAAGACAGAGAGTGGTAGCAGATTGTTGCCTCTCTGACTGGGGGCTTGTGACTAGCGGTGTGCCACAGGAATCGGTGCTGTGTTCTTTGTTATTTGTCATCTATATTAAAGATCTGGATGATAATGTGGTTAACTGGATCAGCAAATTTGTGGATTACACCAGGCTTGGGGTGTAGTAGACAGCAAGGACGGTTATCAAAGCTTGCAGAAGGATCTGGACCAGCTGGAGAAAAGGGCTGAAAAATGGAAGATGGAATTTAATGCAGACAAGTACGAGGTGCTGCACTTTTTTAATTGTATTTTTTATTTAGAGATATAGCACGGAACAGGCCCTTTGACCTAATGATCTGCACTGCCCAGCAACTCACTGATTTAAGCACAGCTTAAACACAGGACACTTTACAATGACTAATGAACCTACTAACCATTGCCTTTTTGGAATGTGGGAGGAAACTGGAGTACCATGCGTTTACAGGACGGACTACAAATTCCCTTCAGATGCTGTCGCAATTGAACTCTGAACTTTGATGCTTGGAACTGTAATAGTGTCGAGCTAACTGCTACCCTACTGTGACCAGGGTGGTACTTACATGGTAAGTGGTAGGGCACTGAGGGGTGTGGTAGAACAGAGAGATCTTGGTACACAGATTCATAACTCCCTGAAAGTTGCATCACAAGTTTGTAGATAGGGTCATAAAGAGAGCTTTTGGCACATTGGCCTTCATAAATCGAAGTACTGAGGACAAGAGTTGGGATGTTCTGTCGATGTTTTATCAGACATTGGTGAGGCCTAATTTGGAGCGTGTAAACAGTTCTGTTTAATTCTAATACCTGCAGGAAAGGCATCAATGTGATTGAAAGAGCGCAGAGGAAATTTACAAGAATGTTGCCAGGACTTGAGGACCTGAGTTATCAGGAAAAGTTGAATGGGTTAGAACTTCATTCTCCAGAACACAGGAAAATGAGATGAGATTTAATAGAGGCATACAAGATTGTGAGGGGTGTAGATAGGGTAAGTGCAAGGAGGCTTTTCTTCTGAGGTTGGAAGATGGGTTAAGGGTAAAAGGTGAACTGTTTAAGGGGAACAAAAGGAGGAACTTCTTCATTCCGAGGGAGGCAGAGTGTGGAATAAGCTACTAGAGAAGGTGGAGGAATTGGATTCAATTTTAACATTGCAGGGAAATTTGGATAGATACATTGATGGGAGGGGTTTGGAGAGCTATGATCCAAGGGTGGGTCAATGGGTCTCAGCAGTTTAAGTGTTTTGGCATGGACTGGATGGGCTGAAGGGCCTGTTTCTGTAACGTAATGTTCCATGAATCTGTGACCCTAAGTCTATCAGGTTATGTTTGCACTTCCCTAAGGGGCCAGGCCCAACAAAGCGGTTAATTTCTTGTTGCACAATATCCAATCTAGGATAATCTGATTTCTGAATGTATTGCACATAAAAACACCATACATAACCCAGGAATTTCTCATCCATAGAATTATGGTTAATTCAGCTTGACCATTTCATATGTGGGTTAAAACAGGCGTAATTGCAAATATACATGTACTTCGAATGCATGTGAATCTAACTGCACATTTACTTCCATCCTATACTGTATATTATCGTTATCTTAGGTGATCTATAGATTGAGCGGGTTGCAGCTGGGTGTGACGGTTTCTTTCCACTTTCCAAAGACGTGCTCAAAGGTTAATTGGCTCCTGTAAATTATGACTTATCACAAGTAAGTGGAAAAAGAATCAAAGGAGAATTGTTGGAAATGGTCAAGAAGATATATTGCACTGATGCAGGGAAATAAATAGAGGTGGATTGCCGTGCTGGGGGCTGCCATGCAATTAATGGACCAAACTCATTTTTTTCTACGTTCTAGTAAGTAAGTTAATTCGAGTTGCAGGTTTACAATGCTTTCCAAGCCCATGTCATTCAGTGTACAGAAAAGGAAAGTCTCCCTTAAATGCATCTCCCCCTCCCACAGCTTTCAATTCGTTCTCCGGCTTAGAAAAATATGCAATTGAGAAAGATGGCATACTCTAGATAAAAGTCTAGCCTTTCTCCCAAAACCTCATCCTTGTTTACCTAGGAAGATTCTTATTCTGCATCAGAAAGAATGTAGAATCCATTCCAGTTACCAGGATTGACAGATAACTGTATATTAGCTAACTACACAGATAGTTCCATTTCCTAAAGAGATTGCAGAAAGTGAGGATTCCCTTCCATCTTAACTGCACTTTATAGGAACACCATTGATAGTGTACTGACAAGTTGCATCTCCATCTGGTAGGGGAGCGGCCAAGCATCGGAAAAGATGTGCGTACAAAGGACTAGGAGAATGGCTGAGAGGGTCATAGGGGTCTCCCTACCACCCATCGGGGACGTTTATCAAGAGCGTTGTGTATGCAGGGCCTTTAGTATTATTAAGGATCTCATCCATCCATCCATCCAGAATCCTCTTTGACTTTTGTACCAACAGGCAGGAAATTCTGATGCATATAAACAAGAATGGTCAGGATGGGAAACAGTTTCTTCTCTCAGGCCATTAGGCTTCTGAACTCCCTGCCGCATCACATTCAAAGTGTCACCGGTTAATCTGTTCTGTACCTTACAATATTTAATTTATGCACTTTTGATTGTTTATTTATGTATAATCTATCTGTAGAATTCATCCTTACTTTCATAAGTTATCATGTGTTATGTATACTAGTGCTTTATACCCAGGTTTGTAGAAATGTCTTGTTTGATGGTATACATGAATGCACAGAGACTGTGTGTCTTGCAGGATGATCCGAGTATTCCCTATCTGGAAACCTTGGATGAATTATGAGGTCAAGTCCCTTTTGAAGGCTAGAGCTGCGGCTTTTAGGTCCGGGGATACCAGTCACTACGTGGAATCCAGGCGTGAACTCGGGAAAGCCCTTAAGGGCACCAAGAGGTAATACTGAGCCAAGTTGGAAGCCCATGCAAACCAGAGGGATGCTGGTAGACTACGGCAGGGTCTAAATGAGAACACTGGGCGCAAAGAAAAGGCTGGGAAGATTAATAACTGTGGCGCTTCTCTTCCAGACGAACTTAATGTATTCTACGCAAGATTCGAACAGAAGAGGAGCGTCCCTCTCCCTCCAGATGAACCGGACCTGGTGGCATCGAGATTCATCGTCACCGAGGAGGACGTTAGAAGGGCCTTCCTGAAGATAAATCCAAGGAAGGCGACGGGCCCAGATGACGTCCTGGGACAGGTTCTCTGGGCCTGTGCAAGCGAGCTAGCTGGAGTGTTTGCTGACATCTTCAACTGCTCCTTGCTGGAGTCTAAGATCCCCTCGTGTTTTAAGAAGGCAACAATAATCCCAGTGCGGAAGAAGAGCAAGGTGGAATGCCTGAATGACTATCGACCTGTGGCTCTGACATCAATTGCTATGAAGTGCTTCGAGAGATTGGTTATGGCACACATCAACCACAGCCTACCAGTCAACCTCGACGCTTTGCAATTTGCCTACCGGAACAACAGGTCAACGGCAGATGCCATCTCTCTGGCCCTACATTCCTCCTTAGAACACCTGGAGAATAAAGGTGCATACGTAAGGCTCCTTTTCATTGACTACAGCTCTGCCTTTAATACCATCATTCCAAATAAACTGATTCCTAATCTCCAGAACCTGGGCCTTAGCACTCAGATCTGCAGCTGGATCTTCAACTTCCTCACAGACAGGACCCAGGCTGTAAAAATAGGGCACAAGCTCTCCTCTTCAATCACTCTGAGCACCGGTGCCCCACAAGGCTGTGTACTCAGCCCCCTGCTGTACTCACTGTACACCCATGATTGTGTAGCCAAGTTTCCATCAAACTCAATATATAAGTTTGCTGATGACACCACAATTGTAGGCCGCATCTCGGGTGATGATGAGTTTCAGTACAGAGAGGAAATTAAGAACCTGGTGGCATAGTGCGAAGACAATAACCTATCCCTCAACTTCAGCAAGACAAAGGAATTGATTGTTGACTTCAGAAGGAGTAGCGGACTGCACAACCTGATTTATATCGGTGGTGCACAAGTGGAACAGGTCAAAAGCTTCAAGTTCCTCGGAGTCAATATCACAAATGACCTGATTTGGACCAACCAAGCAGAGTCCACTGCCAAGAAGGCCCACCAGTGCCTTTACTTCCTGAGAAAACTAAAGAAATTTGGCCTGTCCCCTAAAACCCTCACTAATTTTTATAGATGCATCGTAGAAAGCATTCTTCTAGGGTGCATCACAACCTGGTATGGAGGTTGTCCTGTCCAAGACTGGAAGAAGCTGCAGAAGATCATGAACATGGCACAGCACATCACACAAACCAATCTTCCGTCCTTGGACTCACTTTACACTGCACGCTGTCAGAGCAGTGCTGCCAGGATAATCAAGGACACGACCCACCCAGCCAACACACTTTTCGCCCCTCTTCCCTCCGGGAGAAGGCTCAGGAGCTTGAAGACTCGTATGACCAGATTTGGGAACAGCTTCTTTCCAACTGTGATAAGATTGCTGAACGGATCCTAACCCGGATCTGGGCCATACCCTCCAAATATCCGGACCTGCCTCTCGGTTTTTTTACACGATCTTACTTTCCATTTTTCTATTTTCTATTTATGATTTATAATTTAAACTTTTAATATTTACTATCGATTTGTACTCCAGGGAGCGGGAAGTGCAGAATCAAATATCGCTGTGATGATTGTACGTTCTAGTATCAATTGTTTGGTGACAATAAAGTATCAAGTATAAAGTACATGTATATAGTTAAATGACAATAAACTTGACTTGACTTGATTTAAACTGTGCCTTCAATGTCAATGTTCTTGCTAGGTTTGGACCCACACTGGTATTTCAGAAAGCATTCATTTGTTTCAGCTCTGGCTGTGTTTTAGTCTATTAATTAATTAATGCACAGACTGCTTTCATTTTGTTTCACCTAATGCAGCTATATATAGATATTTATTCGCAAAAATGTGCTTGCCATATTCAATATTTGTTAAACACAGCAGGTTTGATCTAACCCTGTTTTTTATTAACTATTAATTCGGATTTGCAAGTCCTCCCTTGAGATAATTGAACAGCGAGCATTCAATTGCCGGGCATCTGTGCTGGTGCCACATTTAGGGATCTCATTGATGCAACATGGAGGTGGGTGGCAGTAGTGCTCTTTCATCCAGATGACTACAAGCAAAATTTCTTAATTTCTTCACAATTGAAGCTAAGCTATAAAGTTGTCTATTTTCTTCTTTGGTGGTTTGGAAGACAACACACTCTTCAGTCCTCTAAGGGTGCATGTTGTAGTCTGGTGCTATCTCAGAGCTTCCCCATGTCATCTCAGCTAAGGTAATTACCTATGTACACAACTCTAGATCTCATTCCTCCACCTTAGCAACTATATCCTCACATCTCCTACCAAGATCATATTACAAAATGGTGCAGTATATTGCACATCTGATACCTCACCTCTGCTAATCGACTGCCAAAGTCCTCTTCCAACACTACAGAAATAGAATCTCCAGTGCCTGCCTGATTGGCTGTCCATTCTATATCTTCCATAGACTTGAATATCTGGGAGACTGCTTCCTGGATGCTACCCAGCATAGAGTCCAATCGTATCTTTGATGGCCTGCATTGGCTTCCATATCGCCGATTCCTTCTTGGTAAAATTCTCCTCCTTGTGTTTCCATTCATTCATTGTCACACTCCTCTCTACATCTCTAATGTCATGTTGTAGACCTATGCAAGTCAGTTTACCAGTGTCTTACTCCTTCATTGCACAACTGTTCTATAAAAGCAGAGCCACTCATTGAAACAAGGTGATCTAACTTCCCAATCTGCATAGGAAATTACATCACATAATGTACAACTGATGCCAAAGTCATTAGTGCAAGGGCAATATGCAACCAGATACGTTCAGTTCAATTCCAACCTGCAACATGGTCATTATTACCTTCTATTCTGGAAGGAAGTAACTGCAACAAACAGTGCTTAGTTCAGACTTAGCCAGTAAGTCTGAAATACCTAACTCTGATTATCTACTTCAAATCGTACATTGGCACAGTTTTCTTATGTTCACAGAAACATATAGAAATTTTAAAAATTCTGACAGAGTGACATTAAGCAAACTTCTAAACTGTTCTGCAAAGTGGCAGGGAAGTTTGGTCTCAAAGGTTTTAAGAAGTTACCAACGGCCAATCCAAGCGATTGAAGTTGCGTGAGCTCATTAATTTTGTGGCAAGTGGCCCGGAATTCTTACCAATCAAATTCTTGATATCCATTTGGAAATTTGTAAGGAGTTATTTTGTCAAATAGCCCATAAATATCAAAACTAAGATGAAGCAGACATGTTAGAAGAAGTTGATTCAGATTGAAATTAGAAAACAGCTAAATATATTAACGTTCTTAATTATTTATATAATGCATATTACTGAAGAATCCAGTGTTTAACTTTCTTAAGTGAAGGCAGACACAAAAGCCACAGGCATGCATTTAATCTGTTCTCAACATGTAGCAGACTGTTTCCAACCCTGTTGCAGAAGTTTTCTTTGGACAGGAAGAAATACATTTTTTTCCACACCAATTTTCATTTGCCAACTTTCTTTCCCTGCCTTCTTCCCAGCTTACATTAACTCTTTGCAGTTTTGTGGTTTAAACACCCCTGTGAAAGCCACATCCAAGAGATAATTATTTATGTGTAAGATTTGATAATGGGTACTGTGAGGCTACTCAGACATGATAGCATATCACAATAGTTAATTCATCTACTATAGGGGCATAATACATTGGTCAGCTGAAGCAGATATACAGAATTCCAAGAGAACTACTGAATAAAGATCTAGTATGGGATTTTCCTTTTTCTTTCTTTTAAGCTTGTAATGTTGTACCCCAGCTGTCACACCGTCCAGAGTTGACTGGAAAGCTGGATATTTTTCAGCAATCATACATTTATTATCATTTTTGCTTTTTATTACTGGAGTTTCTATGCTCAGATAGTTATGGTACTCAACTCCTCTGAACATTACTAGACTTGAGAATTACTAGCTAGGTTCATAAAAAGTATATCAAATACGGTCAATGTAATTAGCCCTCAATTAGTCTCTATCTCGTTACACGGGGGCGTTGGGAACGGACCCAAAAGCAAGACACAGACACCTAAGTAACAGGAACAGGACTAGGATTATCGAGGTAGCAAGGTGAGTCAGGAAGAAATGACACTGGACATTGACACAGGCCCTGGACGAGACTAGGATTCAGGGCCTGGGCTAGGACTTGGGCTAGAAGCACGGGCAGCCCGGGCAGGTGACTAGGAACAAGGAGCCTGGACTAGGAACTTGGAACTCCAGAACCAGAGTCCGGACAAGGACCCAGAACCTGGGTCTTGACTCAGAATCGGAACTCGGGACTAGGATCTTGGCAAGGACAGGACATGGCTACAGTGCAGGACGAGGAACCTCCAGGGCAGGACGAAGCTCTTGGACTAGGCTTGGCTCAGCTCTTGGACCCGGTTTGGTTAGGCTCTTGGGTACGGAGCCGGGACTCCTCCTTGGAGCACAGGGCTGGGACCCTTTCTTGGACGCAGGGCCAGGATGACTGCCGAGGGACTCCTGGACCGGACGAGAACATGAAACATTGACTTGGACAGGACTGAAACACAGCACCTGGAACTTAGAACATAGGAACACAGAACACAGAGCCGAGACCCTCCTTGGGAACAGGACTTAGGGCCGGGACTCTTCTTCGACATGGACACTAAACACAGGGACACAAAGAGATAGTTCCAAACTCAACAATAGATAGTTCCTTGTCTTGGCGTGACAAGGCTCCAGTCTCACTCTGGCGGTTGAACTTGACAGGGATGCAGGCGAGGCTTCAGAAGGAAGGGGAAAGGGAACAGTCCAGCAGGGAATCCTTGGTTTGCAGAGGTATTTATGTGCCAGCCCAAAACGAGAATCAGGTGCCTCAATTAAGACACCCGATGGAACAAGGGAAAACAGGAAAACCCAGAATAAGGAATCTATGGACAGGACTGTGAACTGGAATGCGGACTTCACAGACCGGACAATGACATATCCAACGAGTCTTTTCAGAATTGTGCTTCCTCAGAAGTGTTTTTGTTTATGATAGACTGCTTGAGGTGGAACAGAAATATAATTTCAGATTACTTGTATCACTTAGGAATTTGGGGAAACAAGATATTAGCTTTTATTGAATATAACGTGTTTAATTGCATAACGTTGCCGACACTTTGCAATAGTTCATCTAAGCTAAAAATGCTTTGTTGGTTTTCATTTGTACTCAGTGTCTGAGGCTTCTTGCTTAAGCATCCCAACAATAATCAGGTAGCATTGATAGATTCCAGTTGCTCTGATATTGTTTCTTCATGACTGCACTATCCTGGTGAAACCTTTCACCATACTTGTTTCTGACAGCACCGAGATTGGCAGGGAAGAAGACTAAATTGGAATGCAGAGAATAAATCTTTAGTGACATGTTGCACTTAATGGTTTTGTATGCTTGAAGCATGTTGTCAACTAGCTGCACATATTTTGGTGCTCTGTAGTTGCTAAGAAAAATTTCAACAACATTCTTTACCTTCCGTGCAATTTTTTTTCTGGTCCTACTAGAAGTTCTTCGAATTGCCTGTCATTGATGACCTTTTTGGTTTGTGGACCAACAAAATGCCTTCCTTAATTTTGGCATCAGTTAATCTGACTTGAATTCTGAATTGAAATAACAAGTATAGCTGATTTCAAACAAATGGTGCATGATAGGAAAATTCATGGTGATTTTCATGATCATTCTTTGCTCTTTTGAATTTTGCCTCTGTGGTATAATTTAACTCTTTCATTTGTCTACATTTGTACCCAATCATTGGCTTATCCTTCCTTATGTTCATGTTATACCCATCATCTACTTGTAAACCTTCTGGCTCATCCTCAGCTCTATCATATTGGCTCCCATCCATCTGCCTTATTCATTTAAACTGCTCCAAACAGCTCTAGCAAACCTACCCAGAAGAATACTGGTCCCCCTTGGATACCCATCCCTCTTCTACAGGTCGTAACTGCCTCACAAGAGGTCCCAATTATCCAGAAATCTGAATCCCTGCCCCATGCTCCAACGCTTCAGCTACACATTTATCTGCCATCTCATTCTATTTCTATCCTCACTGTTGCATGGTACAGGCAGCAGTCCTGAGATTACTGACCTTGAGGTCCTGCTCCTCAGTTTCCTTCCTAATTCCTTGTATTATTTTTTCAGGACCTCCTCCCTTTTTCTACCTATGTCATTTGTACCAATATGCACCACGACTTCTGGCTGCTCACCCTCCCTTTTCAGGATTAGATTAGACTATGAAGACACTCAGTCCTCTTTTATTGTCATTTAGTAATGCATGCATTAAGAAATGATACAATATTTCACATCTGTTGTGGATGCATTCAGAAACATCACGGACCCTGGTACCTGGTGGCAAACTAGCATCTGTGTTTCTTTTTTGCACCCACAGAATCACCTATCTGTCTCCCCAACTATAGAGTCCCCTGTTCCAGTTCCATCCTCTTCAGTTCCCTACTCTTCTCAACCACAGGGCCAAACTGACAGCCAGAGGCATGGCTGTTGTTTCTTCCCCAAGGTAGGTCATCCCCCCTCCAAACAGTACTCAAAATGGAGTACTTATTGTTGAGGGGAATGTCCACTCTCTGACGTTCCCCCTTCCCTCTCCTGACAGTCACCCATTTATCTGTCTCCTGTAGCCTTGGGGTGACCACCTCCCTGTAGGTCCTGTCTCACTTTTCCTAACAAGCCGAAGGTCATTGAGCCGCAGCTCCAGTTCCCTAACACGGTCTCTGAGGAGCAGGATCTCAATGTACCTGGTGACGATGTGGCCATCAGGGAGCCTGGGAGTCCCCTGGAACTCCCACATCCGACACCCAGATCAGAACACTGGCCCTGTAGACATATCCCCTATTCTCTCAAGATTTAAATAGGAAATAGGAATGAACTTACCTACATACCTTGCCTCCGGCTGTTCTTGCTGAAGCCCTGTTGAACCTTAGCCTTACCACTTTGACTCAGGTCACTCCCACGACGTCCACTCCCATGATGACTGCTCCACTAAATGATACCGCTCTTTTACGGAGACTGAGTTTTTGAAGCTCTTCACCG
Organism: Mobula hypostoma; assembly: GCF_963921235.1. NCBI lineage: Eukaryota > Metazoa > Chordata > Chondrichthyes > Myliobatiformes > Myliobatidae > Mobula > Mobula hypostoma. The sequence goes on from NC_086099.1 coordinate 146,752,135, forward strand.
GATTTGTGCGGAACACTTCTACTGTGCCTGCGCAGTACTCCAATCGAAGACGCCCGCTGAAAATACTTCCTGGTTTTTAAAGCTCGTGCTCCAGTTTTTTACTCACATCGCAAGACAACTAGTTGAGTTGCTTGGCCACTGTAACTCACCCCTGGTGCAGGTGGGTGGTAGCAGAAGGGTGAAGTTGATGAGAATGTGTGAGAGAATAGGTTACTAGGAAATATGTATGAGAATATGATTGATGTGATTGCTTTGAGAACCAGCATGGACTTAATGGTCTGAATGATCTTCTCTGTTAAATTGAGATAGGAATATAACATAAAAAGGTGTCATCAATGGGCCCTGATTGAGCAAAAATGAACGCATTTCAAGGGAAAAAACTAACTTCTACGAATATTTGATTGTTCTTATTGGACTTAAATTATTCCACCCCAAGGACAGATTCCTGCCTCAACCACCTTCAACATCTTCAACAATGAGCCTCCACCATCATCCATTGATCTTCATAGGGGAAAATAAATGAAGATCAAATCTCATTTGCAAAACTTCAGAAAATGAACCTGTCCATGGCTGCATGCAGCAAGGCCATCACTGAGATCCCCACCATCAACATCCTATGTGTATCCATTAAGCTGAACTCATTGGACGATTAAAGTTCAGAAATATTTTGAAGTGAATGACCTATCCCCCAAATCCAAAAGCCTTTCCACCATCTATAAGGCACATTTCTACCATGATAGAAAACTCCCCTTGTCTTGATATGTATAACTCCAACAATAATCAAGAAACTTGGCAACATCTATAAGGATATAGTCTATGCCGTAGAACTTAAGAAATCTATTCAATAGCTGGAATCATGCCTTGGACTAATATTTGGTTGTTGTTACTGGAGATCACTTAAGGAGCTCAAGAGGACCAAAAATGTTGATTCTAGTGGATTACGTAGGGTAAAGCAGGAACAGGGTCAGACTAGGTAAAGGGGCAACTAATAGTGACGAGGATGTATTGGACCTAAATGGTGGAGTGGCTGAGGCTAAGACCAAGACATAGTATCAAACTGGATAGAGAACTGATCACAAAACAAACGCTAGACAATATCACTAGCAGGGTTTATGATGGAGCACTGAACCTCAGTTCATAAACCTCAGTTTAAATATCAATTCTTGGTGCCCAAAACATGATTGCCAATTATCAGGACTGTCCTGAAACTTTAAAGGGGCTGTGCCAGCTACCCATATTCTGGAGAGTTAGAGCATCTAAACCCTGAAAGGTGGCGTGGTTGGGTCTGTGTCGTAACAGAACTTCCTCTCCTATGGTTGATCTCTGACGTCCCTGGCTGCTTGGAAAGATGATGATTGGAGTCATGGATCCAAGATGTCCCTTTCAGGAGCACAGCACTCTTCCTCGGGTCTGAATCCTTCCCAGTCAATGAGAAACTGCTGAACACCCTGAACAGTTTGTAAATCCAAAATTCCTCTCACAGTGAAGACCTGTTCGCCATTGACCAACCTGAGCAGTGGTGGACTGATGGTGGTGGGGCTTATGGGCTGGTGTTCACGGGTTTTAATTTGGAAATGTGGAAAGTGGGATTGATCTCGAGGGTCTTGGGGAGCTAAAAGGTATAAGCCACCAGGTTTACTTTCCTGAGAACCTTGAAGGGTCCAAAGAACTTGGGTGCCAATTTTCTGGACTCCACTCAGAGAGGCAAATCCTGAGATGACAGCCAGATCTGTTATCCCAGCTGCAAAACTGGTTTCTGTCTTCTCACAGTTCACCTTTACTTCAACCTTTCGGGTAGAAGCTAACAAAATCTCCCTTGCCCTGGTCCATTTCTCCTTCCAGCATTGGATTTGATCTGCTGCAGGAACCCCAACGTTGGCCTTCTGCTCAGGGAAGAGTGGCGGAGAATACCCAAATTGGCATTCGAAAGGGGACGTCCTGTGCGCCGAATACTGTAAAGTGTTGTGAGCGATCTCTGCCCACATCAAATGGTCGTACCACTCATTCAGTCTTTCAGAGGCCAGGCTCTTTCTGGCCGCTGGACCACAGGTGAACCCCAGAGGAAAAGCTTGCTGTTTCCTCAATGAGCTTGCAGAAAGTGCTCCAAAAATGTGACGTGAATTGCAGACCACAATCTGACACAATGTCCACCGGAAACCATGGATCCTGAAGATCTGGTCCAGGACAATATTGCCATCTCTGCTGCAGATGGTAGTCTGTCCAAGGCAATGAATTTGCACGTCTTTGAAAAATGATTCACAATTACTATGATAGTGGTCTTCCCCTTGGAAGGAGGAAGACCCGTGACAAAGTCCATGGTGATGTGCATGCATGGTCTCTCCGGAACAGGCAGAGGGTGAAGGAACCCTTGAGGTAGGGTCTGGGGCTCTTTGTTATGGACGCACATGTTGCATGTCTGCACATATTGACAGACCTCTCTCACCATCCCAGGCCACCAATATCTTCTCTTAATAAACTCGAGGGTCCTGTCAATCCCTGGGTGAGATGTCATTCTCAATGTATGTCCCCATTAAAGAACCTAAGATTGGAAGGCACTAGGAGCAGTCATCCCCGAGGTCAGTTCTGAGGAACCTCCCCTTGTGCCTGGGCCTTGCAAGTAAGTGTGTTGATTTCCCAGTGATTTAGTGCCATCACCTTGAATTGGGGCAAAATGATGCTCTCCTCATTTGGGTTCATCAAACTGATGGGACAAGGCACCTGGCTTCTTGTTCTTTGACCCCGATTGATGGGTCAGGATGGAATTAAAACAATTAAAGAAAAAAGAACACCTGGCCTGCCCTGCATTCAGTCTCTCGGCTTCCTGAATATAAGCCAGGTTCTTGGTGGTCAATCCATACGATAAACGCCTCGAGCCACTGATGCCTCTCCTCCAGAGCCAACTTGACTGTAAACAGCTCTCTATTTTGCAATGTGGTCATTCACCTCTGCCAGGGATAGTAACCAGGAAAAGAATGTACTCTAGTGCAGTTTATTATGCGAAGGTGTCCATTGAGACAACAGTGTACCCACTCCGATGTCCCTCCACAATGAAGGGAAGGTTAGGGTTAAGTGCAACTGAAATGAGAATTGTTCTGAACCACTGATAGAGCTTTGCAGAAGCAGCCTCTGCTTGGGTAATCCAAACAAAAGGACCCATAGATCTCTTGGTTAGTGCTGTCAACAGTGCTGCCGTCGAGCTGAAGTTTCTGATGAACGTTCAATAAAAGTTGGCAAATCCCAGGAATTGTTGGACTTATTTCATGCTGGATGGTTGTGGCCAATCTCCAATTACCTGTATCTTTCTCGGGTCCATCTTGAGATTTCCATTAGAGATGAAGCATAAAACAGAAATAGTGGTTATGTGAAATTTGGACTTCTCCAGCTTGACGTAGAGCCCATGATCAAGAAGGAGCTCTTTAGAATATTTCTGACATGAGTGATGAGCTCCTCCATGGACTTCAAGAAAATTAGGATATTATCCAAGTAGACAAAGTTATACTTATGGAGAGCATCCCAGAGCACGTCGTTTACAAAGGCCTGTAAATCTGCTGGTGCATTCACAAGGCCAAAAGGCATTACCAGGTACTCACAGTGCCCTGTTGGTGTGTTGAATATCGTCTTCCATTTGTCACTCTCCTTTATGTGAACTAGATTATACGCACTCCACATGTCCAGCTATGAGAGTACTCTTGCCCTTGGAGAATCTCAAAAGCAATGTTCATGAGTTGAAGAGGGTAATGATTCTTGACCATTATGTGATTCAGCTCTCTATAATCAGTACATGGCCGCAGACTCCCGACCTTTTTCCATACGAAGAAGAAGCCATTACTAGCTGGAGATGTGGAGGACCAAATGAATCCCAGAGCAAGAGCCTTCTTAATATATTCCTCGGTAGCACTTCTTTCTGGGCCTGAGAATGCGTATAATCTACCCTGCAGTATACAAATATCAGGCGGTAGATCTATTGCCTGGTAGATCAGTAGTAGTGTCGGTGCAGTGGAACAGTCGAGGCCTTTCCTTTGCTGAAGACCTCTTCCAAATCCTTGTAAATGGAAGGGATTGCTACCGGACTGGGTGCTGCAATTGCCCCACAACTTTCCTCCAAGGATGATTCCTGATGCTCCTTACGTAGAGGGGGTAATTCAGCAGACCCTATAGGTTCAAGAGTCCTTAGTGAAAACAGAGACCAAATCACAGTCCAAATTATCATCCATCTCCTCAGACATCAGCAGTAAGGCGCGAGAAATGGTCTTTGTACTCCTGGGACTAGGGTCCAAGGATCTCTGTTTTGGAGCCTTCCTCTTAGACAGAATCTGGCAACTGGAGCCCTTTGACATAGCTGCTAGAGTTCCAGACTACTTGGGCACCTCTGTGGCATGCTCCTGAGTTAGAGATCTAGTTCCAGTACACGCCGACTCCTTCATGTTCTGAAGGGAAATGGGATAGCTGGAGTTCAAACACTAATGAGCATTGGATGCGAAAGCCGTGGCAAGAGCCTGGGTCACCGTCGAATCTTTCTGGGGTTGGAAGATGTACGGGCCCTGTAGCAGAGTCAACTGGTTCTCCCAAGTGACTCTGGTTTCTTCCTTGTGAAAGTTGACCAATGGCTACCTGGAGGTCATGTATAGAACATAGAATAGTACAGCACAGTACAGGCCCTTCTGCCCATAATGTTGTGCAGACCCTTATACCCTGCCTCCCATATAACCCCCCACCTTAAATTCCTCCATATACCATGTCTAGCAGTCTCTTAAATTTCACTAGATGTATCTGCCTCCACCACTGACTCAGGCAGTGCATTCCATGCACCAACCACTCTCTGAGTGAAAAACCTTCCTCTAATATCCCCCTTGAACTTCCCACCCCTTACCTTAAAGCCATGTCCTCTTGTATTGAGCAGTGGTGCCCTGGGGAAGAGGCGCTGGCTATCCTCTCTATCTATTCCTCTTAATATCTTGTATACCTCTATCATGTCTCCTCTCATCCTCCTTTTCTCCAAAGAGTAAAGCCCTAGCTTCCTTAATCTCTGATCATAATGCATACTCTCTAAACCAGGCAGCATCCTGGTAAGTCTCCTCTGTACCCTTTCCAATGCTTCCACATCCTTCCTATAGTGAGGCGACCAGAACTGGACACAGTACTCCAAGTGTGGCCTAACCAGAGTTTTATAGAGCTGCATCATTACCCCGCGACTCTTAAAACTCTATCCCTTGACTTATGAAAGCTAACACCTCATAAGTTTTCTTAACTACCCTATCCACCTGTGAGGCAACTTTCAGGGTTCTATGGACATGTACCCCCAGATCCCTCTGCTACTCCACACTACCAAGTATCCTGCCATTTACTTTGTACTCTGCCTTGGAGTTTGTCCTTCTAAAGTGTACCATCTCACACTTCTCTGGGTTGAACTCCATCTGCCACTTCTCAGTCCACTTCTGCATCCTATCAATGTCTCTCTGCAATCTTCAACAATCCTCTACACTATCCACAACATCACCAACCTTTGTGTCGTCTGCAAACATGCCAACCCACCCTTCTACCCCCACATCCAGGTCGTTAATAAAAATCACGAAAAGTAGAGGTCCCAGAACCGATCCTTGTGGGACACCACTAGTCACAACCCTCCAATCCAAATGTACTCCCTCCACTACGACCCTCTGCTTTCTGCAGGCAAGCCAATTCTGAATCCACCTGGCCAAACTTCCCTGGATCCCATGCCTTCTGATTTTCTGAATAAGCCTACTGTATGGAACCTTGTCAAATAGCTTACTAAAATCCATATAGATCACATCCACTGCACTACCCTCATCTACATGCCTGGTCACCTCCTCAAAGAACTCTATCAGGCTTGTTAGACACGATCTGCCCTTCACAAAGCCATGCTGACTGTCCCTGATCAGACCATGATTCTCTAAATGCCCATAGATCCTATCTCTAAGTATCTTTTCCAACAGCTTTCCCACCACAGATGTAGGGCTCACTGGTCTATAATTACCCGGACTATCCCTACTACCTTTTTTGAACAAGGGGACAACATTCGCCTCCCTCCAATCCTCCGGTACAATTCCCGTGGACAACGAGGACATGTAGATCCTAGCCAGATGCTCAGCAATCTCTTCCCTCGCCTCGTGGAGCAGCCTGGGGAATATTCGGTCAGGCCCCAGGGACTTATCTGTCCTAATGTATTTTAACAACTCCAACACCTCCTCTCCCTTAATATCAACATGCTCCAGAACATCAACCTCACTCATATTGTCCTCATCATCATCAAGTTCCCTCTCATTGGTGAATACCGAAGAGAAGTTTTTATTGAGTACATAGAATATAGAATAGTACAGCACAGTACAGGCCCTTCGACCCACAATGTTGTGCCGACCCTCAAACCCTGCCTCCCATTTAAGTCCCCACCTTAGATTCCTCCATATACCTGTCTAGTAGTCTTTTAAACTTCACTAGTGTATCTGCCTCCACCACTGACTCAGGCAGTGCGTTCCATGCACCAACCACTCTCTGAGTAAAAAACCTTCCTCTAATATCCCCCTTCAACTTCCCACCCCTTACCTTAAAGCTATGTCCTCTTGTATTGAGCGGTGGTGCCCTGGGGAAGAGGCGCTGGCTATCCACTCTATCTATTCCTCTTATTATCTTGTACACCTCTATCATGTCTCCTCTCATCCTCCTTCTCTCCAAAGAGTAAAGCCCTAGCTCCCTTAATCTCTGATCATAATGCATACTTTCTAAACCAGGCAGCATCCTGGCAAATCTCCTCTGTACCCTTTCCAATGCTTCCACATCCTTCCTATAGTGAGGTGACCAGAACTGGACACAATACTCCAAGTGTGGCTTAACCAGAGTTTTATAGAGCTGCATCACTACATCGCGACTCTTAAACTCTATCCCTCGACTTATGAAAGCTAACACCCCATAAGCTTTCTTAACTACCCTATCCACCTGTGAGGCAACTTTCAGGGATCTGTGGACATGTACCCCGAGATCCCTCTGCTCCTCCACACTACCAAGTAACCTTGCTCACTTCCACAGCCTCCAGGCACATCTTCCGACCTTTATCTCTAATCGGTCCTATCTTCACTCCTGTTATCATTTTGTCCTTCACATAATTGAAGAATGCCTTGGGGTTTTCCTTTACCCTACTCGCCAAGGCCTTCTCATGCCCCCTTCTTGCTCTCGTCAGCCCCTTATTAAGCTCATTTCTTGCTACCCTATATTCCTCAATAGACCCATCTGATCCTTGCTTCCTAAACCTCATGTATGCTGCCTTCTTTCACCTGACTATATTTTCCACCTCACTAGTCACCCATGATTCCTTCACCCTACCATTCTTTCTCTTCCTCACCGGGACAAATTTATCCCTAACATCCTGCAAGAGATCCCTAAATATCGACCACATGTCCTTAGTACATTTCCCTGCAAAAACATCATCCCAGTTCACACCCGCAAGTTCTAGCCTTATAGCCCTATAATTTGGCCTTCCCCAATTAAAAAATTTACTGTCTTCTCTGCTTCTATCCTTTTCCATGATAATGTTAAAGGCCATTTTTTTCTTGCTGGCAGTTTGATGTTTATCTTTAGAAGCTTTCTGTATGACGCATGGCTCCAGCTTTGAACACCTAATGGTGTTTTTTCCCCACATTTTGTTGCTTAGTAGGGGTTTTTTTTAATCACCAGAATTTTTTCAATCTTTAAAATAATGTTTTTTTTTCTTGAGATATCGTAAGTGTTGCTTACTTCGATGTACTCGTGTTAATTTTGAATAATAATAATAATAAAAAGATTTGAATGATAATGTTAAAGGCCAGGGAGCGGTGGTCACTGTTCTCCAGATGCTCACCCACTGAGAGATCTGTGACCTGACCCGGTTCGTTACCTAATACTAGATCTAGTATGGCATTCCCCCTAGTCGGCCTGTCAACATATTGTGACAGGAATCCGTCCTGGACACACCTAACAAACTCTGCCCCGTCTAAACCATTGGAACTAATTAGGTGCCAATCATTATTAGGGAAGTTAAAGTCACCCATGATAACAATCCTGCTATTTTTGCACTTTTCCAAAATCTGCCTCCCAATCTGCTCCTCAGTATCTCTGCTGCTACCAGGGGGCCTATAGAATACTCCCAATAGTGTAACTGCTCCCTTCCTGTTCCTGACTTCTACCCATACTGACTCAAAAGAGGATCCTGCTACATTACCCACCCTTTCTGTAGCTGTAATAGTATCCCTGAACAGTAATGCCACTCCTCCTCCCCTTTTTCCCTCTCTCTATCCCTTTTCAGGCACTGAAATCCAGGAATATTGAGAATCCATTCCTGCTCTGGTGCCAGCCTGTAATGGCCACTACATCATAATTCCATGTATGTATCCAAGCTCTCAGTTCATCACCTTTGTTCCTGATGCTTCTTGCATTGAAGTACACACACTTTAGTCCTTCTACCTTACTACCTTTACACCCTTTATTCTGCTTCTCTTTCCTCAAAACCTCTTTAAATGATCTCCAGACTCTGTCTGGTAATATTTTCACTCTGCCTGGTCACAGTGGACGAAAGACTCTAATGCCCCATTGGGTCCATGTTGGTTCGATCGTACTATGATAAGAGTCCTTGATGAGGATGGTCGGACCCAAATGCTGGATATCCGAAGTAAGGATCGAGACACACTATCAAACTAGATCGAGAACTGAGCACAAAACAAATGCTAGATGATATCACTAGTATGGTTTACAATTCAGCACCAAATCTCAGTTAGGTTGCTATTTAAATACTCAATTTTTGGGATCCAATACATGATTGCCAATTAGCAGGATGGTCCTGAATCTCTGAAGGGGCCACAGTCAGTTATCTATATTCCAGTTATCCATATTCCAGTGAGTTAAAGCATCCAAACCCAGAAGCTGGGTGCGTGTAATAACACTAACCAAGGAATGCCCAACAATAATCGTGAACTAGGGTGAATAGAAGAGGGCTGGGGAATGCGAAGGCATGCAGGGTGACAAGCCAGTACATCAGGTGACCTTTTCGCGTGGGGGAGTGGTGTGATCAGGCTGAGGAGGCAGAGTGAAGCATGAGTGAACCTCGTGGCAAACAGAGATGGCGGGTGGAACGGAGAAGCGCAGAGGGAGCAGGATGATCTGTAGTGGATTTGGCAAACTTGGTGCAGACCCAGGAGGGTGCAGCTCAAGCTGACCTGGAAGGGTGATGACCGAGCAAACCACGTAGTGTGAGCTAGGAGCAAGGATGGCCAGAGGGAAGGGGGTATGGACCCAGAACGGTGAAGCAGAAATTATGCCTTTAAGTAGGATTCGTGTAAATGATTAGAGTAAAAGGACGGCATGGACAAGTTAGGCCAAAAGAATTGTTTCTGTACTGTTTGACTATCAATTGGCATTCTATCCCCGACACCCCAAACATTCTGAAATGCTCATTCTCTCCAGTGCCATCATATTGTGGCCACAATACCCCTTCTATAAATAAAAAGGAATTACCCACCTAAGCTACTTCAACAGCAGTTGCCAAATGCATGACCTTTCCCAGCAAGTAGAGTAAGGACACAATTGCATGGGACACTACCACATGCATGTTCTTCTCCAAATTATTCAATATCATGACTTTGAAAAACATATATCATCTCTCTTCCCTTTCTCGATCTCTCTGTCACCATCTCTGGAGACAAACTGTCTACGGACATTTTCTATAAACCTACTGATTCCCATGGCTATCTGAACTATACCTCGTCCCACCCAGTCTCCTGTTAAAACACTATATCCTTTTCTCAGTTCCTTTGCCTAAGCCGCATCTTTTCCCAGGATGAAACTTTCCTTTTCAGAACTTCATAGGTGTCCTCCTTCTTCTAAGAACGGGTTTCCCTCTCCTCCACCATTGATGTTACCCTCATCTGCATCTGTTCATTTCCTGGACATGCATATTCACCCCATCTTCCTGCTGCCTTAACAGGGATATTCCTCTTGTTCTCCACCCGTGAATCTTCATAACCAACACATCATTCTCCGCAAGTTCCACTATCTTCAATGGGGTCCGACCACCAAACACATTTTTATCTCTGTTTTCCTCAGGGATTTCTCCCTCCATGATTCCCTTGTTCATTCAACCTGCTCCCCCACCCAACTAATCTCCCTTATGGTACATACCCTTGCAAGGAACAGAACCTGCCTATTCACCTTGACCCTTACCTCCTTTCAGGGCCCCAAACCGTCTTTCCATGTGAGGCTACACTTCACCTATGAATCTGTTGGGGTCGTCTATTGTATCCGATGTAACCTCCTCTACATTGGTGAGTGTGGTGATACCACATACAATGATGTGCCAGTACATGATTGGACAGAGCACTGAGCATGTTCCAGCACGTGGCTGGGTTAAGACGTGTTTGTTTATTAGTGTAAATAGAAGTTCTCTAATTCTTCCACTGTGTGCGGGACCATCGTCCAAATCAGTGTCCCGCATATAGCAAAATTTGCAATAGTTGCGGTAAGATTAATCATTTTTCACGCTGTTGTAAAAGTAGAAAGAAGGAAAATAAAATGAAACAAGTAAATGCCATGTTTGAAGATGAACGTGAGGAATTTTATATAGATGTGCTTTGTGAGAATGAACGAAGTAAGAATGACTGGACTATTCTGTTGCAAGCGATACTGAGAGAATATGAGATTCAGTTTCATCACCGTCTAGAGCAAGAACGCTCACAGTGGGCACAGTATAAGGAAGAAGTGAAAGCACAAGTGAAGGAATTGAGAAGTATTATTGAAATGATGAAGTCTCAGCATAAAAAAGAGATTACACAGTTAATGAATGAATTAGATGAAGAAAAGAAGATTTGTATTTCATTACAAATGGAAGTGGAACATGAATTGACTTATCTAAGGAAACGTTTCTCTGAAGGACAAGGAGACAAAGTGAGGATACAAGATAAAAGGACCACATGGACACAGACCAGATCATACATGCTCCAAACAGAGGAGGGAGCGGCATTAAGAAAGAATCGCAAAGGCTTTAAGAAAGAGCCAACTTCAGAGTTTCAGTTATCTGATATAGATGTGTTTTGATTAACGTTGTTAATTGATTTTCTTTTTAAGGAAAGGAAGTTGTGGTGATATCACATGCAATGATGTGCCAGTACATGATTGGACAGAGCACTGAGCACACGCGGGATTGCCAGAATGTTCCAGCACGTGCCGGGGTTAAGACGTGCTTGTTTATTACTGTAAATAAAAGTTCTCTAATTCTTCCAGAATATGATATTTTACTGTTAACCCATGGTACGTTTAAACAGAAGTAACATAACAGTGAGAGCCAATGTAAACTGGGGGATTGCTTTGTTAAGTATCACTGCTCCATCTGCCAAAAGCAGAATTTCGTGGTGGTCAACTATTTTAATTCTTATCCCTATTCTAGTTCTGACAGGTCAGTCCATGCCTCCTGTTTTGCCACGATGAGACCACTCTCAGGGTGGAGGAGTCACACCTTATATTCCATCTGGGTTGCCTCCAATCACCCCCTTCCCTCTTTTTCTATTCCCCACTCTGGCCTCTTTCCCCTTCTCCTCACCTGCCTATCATGTTGCCCTGGAGCTCCTCCTTCTTCCCTTTTCCCCATAGTCCACTCTCCTCTCCTATCAGATTCCTTCTTCTCCAGCCCTTTATCCTTCCCTCTCACCTGGCTTCACCTGTCATCTTCTAGCTAGTCTTCCTTCCGCTCCCCCCACCTTTTTATTCTGGCGTCTTCCCTCTTCCTTTCCAGTCCTGAAAAAGAGTCTCTACTGGAAACATCAACTGCCTATTTTTTTCCATAGGTTCTGCTTGACCTGCTGAGTTCCTTCAGCATTTTGTGTGAGTTGATTTGAAATCTATTTCTGGTTCTTTGTCATCAGTGTTTCTAAATTTCGGAGCTGCCTGTCCAGGAGTCCATTCACCAGCAGTGAAGTGATTCAATAAAATGGCTCATCATCGATGTTGGAGTTGCAATCTGCTCCCAGCAGCACACCCCTAACTCACTCACTTTACAAAAGCTTCCATCTATCAAAACTCCAAACGAGCATTCTTGTGCCCACTCATTTGCTACTTCTCTAAGCCTCAAGTTCACATCTTACACCATTTTATAAGAGCAGCTACATCATTCAGATAACTGGCACACTCAGTAACTGGTCCCTTTTTACAATGGGGGAGAAGATAATGCATAACTACAATAAAAAGATCCAATGGGTGACAGACACTTGTCCATCTGCTAATCACACTGTGGCCATGTTATGTCCATGGTCAGAGGCAATGCAGATATTATTGATGTTGGAGGTATGTTTATATTTCATTCTCATTCTTACATCTTGCTTTATAGCAGCATCCCTCAATTACAATGTCTTTGGAGTCACGTGGTATAAGCATATTCATCACACGACTCATCAAGACCCATTCTTGAGCCTTTCCTCTTTCAGACAGCCAAAATATCCAACAGGGCAATGACAGCTAATCAACAACGTTTGTACGGTCATTTGATCTTATACTTGCAGTGGTCAGCTTAAACACTGGCACTTTGTATTCAACAGTGGTGAGCTTAGAGGCAGGACTTTCACATGTGAGCCACTGGCAGGACTGATCTACAGTCAGGATTAAGGGGAAGGGTAGCCCAGGCGTTTGGTCCCCGTAGACTGAGTTCTCATTCGATTCTGCTGCAAGAAGCTTTGATGGAGTGGATTTCAGGCATAGGATACAGGAAGCACACAATAAAATGTTCAGTACAGGAGGCAGCTTACCTGAAAGATTGCCTGAAATCTCAAAGATCATGAAGAAATTTAATTCCCACTATGCCCTTGACAGCGCATGGATTCTGGAACTCACCCTTTCCTGACTGGAAATGATGGACAATCTCACTTCAATGTCCGTGGCTCAGTCATGGTCTCAGCTCCAGTTGAAGGGCAGGGAGAAGCTGCTGATTATATGTGCTGTAGTGGATGATTAGGCCACTGCCATCTAATTGCTGCTATTATCATTGTGGATCTTGATTCAGTCTTTGGCAGGGGTCCACTGTCCTTGTCCTCCCTGTCATCAGAGGCAGTGAGTTTGGCCAGTGATCATGGTGAGTAACAGAAATACATTTTGTAGATGGTAAGTATACAAGCCTCATGTTCTGCTGGCAGAGGGAGTGAATGTCTATGGTTGTTGATACAGTGCCGGTCAGGTGGGCTGCTTTTTCCTGGATGGTGTTGAACTTCTTGGGAGTTGTTGGAACTGTTTTCATCCAGACAACCAGAGAGTATGCCATCACACTCCTGATTTGCATTTTGTAGATGCTGGAGTGTTCAGAGATAAGTGACTCTCCAGCCTGTGCCCTTCATTTGCATCCAACGAGCTTGTGTGCTTGGTCCAGTTAAGTTTTTGGTTGACAGTGACCGGGGTGAAAGTAGCTTAAATTTCTTGCCAACATTGTCAATTTAACCTATTTATATTCATTGTGTTGGCCACTGTCGCACCAATACAGTGTACTAGCCCATCGAGTATTATTTTCCTTTCTGATGGTGAGACCCAGAATGTTCGGTGGGGAACTCAGCAAAGATGTCACTGAATGCCAAGGGTAAGTTCTAAGCATTTGTTCATTACCATAATGAAACAAGTTTTACCTGAATCAATCAGTGGGGGAGATAAATCATAGAAAAGTGCGTCTGTCATTGTGTAATTCCATCTGTTTTCCAGAAGTTTGCCTTAAGGAATCTTGTCTGTAATTTCTCCCTGCACTTAGCATAAGAGGAATTATATCGATTTAGGGAGAAGAGCTGCAAACCTAAAGACGTGAGATTCATAAACAAACTTCCCTTTTTATTTTGTTTTTCTATATTCTACAGCATTTTTATACAAAAAAATAGACGGACTGCAGGCTGACTTTCTCACTTTGACATGTTGTTAGATACAAAAGAATGAATTTCAATATTGTACATAGTACACGTGCTTTGATTATAAATGTACTTTGAACTTTGAAAGTTTTAGCCGAGCATCTCCCAGCCAAATGTTGGGAAAGTGATAAGGAAGTGGTGCTAATACCTTCTAATAGATGATTTAAGAAGGCACTGGTAAACCTCAGTGACTTCTGCCTGGTGACTAACAAAACAAGGACAGGAACTGAATACTTTGTAAACCACACTCTTTCTGGCAAACGATCATCACAATAACAGTCTGTTACTCCCCTTTGGACTTGGAGGGAATTCAATGTGGCAAAACTGAGGCAAGACGAGGCAGCATGCCAGTTACTGAGAGCGTGGAAGAGCATGAAAGGTCGGACACAGGCCGAATCAAAGCCACGGGGTCCAGGCCCCAGAGTATCAATGCGACTGAACACAATGTTCAGAACGAGATTTAAAGCCGAAATAAGACAGCAGAACACATCGTTTGGACAGAAATTTAAGCGCCAAGCCAGTTTGAAAAAGTCATGGCAGCAAGGAGCAAACCGGTTCAGATCACAGCTCAAAGCGGCCGAACCTGATGTTCAGGTGGAGAGTTAAGCGTTGGGCCAGATTGAAAAGGCCGGGTGTCAGGGCCCGAGGCATGATACTAGCCAATTAAAATCACTGCTCCGTATTTCGGTGCTGTGCTGAAATATGGGTCTCGGACTCTCTCTGCGGACTTCCATTCAGAAACGCTATTTTCTTGCAATTTCTGTCTGTATGGTATTTTTTCCTTACGCACAGGGTGTTTGACGGTCTTTTTTATGGGTTATTTTATTCTGTTATTTTCTTATAGGCATGATGTGTTTTTTTTAATTCTCTGCACATTGGGTATTAGACTCTTCTCTAATATACTTGGGTTTGTTTTGAGCATTCTTGGTTATATGGTTGCCTGTTAGGAGACGAATCTCAAGCTTGTATAATGTATACATACTTCGATGATAAATGAACTTTGAACTGTGATAGACAAGAGTAAACAGTCTTTGTTCAGTTTTTATCAGGACTGGAAGCCTGATCACCGATCTCACCTGGTTTCACCTATAGCCTGCCAGCTTATACTCCATCTCTCTCCCACACCTTCTTACTCTGGCTTCTGCCCTCTTCCTTTCTAATCCGATTCAAAGGTTTGTTTATTATCAAGGTATACAACTCTGAGATTCTTCTTCTCCAGATAGCCACAAAACCAAGAAAAAAAAACCAGCAACAAGATCATCAACCCCCAAACACCCCTCCCTCCCCCACCTGAAACGCAACAAGAACATTGGTCCCCAAATAGCCCTCTCCATGCATAAAAGAGCAACAGAAAAATTGATCCCCGGACCCTCCTCCCTGGCACATAAACATTGACTCTCAAATCCCCTTCCCCCGCACAAAAACTGTGGAAGAACGGGTGAAAAATACAGAATATATAAAACGATAAGTCTGAAAAAATGTCCATAGGCCATATCCGTAACCACATCCAAATTGCAGAAAACCTCGCTAACATCCTCCGGGCACAGCCGCAGGCCATACAGACTCCCCTCTCCAGCAGCAGAGCGATCACACCAGCGATTAGAAGCCAGGCAGCCAGTGCTCACCTTCTGCATTTGCCTCGATGTTTCAAACTCTCTCGTTGCTTTAATCAGCTAACAATGGAAGCTTTAATAGGCTTCAGTCTGATGAAAAGTCTCGGCCTGAAACATTGACTGCTACTCCCCTGCATTGATGCTACCTGGCTTGCGGAGTTCCTCCAGCACTTTGTGTGTCGTTTATTTCTTTGCCAGCTTACTTGAACTTTAGATTTCACTTGCTGACACCTGCCCTAGATCCAACTTTACCTGAACCTCATGAACAAGTTGTTCACCATACAGATTTGACTTGTATACTATATTTAGTCCATATGAATTCTTTGAATTAGAGTCACAAGCTCTAACCAAGTGGTCTTGCCAACTATGAAAATAGATTCTGTCCCTCGTTTATGTGAGCTCATCTTGCTCTCTAGGCTTAGCACACGAAGACACTCATTTTGATTGCAAGATCCTTCCTTTTGTTGAATCTCACAGTGACAATATTGACTCAACACCTTTTGTTCAGTTCTACAAGCACAACCTATCCCCTCTCTACCTTTCTATGCAGATTAAGGGTTCTTGACTGAAATGTGAACTGAATTTCTCTTTGTGGATGCAGCCTGACCTGCTGAGTTTCTCCAGCATTTTGTTTGTTGCTCCAGATTCTAGCATCAGTGGTTTCCTGTGTTTTCACACCACCATCCCTAGCCTGTAGCATTGTAGTATTGGGGGAGTAAGCGTAGGATGGAGATGCGAAGGAAATGTTTTTCACAAAGAGTGGTGCACCTGTGGAATTCTCTGCCCAATGAAGCAATGGAGGCTACCTCAGTAAAAATACTAAGGCAAAATTGGATAGATTTTTGCATGGTAGGGGAATTAAGGATTAAGGGAAAAAGGCAGGGTAGGTAGAGATGAGTCCATGGTCAGATCAGCCATGGTCTTATTGGATGGCAAAGCAGGATCGGTAGGTCTGATGGCCTACTCCTGCTCCTATTTCTTATGTTCTTATGTTTAGAGTTGCTCTGAATTTCACCAAGAACTGGTGAAATAAAGTTTCTTGTTATGCTTTGTATGCTTACTTTTTCATAGCTTTTGACTGACCTCACTGCTACTCCATTTGAAGCTAGGTGTTACAAAGAAATGAGCGCACACTCCATTTCAAGACATTTGTAACAATGGTAGCTTAAAACTAAGCACCATGCTGATTCAAAGTCTTCGACCTGAAACAATGACTGTTTCACTTCTCACTTCAGTGGCCTGACCTTTTGAGCATTCCTGGCATTTTCTGTTTTTTATTTCAGCAAAGCCTTGTAACTTTGTATGAGTGAAGAACTACCTAGTATATGAGTGGAGCCCTTTTTTTTTATGATAGTGAGGTATGCCAGGCTACTTTTCCCAGCATTCCATTGTATGTAGACAAGTGGGGAAGTCTGATATATTGAATCTACTGATGTAGGGAGGCTGTGGTCTCCACAACACCACACTGTGTTGCCTAGTTTAGGCACAACTACTATTAGTGTACCCTATCCAGCCTGCTTAGTTTTCATTAGCATTCCACTTTCTTTTATAAGTTTCTCTTCTTCCTCATCTTAAGTCTTTACAATATATTTGAGCATGGTATCTGGTTCTATGACAATGTGCACATTGTACCACATGTTACCAATAGAGTCATCTACAAACAAATCCTCAACCCTTTCCAACAGTGTCAATATACAATTTTGAAGTAACAACAATAAACACATTCTTCCAAACCAACTTGTGTTGTCTCAGCCAGTCCTTTCCCAATCAAAAAGTAAAAAAGGAAATGGAGATGCTGGGAATGGGAAGTAAAGATATAATGCTAGGGCTATTCAGCAAATCAGACAGCACTGATGGCTAAATTATCTTCAGATGATTACAAAATTTGTCTAGTCTGGGAATCGAAGATCAGAGCTTCAAGGTCAATTGTAAGTCCAGAAGTCGAAGCCTGATGGCCTAAGGCTAGAGAATGGAGGTTGAAAATTGAAGACTGGAGAACTTTCCCGGAGCTAGAGGACTGTCCTTGTGTGTGGGTGGGTGGATGGGAGGGAGGGTGAGAGTTGGAGAGTGTCTTGTTTTTCTGTTGTCGTTTTGTTGCTTGTTGTGTTCTACTTTGTTGTGTTTTGTGTTGTTCTGCCAAGCATTATGGGTATGCTACGTTGGCACTGTACTGGAATATGTGGCAACACTTGCCGGCTGCCCCCAGCACATCATTATATGTGTTGGTTGAGGTGCACATATTAAACATTATGAAATCATGTTGCAGCTGTAGAAAACTTTGGTAATGCCCTATATGCAGTATTGTGTGTTGTTTTGGTCATCACATTTCTTGATAATGCTTAGCTTCAAATGGAGGATATAGGTGCAGAAAAAGTTCACTGGGATCTTCTCTGGATTAGAGAGTATTAAATATTAGGAAAAATTGGACAAAATTGTATTCTCTACTCTGGAGCATCGGAGATGGAGGAGAGACCTGACAGAAGTTTAAAATTATGAAAATTATAGGCAGGGAATATACTGTCATTTTCCAGCAATGGAAATTTCAAACACCGGAGGACACAGCTTTATGGTGAGATGAGGAAAGTTGTAAAGAGATTTACAAAACAATGAGTGGTAGGTGTTTGGAATGCACTGCTGAGAAGTGATGGAAGCAGATACAATGGCAATGTTTAGGAAGTATGTGGACAGGCACATGAACGGGCAGGGAATGGAGGGATATCGACAATGCGAAATCTGCACATTAAATTGACATTCGAGTTGGCACAGGAATTGTGGTCAAAAAGGCCTGTTCCCGTGCAGTACTATTTTGTAAGAATGAATCCAATTCGTTCAGTATTTAATCTGTTCCTTTCAGGATGATAATACATTTGCTCAGTTGCACTGTCAGAAGCAACCTTGAACTTAGTAAAGCTTTTACCTCTTATTGTAAACGCAAGAGATTCTGCAGATGTTGAAAATCCAGAGCAACACACACACACACACACACACACATACATGCATATATACACAATTTTGGAGGAACTCAGTAGGTCAGACAGAATTTATACATCCAACCTATCCCCTGCACCTCCACCCTCCACCATCTGTTCCTCACACTCAACAATTTCTCTTTCAGCTCCTCCTACTTTCTCCAAACACAAAACGTAGCCATGGGCAACTACATGGACCCCAGCTATGCCTGTCTTTTTGTTGGCCATGTGGAACACTCCATGTTCCAAGCCTTCCCTGGCAATTCTCCCCAACTCTTTCTGCACT
The DNA here is from genome assembly GCF_963921235.1 of Mobula hypostoma. NCBI lineage: Eukaryota > Metazoa > Chordata > Chondrichthyes > Myliobatiformes > Myliobatidae > Mobula > Mobula hypostoma. The sequence continues at coordinate 146,770,910 of NC_086099.1, forward strand.
ACATTGTTGACTGCATTGTTGCTACTTCCTGCACTTCCCTGAACTCAATAATTTAAACAACTTTGCCTCCAACTTCCACCCTGTCATTAAATTCACTTGGCTGATTTCTGACACCTCTCTCCCCTTTCTTGATCTCTCTTTCTCCATCTCTTGAGGTAAGCTGTCTACTGCTATCTAAACCTACTAACTTCCATGGCCATTTTGACTATATCTCTTCCCACCCTGTCTCCTGAAAAGTGCCATTCCCCTGTCTCAGTTCCTTTATTTCCACTGCATCTGTTCCTAAGATGAGGCTTTCCATTCCAGGACATCAGAGATGCCCTGCTCCTTCAAAGAACAGGGTTCCCCTTCCTTCCCTATAGATGTTGCTCTCACTCTCACCCCCTCCAATCCCAGAACATCCACCCTCAACCCATCTTCCTTCCACCTTAACAGCGCTATCATTCCACTTGTCCTCCCCTACCACACCATGAGCCTCTGCATACAACACATCATTATTGTCAACTTCCACCATCTTCAACAGGGCTCTACCACCAAACATATCTTTACCTTCCTCCACTTCCTGCTTTTGGCAGGGATTGCTGATCCCCTTGACAATTTGTGCTAAACCAAGAGGAATATGGTAAGTGAAGAACATTTATTGAATCCAATTGATTAAACTGAGCTAGTCTCACCCAGTAGAGGATCGTGGATTTTTATAAGAACACTTAAAGACAATTCAAAATAAATAAAGCCATCAGGTATTTGAACTATTAAAGCAATGCAAAGAGAAAGGAAATTAACTAAAACCTGTTATAGACCCTTGACATTCTTCCTCTTCCTTCAAGTGAATGACTATATTGGTGCAGGTTTTCCTTAAAGATTCTCCACCAGTGGTGCCAAAATGTTGCTACATCAGACTGGAAGGAAAGACCAACATTTTTTTTGTGCAGTTGATAAAATACTGTCAAAAGTTACCAGCAAGTCTTTGTCTTCTCTACATGTGCAAAAAAGTAACAAAGGAATTCCAACATTTATGGCAGAAATGCCAAGTAAAGCCGGCCCATCTTCCTATCGGTTTACAAACACACTATGTAATCACATCATGTGCTGACATCACCGTGATAAAATGGCAAATGGCAGTTCTTGTTGTCCATCCTCCTCAAAAACAATAAAACTTCTTCTTTAAAATCAATGATATTTTAATATTAAATTTATCATCAGATTTTTCTTGTAGTTCTTAATTGTCATTGAAGAGTAAGTGCCATTAACATTCATCATTTAATAAATTCAGCATGTCCCCTTTGATCCTCACTAATTTTTATTGAAAGCATCCTATCCTGATGCATTATGGCTTGGTATGGAAATGGTTCTGCTCAAGTCACAAAAAACTACAGAAAGTTGTGGACACAGCTCAGGACGTCTCTAAAACCAGCCTACCTCAATGGACTCTGTATACACTTCTCGCTGACTTGGCAAAACAACCCAGATAATCAAAGACCCAACCCACCCCCGACATTCTCTCTTCTACCTCTTCCCATCAGGCAGAAGATACAAAAGCCTGACAGCCTGTTACCATGTTATATGTCAAAATCAAAATTAGAAATGATGGACTTTGATCTCACAATCTGCCCTGTTCTGGTTTTGCACCTATTGTCTGCCTGCCCTGTGCTTCTTCTGTTACCCTAACAGATTAACCTACATTTTGTTACGGTTTTAATTTGTACTACCTCAAAGGACAATTGCAATGAAACTATCTGTACATGCACAACAAAGTTTTTCTCTGTACCTTGGTACATGTGACAAAAATAAACATTGTTCGGCATTGTGTCAAGTTCTGGCGGCACATCGATCGAGGCAAGTGCAAAATATTCCATCACTCTTAAAATTTTATCATGTAAGGGTGTACAGGCTGTGAGGAGTTGACAGTCAATTTAATATTAGAAAATACCCAGCCCTGATGTACTCTCATAGTTACAGTATATTTATGTATGTTATAATGATCAGTTAGGATTTTCTGAGTTAAGTTGTATTAGTGAACCAGTTACATTTTACAGCAATTTGACAGTTCCATGGTCACCATTACTGATCCTAACATTTTATGTATTTTCTTTTCTTTAACTGGATTTATATTTCCCGGCTGCTGTGGTGCCATTTGAAGCCATTTCCTTGAATTTTTAGTTTTGGTCTCTGGATTAAACATTATGCTACCACACTGTACACAGCATTCCTGATAGTATGTAATGAGGGCTTGACAGAGCTGCATAAAAATTTTACTCTTTTTATATACAGGTTGTAGAATATGGTTATACCAGTAGGTTTATTTATAATCTTTGATATATTATCAAAAGATTACAGCCTTACGTCTGTGGTGGGAAAGCTGTTGGAAAAGATTCTTAGAGATAGGATCTATAGGCATTTAGAGAATCGTGGTCTAATCAGGGACAGTCAGCATGGCTTTGTGAAGGGCAGATCGTGTCTAACAAGCCTGATAGAGTTCTTTGAGGAGGTGACCAGGCATATAGATGAGGGTAGTGCAGTGGATGTGATCTATATGGATTTTAGTAAGGCATTTGACAAGGTTCCATACGGTAGGCTTATTCAGAAAGTTAGAAGGCATGGGATCCAGGGAAGTTTGGCCAGGTGGATTCAGAATTGGCTTGCCTGCAGAAGGCAGAGGGTGGTGGTGGAGGGAGTACTTTCAGATTGGAGGATTGTGACAAGTGGTGTCCCACAAGGATCTGTTCTGGGACCTCTACTTTTCGTGATTTTTATTAACGACCTGGATGTGGGGGTAGAAGGGTGGGTTGGCAAGTTTGCAAACGACTCAAAGGTTGGTGGTGTTGTAGATAGTGTAGAGGATTGTCAAAAATTGCAGAGAGACATTGATAGGATGCAGAAGTGGGCTGAGAAGTGGCAGATGGAGTTCAACCCGGAGAAGTGTGAGGTGGTAGACTTTGGAAGGACAAACTCCAAGGCAGAGTACAAAGTAAATGGCAGGATACTTGGTAGTGTGGAGTAGCAGAGGGATCTGGGGGTACATGTCCATAGAACCCTGAAAGTTGCCTCACAGTTGGATAGGGTAGTTAAGAAAGCTTATGGGGTGTTAGCTTTCATAAGTCAAAGGATAGAGTTTAAGAGTCGCGATGTAATGATGCAGCTCTATAAAACTCTGGTTAAGCCACACTTGGAGTATTGTGTCCAGTTCTGGTCACCTCACTATAGGAAGGATGTGGAAGCATTGGAAAGGGTACAGAGGAGATTTACCAGGATGCTGCCTGGTTTAGAAAGTATGCATTATGATCAGAGATTAAGGGAGCTAGGGCTTTACTCTTTGGAGAGAAGGAGGATGAGAGGAGACATGATAGAGGTGTACAAGATAATAAGAGGAATAGATAGAGTGGATAGCCAGCGCCTCTTCCCCAGGGCACCACTGCTCAATACAAGAGGAAATGGCTTTAAGGTAAGGGGTGGGAAGTTGAAGGGGGATATTAGAGGAAGGTTTTTTACTCAGAGAGTGGTTGGTGTGAGGAATGCACTGCCTGAGTCAGTGGTGGAGGCAGATACACTAGTGAAGTTTAAGAGACTACTAGACAGGTATATGGAGGAATCTAAGGTGGGGGCTTATATGGGAGGCAGGGTTTGAGGGTTGGCACAACATTGTGGGCCGAAGGGCCTGTACTGTGCTGTACTATTCTATGTTCTATGTACAATATATAAACAAGTTAATCGGACATGATTTGCCTTTTAACAAGTGGTGCTGCCTCATCTTATTAACCTATGCTTTTCCATACATGATTGACAGATTGTAACAATATCCCTATAATTTCTACTTCTGTTTCTTTAAGCAATCTAGGACGTAATTTCTAAGGACCAGATGGCTCAACAGATTTCACTGATATTAATCTGTCTTTACAATCCCTTTCTCCTCCTTGTCTGCTATTTCTCTCTTTTCTTTCAGTGTAATTTTTATCCAGTAATATCTCACTGCCATCTCTCTTGCATCCACCACCATTTCTGAATTATCAGTCGGTTATCCTGACATTCAGGACTAAACAAGAAGAAATACTTTCCATCCAAGATCAAAGCCATTTTTTCCTGTTCCATCTCTAACTCTTCATCAATCTCTTGCCTTCAGTTTTCTCTATTTCAGTCACTAACAATGATATTTCCATAATCCTCAGATTAAAAGGATTTTGATTACCTTTGATTACATTTTGACCTATATGACTGACATGTTGGTCTTCTTATTCTACACACTATTAGCACTGGAGTCAGTATCTTCTCTGCCCCAAACCTTTACTGATTAACAATTTACTTCATCTCTTCTGTTTGTACAAAAGCAGCGTCATGCAAGATGTGCTGCTTCAGAGCATTGGAGAAGTGCAAATGCGACTGCTATGTTTGAAGTGCATTTGGGATAACACAAAAGCAGGACTTTTACTAAGAATTTAAAATGCATCACATAAGGAAAAAGATGGTTCAAAACTAATGTACATTTACTTTAGCAAACATTCCCGTCGACTCTCGTTGGAGTTTATTGTTGCAAAGCAATAGCTCTGGGTGGAGTCACTATTTATATCGACCCGGAATATACTGGGTTTGAAATAGAAAGATTTCCGTCAGTTGGTTTATTTCAGCTGCCAGTCTGACTCACCAAGAAACAGGAATTTGTTCCTATTACGTAACTGGTGATCTGTAAGTCAGAAACTCAGGAGGAGTATTTCTTCTTTTACTCCTGTTGAAGCTTAGACTGCATTGTTAGGTGGCCTAAAGTCAACCCCTTTCACTTATTTAGTTATCTTTAGTGCTTGTACCAGCTTCCATATTCCTAAAAAAATAAAAACGGCACATAGTGGAAGTACCTAACAGGTCAGGCAGTTGCCAGATACTGTCAGATATACTGGTTACTTCCTGCATCTTTTCTTTTCATTTCATATTTTCAGCTGTTTATTCCTATAACTGAAAACATTCACAGTTACCCCTTGAAAATTTGGATGAATTATTCTTTCATGAAGGCTTTGATTTTCTGGCATTACACATCAGCAAATGTTGTAGAGCTCCCTTCCAGGAAGTAGAACCTGTTCAGATGGGACGGTTGTCACCTGAACTGGAGGGTGACTAATATCGTAGTGGGAAGGTTTGTTAATGCTGTACAGTGGGGTTTAAACTAGAGTTGCAGGGGGATGGGAACCAGAGTGGCAGAACAGTTAGTGGAGAGGTTATGGAGCCAGATGTTGGTAAGAATTCAGACAAAGTTAGAAATGAAAAGATTGAGTATGGTGTGACTAATGGCCTGAGCTGCGTATACTTCAATGCAAGAAGCAATGTAGCAAATGCAAATGATAGTACTCAAGGTGAGGTAACTGGTTTACAAACAGAGGCAATGTATAGTGAGGAAAGGCTGTTGATAGGACAAAATTGCAGTCAACAGGATAAGTTGCAATGTAAAATGCAGACAAAATCAAAAAGGACGAATACAGGACTGAAGGTGTTGTATTTGAATGCACGCAGTATACGCAATAAGGTAGATGAACTTACAGAAAAGTGGCAGATTGGCATGTTGAATTTTGTAGGCATCACTGAATCATGGATGAAAGAAGACTACAGCTGGGAGCTTAATGTTCTCGATTACACATTGTATCAAAAGGGCAGGCAGGAAGGCAGAGTGGGTGGTGTTGCTCTGTTGGTAAAAAATTAAATCAAATCATCAGAAAGAGGTGACATGGACTTGGAGGGTGGTGAGTCATTGTGGATAGAGCTAAGGAACTGCAAGGGTAAAAAGACCCTGATGGGAGTTGTACACAGACCCCCAAAACAGTAGTAAGGATGTGGCCTACAAATTACATTGGGGGGGGGGGTAGAAAATGCATGCCAAAAGAGCAATGTTATCATAATCATAGGGGGTTTCAGTATGCAGCTAGACTGGAAAAATCAGGTTGGTGCTGGATTTCAGTGGAGGAAATTTCTAAAGCGCCTACGAGATGGCTTCTAAGAGCAGCTCGCGGTTGAGTCCACTAGGGGATCAGTTATTCTGGATTGGGTGTTGTGCAATAAACCATAAGAAAACCATGATATATAAGATGAGAATTTGGCCATTCAGCCCATCGAGTCTGCTCCACCATTCCTTCATGGCTGATCCCAGATCCCACTCAACCCCGTACACCTGCATTCTCGCCATATCCTTTGAGGTTGTGACCAATCAGAAAACTATCAATTTTCGCTTTAAGTACACCTACAGTCTTGGCCTCCACAGCTGTCTGTGGCAGAGCACTCCACAGATTCCTCCTTACCTCTGTTCTAAAGGGTCACTTCTCAATTTTGAGGCTGTGCCCTCTAGTTCTGGACACCCCCACCATAGGAAACATCCTCTCTACATCCACCTTATCTAGTCCTTTCAATATTCAGTAGGTTTTAGTGAGTTCCCCTGCATTCTTCTAAATGCCAGTGAGTAAAGGTCCAAAGCTGCCAAATGCTCCTCATATGTTAACCCTTTCATTTTCAAAACCATCCTTGTGAACCTCCTCCGCAGTCTCTCCAATGACAACACATCCTTTCTGAAAAGTGGGGCCTAAAACTGTTGACAATCGAGTGTGGCCTGGTTTATAAAGCCTCAACATTATAAATGCCTATTCTGGTCAATCTATGTTCCGTGCCTATTCTGGTCAATCTATGTTCCGTGCCTATTCTGGTATCTGTCCCCTACTTTTCCTTCGCTACATCGACGACTGCATTGGCGCTGCTTCCTGCATGCATGCAGAACTCGTTGACTTCATTAAGTTTGCCTCCAACTTTCACCCTGCCCTCAAGTTTACCTGGTCCATTTCCGACACCTCCCTCCCCTTTCTAGATCTTTCTGTCTCTGTCTCTGGAGACAGCTTATCCACTGATGTCTACTATAAGCCTACTGACTCTCACAGCTATCTGGACTATTCCTCTTCTCACCCTGTCTCTTGCAAAAATGCCATCCCCTTCTCGCAATTCCTCCATCTCCGCCGCATCTGCTCTCAGGATGAGGCTTTTCATTCCAGGATGAGGGAGATGTCTTCCTTTTTTAAAGAAAGGGGCTTCCCTTCCTCCACTATCAACTCTGCTCTTAAACGCATCTCCCCCATTTCACGTACATCTGCTCTCACTCCATCCTCCCGCCACCCCACTAGGAATAGGGTTCCCCTGGTCCTCACCTACCACCCACCAGCCTCCGGGTCCAACATATTATTCTCCGTAACTTCCGCCACCTCCAACGGGATCCCACCACTAAGCACATCTTTCCCTCCCCCACTCTCTCTGCATTCCGCAGGGATCGCTCCCTACGCAACTCCCTTGTCCATTCGTTCCCCCCCCATCCCTCCCCACTGATCTCCCTCCTGGCACTTATCCGTGTAAGCGGAACAAGTGCTACACATGCCCTTACACTTCCTCCCTTACCACCATTCAGGGCCCCAAACAGTCCTTCCAGGTGAGGCAACACTTCACCTGTGAGTCGACTGGGGTGATATACTGCGTCCGGTGCTCCTGATGTGGCCTTTTATATATTGGCGAGACCCAACGCAGACTGGGAGACCACTTTGCTGAACATCTACGCTCTGTCCGCCAGAGAAAGCAGGATCTCCCAGTGGCCACACATTTTAATTCCACATCCCATTCCCATTCTGACATGTCTATCCACAGCCTCCTCTACTGTAAAGATGAAGCCACACTCAGGTTGGAGGAACAACACCTTATATTCCGTCTGGGTAGCCTCCAACCTGATGGCATGAACATCGACTTCTCTAACTTCCGCTAAGGCCCCACCTCCCCCTCGTACCCCATCTGTTACTTATTTTTATGCACACATTCTTTCTCTCACTCTCCTTTTTCTCCCTCTGTCCCTCTGAATATACCTCTTGCCCATCCTCTGGATCCCCCCCCCTTGTCTTTCTTCCCGGACCTCCTGTCCCATGATCCTCTCGTATCCCCTTTTGCCTATCACCTGTCCAGCTCTTGGCTCTATCCCTCCCCGTCCTGTCTTCTCCTATCATTTTGGATCTCCCCCTCCCCCTCCAACTTTCAAATCCCTTACTCACTCTTCCTTTAGTTCGTCCTGACAAAGGGTCTCGGCCTGAAACGTCGACTGCACCTCTTCCTACAGATGCTGCCTGGCCTGCTGCGTTCACCAGCAACTTTGATGTGTGTTGCTTGAATTTCCAGCATCTGCAGAATTCCTGTTGTTCTCAACATTATCTCCTTGTTTTTATATTCTATTCCCCTTGAAATGAATGCCAACATTGCATTTTCCTTCTTAGTCACAGATTCAACCTGTAAATTAACCTTCTGGGGTATGCACAAGGACCCTTAGTCCCCTTGCACCTCTGATGTTTGAATTTTCTTCCCCATTTAGATAATAGTCTGCACTATTGTTCCTTTTACCAAAATGCATTATCATACATTTCCCAATACTCTATTCTATCTGCCACTTTTTTGCCCATTCTTCCAATTTCTCTAAGTCGTTCTGCAATCACATTGCTTCCTCAGCACTGCCTACCCCTCCACCTATCTTCGTATCATCTGCAAACTTTGTCACAAAGCCATCAATTCCATTATCAAAATCATTGGCAAACAATGTGAAAAGCAAGGCTCCAAATACTGACCCCTGAGGAACACCACTTGTCACTGGCAGCCAAACAGAAAAGGCCCCTTTTATTCCCACTCACTGCCTCCTGCCCGTCAGCCATTCCTTTATCCATACCAGTATCTTTCCTGTAAAGCCATGGAATTTTATCTTATGTACGACACCTTATCTAGTACCTTCTAAAAATCAAGTAAATGGCATTCACTGCCCCCCTTTGCTTTCCCTGATCGTTGCTTCCTTGAAGAACTCAAACAGATTTGTCAGTCAAGATTTCCATTTACAGAAACCATGATGACTTTGACTTATTTTATCATTAATCTCCCAGTACCCTGAAACCTCATCCTTAATAATGGACTCCAACACTTTCCGAACCACTGAGGTTAGGCTAACTGGAAGATCATTTCCTTTCTTTTGCCTTCCTCCCTTCTTAAAGAGTCAAGTGATCCTGCTTTAAATTATTGGCTAGTTTGTCCTCATATTTAAAAACGCAAACATGAGGAAATCTGCAGATGCTGGAATTTCAAGCAACACACGGAAAAGTTGCTTCGGCAGCATCTATAGGAAGAGGTACAGTCGACGTTTCGGGCCGAGACCTGACTCGGCCTGAAATGTTGACTGTACCTCTTCCTATAGATGTTGCCTGGCCTGCTGCGTTCACCAGCAACTTTTATGTGTGTTGCCCTCATATTTCATCTTTTCCCTTCTTATAGCTTTTTTAGTTGCCTTTTGTTGGATTTTAAAAGCTTCCCAATCATCCAACTTCCCACTCACTTTTGCTACCTTATATGCCCTTTTATGAAGTTCTTAACTTCCCATGTCAGCTACAGTTGCCTACCCCTGCCGTTTGAGAAATTATTCTTCTGTGGGACATCTATCCTGCTCCATGTGAACTATTTCCAGAAACTTCAGCCATCTCTGCTCTGCCATCATTCCTGTCTGTATCCCTCTCCAATCCACCTGGGCAAGCTCCTCTTTCATGTGTCTGTAATTCTCTTTATTCCATTGCAATAATGATACATCTGATTTATGCTTCTCCCTCTCAAATTGCAGTATGAATTCAATCATATGGTGACTGCCTCCTAAGGGTTCCTTTACCTCCTGAATAAGATCTGGGTTACTTCACAACACCCAATCTAAGATAGTCTTTCGCCGAGTAGGCGCAAGCACAATCTGCTCTAAAAAGCCATCTTGGAGGCATTCAACAAATTCCCTCTCTTGCGATCCAACACTAACCTAATTTTCTCAATCCCACTGCATATTGAAGTCCCTCATTCCAATTGTGACATTACCCTTATTACATGCCTTTTCTAGCTCCCTTTGCAAACTCATTCCCACATCTTGGTTACTATTTGGAGGCCTATATATGTTTCCCAAATGCTTTTTATTCACCCTTGCAGTTTCTTAACTCCACCCACACAAATTCAATATTTTCAGTCCCCATGTCACTTCTTTCTAAAGATGTAATTCCATCTCTTGTCACCGGTTGTAGACGGGTTCCATCTCTGGTTGTAGACTGGTCATATTTGCATGGAGGTGGGTCACCAGTGGAGTGCCTCAGGGATCTGTTCTGGGACCCTTACTCTTTGTGATTTTTATAAATGACCTGGATGAGGAAGTGGAGGGATGGGTTAATAAGTTTGCTGATGACACAAAGGTTGGAGGTGTTGTGGATAGTGTGGCGGACTGTCAGAGGTTACAGTGGGACATTGATAAGATGCAAAACTGGGCTGAGAAGTGGCAGATGGGGTTCAACACAGATAAGTGTGAAGTGGTTCATTTTGGTAGGTCAAATGTGATGGCAGAATAGAGCACTAATAGTAAGACTCTTGGCAGTGTGGAGGATCAGAGGGATCTTGGGGTCCAAGTCCATAGGATGCTCAAAGCAGCTGTGCAGCTTGACTCTGTGGTTGAGAAGGCATATGGAGAATTGGCCTTCATCAACCGTGGAACTGAATTTAGGAGCTGAGAGGTAATGTGGCAGCGATATAAGACCCTGGTCAGACCCCAGTCAGACCCCACTTGGAGTACTGTGCTCAGTTCTGGTCACCGCACTACAGGAAGGATGTGGAACCCATAGAAAGGGTGCAGAGGAGATTTACAAGGATGGTGCCTGGATTGGGGAGCATGCCTTATGAGAATAGGCTGAGTGAACTCAGCCTTTTCTCCTTGGAGCGACGGAGGATGAGAGGTGACCTGATAAGATGATGAGAGGCATTGATCGTGTGGATAGTCAGAGGCTTTTTCCCAGGGCTGAAATAGTTGCCACAAGAGGACACAGGTTTAAGGTGCTGGGGAGTAGGTACAGAGGAGATGTCAGGGTTAAGTTTTTTACTCAGAGAGTGGTGAGTGTGTGGAATGGGCTGCTGGCAACGGTGGTGGAGACAGATATGATAGGGTCTTTTAAGAGACTTTTGGATAGGTACATGGAGCTTAGAGAAATAGAGGGTTATAGGTAAGCCTGGTAATTTCTAAGGTAGGGACATGTTTGGCACAACTTTGTGGGCCGAAGGGCCTGTATTGTGCTGTAGGTTTTCAATGTTTCTATGTTTCTTCTATGTTTCTCTTACCAACAGAGTTGCTCCACCGCCTAGGCCTTCCTTCCCGTCCTTTCAATACAAATATATCCTTTGATATTAAACTCTGAACTATGAACTTCTTTCAGCCACGACCCAGTGATGCCCACAACGTTACACCGACCAGTCTTTAATTATGCCATGAGTTCATCCACCTTATTCTAAGTACTATGTGCATTTAAATACAGCACCTTCAGTCCTGCATTCTCTGCCTTTTAAATTTTGCCTCTGTGGTACAATTTAACTCTTTGCACTATCTGCATTTGATCCCAATCACTGGCTTGTTCTTCCTTACATTCATATTACACCCATCATCTACTTGTAAACCTGTTGGCTCATCCTCAGCTATAACATAGAGGTTCCCATCCCCCTTCCATATTAGTTTAAACTGCTCCTAAAAACTCTAGCAAACCTGCCCACAAGCATATTGGTCCCCCTCAGATTCATGTGCAACCTATCCCTTTTGTACAGGTTCACATCTGCCCCAGAAGAGGTCCCAATGATCCAGAAATCTGAATCCCTGCCCCTGCTCCAACCCTTCAGTCACGGATTTATCTGCCACTCTGTTTTATTCCTATCCTCACTGTCGCATGGCACATGCAGCAATCCCCAGATTACTCCCCTTGGGGTTTTGCTTCTCATCTTCCTTCCTAACTCTCTGTATTCTGTTCTCAGGACCTCCTCCAGTTTTCTACTGGACTTGATGAGAGTGCTTAAGGTTAAAGAACCCTTAGGGGAGGTGATCATAAAATGATCAAATTCACCCTGAAATTTCAGAAGGAGAAGCTAAGTCAGATATATTGGTATTACAATGGAGTATAGGGAATTATAAAGGCATGAGAGAAGAGTTGGCCAGAATTGACTGGAAGAGAACACTGGTGTGGAAAGATAAATGAACAGCAATAGCTGAAATTTCTGGAAGCAATTTGGATAGCACAGGATATATACATCCCACAGAGGAAGAAGTATTCCAAAGGCAAGATGGCACAACCGTGGCTAACCAGAGAAGTCAAAGCCAACATAAAAACCAAAGAGAGGGCATATAATAGAGAAAAAATTAGTGGGAAGTTAGACAATTGGGAAGCATTTACAAAACCAAGAGAAGGCAACTAAAAAAGTCATCAAGAAGGTAAAGATGGAACACGAAAGTAAGCTAGCCAGTAGTATTGAAGAGGATACTAGTCATTTCTTTAGATACATAAGTGTAAAAGAGCAGCAAGAGTGGATATTGGACTGCAGGAAAACAATGCTGGAGTGGTAGTAAAGAGGGACAAGGAAACTGCGGATGAACTGAATATATTTTGCATCAGTCTTTACTGTGGAGGACACTAGCTGTATGGTGGAAGTTTCAGGTGTGTGAAGTTACCATTACTAGGGAGAAAGTTTTTGGGAAACTGAAAGATCTGAAGGTAGATAAGTTACCTGAGCCAGATGGTGTACACCCCAGGGTTCTGAAAGTGGTGGCTGAAGAGATTGTGGAGGTATTAGTAATAATCTTTCAAGAATCCAGAAGACTGGAAAATTGCAAATGTCACTCCACTCTTCAAGAAGGGACAGAGGCAGAAGAAAGGAAATTAGAGCCAGTTAGTGTGACCTCAGTGACTGGGAAGATTTTGGAGTTGATCATTAAGGATGAGGTCTCTGGGTACTTGGAGGCACATGATAACATAGGCCATAGCCAGCATGGTTTCCTCAAGGAAAAATCTTGCATGACAAATCTGTTGGAATCCTTTGAAAAAATAACAAGCAGGATAGACAAAAGAGAATTGGCTGATGTTGTGTACTGGGATTTTCAGAAAGCTTTTGACAAGGTGCCACACATGAGACTGCTTAACAAGCTAGAAACCCATGGTATTACAGGAAAGACTCTAGCATGGATAAAGCAGAGGCGGATTAGCAGAAGGCAAAGAATGGGAATAAAGAGGCCTTTTCTGGTTGGCTGTTGGTGACTAGTGGTGTTCCACAAAGGTCTGTGTTGGGACCAATTCTTTTTATGTTATACATCAATTATTCGGATGATGGAATCAATAGCTTTGTTGCAAAGTTTGCAGATAATACGAAGATAAGTAGTTTTGAGGAAATAGAGAGGCTACAGAAGAACAGACAGATTAGGAGAATGAACAAAGAAATGGCAGATGGAATATAGTGTCGGGAAGTGTATGGTCATGCACTTTGTTTGAAAAATGAAAGGGATGACTACTTCCTAAATGGAGAGAAAATACAAAAAAGCTGAGGTGCAGAGGGACGTGCGAGTCCTTGTGCAGGATTCCCTAAAGGTTAATTTTCAGGTTGTCTGTGGTGAGGAAGATACCTGCGATGTTAGCATTCATTTTAAAAGAACTAGAATGTAAAAGAAAGAATGTAATGTTGAGACTTTGTAAAGCACTGGTGAGGCCTCACTTGGTGAACTGTGAGCTGTATAGGGCCCCTTATCTTAGAAAGGCTGTGCTGAAACTGGAGAGGATTCAAAGGAAGTTCACAAAAATGATTCCAGGATTGAATGGCTTGTCATATGAAAAGTGTCTGATGGTCTGAGCCTGTATTCACTAGAGTTCAGTGGAATGAGGGATGATCTCATTGAAACCTATTGAAATGTGAAAGACCTTGATGTAATTGTTGTGGAGAGGTTATTTCCTATCGTGGAAGTGTCTAAGACCAGATGACACAGACTCAGAATACAGGGGCGTCCTTTTAAAATGGATGAGGAGGAATTTCTTTAGCCAGCGAGTGGTGAATCTGTAGAATTCTTTGCCACAGACAGCTGTGAAGGCCAAGTCTTTATGTATATTTAAGGCATAGGTTGATAGATTCTTAATTGGTCAGGGCATGATGGGATACAGGGAGAAGGCAGAAGAGTAGGGCTGAGAGAAAAATTGGATCAGCCATGATGAAATGGTGGAGCAGATTTTGTTGGCCAAATGGCTTAATTCTGCTCCTATATCTATGGTCTCGTGGCCATTCTCCAGATGACTCTGAAATAGGTATGATCACAGATATAAATGAAATAGGTGGAACGTAAAATCAATGAACATAAGTAAAAAATGAACAACGCACACAAGAGATTGGGAGAACTCAGCAGATCAGGCAGCATCTGTGGAAGGAAATGAACAGTCTATGTTTTGGGCTGAGACCCTCCATCAGGACTAGAAAGGAAGTGGACTGAAACCAGAATGGAAATGTGGGGGGAGGGAAGAGCACAAGCTGGCAAGTGATAGGTGAATTCAGCTGAGGTGGAAGGCAGGTGGGTGGGGGAGGATTTATTGAAAGGGAACGGCGTGAGAAGTTGAGAAAAGAGAGATGGAAGAGGTAAAGGGGTGAAGAAGAAGGAATCTGACAGGAGGGGACAATGGACCATTGAATAAAGGGAGGGCAGTAGGAACCAGGTGAGGGACAAATCATAGGGGTGGAAGCTGGAAAGAGAAGGAATGAGAGGGTCATTTAAATGAGGGAATATGAATGAGAAGTGAGATATTAATTATTCTCTATTGTTATTTCTCCATGCAGGACAATTAAGTCTGAATCTCCACCCTCAGGTCTTTCTTAATTAGCAGAGTCAATGAATGAATGAATAGCCACAGCTCTTTATGTGCTTAAGGAAGTAGCCTAAGAAATAATGGATGCATGAGTGATAATTTTTCAAAACTCTTTAGATTCTGGATTAATTCCTGAGGATTGGAGGGTGGCTAATGTAACCCCGCTTTTTAAAAAAGGAGGGAGAGAGAAACCGGGGAATTATAGACCGGTTAGCCTGACATCGGTGGTGGGGAAAATGCTAGAGTCAGTTATCAAAGATGTGATAACAGCACATTTGGAAAGCGGTGAAATCATCGGACAAAGTCAGCATGGATTTGTGAAAGGAAAATTATGTCTGACAAAACTCAGAATTTTTTGAGGATGTAACTGGTAGAATGGATAGGGGAGAACCAGTGGATGTGGTATATTTGGATTTTCAAAAGGCTTTTGACAAGGTCCCACACAGGAGATTAGTGTGCAAACTTAAAGCACACTGTATTGGGGGTATGATATTGATGTGGATAGAGAATTGGTTGGCAGACAGGAAGCAAAGAGTAGGAATAAATGGGACCATTTCAGAATGGCAGGCAGTGACTAGTGGGGTACCGCAAGGCTCAGATGAGGGAATTCAATGAAGCATCTCCAAGTTTGCGGATGACACGAAGCTGGGCGGCAGTGTTAGCTGAGAGGAGGATGCTAGGAGGATGCAGGGTGACTTGGATAGGTTAGGTGAGTGGGCAAATTCATGGCAGATGCAATTTAATGTGGATAAATGTGAGGTTATCCACTTTGGTGGCAAGAACAGGAAAACAGATGATTATCTGAATAGTGGCCCAGTCATTGAAAGTGGGCATGCAGGTACAGCAGGCGGTGAAAAAGGCGAATGGTATGCTGGCATTCATAGCAAGAGGATTCGAGTACAGGAGCAGGGAGGTACTATTGCAATTGTACAAGGCATTGGTGAGACCACACCTGGAGTATTGTGTGCAGTTTTGGTCCCCTAATCTGAGGAAAGACATTTTTGCCATAGAGGGAGTACAAAGTAGGTTCACCAGATTGATTCCTGGGATGGCAGGACTTTCATATGATGAAAGACTGGATTGACTAGGCTTATACTTGCTGGAATTTAGAAGATTGAGGGGGGATCTTATTGAAACGTATAAAATTCTAAAGGGATTGGACAGGCTAGATGCAGGAAGATTGTTCCCGATGTTGGGGAAGTCCAGAACGAGGGGCCACAGTTTGAGGATAAAGGGGAAGCCTTTTAGGACCGAGATGAGGAAAAACTTCTTCACACAGAAAGTGATGAATCTGTGGAATTCTCTGCCACAGGAAACAGTTGAGGCCAGTTCATTGGCTATATTTAAGAGGGAGTTAGATATGGCCCTTGTGGCTAAAGGGATCAGGGGGTATGGAGAGAAGGCAGGTAGAGGGTTCTGAGTTGGATGATCAGCCATGATCACACTGAATGGCGGTGCAGACTCGAAGGGCTGAATGGCCTACTCCTGCACCTATTTTCTGTTTCTATGTTTCTATGTTTCTGTGTCCGATAATTCCAAAGATTAAGAATCTTTAACTTCCATGGAATATGCCACTGTGTTATTCCATTCTAAGTCCATTTTGTAGGGGGTAATAGCAGAAGACTTGAGGATGTGTGATTAGATTGTATTTGTGGATCTGTGAAAGGAATATGGTGCTTGTTAACCCTGCTATCATTTTTCAGGATGTAACTGTCAGAATCGATGATGGAGAGCCAGTGAATGCGCCATATATGGTATTTCTGAAAGCTTTTGATTAGTCCATGTATGAAATTAGAGTGCAACATTAAAGTGCATGGAACTTGGGATAAAGTAGTGTTAGGGCTGGACAACCGGAAACCAGGGGAAGAGTTGAACAAACAACCTGACGGAGGATCTCAGTGGCTGAGAAGCATTTCGGAGAAGGAAGGAATTGTCAATGTTTCAGGTCAAAACCCTGCATCAGAATGGTAATCCTAATGCCACTCATCCTATTGAGTTCCTCCAGCAGATTGTTGTTCTCAGATTCCAGCATCTGCAGTTTCTTGTGGCTCCAGGAATCTACAGGTCCTTTTGTCAGAGACAAGCAGTGACTTGTGACATACCACAGGGATTAGTACTGGGACCTTCGCTGTTCATGATTTGGATGAGAAAACAAAAGGCCATTTTAAAATCAATACAAAGTTAGTTGGGAGAGTGAGTATTCTGAAGGATGCAGAGAAGGACCAGGTTGATTTAGGTAGTTAGAGGGAGTGGGCCAATACATGGCAGATGTATTGCAATGTGAACAAGCATAAGGTTAGACACAGGAAGTCAATAGACTGGTAAATGGGGAGGTGAAAGGAAGGTTACATACTCTTTGCTGAGAGTAAGTATGTAGGTACAGCAGGCAATTAAGAAGGGAAATCATATGCTGGTGTTCATAGAGAATTTGATAAGAGGAACGGGAGTGTCTTGTGCAATTGTACATGGTCTTGATGAACACACCTTGAACTTTGTGTGCAGTTTTGGTCTCATAATTTGTGGAAGAAGGTCCATCCTATAGCAGGAGGTCAGCTAATGTTCACCAGACTGATTCCTGGGGCGGTATGAAAACAGGTTGTGCAATTCGATTTATTGTCACTAGCGTTTAGAGGAAGACCAAGTGATCTTTTTAAGGCCTACAAAATTCTAACAGGATTGGAGATGAGATGTAAGAGGGATGTTTTGATGGCAGGGGAACCCAAGCTCGGGGGCCACAATCTAAGGATAAAGGGGAAATCAGGCAAAACCAAGATGACAAGAAGTACCTTATCCTAGTCACTGAGGAGCCTTTAGAATTCACTACCACATGAAGCATTTGAAGCCAATTTTAAAAATATATTTAAGAGTTAAATACTGTTCTTGGAGACTGACAGCTCAATAGATTTCTGAATAAAGCAGAACAGAAAAATAGTCATGATCAGATGAAATGGTCTCTCATTGCACAAAAGCCATAGCATCTGTACCAAAGGCTTTCCTCCTATTCTTGCAGCTTCAGAGTACCTCAAAGATCTAATCTTGATTACCTCAGTGTCTTTGATTGCATGTCAGTAATTTGCATCAGATGCGTACATCGTGTGAATCTCATTATGTCCCACTACTGTGGTGGGGTGCACTTGCTTGTCTAACATCCTGTGCTGTCAAACCATATATTGCCTCCAACCTCTGCCACAAACAATGTCACCAGTACATCCCCTTTGTAAGTCACAAGCTGACCACCGAGCCAGGCTCTGAGCTACAGTTCCTGTCACAAGCCCTCCTCATCATAAATGGCCAGGAGAGCATTTCCTTTTCTGTACCACGACCTGCCTCAGCTGCTGAAAGCCCTTGCCAGTGCTTCTGTACTGATAAAACCAACTCCTGCAAGGAGGTGAATGCAGAAGATGACTGCAGAGTATTTCCAGCAAATTCTGTCTTTTTTCTTATTTGCAATACTTGCTCTTGCTTAGTGTCCCAAGCTCTCCTGCCCCCTTTCCTCCCCAGAACCTTCTCCTCATCTAAAACAAATCAGTTTCTATCTCTTTTGCCCACCAGATCCCAACCCAATACTAGCTCTTGGACTAACTTCACATTTTACACTTGTGTTGAAAGCCAGTTGATGGCTTAATTTCTGCTCCTTTTCGGCTTTTTATAGCCCAGCTAACTGTCTCTCTCAGATATTCTGCTCCTCTAAATCTTGACATATCAACCACTGTGCATGCCCCTATCCAACCCCTTTCTTCACCCAACCTATCAGTGATAGCCAGGGATCCAGCTGCAGAAGACGCGCTGTTTGAGATTTCCTCATGATGCTCCTCCACCTCCTCTCCTCCTTTAAGATGCCCTGATGCTGCGTGCTGGGTTGAGATAAAATCCTGACTCCCAGGTAGTCGTTACACAAGGGGACACATATATATGTGCCTATGTGGACATTCTGTTTTGGTTTATAATGAACCTCCAAAAGCCAACATTTAAATTTTTTTGCAGCTCTCCATTAAACTTGAATTACCTCCCCAAAGCTCTTCCCTTCGCCTACGCTCACCACCTTTAAACATTTCTAGTAACCTATCCCTTTGAAGAAGTATTTTATGTACTGTAACTAATCCCCTTTTGCTTACTATTTGCATTTCTTACAACTCTTCACCTTTAGATGTGAAGCATGTTTGGTTCAGCCTTCCTTTGCCATGTGTTTTGCTTGTTTTCTCGCTGGAAATGCTGGGGACTAATTAGTAGCAATTCAATTACTGTGCAAGTAAACAACCTCATTATTGTTGCCATCATGTAATAATCAGAATGGTAGAAGAATTGATTGGATCTTGATAACTTTAATCTAGTAAGTATCCGAAGGCAAGTTGTTATCAGATGACCCTGAGCCTACAGATAATTTCCACTATTTTGTATAAAGAAACAGGTATTTCACTAAAGAATAAATGCTAGTGGGGGATCAAGGTAAGTGGATGTTTTTTGTAATTACTCTTATCATTTTCTTTGAGTAAAATATTTTTCTCACCACCCTTTGCTAATGATTCTTTTCTTTGAGAATGATTATTCCTTATTCATACCTGAGAATGTTTTTTGTAATTACTAATAATACATGCCCTCTATCCATTGAAAATTGTCTTGAATTGAATATTCATTTAGTGTGGCATTTCTGCAAATGTATTGCACTATAGTACGGGTCTAAAGCACAATTTGGCATTTTAGAAAAATACAGAAGTAGACAGAGATGAAGCAAGGCAGAGGTAGGTAGATAATTGAAAAGGGGAAGTAGTCTTCTCTGATCAGATCAGCTACTCTTGCTCCTACTTCATATGTTATCTCTGAGGAAGGAGAATCTGAAATCCAGATGAGGTTATGTTGGAGAGTATAAGCCAGGATACTGAGAACTAAGTGGTCGATGTCTGCTGCTGAAGGACCACTTTCCTCCTCTTTGACCCAATTCTCATATCAGGCAATCTCACCACCAATTTCTTCTCTATCATCGACTTCTTACACTAATTTTCAAGCAATTGAACTAAAGTGTTGCTTGTTAAAATTAGCAAATTATGTTCTTTAGCTGAAGATTCTTTTCTATCATGCATTCCTACCTGTGCTTGGAATGCTTTAATAGGAGTTCTAGTGTACTGACTATTTAATAAATAGATATCAAGTAACATAAAAAATCACCACATGCATTTTTTAACGTTTTCCATTGAAAAGTTAAGCAAGGAAATATTCTATTAGGTTTTTATCCGAATGTTTCTAAGTGATAATTTATTTATAAATACAGCACAGAACAGGCCCTTCCAGCCAAATGAGCCGCAATGCCCAGCTATCTACTTATTTAACTTATTTTACTTATTTATCTACTATTTAACAGGACAATCTACAATGACCAACTAACCTATTAACTGGTATGTCTTTAGGCAGCAGGAAACTGGAGCACCTGAAGGAAACCCACGGCTCATAGGAAGGACATATACAAACTTCAAACTGACAGCGCCAGAATTGACTCTGAACTCTGATGCCAAAGCTGCAATAGTGTTGCACTATTGACTAGAGTTATCCATTCTTAGTGAATCTTCTGAAGTTCAAACCACTGGATGCATGGGTAGGAAAGGATTAGAAATGTGGATTGAAAAGGCTTAGAGGGGTATGGACTAAATGCAGACAGATGGGACTTGCTGACTGGGCAATACAGTCAGCATGGATGAGTTGGACAGAAGGGCCTTTTCCCATCCTGTTACACCGTATGACACTGCTGACCCCCGATGTTTCAAAACCTTCTACATACTTTTAGTGCTACATTGTGTACAGTGTTCACAAACTGAAATTACATTATAAAGCATATTTATAATCCATCCCTTGTCTGAAATTGAATTTTGGGAAATCAGACATCATTGTCTTTTGAAAGGGAAGAAACTTTTAAATCCTCTAAGGATGAAGGAGGAATTCCTCTGTCCTTCAGCTCCTAGCAATGTCCATATTCCATTGTAATATTCACACTCACAAATTTAAAAAATATGCATTGACAGATTTAAAGAAAAGAAAACAGATCTTACCATTCCTAAAATAAATAAGTACTTAAAGACATTTAAAGAAAGTGGTTTGACGTAGAAATGCCCTTTCAAAAAACTCAGTGAGTCAAATAGCATTTGTGGAGGCAAAGAGATGGGCATCGTTTCAAGTTCACACCCACATCCAAGCCTTTCTCAGATCTCAACCTGCAACCTCAACCATCCCAGCCTTGACTATCCAAAAGTCAACTGAATAATACATGTGATGTTTTTTTAAAAAATTTAATTGACTTTATTACTTACATCCCTCATATACATGAGGAGTAACAAGCTTTATGTTATGTCTCCATCTAAATGTGCAATGTGCAATTTATAGTAATTTATAATAAATAGTATCTACAACAGTATAGTCAATATAACATAGAAATGCAATTGCGTCAGTATGCATTAATCAGTCTGATAGCCTGGTGGAAGAAGCTGTCCCAGAGCCTTTTGGTCCTGGTTTTTATGCTGTGGTACCGTTTTCTGGATGGTAGCAGCTGGAACAGTTTGTGGCTGGGGTGACTCGGGTCCCCAATGATCCTTTGGGCCCTTTTTAGACATCTGTCTTTGTAAGTGTTCTGAATAGTGGGAAGTTCACATCTACAGATGCGCTGGGCTGTCCGCACCACTCTCTGCAGAGTCCTGCAATTGAGGGAGGTACAGTTCCCATACCAGGCAGTGATGCAGCCAGTCAGGATGCTCTCAATTGTGCCCCTGTAGAAAGTTCTTAGGATTTGGAGGACCTTGCTAAACTTCTTCAACCGTCTGAGGTGAAAGAGTCAACCATCTTTTATGCTGCTCAGCCCACTATGTTTCTCTGGCAGTTTGTTTTTTGCACTAGATTTCAGTATCTGTGGTCTTCCGTGTCTCCATGTTAAACTTATGATATGCAATGGGTTATGCATAAGTCTGGCTGCTGCAGAATTCTTCTGTGGTGTGTAAGATCTAAGATAGCTCACGGAATCGAATAGTGCTTGCTTGTTTGATACACTCAGCAGCCTTTCTTCCACTCATCCTTCCAACATAGAGTGACTGGAAGATTCCAGTATGCTGTGGGTCATGGGTTGCTGTGGAAGAAGTCCTGGGGTTGGGGAAGGATGGAAATCAGTACTCGTGTGTTAAGGCAGGAAAAAGAAAGAGCCACAATCATAATTCCATGAGGTTTGGTGAGACTGAGATGTGATGTTAATTGGGGGTGTGGTTGAGTGCAAACAGCAGGAGGCCTAAAGAAAGGCCTCATTACAGGGATGTTTTTAACTCAGAGGGTGTAATGTGAAGTTGGTTTACAGTACACTATTCTCAGAGCTGTGTTCTGCTCAGATAGATCTCCTGCAAGTTTTGCCTCATTTTCCTCCCTTCTGCACAAGTGAGCCACGCCATGCACAAGTCATACATGCATAAATCAAGTTCATTGAAGAGGTGTATCGATGTGAGTATACGCTCAAATGAACATCACAATACACATCTGGCTATCTCTGCACATTACACATAATAATCACCATGCAAAACTGCACACTTCCACACCAGTGCAATGTCTTGTGTCCTCTTTAATAATAGCTTTTGAATTTAAATTTTATCACATAAAGTACATATGCATTTCTCGACATGAAAAACAAATTCTCTCAGCCAACTAGCAGACAGAATAGTTTTAATTCAAAGTCCACGTATACAGTCATGCTGTAGTCATAGTAGTTTATAGCATTCTTTGAAAGTTATGATTCACAACCTAACCATCAATTTAATGGGTACACTTAGTGACTGTGAGAGAAACAGCAATTGTTATGTATTCATGCACATTTTGACCCTTATGGGTTGCTGTCAATCTTCCCTGTGTGAACATAATGTGAGAGGGCATTCTGGGGAGATGACTTACAAGTAAAGTAAACAGCTGCATGTTTGTTCCTCAACTCTCCATCTCTCGTGCGTGTTATTCACAGTACCACAAACATAACAACTGACAATAAGATGACAAGTCCTCATGCAAAATTAATTGTTATGATCCCTTCATCAGAAAAAGTCCAGGAGCATCACTGGCAGTATACCGCTGTGCAAAGTGGGTGAGTAAAAAGAAGACGCTACGCGCAATGTGAAAACGGCCGCAGGAAGCATGGTGAATGAAGAATCTGCGGGGAGAGAATGTGAATGGACCCCTAAATAAAACAATCGAGAGAGGGAGAGAGAGATAGATAAGACTAACTAACTTTTCTGGAATGTGATTGTGTTTGAAATTGGTGGCAATATTTGGAAGTATGGAGCCGTATGATGAAATGACAGAGCAATGGATTTCTTCTGCTGAACAAGTTGAGTACTTCGCACTGGCAAATCAAATTTCAGATGATATTCATGTTCCAATTTTTCTGACTGTGATGGGTGAAAAAACATTTAATTTATTTTGTAGTCTAAACCTGCTCGTGCAACTTGCTAAACCTGGCAATAAGATTTATAAGGGCATAAAGGACCACTATTTAGCTCAAACTTTGATTATCGCTGAGAAGTTTAGATTTCATAAAAGGAGTCAAGAGAAAGGTGAGTCTATTTCATAGTTTGTGGTGGAGCTGAAGTAATTGTCTGAACACAGTGATTTTGGGCAGTCGCTGAATGACACATTATGTGGCAGACACATCTGTGATCTGCATAGTGAGGTAATTCAGTAATGTTTGCTTACAGAAGAGATTAGTACTTCTATAGAGATAGCAGCTAAAGAACCACAGCTATTAAGCGCATCTTCCCTAGTTCATAAAGTTTCTATTGACTTTAAGAATAATACACCTATTGGCACCAATGCTACCATTGCGGCAAAACTGGACACTAGTATAAAGAATTAGGCTGCTGAAGCTGTGGCAAAAGGAGACAATTGAACCTGCCTGTAAAAGTAAAAAGACACTGTCAACCAAAAACACTGTAATTAAGAAAAATGACTTTTGGAAAATCAAAAATAAACATGTAAACATGATGGAGCATACTAAGGACGGGTTGAAGAAGCTTCGTACTTTTATCTGCTTTAGGACACAAGAGCAGCTATTGGGTGACCCCGTGGTTGTATGGGGCCACAGTGAGGATGCAGGTGGACACAGGTGCTGCAGTATCGCTGGTGTCAGAGACAGTTTACAAAGAGAATTTGCAGCAAAGACTCAAGGAATATGGACTAAGAGTCTGGCAGCACAAGTGTGAGTTCTTTCATCCTTCAAGTGGGCTATGTACTTGACAACTCAAGGTGTGAGAAGGCACCATCAAAGTTGAAGGTAATCATGGAGGTACAATCACCACAGAATGTAAGTCAATTAAGATCTTTCATAGGACTACTAACATACTACACAAAGTCTGTTCCTAACCTAGCTGGCATGCTGAAACCACTTCATGAGCTTTCTAATATATCACTGGCAGTGGACAGATCACTATGAAGAGCTTTTTAAAGACACTTTGTCACAATCTGAAGAAACCACATACTTCAACCTATCATTGCCCATACAGTTGGCGGGCAATGCGTGGTGTAGGGGCAGTAATCTCATACATCATGCCATCAGGAGTAGTGTGTCCAATCACTTTTGTGTCAAGGGCATTAAGCAAAGATTGAATGGGAAGCATTCACAATTGTCTTTCGAGTTAAGAAATTAATTCAATTCCTCTTTGGTTGAAATTTACACTATTAAAAGGTCATTACCTTTTGACATTAATTTTTGACCACATGCAGGCATTCCTTCTCTGGCGGCTCATTGAATGCTACGTTGGGCTCTGTTACTATCTGCCCATCGGTACAATATAAAGTACAGGAGTCCTAGCACCACTTGAATGCTGTTGGAATATTCAGACTTCCTTTGGCGGTTAGAGTTCGAGAGCCATCCCCAAAAGAGACCTTTTACTTCAAGGAAGTATCCACAGCTACGATAACTGTTGTGCAAGTCCAGCAGCACACGTGTACTGATCCTGTTCCAGTTAAACTGGTGGACATGGTAACTCATGAATGGAAAGAGGAGCCAACCATAGAATTGAAACCTTACCAGGCTCAATGGAAGGAACCCACAGTCCAAGCAGGACGTTTGCAAAAGGACTACTGTGTTGTCATTCCTCCACCATTAAGAAAGCAATTGTTAGACAAGCTATGTATAGGACACTGTGGCACTGAAAAAAGTCATGTGCAGCTACTTCAGGTGGGCAGGACCGGATGTAACCGTTGAAGAGAAGGCCAAAGCATGCCAACTTTGTCAGTGAGTGAGAAATGTTCCTCAACCTGCTTCTTTACATCCATGGGAATGGCCTAAAGAACCATGGAGAGGACTCACATAGATTTTGCAGGACCTTTAAAAGGTGACGCATGTTCTTGGTTGTAGTGGACGCACACAGCAAATAGTAAAAGGCTGGCATCATGAAAAGCATTACATCGGAAAAATGCATTGAGGAGCTATGTTCCATCTTTAGCCATTTTGGGCCTCATCAGCAGCTTGTAAGTGGCAATAGCCTACAACTTCTGTCTGAAGAGTTTAGATTAGATTAGATTATGAGGACACTCAGTCCTCGTTTATTGTCATTTAGAAATGCATGCATTAAAAAATGATACAACATTCCTCCAGAATGATATCACAAGAAAACACAAGACAAACCAAGACTAAAACTGACAAAACCACATAATTATAACATATAGTTACAACAGTGCAAAGCAATACCATAATTTGATAAAGAGCAGACCATGGGCATGGTAAAAAAAAATCTCAAAGTCTCGATAGACTCATCATTTCACGCAGGTGGCAGAAGGGAGGAACTCTCCCTGCCATGAACTTCCAAGCACTGCCAACTTGCCGATGCAGCACCATTGGAAGCACCCGACCGCAGCGGACTCTGAGTCCGTCTGAAAACTTCGAGCCTCTGACCAGGCCCTCTGACACAGCCTCTCTGAGCACCATCCTCTGCTGAGCACTTCGACCCCACCCCGGCCGCCGAACAACAAGCAAAGCCGAGGAGTCGGGGCCTTCTCCTCCGGAGATTCTGGAAGTTCAAAGCCTTTATGGAAGCAAATGTTATTCAGCACATTGTCAGCGCCATATCATCCCGCCACTAATGGCCTTGCTCAATGATTCATACAAACGATAAAACAAACCCTCAAGAATCAGTGGAACATGGATCCCTCAACCAACCTCAACCAGTGTCTTAGCACTTTCTTACTGACAGACCACAACACATCTCACACCCCCAGTCACTGCACTGGAGAAAAGACAGTTTTGTGCCCTGCTTGACTCACTTTGGCCCCCAGACACAAAACAGATTGTGCTAAATGAACAGAAAACCCAAGCCAAGATCTATGCATACACCACCAAGAGATAAAGTAATTTTGGCGTCCTCCCCAGGTCATTGGTATCCCCACAAGAACAGGTGGCCTCCAGATAGATTGAATCTCTAGTTTAGTGTCAAACCCTCAGCACATGGGGCAGAATAATCCCCAGGGTTTCATCTTGGAATAGAGGAAGTGTCCCTTATTTCCCTAGTTTAGAAAAAATATGTTTTTGTTGTTTGTTGAACTTGATGATCACTCCAATGAATGTTAATAATTCAGCAGCTGGTCTGTGTATTGGAAGGGGAGAAACCTTTAAAATAGGAGGGGGGGATATGTTTTGTAGTCATGTATATTTTGGACCTCATAGGTTGATATCAATCTTCCCTGTGTGTTACGTACTGAACGTAACGAGAGAGGGCATTCTGGGGAGATGACTTACGAGTGAAATAAAAAGCTGCACACTCGTTCCTCACCTCTCCGTCTCTCATATATGTTATTCGCGACCACCTGGCTGCCCAGTACCACAAACATAACAGCAATGTCCTCCAGCTGAACACAAATGAGAGAGGCAGAAATACAAAAAATACCCAGGTTTTAGCCTATTGTAGAAATTTCCGCTATATAGAAGTTAGCTGAAAATCGCCATAAATCTATATTTTTTAATGTTTAACTTAAATAAAACAAAAAGTGTAGAATATAGCTTCTACATCAACCAGGCAATGTTGTCTACCAGTCTACTAATCTGCAAGGGCAAATTTTTCCCACTATCAACCAATGGATATTT
Source organism: Mobula hypostoma (assembly GCF_963921235.1). NCBI lineage: Eukaryota > Metazoa > Chordata > Chondrichthyes > Myliobatiformes > Myliobatidae > Mobula > Mobula hypostoma. The sequence continues at coordinate 146,797,691 of NC_086099.1, forward strand.
CATATGTTCAAGGCATACAGATCTAATTTTTGGTAGCATACAAGTATTTCATGTGTTATTTGATTTTGGACGTCATTGTTCCTACATAATTGTTTCAATATGTCTCTCTTTATTGTTAGAAGTCCCATTTGCAATAGCTATTGAAAAATGTCCCGTTACAACATTCATGTTCGGTTACTGCAATGCATATTTGGCTTTGCACTGAAATGTCCAGCATAACTAAAAAAGAAACAGCTTTAGAATAAGTTAGTTCATCACATATGAGACCTGTGCAAGGAGGCAGTCTCACACATACTTCCTGCACATTTGGTGTCCTGTATGTTATTAGGGAGACTGACTGGCCTTTTTATTCCTCATTGATATCTGCTTTCCTGAGATTATGAATGGGTGGAAATAGCAGAAATCTTCACCATTATCAATTCAATTTTGTAGCTCTAGATTTTATAGTATTGAAGTACAATAGTTTGTATATACATTTCAAAATGAATATACTGTATATTCAACAATCTATAGTCTATCTATATATCAATTTATTCTATCATTGGTTTGATAGATGTTACTCTGATTTCTGAATTTTGAGTAAACATATAACTGATCAGTTTGATATAAAAATTATTTTTTTCCTGAAGAACACAGGCAAGCAGAGACTGACAATAACCAAAAACATCTGGAACTTAACTTTCTCTTATAGTTCAGATCCTGGTTATCTCTCTTGCCAACTCATTTATCCAAATGCCACGTATGTATCTTAACATCATAAGAAATTGCCCACAAACCTTTTCACTCTTGCAAACTAGGAGCATCAGGCCAAAATACCTTTCATGTTCCCTACTGCTTAACTACTAATAAACCAGACATGAAGCATAGTTTTAAACTATTTTGTATGATAAAGTCAAAAACTTGCAGAGGCAATGAGGAATACTCTTATGTGATTAGAACTTTGTAGTTTCTCCAATCTAGTTACAATCAGCCGAAAGTGAAGTTTCAGGGAGATTTTACCATTTAGTGTTCCTGGCAAAGAGGTTTACATAATGAAAGTGCACATTTTTCTATGGTGATGAGGATGCCTCTATTTAATTCAATTTTCATTTGAATTCTGTCCTTTCTATTCAAGATTCTCTGAAAAAATGCAATAACGCAGTCAACAATATGGACTCTCTTTATTAAGTCTTAAGAAATTTTACTTTGTACTTTCTGCTACTAGGCGATGCAGGTGCCACTTTGGCAGTAATTTTTTGTGGGATTCACAGAAGTACATTTTTAATGTGAGTACCACCATTCACTTTTGTCAGAAGGATGTCTGCATGATAGCTGTGTGTGTCAGCAGTTTGCACCGTGGTCAGGACACCATGTTATTCCATAAGCAATGCTTATTGAATGCCAATGTTACCACTGTGGACATTGACTACTCAATTAATTCCAAGGCCCTCAACTCAAACAGAGAGCCTAATGTTCACTAGTTGCATGAATGCTCTCCCCAGCCCCACCTCACCTCCACCCCCAGCTATGCAGCTTTAAGGGATTTTCAATTACATGCAATTTTGTGGGATGAAGGAGACCTGTCTTTTGGGAGGTATGCTGATTGCAATTTGAGTTGGAGTGTCAGATATTTTCAGGAAGCCACAGCTACTGCTGGTAAACATTGGGAGCTCTAGTGCCATTCTTTAGATCTGTGCCATTATAGGGAGAATAAAGAGCAGAACTACCTGCTGGATGTGGGAGAAGGTAGAATGAGAGAACCTGCTACCATATTAAAAGATGACTTACCAGAATAGTGATGAAGAGAAGGTCACTTGTATAGAGGGCTGTTCGTTTTCCAAATTCTTTCCTTTACATGGCTGTGGAATCACAATCATTGAGGATACTGAGGCTAAGATCAATAGAGCTTTAGAGAGCAACAGAATCAGAAGATATAAGGCTTGAATACAAAAGTATAATGGGAGACATTGGCTTAGAAATGAACCTACTGAATGAAAAGCAAACTGGAGGCTAACTTGGTTATCCATTCCTGTGTGTCCTAACTTCATAAGCAGCTAGGACTTGCAAGATGTTTCAATCTCTGAATATTGAAAGGATGTGCAAATATTTCCAGGATATTATGATGGTTAGTGCCTGGTACCTAGAGGTCAATCATCAGTCATCCGTCTGTGATGTCAGCTCCTCTCCTACTTTGAGCTACAATTCCAACCAAACTGGCAAACTCTTGTGAGGAGGTCAATACTTCCATGATCTAGTTCCAAGCAACCACAACCTAACTGAGTTCCACTGGTTGGGTTGCTCCGAAGGAATGCTGCAGTATGCAGAGGAATGGCCCTTCAAATTCTTCAAAGCAGTTGCGTTCACTATCTGGCTGTAAAATAGGAAGAGTCTTAGTTATAAGCTGTGGAGATGGAGATGATAAAGCAAAAGAGTAACAGAGGGTGATCGTAACAATAAAAATGCAGAGTAAAGAAACAGAGTATCTATGAACATTTTTAAAGGAGAGGTAGATACTTGATAAGCAAGGAAGTGAAAGGTAGCTAGATGGGAATGTAAGCTAACTTTAAAAACAGCTCTCCTTTATCATAATGAACGGCTCAGCAGACTTGAGGAGCCAATTGGCCTGAACCCTTGTTCCTGATTCATATGTTCATATGCTTGTATATATCTAGTTGTAGTTCGGTGAACTGCTGTTGCTTCATGGAGCATAACCTAGAACAGGTTAGGCTAGAGCTAGAGGCCATAGGCTTTGGGTGAAACGTGAAAACTTTAAGGGGTATCTGAGATCTATTTCACTCAGATGATTTTGCTAGTGTGGAGTAAGCTGCCAACGGAAGTGGTAGATGCAGGTTCAATCGTAACACTTAAAAGAATTATGGATAGGTACATGGATGGGAGAGGTATAGAAGGCCATGGTCTGGGCGGGGGTCAAAGTGATTGGACAGACAACCAGGCTGGCATGGACTAGATGGGCTGAAGGGCCTGTTTGTGTGCTGTAGTGCTCTATATCTCTATGATTCCATATAAAAACCAGAATCTGATATTTAACTACTGCTGTTTATTTTATTAGAGTTACTTATGGCAGAGATAAGCAACATCATACGTGTGAAGGATGCTGGAAAAATGGAAGGCATGCTGTGGTAAGTCACACTTGAAAGTAATTGGTCCAATTTTGTGCTGGACAGACTATTCATTAAAACATCTATTGCATGTAAGAAAGGACACCGCATGCTTCAACTTCATGGTTACAGTACAGAAACAACAGCAGTCATGTTAGTCATAATTTTTAATATTAGTCATGCATTCACATAACAGCAGAATTTTTGCTTCATGTCAAGCAATATGTAACTAATTTGTTATTTGTTCTATCAGAGCCACGAAACCTGAAATTTCTGGCCAAACCCCTTCACCTCCTTTAACACCTCTTTGTAAACCTTTTGCTATTTGTTTTGTTAGCCATCACATCTCAGTTCTCTAAGAGAAAACAATAGAGCCATGCCTCTCTACTAAATGGTGACCTTTTAAGTATCAGATTGATTTAGAAATACTGAAAGTCTGGGACATGTTCTTTCATTGTTAGATAAATAAGGGAGGGAGGGGATGGTGATAGACTGATTAATGATGCTTCCCATTTTTATATTTTGGATGCAAACTGATGATAGTTAACCCTGTTTCTTTCGCTACACATGCTGCCTGGCCTGCAAGGTACATCTAGAATTATTTGTGACTTTTAAAATATATTTCTGTAGCTAAACTTTTTTCAGACGGCAGAAGTGTGTGAATTAATTCAGTTGTTTATAGTTATACTGTATTTAAAGATATAAAGTTGACATTCTTAAATTCTTTTTATTCTGAGCAAACTAAAAGTATAATGTTGTCCTTTCTTGAACTTGACTTGCACAATTCAGTCAAGCTGCTTTGAGTTTCAGCATGCCACGTCAAAGGGAGTGTATAGAATACTGTATGAATTACACTGTTAGATTTAGTCTGAAATTGTATATATATCTTGATGATAGTGGTACAGTTTGCCATTCTTATACTATTACTTTCTGTATATATAGGAAGCTCTGTTGCAGATTTTGCCAACTATGCTTAAATTGGTGCTAACAGGAAATACAGCCCTGAAAATTATAGACAGAGTGTGATAAGTTTAGATGTGATTTTCCTTTTACTGAAATCAGATAAAATGTCTGCATCAACGCACATGAACAGTCATTTTCCAGTGTTTGTGTAAATGCATTTCTGGCTATAAGTTAACACTATAATTCTACCCTGTAAATGTCATTCTTAAATTACAGTCAGGCTGTAGCTATTATTTCATATTAATTACAATTATAGTCAATTAAGAATAGTTTTGAAGTTATAAAGCATGCATACATTATGAATACCAACAGTTCTGAAGAATCCTTAAAAAACATGAAATTAAACCTTATGGTCTTGCATGAATTTTTAATTTTTGTGACCTTTAGTCGATATTTTGAGCTGAAGTACATGCTCAAAACTGAAACCTTGGAGTAGACCACAATTATAGGCATTGCCCTTGATTAGAGATGAGAATAAGTATCATTCTGAGTTCCAATTCTGCCCTCTTGCCAGTGACTGCTTCTGGAGAGTAAGATCAAAATTCAGATGTGACCAAGTGAAGGCACATCCATTAATCTCTCCACAAGCAGAAGTCCTACAAACATTCAGAGCCTGTGATCAAGTAGGATCAACAGCCACTTGAAGTATTGGAAGACAGCAAACATGTATAAAACTAAGTTTCAGTGTGGATTATAGCAATCAGGAGAGGAGGGGACAAGAATAGAAGTTAAATTAAAATTCAGGAGGAAAAATGAGTAGTAACTGTTTAAACATCGAAATTATATTTCAAAAGTTGTCACTTATTTTGTATAAGAATTGCTAATTTATTTAAATAAAATGTCAAAACTGTGTTAACATTTAAATAATGCAAATGATAATAATTCAATAATTATTCTACATTTCTTTGGATAAAGTTGAACAAAAGTTAGGGAGTAGTCTGCACTCTTACATGGGTTAGTAAAAGTGGTGGTTTTCCATTTATAAATCTGCAAACTCTTCCCACTGGAAAGTCTTAGCTCTACATAGTTCATTATTAGACCCATTCCTCTGGTTTTAATCTGTGACTCACAGCACTGGCATGCTAAAGGACTACAATGGATACTCCCATGTAAAAATGCAACTATTGCTTGAGCAGAAAAGTAACAGTTGATCTTAATTGAGACAGAATGGACAATCTATGTTTGTGAACTCTGATAAAATTCACAAACAGTGAATGACAGTGGACAGAGAGGTGAAGATGTAGGCAAATTCTAATTCAAGGTACACTGTGAATGACAAAGAACCAGCAGAGACTCTGACACAAAAAAGGAGAGATGAGGCAGTAATGAACTTATTCTCTTCTTTAAGAGTATTTGAATGGCAGTGAAGTCCACTTAAAATACACCCTGTCAAAAGTATATTATTTATTTTGTTTGAAGGAAGGCTACATTATTGCTGAAACTTTGTGCTTAAATGTGTGTGATCTACAACCAATAAATGTTACATTATATATTATATATTCTTGAGAAAATTTACAATGACGCTGGGACTGGAGGACTTGAATTATAAGGAAAGATTAAATGGGTCAGGACTTTACTGGACTGTAGATAACTGAGGGGAGATTTGATAGAGGGATACATAATGATGAAGGGTATAGATAGGGTAAATGCAATCAGGGTTTTTGCACTGAGATTGGGAGGGGCTACAACTAGAGGTCATGGATTATGGGTGAAAGGTGAAATGTTTAAGGGGAACAGGAGCAGAAACTTCTTAACTCAGAAGGTCGTGTGAGTGTAAAATGAGCAGCCAGCACAAGTGGTGCATGCAACCTTGATTTCAGTGTTTAAGAGAAGTTTGGATAAGCATGTGGATGGTAGGGATAGGGAGGGCTATGCTTCTGGTGCAGGTTAATGGGAGTAGGCAGTTCAAATGTTTCAGCATGGGCCAAAGGGCCTGTTTCTGTGCTGTATTTTTCTATGACTCTATGATTCTATATTAAATATATCATTAAAATGGAATGCATATGAAAGGTAAATAGCAGGAGATAGCAGTTATAGTCTTGGTTTGTCCTTTTTTTTGTGATATCATTCTGGAGGAACATTGTATCATTTTTTAATGCATGCATTTCTAAATGACAATAAACGAGGACTTAGTGTCCTCATAATCTAATATGACAATACATTGATGTCATGTGTACTCTGGCACCTGAGTGATATCAAAATCAAGCTCACAGATATTTAATGTGAATTTGGAAGTGGGAGGATACAGATCCAATATGAGAAACAGGTTTATTATCACCAGCATGTGACAGGGAATTTGTTAACTTAGCAGCAGCAGTTCAATGCAATACATAATTTAGCAGAGAGAGAGAAAAAAAATCAATAAATTAAGACATAATAAATAAACAAGTAAATCAATTATGTGTATTGAATAGATTATTTTAAAAATGTGCAAAAACTGAAATATTGTATATTAAAAAAGAGTGAGGTAGTGTCCAAAGCTTCAAAGTTCATTTAGGAATCGGATGGCAGAGGGGAAGAAGCTGTTCCTGAATCGCTGAGTGTGTGCCTTCAGGCTTCTGTATCTCCTACCTGATGGTAACAGTGAGAAAAGGGCATGCCCTGGGTGCTGGAGATCTTTAATAATGGACACTGCCTTTCAGAGACATGGCTTCCTAAAGATGTCCTGGATACTCTGAAGGTTAGTAGCCAAGATGGAGCTGACTAGATTTACAACCTTCTGCAGCTTTTTTTGGTCCTGTGCAGTAGCCCCTTCATACCAGACAGTGATGCAGCCTGTCAGAATGCTCTCCACAGTGCAACTATAGAAGTTTTTGAGTGTATTTGTCGACATGACAAATCGCTTCAAACTCCTAATAAAGTATAGCCGCTGGTTTGCCTTCTTTATGACTACATCAATATGTTGGGATCAGGTTAGATCCTCAGAGATCTTGACACCCATGATGAGAGGCATTGATCCTGTGGATAGTCAGAGGCTTTTTACCAGGGATGAAATGGTTGCCACAAGAGGACACAGGTTTAAGATGCTGGGGGGTAGGTACAGAGGAGATACCAGGAGTAATTTTTTACTCAGAGAGTGGTGAGTGCGTGGAATGGGCTGCCGGCAATGGTGGTGGAGGCGGATACGATGGGATCTTTTAAGAGACTTTTGGATAGGTACATGGAGCTTAGAAAAATAGAGGACTATAGGTAAGCCTAGTAATTTCTAAGGTAGGGACATGTTCGGCATAACTTTGAAGGCTGAAGGGCCTATATTGTGTTGTAGGTTTTCTATGTTTCTATGTTTCTAACTTGAAACTGATCACTCTCTCTACTTCTGATCCCTCTATGAGGATTGGTACGTGTTCCTTCGTCTTACCTTCCTGAAGTCCACAATCAGCTCTTTTGTCTTACTGACAAAACAAGAAACAAGAGATAATGGTCAAAGGCAAGGACAAATGTTGGTGCTACTGCTGGACTCCAGAAATTATAAACTGGGTTATGGGGAGAACCTGGCAGAATAGAGAAGAAATTAATTACGGAAGGGGAAATTTGGGTGTAATTCAGATTAAAAATCTGGATATCTTCTCAACCCTGGTTTAGGTAGTAAACTGAATAGGTCATAAATTGGATTAGCCATTGGTTCCATGGGAGAAGTCAAACAGTGGTAGTAGATGGTTGCCTCTTTGATTGGAGGCCTTATGATTAGTATTGTGCCACAGGGACTGGTGCTGGGTCCTGTTACATTCTGTAACATCACAACAATAATTTAATTCAAAGGAAGACATGGGAGTCCGAAAATGTGGGTCCAACTTCGAGTTTACTTTAAGCAAGGTGCGCACGTGTCATAACATCATGTGTTGGCGTATACAATTCGTGTATTTATACACATCACCCATAATGAATTATTTTAAACAAACAAGAATGCTTAATCAAACAATATATAAGATTACTCAAAATGTTCAGCAATATTAAATTCACAACACTCCTCCTTACTTAGCTATAAACTCTTACTCAGTAGAGAATGCATTGCAACTATATACACAGTATATTATATAATACAAATACTATATACATGGTGAGGCGATGCTGGAGTGTCCACTCCAGGGCACTCCTGAAGAAAACCAACATGCTGGGCCAAGGCGTTGAGCACCCCCCTCCCATTACCATCAACAACTATGAGCTGGAGGTAATTCATGAGTTTACATACCTTGGCTCCACTATCACAGACAGCATCTCCCTAGACCCCGAGATCAACAGACGGATCGGACGAGCAGCCTGAACATTCGCCAAGCTGACAAAGAGAGTCTGGGAGAACAGAAAGCTGACGACGCACACCAAAGTTGCAGTCTACAGGGCCTGCATCCTCGGCACACTGCTTTACGGCAGCGAGACCTGGAGCCTCTACTACAGGCAAGAGCAGCGTCTCATCGCCTTCCACCTTTGCAGCCTGAGACACATCCTGGACATCACGTGGACTGACCAAGTCACCAACAATGAGGTCCTGGCCCACACCCAGATACCCAGCTTCTTCACCCTGCTCCAACAATGCCGTCCCTGCTGGCTGGGCCACGTACACCGCATGTCAGATGGGATGATCCCGAAACACCTGCTGCACGGGGAACTGGCCTCCAGCAAGAGAGCACAAGGGCTGCCCCATCTTCGTTTCAAAGACGTTTGCAAGAGAGACATGAGGTCACTGAAAATGAACATCGAGAGGTGGGAGGACATCACAAGCGATTGCTCTCACTGAAGGCTGGAACTACGCAGAGGTCTAAAAAAAGGAGAAGAGAAGCTGAGGCTTGCTACTGAAGAAAAATGCTCTCATCGGAAAAACAGCACCAAGACAACACTGGAGGACAGCGCTTTCAAGTGCAATCGCTGCAGCGGAGACTGTCACTCCCGCGTGGGCCTCTACAACCACAACAGACGCTGCTCTAACACAGACTGAAGCAAGACTTTCCAGGCGCAGATCCATGGTCTTGCGAGACTAACGGATGCTACCAGATATACATGCATCCACAGTATAGTAAAATTGAAATTGTTCCAATCGAAATTGTTCCATTCAGGCCTAAAGATTTAATTGCTGTGGAGGATTTCTTATTCTTATGGAATAACATCTTTCCTGATAGGGGAGGTCACTCTGCTTGTCTGGTGAGACCTGTGACTGTAAAACAATCTCAAGCTCTGGGGCCTCCTCTGTGATGGTTGTGGAAGCTGACTCTGCAGGAAGTGATTCTGATAGTGGTAGCCACCTTTCTTCTTCTAGTTTGTGCATCCTGATCTTGGGAAAGTGCATTTAGTTCACTGGAATACTCTCTTATTAATCCTTCTAATGTTCCCTTTATAATCTGGTCTCTCTTCTTGGTTTCCTCATCCACAACATCAATTGCCGCATCCTTTGTTTTCGTATCTCCATTGGCTCCTTTCTTTTTGACCTTCCGTTAATCCACCTGGGCTTTGGTCTTTGCATCTACCTGTACAAGCAGCTTTTTGTCTCCCACTTGAAGCTTATGCAATAACCTTAATGCACGCAGAGCAGATTCTGGTTCTTTACACTCACAAAAGCCTAATGCTTGCAACTTTCCTGAAGCTCCTTGAACTCTCTTCCAACTTAAAACCAATCCACATTTCGCAAGTAACCACCTGATTAACATATCAGAAACTTTCTCAGATATGTTGCCTACAAAACCTGTTTCAGTACAACCACTGCTTTTGATATTTTCATGATTCCTCAGAACAGCATGGCCCTTTCTTGGTCCAATATGCTTTCTAACCAGAGGGGGCAAAGAGGTTGGCACCAACTCCTGTTTGTCCTCTGTTGGGCAACAATTTATGGTGTGGCATCATCCAGTACCCTTCTGAATTTGCTTTCATATGGCTTCATTGCAGGGGATGTGGCATGCAAATTACAATGGATCTCCAATCAAGTTGTAATTGCCTCAACCAATCACTCATCCACAATGCTGGTCCTTCTGTTTCTGTCACATACAAGATCAATGTGGCTTGTTGGTTGTTGTATTCCACTGTCAAAAATGTCTTTCCTACGGGAGTTACCTTTTTTCCAGCATAAGTTCTTAGCAGGCTTCATTTTAGTAGCTTTGAAATGTCAATCAAACCCATTTTATGTAATAACTGAAAAAGCCAAACCAGTGTTCAATTTCATTTTAATTAATTTGGCGTTCACTTCTGGCGTAAACTATATTGCTTGTCTATTGTTAGTTTTCACAGTGTAAATCTCAAAGTACCCAGTCCTCTTTCACTCCCATCATTATCAGATTTTCCATCAATAACATGCAGATTAGTGATCTTTTTGAAACTCCAACTTGACCTTTTAGCTTTTTTTCTTCCCTAAGCAGTTCATTTATTTTTGTCTGCCTGACATGCTCTTTGTATGTGTCCTACTTTGTTGCATTTTCCTGCAAGTTTCACCTTTAAACAAGCAATTGGTATTAAATGTTCCTGCATTACTTTGATAATATCAGCAAAGCTCATTTCTGTAGGTTTGGGTGGAGCAGTCAAACTTTGAAATAAAAACCCAATGCACCAGGCAAAATTGGCACTCACTTCTCATTAGCTATTTCAATTCCTTCAGAATATTGTTCTAATAGCTCAGTATACACGAGTCATTGTATAATCAAGCTCGTTAACTTTCCGATGTAGCCACCCATTTCTGATTGTTTAAACGATTATCACCCAAAACTCGCTCGTAATGAACCTTGAATTCTACCATTTATAGCCTTGTTTAACTCGATGTCTCTACACATGTTGTGTTGTGTATTTTACTCACCGTTCTAAACTCAAATGAAGATCATAAACCCTATCCGATATACAGTGCCTATAGAAAGTATTCATCCCCCTCAGAAGTTTTCATGTTTTATTGTTTTACAAATGTGAATCACAATGGATTTAGTTTAGCTTTTTTGACATTGATCAACAGAAAAGAGACTTCTTTGTGTCAAAGTGAAAACAGATCTCTACAAAGTGATCTAAATTAATTACAAATATAAATCACAAAATAATTGATTGCATAAGTATTCACCCTCGCAAGTCAGTATTTAATAGATGCACATGTGGCAGCAATTACAGCCTTGAGTCTGTGTGGATAGGTCTCTATCAGCTTTGCACATCTGGACACTGCAATCTTTCCCCATTCTTCTTTACAAAACTGCTGAAGCTCTGTCAGATTGCATGGGGATCATGAGAGAACAGCCCTTTTCAAGTACAGCCACAATTTCTCAATTGGAGGCGGCCAGGGAATGGGGTTGAGGAAGGGAAAAAAGGATCGGCCATGAATGAATGGTGGAACAGTCTCGATGGGCGAAATGGCCTAATTTTGCTCTTATGTCTTATGGTCTTATGGATTGCAGTCTGGACTCTGACTTGGACACTCTAGGTCATTAACTTTGTTGTTTTTAAGCCATTTTGGTGCATATTTGGCTTTATGCTTGGGGTCATTGTCTTGCTGGAAAACAAATCTTCTCCCAAGTCACAGTTCTCTTGCAGACTGCATCAGGTTTTCCTCCAGGATTTCCCTGTATTTTGCTGCATTCATTTTACCCTCTACCTTCACAAGCCTTTCAGGGCCTGCTGCAGTGAAGCATCCCCTCAGCATGATGCAGCCACCACCATGCTTCATGGTAGGGAGGGTGTGTTTTTGATGTGTGGTATTTGGCTTACACCAAACATAGTGTTTGGTCTGATGGCCAAAAAGTTCAATTTTGGTTTCATCAAACCATAGAACCTTCTTCCAGCTGATTTCCAAGTCTCCTACATGCCTTCTGGCAAACTCTAGCTGAGATTTCATGTGAATTTTTTTCAACAGTGTCTTTCTCTTTGCCACTCTCCCATAAAGCTGCAACTGGTGAAGCACCCGGGCAACAGTTGTATGTGCAATCTCTCCCATCCCAGCCACTGAAGCTTGTGGCTCCTCCAGAGTTGTCATAGATGCCTTGGAACCCTCCATTACTAGTCCCCTTCTTGCACATCACTCAGTTTTTGAGGACGGCCTACTCTAACAGATTTACAGCTGTGCCATATTCTTTCCATTTCTTGATGATTAACTTAATTGAGCTCCAAGAGATATTCAGTGACTTAGAAATGTTCTTGTATCCATCTCCTGACTTGTGCTTTTCAGTAACATTTTCATGGAGTTTCTTGGAGTGTTCTTTTGTCTTCATTATGTAGTTTTTACTAGGATACTGACTCACCAGTAGTTGGACCTTCCTGATACGAGTGTAATTTTTACTGCAATCAATTGAAACACCTTGACTGTACATAGGTCTCCAAAAAGAGATCTTCATTTAACTAATTATGTGACTACTAGATCCATGTGGCTGCACCAGTCATGATTTGGTGTCATATTCAAGGGGTATGAGTACTTATGCAATCAATTATTTTGTGTTTGATATTTGTAATTAACTCAGATCACTTTGTAGAGATTTTCACTTTGACACAAAAGAGTCTTTTTTTTTGTTGATCAGTGTCAAAAAAGCTAAATTAAATCCATTGTGATTCAGTGTTGTAAAACAATAAAACATGAAAACTTCTGGGGGGGTGAATACTTTTTATAGACACTGTATTTAATTTAACTATTAATAGCTGCAGGTACCCTCATTAAAGAGAGGTTATACTGTAACAGCCTACTCTTCCATATCTGGTTCACTTCCCTATTTATCTTCCGTGGCAAATTAACTCTCGATGCCCATGACCAATGGTGGAGACCCTCCACTCCCACCAAAGAGGAGATAATTCCAGCTAACAAAGTATTTTAAATGTAGTTCATTTATGTTTAGTGATGCAAATTTAAATCAAGGCAAAATTCTTAAAAATCATTTAAGACTCATGGAGGTTTTCTATCTTATAAAAGATTTTGAAATTATAAATAATTTCAATAACACAAAGGTTTTCCAAAGTACAGGTACAACTCCTATAAGCTAAAAAGACTGAGTTGCAGATGAACCTGTCACAGATATCAAAGGCAGAGGAATGGTTTCTATTCATCGTGTCTTTCTGTCATTTTCCTTGTTGTTCCTTGACTGTTCTTAACAAGACTAACTGGTCTCTAATATTCACTCTGCTTTTTTGCCACTTGGAGGCTTCACACATGTGACATTTTTCAGATACCTTTTCACACAGGTAGTCTAAAAGCTTCTGGAAACAGAGTTCCTAGATAGTCTCAATTATTGTTGTGAAACTGATTCTCTGAGTACACAAATCTTCCAACTATTAACAGATCAGCTATTTGATGTGCTAAGTGATAGTATCAATCTGGTCCACAAGCTTCCTTGAACTAAATAGCTAGTGTTGGCTGGTTTGAAACAGGACATTTAACACAACCCTATTGTCTTACACTGCAACCAGTCCTATGCTGTGGGCTGCACCCTGTGTACTATAGAGAGAGCTGTTCAGTTGCAAAGCTGCACTTTTTACTTAAGACTGATCATTGCTTTCCGCTTACGTTAAGAATTAAAGACTGGTTCCCATTTATGAAAAGCGGCTGATCAAGGAATATTAACTGTAAGCTTAACTTACTCAAAAACAACTCTTTGATCTTGGCAAGTATCAGATGATATGTTAGAAAGCTGATCTTGGCAAAAAAGCTCCCGGCCCATTTACCATAAGGAGTTACGCTGGGTGCAAGAGTTAATTGGAATCAAGATTACATTACGTTATGCCTTATCTAACTTAATCAAGCTTCTTACTGGGAAGCTAAGATCACAACATCATTGCTTTAGAGAGAAAAATAACTTCAAGTGGTCTCAGTTCCTCAGGAGCAGGAACTGGGAAGTAAGCCATTATTATACCAGTTGATCCAGCTGCAATTGGGTTTTCATATGTCTACTTCAGTGGAGAAAAGTTTCAGGATTGGGCAGTTTTGATGACTTCATGAGGTAATAGGCTTGTAACACCCACTGTCCAGGCCTACATAAAAACACTTGCTAGGACACAACGTGGCTGAGATATTGTACTAAAGAATTAAAAGACAGCGGACAAATAATTTCTGTATAGCGAAACCACATTTATTGAAACTAGACACTGGGAAAGCAGCCACTATCACTGAGACATAGCATTTTCTTACACTTAGCACAGTACTGTGAATCCAAGCTAGCTCCTTGGGCTCAGTGGAAAACTTCCAAAACAAACTAAAAATCCAGTGTGATCTGCCAAAAACAATTGTACTTCATGTCTTATAAAATTCTGGTTTAACCAAGTTTTCCATTTTCACATTTTAGTAAAGCACAAAAAACTTATTTAAAAATCAAGATATAATATAAAGCCATCACAAGTTAGGATAGAACAAATTATAATCTTGATTAATATGAAAAAATGATTTTATTTTAACAATTTCATGCAGAGGATCAAAGTTGTTCTTATTCTTGTCAATGGATGTTCACCTTTGAAGGTTTCATTTCTACAACTGACTTCACGCAATTTCTAAATACAGAAACTGAATATGTAAGAGTGATAGGAAAATGCAAGTAAAAGTTAAAAGATTGGATGAGTGAGGAATACAGAGTGTGAGCAAAACTTGAAAAAAATACAAGGAGGTAAGGCAGGCGGAGAATGTGAGCTTATTTGTACAGTGGGGGGCAGGGAGAGTGAGTGAGAAAGTAAGTGGGTGTGAGTGATTAAGGCCAATATAAGAACAGGTTTAAAAATATGTCTCAAATCAAAGTTATTAACTTTCTTTGTCCTCGAGTGCTCAGGCATAGAGACTAGAGCAACATGTCATTTGGCCAGGATAATAATCCCCAGCCATTGGGAAGGAACTTTATCCTTTGTCTGTAAATAAGATGCAGGAATAACCACTGAATGATTCAGAAATAACCAATGTTTGGTTGAGTTTCACTGACCAAAGAACTGGAAAATATCAGGAGCTCTGCAAGCATTAAATGTCTGCGAATGCATTCAGTGTTATACTTTATACGTTATTGTCGCCAAACAATTGATACTAGAACGTACAATCATCACAGTGATATTTGATTCTGCGCTTCCCACTCCCTGGATTACAAATTGATAGTAAATATTAAAAATTTAAATTATAAATCATAAATAGAAAAATGGGAAGTAAGGTAGTGCAAAAAAACTGAGATGCAGGTCCAGATATTTGGAAGGTACGACCCAGATCCGGGTCAGGATCCGTTCAGCAGTCTTATCACAGTTGGGATGAAGCTGTTCCCAAATCTGGCCGTACGAGTCTTCAAGCTCCTGAGCCTTCTCCCGGAGGGAAGAGGGACAAAAAGTGTGTTGGCTGGGTGGGTCGTGTCCTTGATTATCCTGGCAGCACTGCTCCGACAGCGTGCGGTGTAAAGTGAGTCCAAGGACGGAAGATTGGTTTATGTGTTGTGCTGCGCCGTGTTCATGATCTTCTGCAGCTTCTTCCGGTCTTGGACAGGACAACTTCCATACCAGGTTGTGATGCACCCTAGAAGAATGCTTCCTATGGTGCATCTATAAAAATTACTGAGGGTTTTAGGGGACAGGCCAAATTTCTTTAGTTTTCTCAGGAAGTAAAGGCGCTGGTGGGCCTTCTTGGCAGTGGACTCTGCTTGGTTGGACCAAGTTAGAGGGTGCATTCTGGTTCTGCATTAGGAATGTAAAACTCAAGGAGCTGACTGATATTCCTGTTGGCTGGTTTTGGCAGAGGAAGATCTTCTTCCTGGGACCCTAGTAATCTACACATGTAAGACCACACAATATTCTTGCTTTCTATTGCTGGCTAAAGGACCTGAGAGAGACCAAGAGCATTTGCATCCCTGTATGGTGAATAATAAACATCATTTTCAGCAGCTGCCTTACTTTCACAGATGCTGCTTCATCCTCTGTTCTTCCTGCAGTGTTTTTTTGTGGTCCAGGTTCTGAAATCTGGAAGAAGTCCTGTGCAATGAGCATAGGGAGTTAGGGAAGAGGTTGAAAAGCAGGACCTCCAAAGTAATATTAGCTGGATTACACCCAGCACCACGTGCAAGGTAGAGCAGGAATAGAATGATAGTACAGATAAACAAGAGGCGGAGGACCTGCTGCAGGGGGCATGGTTTCAGACTTCTGGATTGTTGGGATCATTTTAGGGAAGTAATAACATGTACAAAATGGACGTTTTACACCGGAACCCGAGGGGTACCAATATCCTTGCAGACAGGTTTGCTAAAGTTGTTGGGGAGGATTTAAATTAATTAGGCAGGGGGATGGGAATGGGAGTAATAGGGATGAAGCTAGGGCAGTTGGTATACATGTATATTTAGAATGTAGTGAGACTCTGAGGAAAGGAAAAATTGCAGTCAATGGGAGGAGTTGAAGTGTAACATGGAGAAAATCAAAAAGGGTGATGAATACCAAACTAAAGAATTTATATTTGAGTGCACACGGTATACAAAATAAGGTAGAAGATCTTGAAGCACGGTTAGAGATTGGCAGATATGACGCTGTGGGCAACACTGAATCACGGATGAAATAAGATCGTAGTTGGGAGCTTAACATCCAAGGATGCACATTATATTGAAAGGACAGGCAGGTAGGCAGAGCAGACGGGTTGGTAAAAACAAAAACAAATCCCCAGAAAGAAGCGACACAGGACCAGAAGGTGTAGAATTCTTGTGGGTAGAGTTAAGAAACTACAAGGTTAAAAAAATCCTGATTAGATGTTATATACAGGGCTACAAACAGTACCCAGGATTTGGGCTACAAATTACAACGGGGGATAGAAAAGGCATGTAAAAAGGGCAATGTTACAGTAGCCATGGGGAATTTCAATATGCAGGTAGATTGGGAAAATCAAGTTGGTGCTGTATTCCAAGAGAGGGAATTTGTAGAATGCTTATGAGGTGGCTTTTTAGAGCAGTTTGTGTTTGAGGCCACTAGGGGAAAGGCAATTCTGGATTGTGTGTTGTATAATGAATCAGATTTGATTAAGGATCTTAAGGTAAAGGGACCCTTAGGAGACACTCACCAAAATATGACAAAATTCACCCTTTAGTTTGAGAGAGAGAAGCTAAAGTTAGATGTATCATTATTACAGTGGGGTAAGGGGAGTTACAGAGGCATGAGAGAAGAGCTGGACAAAGGTGATTGGAAGGGAACACTGGGAAGGATGATGACAGAACAGCAATGACTGGAATTTCTGGGGGCAACTTTGGAAGGCACATGATAGATAAATCCCAAAGAAGAAGTATTCTAAACGGAGATGAGGCAACCATGGCTGAGAAGAGACATCAAAGACAGCATAAAAGGAAAACGGAGGGCATATAATATAGCAAAAATTAGTGAGAGGTTAGAGAATGCTTTTACAAACCAACAGAAGGCAACTAAAAAAGTCACCAGGAGAGCAAAGATGACATATGAAGATAAGATAGCCGATAATATCAAAGAGGCTAACAATGTTTTTTTTTCAGATATAAAAAGAATAAAAAGGAGAAGTAAGAGTGATATTGAACCGGTAGAAAATGACACTAGAGAGGTAGTAATGGCGGGGGGTGGGGGGGACAAAGAAATGGTGGAGAAACTTAATCAGTATTTTGCATCAGTCTTTACTGCGGAAGATTCTAGCAGTATGCCAGATATTTGTGAGTATCAGGGGGCGGAAGTGAGTGTGGCTGAATGGGATAAGTCACCTGGACCAGATGAATTACACCCCAGGGTTCTGAAGGTGTTAGCTGAAGCATTTGTAGAGACATTAGTAATGATCTTTCAAGAATTTCTAGATTCTGGAATGGTTCTGGAGAGCTGGAAATTGAAAATGCCACTCCATTCTTTAAAGATGGAAGGAGATAAAAGGAAATTATGGCCACACACACAAAATGCTGGACGAACTCAGCAGGCTAGGCAGCATCTATGGAAAAGAGTGAACAGTTGACATTTCGGGCCAAGACCCTTCATCAGTCCTGATGAATAAGAGCCCATAGTATTACAGGAATTATACTGGCATGGATAGATTAGCTGACTGGCAAGAGCAAAGAGTGAGAATAAAAGAGGTATTTTCTGTTTGGCTGCCGGTGACTAGTAGCTTGCCGCAGGGGTCAGTGTTGGGTATACTTCTTTTCACGTTATATGTCAGTGATTCGATGACAGTATCGATGGCTTTGTAGCCAAGTTGGCGGATGATACAATAGTAAGAGGAGGGGCTGTTAGCGTTGAGGATGTATGGGCAAAGAATTGGCAGACGGAATATTGTGTAGGGAAGTGTATGGTCATGCACTTTGGTAACTGGTTTGTGTGGATGCTGTGTAATCTGCTACCCTGTTACAAATTAGTGCCATGAGGTAACAGACAGTACACTGCATACGATTAAAGGAATTACATTTATGAATCTTAACTAAAGGGTCAGTAAAGAAAAACAAAAAGAAAAGGGCCCATTTTAATTGAACAGTTAAATGTGCACAAGTTGGAACTTACCTTGAATGCCTCTGTCACTAATGTGCTGCACCCTCGGTCAGTGTGAAAGCACACACCACCTTCTGAAAGTCGTTCGCAATCCATCTCGAACAAACGGGTCATATCCTACAACTGGTTCTCCCCAGCAACTTCTCTCTCCATCTCCTGCCGAACCAGCAAAAAATCCCTAGACCAACCTTAGTGTCCCTCACCAGAGAAACCTCCCCTCAGCTCTACCATCCTAATTGGATGGCACACATTTCTCCTCATCCCTTATCTTCAACAATAACCCAAACAAGCTGAAAACAGAACAGACTGCTCTTACAGAATAGCTAAATGAAATACATATAGTATAACAGTAAAACTATAAACCAGGGCGTTACAATAGTATAATAATTCACCTCCTCCAATTAAATACTTTTCCATACCGCCTGCTCCTATCCCTGTCCAAGGCTCTGGTAAAGTTCGGGGAGTTTTGATCACTGTCTCTGAAAAGCACACCCACCTAGAGATTTGTCACCTAACCAGATTCTTTGCACTGTACCAGATATCACCTTTCCTCCAGTTGGCCTGTCTACATATTGTGTCAGGAATACTACCTGACACACCATACAAATTTCACCCTATGTAAACCTTTTTCACTAAGGGGGTGCCAATCAACATAAGGAAAGTAGATGTCTCCCATGACAAAGACCCTATTATTTTCACATCATTCCAAAATCTACATCCTGATCTGCACCTTTGTGTTTCTGTTGCTACTGGGGAGTCTGTAGAATAGCCCCACTAAATAGATAGCTCCCTTTCTGTTTGTTACTTTCACACACTGTGAGTCAGTAGACAATCCTTCCATGGTGTCCTCCCTTTTTTCAAACAACGATACTGTTTGAAAAAGTATATAAATTAATAGTATATTACTTATTTATAAGTTAAATAACTAGTGCAAGAAGAGAGGAAAAATAGTGACGTGTCTCTCTGTCACCGGCAGAGAAGAATAGTATTGTTCATGACTTCATCGTCCATTCAAAAATCTGATGGTGGAGGGGAAGAAGCTGTTGCTGAAACTTTGATGTGTATCTTTAGGCTCCTGTACCTCCTCCCTGACGGTAGCGATGAGAAAAGGACATGTCCTGGGTGATGGGGGTCCCTGATGATGGATGCCACGTTTCTGGGGCATCACCTTTTGAAGGTGTCCTGAATGCTGGGGAGGCTAGTACCCCTGATGCGGCTGGCTGTTTACAAATTTCTGCAGCTTTTTCCCACCCTATGCAGTGGACCCTCCATACCTGATGGTGATGTAACCAGTTAGGTTGCTCTTCACAGTACAGCTATTGAAGTTTGCAGGTGTCTCTGTGACAAACAAATTCTCCTCAAACTCCCAATGAAATATAGCTACTGTTGTGCGGTCTTTGTAATTGCCTCAATATGGCGGCCCCAGGATAGATCTTCAGAGATGTTGACACCCAGGAACTTGAAACTGCTCACCCCTTCACTGCTGATCTCTCAGTTTTCCCTTCCTGAAGTCCACAATCAATTCCTTTGTCTTGCTGATGTCGAGTGAAAGGTTGTTCTTGCAACACCATTCAACCAGCTGATCTATCTCACTCCTGTACACCTCAACATCATCTGAAACTCTGCCAACGATAATTGCATCATTTGTAAATTTATAGATGATGATTGACCTGTGCCTAGCCACATAATGGCAGGTGTAGAGGGAGTAGAACAGTAGGCTAAATACGCATCCTTGTGGTGCGCCAGTGTTGATTGTCAGTGAGGAGGAGATGTTATTTCTAATCTGCATGGAATGTTGTCTGTGATCCCTGATTAGCAAGACAAATGCCATTCCACCACCTCTTTTACCTCCCTCCCTGACCCTTTTGAAACATCTAAACCCTAGAACTTCCAGCAGCCATTCTGGCCCTTGTGACAACCAAATCTCTATCATGGCCACAAGTATGTGTTCTTTTACATGATTACTGCAAGCAGCTAGGGATCTCTTGATGTTCACCAACTGCATGCATCATCAGGATGCCCAAAATATGAGACTGTTACTTGAAGACAGCCAGAACCCTTTTAAGAGGATTTACATTGTGATTGAAAGAATTGATGGTAGTCTTCCAAAAATATTGGTTGTAATATTTTATTAATGGCTATACATATGAGAGATGGCACCAATGTATATCAATAAACAATAAAATAAATTACTCACCGTGTGCCTGAACCTTTGGGAGACCAGTTTATGACAAGTGAGTCATAAATTCAATGAGTTGTACATCACAGAAATAGACCCTTTGGCCCATTGTGTCCATCCCATCCTTTTTCTCATCCGCACTAAACCCCTTTGCCCACATTAGGTTCTTTTAAATCCTGCCCATTTAACTGTCTGTCTAAATGCCTCTCGGGTTCCACCACCTCCTCTGCATAGAGACCTTTCAGACACATGTTCATGGGGACTGGGCAGCTGCTGTGAAGCAGCCAAAACCAAGAATGAGAATGTAGTAGAGTGAACAAATTCACCATCAAACTTCCTTTCTTTCCCAATGCACTGTTCAGATCAGCACACCACCCATCAGTCCTTACTCAAAGCTATATTTAATATAAGTTCCTTTATTCCCATACAATTATTACTGCTATAATATTTCAGGAGCCCAACTCAGCAGTGGCATCCTATACTTAGTGATAGAGATTCTTATTTTTGTCTCAAGCGAAGCAGTGAATACCAATCTTTGTATATACTCCTCAGGAGGGCTCCAAGGCTTTGTGGTAATCGCTGTGCCGCATAATGGCAGGACTTCTCCATAATACCAAACAATGTTTTCTAATAGGGTCCAGTGCAGTATTTGTGTTGAACCTACAACTAACTCCGATAGGTTCATCAATTGAAATCAGCATCTGAGTCCTCTCCTTTGGTGATGCCATATTTAATGTTAATGCCATTGTTCTCTGGGAGTTAAAGTATTCAGTTAATCTTATCCCCTTCCAGTTCTTTAGCATTTTTGAACTAATTAAACACTTTCTCTAAAAGACAAGTGAAGATGCAACTTGAGAAATATCTGGATGACATCGTTGCCATTGTTAAAGGATCACTGGAGTTGGAAAGCTTTGACTTGTGAGTCTTAGACTTGCCACAATAATAATAATGTTGTGATAAGGGAAATTATTGCACACTAGTCAATAGAGATTATTGAAAGAGAATGATGAATTAAGCAGTAGATAAAGCTAGAGATACAAATGGTTTGAATATGAAATCAGACCTCTTAATATTTGATGTGAGAAGTTTGAACTTCTTCCATGTCCTTGGATCAATATTCCAGCCACTGTCCCCTACTTTTCCTAGTCCCCATTAACTTCTGAACATCTGGACGGAAGCACTTCCATAATTCCTCTCCTTTCTTGCCACACCCAAATTCCGGTGAATACAGCTCACTTTCTTTTCCATCTGAAAGGGTGGGTCAGTGGCTGAAAACCATGGTGCACATGCTGGTATGTATTTAGCCCTTGTTCAAACTTAAGAGGCTTGATCGGTTTCCAGCTGCCATCCAACACATATCGTAGCCATCATGCAGTCTGGCTCATAGAGGCTTCCTTTAAATAACTCGAGATAATCAATATATTTATCACCCTGCTGTTGTTTGCAGACAGTATGTTCTATGTGGAAGTTTGGCTGTTGCAGTCCTCACACATTGAATAGGTGTGAATTAATTGCTTACCATGAATCCAAAATCTATTTTCTACTAAACATAATTGATGGTAGTGAAGTCTTCTTCTGCGAATCTGCAGCTTTTGGAAAGGGCACAGTGGCACACCATGATTTGACTGAAGTGGCTGTGGAACACCTTATTCTTATTTAGATAACAGGGTGATAGGTGGTCCAGTTGACCACTGCAGTGATAATTCTTCCTTGAATATTTATTTGAATCCTTCATAGAGCATTGGCATTATTATATAACTAAAATAAAATCTGTTAAAAATGAGACTTTTAAATTGATGCTTGAAGAAGTTTGATTCAGCAGGTTATTTTTATAGGATTATAGCACAAATTTAGAAATGTACAATAAGTAGGTCGAATCTCTCCTCATACAAGAAACATCTGAAATGAGAAGGTTCTTAAGGATGTTGTCTTGTGGCTCAGCAATTAAATTTTACTTTTAAATTTATGCTTACATTTTAATTGCTGATTAAGACATTGCAAAGTATACATAATTAATTTATAACTAATGAATTTTAGACAACATTTGCCAGTACTCAGAGGTGGTTCGTTTAGAAACTTCAGTTCAACATTAGGTTTGTATAAGTTGATCAATTCTTACTCAATTCAATTTCCCAAAGCATTAGTGTCCATAATGCTATTGTAATATGAAGATAGTCTCTATGTTGCCATTGTTCCCTTCTCTGACTACTTTGTAGTTAGATTTTAGTGTATCTTTTTTGAACTAATCTCATGTAAATCAATAAAAATACCCTAAAAGCTAACATCCTGTTAAAACATTCAGTTTTAACTCAAATTTTTCAGATTTGCGTGGTACAGTTTAGAAATTATACCTCCTCCTTAATAGTAGTGATGAGAGGAAGGCATGACTTGGGTGGAGGGGTCCTTATTAATGGACGCTTCCTTTTTGAGGCATCACCTTTTGAAGGTGTCCTGGATGCAGGGGAGGCTAGTGCCCATGATGGCCGAGATTACAACTTCCTGCAGCTTCTTCCTATCCTGGGCAGCGGCCCCTCCATATCAGATGGTGATGTAACCATTTAGAATGCTCTTCATGGTAGAAGTTTGCAAGTGACCTTGTGATATTCAAATTCTCCTCAAACTCCCAATGAAATATAGACATTGTTGTGCCTTATTTGTAATTGCAACAATATGTAGGGACCAAGGATAGATCCTCAGAGATGTTGACTCCAGGGAACTTGAAACTACTCTCTTTTCTATTGCTGATCAGTCAAGAGGACTGGTGTAGGTTCTCTTGATTTCCCTTTCCTGAAGTCTACAATCAATTCCTTGGTCTTATAGATATTGAGACCAAGGCTGTTGCTGCAACACCACTCAACCAGCTGATCTGTCACACTGCTGTACGCCTCCTTATCGCCATACAAAATTCTGCCAACAATAATTGAATCATTGGCAAATTTATAGGTGGAGTTTTGGGCTATGCCTAACCACAGAATCATGGATGTAGAGAGAGTAGGGCAGTGAGCTAAGCTCACATCCTTGAGGTGCACCAGTGCTGATTGTCAGCGAGGAGGTGATGTTATTTCCAATCCACACAGGTTGTGGTCTTCCGGTGAGATAGTCAAGGATCTGTTTGCAAAGGGTGGTTCAGAAGTCCAGATTTAGGAGCTTGTTGATTAGAAATGAGGATATGATTGCATTGAATGCTGAGCTGTAGTCAACAAACAGTGGCCTGATGTAAATATTATTATCGTCCAGGTGATCCGAGGCTGAGTGAAGAGCCAGTGAGTTTGCATCTACTGTAGGAAAATTGGGAAACTGAAGCAGGTCCAGGTCCTTGCTTAGGTAGGAATTGATTAACGTCTCAATACATTTCATCACACTTCACCACTGGGCAGCAGTTGTTAAGGCAGCAATCCAACAGTTCTAGCAAATCTGACCACAAGGATATTCGTGCCCCTAGGCAAGATCCCAGTGATCCAGAAATATGAAACCTTGCCCTCTGCACCAATTCCTCAGCCACAAATTCATCTGTCAGATCATCCTATTCTTACTCTCATTGGCATGTGGCAAAGGTAACAATCTAGAGATTACTACCTCTGACTGTCTGGATAGGCCTTTTATCTCTGCTAGCTTCTGCCCCACTGAACTCATACCTGCAAACCTCAAATCTATTCTTTCACCTTTGGTTCAGTCCCTTCCTGCCTATATCTGAAACACTTCATATGCTCTCAATCTCCTCAACAACTTTCAATTTCCTGGCCCTGACTGCCTCACTTTCACCATGGATGTCCAGTTCCTATACACCTCTATCCCCCATCAAGAAGGCCTTCAAGCTCTCCACTTCTTTCTCGACAACACACTCAGTCTGTTTCCCTCCACAACTACTCTCCTTGATCTGGCAGAACTGGTCCTCACACTCAACAATTTCTCTTTTGACTCCTCCCACTTTCTTCAAACCCAAAGTGTAGCCACGGGCATATGCATGGGCCCAGCTATGCCTACCTTTTCGTTGGCTATTTACAAGAATATTACCTGGATTGGAGAACATGCCTTATGAGAATAGGTTGAGTGAACTTGGCCTTTTCTCCTTGGAGCGATGAAGGATGAGAGGTGACCTGATAGAGGTGTATAAGATGATGAGAAGCATTGATCATGTGGATAGCCAGAGGCTTTTTCCCTGGGCTGAAATGGCTAACACAAGGGGGCATAGTTTTATGGTGCTTGGAAGTAGGTTCAAGAGGGATGTCAGAGGTAAATTTTTCACACAGAGAGTGGTGGTTGCATGGAACGCATTGCCAGTGAAGGTGGTAGAAATGGATACAATAGCATCTTTTAAGAGACACTTAAATAGGTACATGGAGCTTAGAAAAATAGAGGGCTCTGCAGTAGGGAAATTTGACACAGTTTCTAGAGTAAGTTGGCTGCACGTTGTGGGCCAAAGAAGGGTCTGTAATGTGCTATGGATTTCTATGTTTCTACATGGAACAGTCCATGTTCCAAGTCTTCATTGGTAATTCTCCCCAGCTCTGCCTGTGCCACATTGATTGCATTGATGCTGCTTCATGTATTCATGCTGAGCTCATCAATTTCATCAACTTTGCCTCTAACTTCCACCCTGCCCTTAAATTCACTTCTGCCATCACTCTGCCCTTTCTCGATCTCTGTCTCTCCATCTTTGGGGATGAACTGTCTACCGATATCTTCAGAGATGCCCTCCTTCTTCAAAGAATGGGATATCAGTTCTTTCACCATTGATGCTGCCCTCACCCGCATCGCCTCCTTTTCCCGGACATCCACCCTTACCTAATCTTTCTGCTGTGTTAACAGGGATAGAATTTCTCTTGTCCTTACTTAGTACCCTATGAGCCTCTGCATCCAGCAGAACATTCTCCATAATGTCCACCACCTTCAAAGGGACCGTCCCACCAAGCACATCTTTGCCTTCCCCACTCAATGCTTTCCACAGGGATCTCCTTCTTGTACATCATTGAGAATCGCTGAGTACAGATCGGGCACACGTAATTGCCATCTCTGTTTGGAATATCTGGCGCATTCATCAAATCCACTTTTGTAATGGTTGTCTCGGCACTTCTCATATCTGTCTCAGTTGTTGTTTCCATTGCTTCTGCTGTCATCGTTTGGCTGGAGGTTGCACTTTCCTCTGGGTCTTGTCTCTCCACTTGATCCAGTTCCAGGGATACGTCCTCAGGGATATGTGACCCCTCGGACTCAGGCTGAGTCACAAGCAATTCCATATCACTCCAGGTTTGGCTGGCTGTTGGAGGATCTGTCTCCATGCCTCTTGGTAAGAGAGTATCAGATGGATCTAGTTGGTCCACATTGGTCTCCATGTTGACCGGAATCTCTGTCTCTCCCCTAAGTTTTTCCTCCAGAAAACGGATGTAGTCAAGCAGCTCTTTTCAGCCTGTTGTCCGTTGCAAGCTCGAGCAGTGATTCCGTTGTCCATTCATCCCTCCCCACTAATGTCCCTCCTGGCACTTATCTCTGAAAGCAGAAGAAGTGCTAAACTTGCCCATTCACTTCCTCCCTCACCTCCATTTAGGACCCCAAACAGTTCCTCCATGAGGCACCATTTAACCTGCCAATCTGTTGAGGTCTGGTGCTCCCGATGTCGACCTGCTCCACATCGGTGAAACCCAGACTAGAATGGGAGACCTTCTCTCCTTCCAGAACAAGGGGAATTTCCCAGTGGCCAACCATTTTAATTCTATTCCCTGTTCTGACATGTCAGTTCATGGCCTCTTCTTCTGCAATGATGAGACCACTCTCAGGGTTGGGCCAGCAACATCTCATATTCTGACAGGGTAACCTCCAAACTGTTTGCATGAACCTTGATATCTCTAACTTCCAGTAATTTTACTCCCTCCTGCTTTTCTCTTCTTTCATTCCTAACTCTGGCTCCCCTCTTAACTCTTCGCCACCCTGTCACTTCCTCCTGGTGCCCTCCCCGCCTTCGCTTTCTCCCATGGTCTATTTTCTTCTCCTATCAGATTCCTCCTTTTTCAGCCCTTTACCCTTTTCTCCTATCAACTCCCAGCATCCACCCCCCACCTATCCACTTGGCTTCATCTATCACCTTCCTTCCTCTCCTCCCAACTTCTTCTTCTAGCTTTCTCAGCCCTTTCTTTCCAGTCCTGATGTAGGATCTCAGCCTGAAACCTCAACTGCCTATTCTTTTCCATGGATGCTGCCTGACATGCTGAGTTTCTCCAGCATTTTGTATGTGATACTCTGATTTTCAGCTTCCTACTATTAGGTTTTGTAATTCTAGAAAGTAATTGAAAGAAAAGCACAGGAACTGGGATATTTGCTAACTGAGTTTTCCGTTTCCTTTTTTAAGGGTGCTCACGTATGATGTGGTGGCTTAATGAAATATGCCATTCATGTATGTCTTACATATAACCCATAATGAATTATTTAAACAACAAAAAAAGCTTAATCAAATAAAATATTCGCAATATTACTCAAATATTACGGAAATATTAAATACACAACATTCCTCCCAGCTTTCCTGCTTTGCTCTAAACTCCAACACAATATAGAGTGCATCTCAACACGCACACATACACACACACACATAGAGATACTAAGAAATACAATAGAATCAATGGAAAACTATGCACAAAGACAAACAACAATATGCATAAGAAGACAAATTGTGTAATTACAAAAAACAAACAAACAAATAATAATAATTATAAATAAATAAGGAATAAATAATATTGAGAACATGAGTTGTAAAGTCCTTGAAAATGAGTCAATAGGTTGTGGAATCGGTGAGTGAAGTTATCCATGCTGGTGTAGGATCCTCATGGTTGAGGGGTAATAACAGATCTTGAATGTGATGTGGGGCCTAAGGCTCCTGTACCTCCTTTCTGATGGCAGCAGTGAGAAGTGAGCTTGGCCTGGATGGTGTGTGTCATTGATGATGGATGCTGCTTTGCTGTGCGGAATTTCTCGTAGATGTGCTCAATGACGGGGATGGCTTTTCCTATGATAGACTGGGCTAATTTCTCTACTTTTTATAGGCTTTTCCATTCATAGACACTTCCTACATTACCTTTGTTAGTTTTATTTCCTTTATCCATTGCAAATGAACTGTGCCTTGAATGATACCTATATGATCAATCTATTAGCACTTGCCTTTTATCCACCACCACCACCCACCCAAACCTATTCAGAGCTTCAGGACCCAATTACGGTTCAGAATGTCTCCATTATTTGCTAAGTCCACATCAGTGTGAACTAAAAACAACTTCCTGACTGAAGCCAATAGCAAAATCATCAGTGAGACAGGCAGAATAATAAACATTATGTGATGGGCTCTCACATCGGTATCCCATGAGATGTATTTCCATTTCTCAGGAAAACCCAAGGCACTGCCAGTTCACGGTTGGAATGTATGTGGAGAATTTGGGCATGGGGCTGCTCTTCTGAATGGAAAGTCTTTAGAACCAGCTAATTTCTAAACTGAAATGCCAATATGTGTTTTGATCAGACTATACTCCAATATTTGGAGCAGTATATGATGAAATATAACTTCATTTATTTACCCACAACTGATCAAGATTAATAGGTCTATAACAACCTTTCTAGAATAGGCATTTTTAAAAATCTTCTAGTGTATTGATTTAAAATTTGGGAACACTTTAAATGGATTTTCCACACTATGATTTACTGACTTCTCCTAAGGGCTGTGGGATTTATACAGCATGGACATGTTCTGATGTTATTCCTTGTTAATCTTCTATTTAGTACATTTTTCACACAACATTCTTCTTTTGCATTCTCCCAATTACACCTGCACTAACACCTTCACATCCTTTCATAAAAGCTGAGGAAAAGCAGTTACTAAGCTTACCTGCTATGTATAGTGGACCACATCATTTTTAGACTATCTCACTTCTTAATTTTATGTTTACTTTTCATGTGCAATTTCAAGACTTCACATTTGTTTCTTATTGACTGTTAGTTTTCCCTATTTCCCTCTTCTTTTGAAATGTCATCCTCCTCATAGCTGAGCTGTTCCCACAACCTATGGATTCACTTTTAAGGACTCTTCATCTCATGCTCTCGATACTTATTGCTTATTTATTATTGTTGTTGCATTTTTATTTTTTCTCAGCTCAGGCTGGTAAAACCTGAGGTACAGGCATAGCCAAACACAATCATTTCTCAATTGCTTGGAACATTCAGATTATTCCAATAGTGTTTAGTAATGCGGCTTTCTGGAAATTTACATAAATATTGTTGTGTAGCACTAATTGTTTAATGCTGTTGTGTAGTGACTTTGGGATGATACCAGTTGTAGATATTACTATTAGGACAATGAGTATACCCTGTTTATGTTCCATAGACTTTCAATTTTCTCTTTTAATTCAGCATATTTCTGGTATTTTCCACTTTTTGATTTATGTGTGTTTGGAATGGCTAGATCAATTAAGTAAATTGTTCTTGCTTGTTTGTCTGGTAATATTATGGATTGTCCTATCTGTAATAACAGATCAGTCATAATATAATTTGTGGGACTCTGACTCTAAAACGGGATCAGGCTTGTATTTTTAGTAAGGTATCATTTCTTTTATGAGTTTGTACTTTAAAGCAAGATTTTGGTGAGTGATTTTTGTCACTTGATTGTGCCTGTGCAAGTAATCAGATTGAGTTAAGTTCCTGTAATGTGTTAGATTGTTTCTGTTTTCTCTTGGTATATTCTGCATTTATCATTCTGAATTTGTTAGTCTTTTGTTCTGTCTTTTTGATAATTTTTTTGTGTTAACTACCTGGTCCTGAATTGCCTCAACGAACCCTTCAGTTTCTGGAATGAGGTCTCCAAGTCTGAGCGAGGTGTTCAACGCTTCCTTGTCGAAAGCTAGTCTGCTCAGATCATGGGAATGTCTTCCACAGAGGGTCATGTTCTTCCATCCATGAATTTTTCCTTCTGTAGTGATAATTCCTTCATTTTTCTGCGATGTGCTTTCATTTAAGTTCAGTGGTGTGAACTTTTATCAGAATTGCATATGCTTGCATGGAGTGCCGAATCCTGTGTTTGTTGGTGAAAATACATCCTTGGAAGTTTTATCTGACTGGTGTGTAGATTTTTAATGTTGGTTACTCCTCTTCCCCCTTCTGTACTAGGTAGTGTTAATGCACTCGAGAGACAATGTGATCTTTCCGGTGGTGCGTGAGGGTGCAACGTTGACCAGGTAAGTGAAGTTTGGCCCTGCCTGTGTTCCACTGATTTCCCCTCTCACCCATTACCCACACCATCCAAACTCATTGCCGACCCCTCCTCTGCCCCATGACTGCTCAAGTTTTAGGTCCAATATACACTTAGTGATCCTGTAGCTAATAAAGTGGCCACTGAGGACATGATCGTGGACTCCAGCTGCTGTAATCCATCCACTTTAAGTTTCCATGTGTTGGTCATTCAGAGATGCTCTTCTGCACATCGCTGTTGTAACGCGGGGTTACTTAAGTTACTGTTGTCTGCTTGTCAGCTTGAACCAATCAGCCCATTCTCCTCTGAACTCTCTCATTAATAAGGTGCTTTCCTCCACAGAACTAATCACTGGATAAATTTTGTTTATCACGCCATTCTCTGTAAACTCTAGTGGATTTTGTGCATGAAAATCTCAGGAGATCAGCTTTTTCTGAGATATACAAACTAACCCTTCTGACACCAACAATCATTCCAAGGTCAAAGTCACTTAGATCATATTTCTTACCCATTCTGATGCTTGGTCTGAACAACAACTGAACTTCTTGACCATGTCCGCATACTTTTATGTGTGGAGTTGCTGCCACATGATTGGCTGATTAGATATTTGCGTTAAAGAGCAGCTGTACAGGTGTACCTGATAAAGTGTCCATTGAGTGTATAGATCCATGACGCCATAACCCTTACTATTTGCAGCTGAGCAGTGAAGGAGATGGTGAGGAGGTGCGGGGAGGCTCTGTTGGGTGTGCTGAAATCCATATTTGGGTTGGGGGCTAGCTCCTCCCAATAGTGCTACCTTCCAGTATTCGCTTAGTGGAAGAACAAGATGTATCAAGACAACAAGAAGGGGACTAGTGAGGAAGGTCACCAAGAAATCTGTGACAACTCTGGGGGAGTTACTAGCTTCAGTGGTTGAGGTGGGAGAGAGTGTGCATAGAACGATGGTCGCCAGGTGCTTCATCAGTTGCAGCGTGACAGGGGAGTGGCAAAGAGGAAGCCACTGTTAAAAAACTCACATGAAATCTTGGTTAGAGTTTTTAGAAAGCATATGGGAGACTCTGAGGTCAGGTGAAAGAAGGTTCTATGGTCTGATAAAACCAAAATTAAGTTTTTTGGCCATCAGACTAAATGTTTGGCCTAAGCCGAACACCGCACATCATCAAAAACACACCATTCCTACCCTGAAGCATGGTGGTGGCTGCATCATGTTGTGGGGATGCTTCACTGCAGGCCCAGGAAGGCTTGTGAAGGTAGAGGGTAAAATGAAGGCAGAAAATACAGGGAAATTCTGGAGGAAACCCTGATGTAGTTTGCAAGAGAACAGCAACTTGGGAGAAGATTTGTTTTCCAGCAATACAATAATCCCAAGCATGAAGCCGAAGTCACACAGAAATGGCTTAAAAACAATGAAGTTAATGCCCTGGAGTGGCCAAGTCATAGACTAGACCTTGATTCAATTGACAATTTGAGGCTTGATCTGAAAAGGGCTGCTCATGCACAATTCCCATGCAATCTGACAGAGCTTGAGCAGTTTTGTAAA
Source organism: Mobula hypostoma (assembly GCF_963921235.1). NCBI lineage: Eukaryota > Metazoa > Chordata > Chondrichthyes > Myliobatiformes > Myliobatidae > Mobula > Mobula hypostoma. Next base: position 146,829,049 of record NC_086099.1, read on the forward strand.
GAAGAATGGGGAAAAATTGCAATGCCCAGATGTGCAAAGCTGATAGAGACTTAAGGCTGATTTATACTTGTGCGTCAAATGTACTCTATAGGTATGGCATAGCGGCATACCCTACGCTGTACTCTACGCCGTAGCCTAACGCGCACCTCTTCCAAAATGTAATTACGCTGGCGTCGCAGACCGCAACAACTGTGATTGGTCCGCTTGGTAGCATCGCATTTCCTCCTACGCTGCAATAGCTTGCCATTGGGCAACTGAAGGGCAGGGAAGGAACTCTGGCTGCAATGCTTTCCATAAAGCTTTACAGACCTCCGAAATTATGGAGGACACTGTGCTTGACACCAGTTTGTAGCTAGCTGCTACAGCCTGTTGACTTCCACCTGAAGCTAAAACTCGAATGGTGATTGCCAGTCTCTGAGTATGCTGTGTGTACACTGATGCGAAATAAATGGTTGGAGACGATGAACCAAATCGTCAAATCTACCTGCCGACATCTGAAAATACTTGAAATGCATTTCCTTGTCCATGTCTCTCAGTGGCCGGACAAGCACAGAAAATTCACCCTCCTCCAGTTTCAGTTGCCATTGATTGAAGTTTGAGTTTCAACATGAAGAATCTCAACACGGTGGCATAGAAACTCCACCGCCAACTAGCGTTTTGGCGGTGAATTGCAGAGCGACGCAGACACACCAACGCACAAGTATAAATACTCACAACGGTGTAGCCCACTTGCATAGGCTATGGCGTAAACTAGTACGCACAAGTATAAATCAGCCTTTAGTCACACAGACTCAAGGCTGTAATTGCTGCCAAAGGTGCATCTACTAAATACCGACTTGAAGGGGATGAGTAATTATGCAATTATTTTGTGTTTAATGATCGTGATAGACTTGGAGCAATTTTTAGAAATTTGTTTTCACTTTGACATGAAAGCATTCTTTTTGGTTGGTCAGTGTCAAAAAGAGCCAAATTAAATCCACTGTGATTCAGTGTTGTAGAACAATAGAACATGATAACTTCCAAGGGGGGTGAATACTTTTTATAGGCACTGTATCTCACCATATGCAACCTGGAGATTCATTTCCATACACAGTAAATTCAAGAAATGCAATAGAGTCAATGAAAAACCGCATCCAATACGATGGATGATGAACCACTGTACAAAGGACAACAAACTGTGCAAATACAAAAAGAATAATGATAATAACTAATCATGACTCACTTAGATAACCACAATATACTTACAGAAGAGCAGAATTGGTGCTGTAAGGGTAAGAAATGATAATAGCTAATAGATTCCAGAATTCCAAATCAAGCCTGGTGGAAAAGCAAAAATCTGTCATGTTGTTATATTAACTACCACAAAGAATTTGATTCTGTCCTACACTCACAATTAACTGAATATATATAAACTACACCCAACTCTTGTGAAATTCCTTCAACATCTGATGAAGCATTAGCGTACTATAGTCACCCTATCTATTAACAACCCAAAAGAAACAACCACCAATATCAAAAGAAACCAAGGCATTTTGCAGGGTGATTCTCTAAGTTTTTGTCTAGCTTTAAACCCACTCTCTAATTTACTGAATCAGATGAAAGTTGGAAATTAAATCAGAAACAACCATTTGAGTTATACCTTGACACATCATGTGTACATGGACAATTTGAAATTATACACTCCTTCATCAGTAAAGCTGAAGAAATTAATTAAAATAGTTGAACTATTTTTGAAAGATATAAGCATGAACTTTTGTCTCAATAAGTGCAACAGAGCTAGTAGAATACAAAAAGAGCAGTAGGATACATTACAACTGATGGATGAATGTTAAACATATAAGTATTCACAAGCAAAGTAAATAGATCACAGTGCAATAAATGAAACTTTTGGGAGAATTTAAGAAAATCTGCCAAACAGAGCTCGATAGTAAAAGTGGAACAAAGACAATAAATACTTCCGCTATTCCCATAGTAATGATATTTTCGGCATAATATCCTGGTCTGAAAATGATCTGGAAAATTTACAAAGAACTGAAATGACAAATATAAGAAAACTAAATACACTCGAATGTGCTTGGATTAACACTGCCATGGACTGAAGGAGAAAGAGGAATAACAGACATTAAAAAAAATTGCACAACAGTCAGATAAATCAACCAAGGATATATTTTCATCAATGACAGTAGGATTCAGCACTCCATGCAAGTATGTGCAATTCTGATAAAATGTATGCACCACTAAACTTAAATAAAAGCACAACCCAGAAAAATGAAGTAATTATCGCTATAGAAGAAAAGGTTAACCAATGGAAGAGCACAACCCTCCATGGAAGACATCTCCGCATTCTGAACAGGCTAGCTGTTGACAAGGAAATGGCAAGTGATAGTAAAAAATAACTTGATCCCAATAGAAATGTTAAACCAAATAAAACATGAAGTTACACAAGAGCTAGAAAGAAACCAACCTAAGGACCATAACAATATTATGCAAGAAAATATAAAGATGGAACCCACTGAAGCGCTGATGAAAATACAGTTATTTTAACTGCTCTACGGCCTGTTAGTAGCAGCAGCAGCACAGATGTACAGCCTCTGCAGAATGCTGGTGATGAAGCTGAACTTACAGACAAAATTATCCTAATATTTAACACCATACTTACAAAATATAGGGCCATTGACTCAATGAAAAAGATCATATATACCAAAACAAAACATGTCATCAAAATTTGGAAAAATTGTTAATAATCTCCACAATATTATATTATCACAATATTTAGGAAAACTTAAAATGTTTGAAGAACTGCACACAATAACATACTGTGCAGCATTAACAGCAGTGCAGTGCAATGGCTCCAAAGTAGAGGTACTCATAAATAGAAACATAAAACTGAGTAATGAAATGAGAACACTGAAATAGCAGAAGGGATTAAGAAACAAAAATGAAACCTTAAAAGCAGAAGTAGCCAGCATAATGGAGTATAAAATGAATAACCTGAGGAAGAAGGTTAAGAAAAAACAAAGGAAATACAAGATATTATCAACCTAACAAAAGCATTGCAGAATTTATAGACACACTAAAACAAAAGCTTGGTGCATATGGAGCTGGACTAAATAGATACAGTAGAAATGCACCTGAATTATCAGTTCAGAAACAAAGAAAAAGATTTATACAGGACATTGAAATGAAATTTGATGTGCCAAAAAGCCACCAGCCCAAGCACAGAATTACCAACAAGCACAGAGATAATAAACTCTTTCTCTAATATCTGGTCAAACAGGATGATGGAGAATCAAGAAGGAAACTGGATGAGGGAGGAAAAAGAATGCACTCACACAAATGAAGAAATGCAAATACCCCAAGTTACACTGGATATGCTAAAAGTATTTATGAAAAATACCCACAACTAGAAAAATACTGGCAGTGATAATATTCATAATTATTGGTATAAAAATTTACTTGCATTCATCCATACTTATTAAAGCACATCTATAATTTTCTTTAAAATCCTGAAGATGTGCCTGAATTTCTGATGGAAGGTAAACATATTTCTTATCTAAAGGGGAAACTAAACAAGATCCATCAAAATATCGTCCTATTACTTATTTACAAACTATAGAGAAAGCAGAGACATTGGGATATTTATTAGCAATGAATTCTCCAAATACCTGCCCTGAGTCGCCATGCTTAGACTCAGGCAACAACCAACTTTTACTTTCTTCCACTCCTATTCTTCCCCCGCAGTCCCACAACCTTTACCTAGAGCAGCAATTTTCAAAAGTAATTTGTGCCAAATCACTTTCTTCCTTTGCTATCACCAATATGTTAACATTATTGCAATCAACACATGTCATTCACTTCTCTACCAGTTCTTTTCCTTGTCCAGGCGTTATATCAATCCACATAAATAGCTCTTCAGAATTGTGTTTCTATTTAGCAATGGGATATTACATAGTATGTTCCATTACATACAAATACAAGGCTGTTTTGATGATTTTAAGATAGTCCTAATGGATAAATAATCCCAAGATAATTTTATCATTACCAGGGATTCATTTGTAAGCTCCTGTTAAATGTGGAATCCATAGCATCACATTGAGATTGATTTGTAGAGCTGAAATATACACAATGTGCTGTGATGTCAGGGAGTCTAGAAAATAATTAATAAAGAAAAACAGATTTCTCAGATGTTAAAAAATAGCTAAGAGTCTACATACTGAAATAGGAAATCACCCCTACTTTTCAAACATTATCCCTCAAAAACATTTTTGTCACCAGTGTTGTATACAAAAACTATTTTATAAAATGTAAAGAGGTTTATTTTCTCTCCATGACTTGGTCAACTTTCAGTAAGGGCCAGAATGAAAGATATTTAAAAAGTCTAGAAAACAAATACATTATGAACCATTGTTATTGTGACCAAAGAAGCAACTAATAACTTTGATGAAACTGAAAGTGCAGGAGAGGAGGACAATCAGTTCTCATATCCTAGCCCTTCAGTGCTGTCAGCATACTTGGGAAGCAAAGAACAAAGTGCTGGAGCAACTTAACAAGTCAGGCAGTACCTGAGAAGAGAAATAGATAGTCAACATTTTGGGTCAAGACCCTTCACCTGGCTGGTCCATGTTAAATTCCATCTGCCACTCCTTTGTCTAGTTTCCCACTTGGTCTAGATCTTGTTGTAACCATAAGCATCCTTCTTCATTCTCCACTATAGCACCAATTTTGGTGTGATCTACAAACTTACTCACCAACCTTCTCCATCCATATCTTTAAAGTGTAGCAATGTTAACAAAAGCTCTTTGAAAGTCCATGCGCAGTGATTTTGGGGCCCCGCAGTAGTGTAGCAGTTAGTGAGATGTTATTACAGCTCGGGGCATTGGAATCTGGAGTTCAATTCTGGAGCTGTCTGTAAGAAGTTTGGACGTGATTTTTATAAATGACCCGGATGAGGAAGTGGAAGGATGGGTTAGTAAATTTGCTGATGACACAAAGGTTGGGGGTGTTGTGGATAGTGTGGAGGGCTGTCAAAAGTTACAGCGGGACGTTGATAGGATGCAAAACTGGGCTGAGAAGTGGCAGATGGAGTTTAATCCAAACAAGTGTGAGATGGTTCATTTTGGTAGGTCAAATATGATGGAAGAATATAATATTAATGGTAAGATTCTTGGCAGTGTGGAGAATCAGATGGATCTTGGGGGTTTAAGTCCATAGGACACTCAAAGCTGCTATGCAGGTTGACTCTGTGGTTAAGAAGGCATACGATGTATTGGCCTTCATCAACTGTGGGATTGAGTTCAAGAGCTAAGAAATAATGTTACAGCTATATAGAACCATGGCCAGACCCCACTTGGAGTACTGTGCTCTGTTCTGGTCACCTCACTACAGGAAGGATGTGGAAACTATAGAAAGGGTGCAGAGGAGATTTACAAGGGTTTTGCCTGGAGTGGGGACATGCCTTATGAGAATGGGTTGAGTGAACTTGGCCTTTTTTCCTTGGAGCGACAGAGGATGAGAGGTGATCGGATAGAGATGTATAAAATGATGAGAGGCATTGATTGTGTGAATAGTCAGAGGCTTTTTCCCAGGGCTGAAATGGCTACCACGAGAGGGCACAGTTTTAAGGTGCTTGGAAGTAGGTACAGAGGAGATGTCAGGGTTAAGTTTTTTTATGCAGAGGGTGGTGAGTGCATAGAATGGGCTGCCAGCGACGGTGGTGGTGGCTGATACAATAGGCTCTTTTTAGAGACTCCTGGATAGGTACATGGAGCTTAGAAAAATAGAGGGCTATGGGTAACCTGAGGTAATTTCTAAAGTAAGTAACAGTATTGTGAGCTGATGGGCCTGTATTGTGCTGTAGGTTTTCTATGTTTTCTTGAGATGGGTGACCCCAGTCATTATCAATACCATTCAGAGTCTGTCTACCTGGCGTCAGTGGACACATAATCAGGATGTGATACGCACTAGCTGCTCATACAACCATCTACCACCTGCTCCCATAGCTTCATGTGACCTTGATCTGTGGGGTGGGAGGGGGAGGCTAAGAAGGTGCCACTCCTTGCCCAAAGGTGATCTGTAGGCTAGCGGAGGGAAGGAGCACCTCACACCTGCTTTGGAACAGATGGATCTCTGCCCTGTTGCCTGTGATTAGGCTAGTGCTAAAATAGGTTGGCTGCTGGGCGGCTGAAAGGGTCTGCTGTTCTGTAAATTAATTAATTAACTCTTTTGAGTGCATTGCCTATAACAGCCGCATTGGTGTGATCAGTTCCACAGAGCATTATTTTCACGTCTTGCCCTGCATTGTGGTGCAGGGGTATAGTGGTTAGCATGATCACTTTACAATGACAGAGGTAAGATGGGTGTTCAATTCCCTCTGCTGACTGTAAGGAGTTTGTATGTTCTCTCTGTGACTATGAGGGTTTCCTCGGGGTGCTTTGGTTTCCTCCCACATTCTAACGGCGTACGAGTTACAGTTAGTGAGTTGTGGGTATATTATGCCAGAAACATGGTGACACTTGTGGGCTGCCCAGCACAATCCTCACTGATTTGGTTTGGCGCAAACAACAGAATTTCACTGTTTATTTCAATGAACATGTGACAAATAAAGCTAACCTAATCTAATCTGCTTCAGTATGTTAGATATTAGCTTCCCATAGATGTTCTGGTTTCTTCCCACATCCCAAAGACATGCTGGTTGGTAGGTGAATTGAGCACCAAAAATTACCCTAATGTAGCTGTGTGATAGAAGAATCAGGATGAATTATAAGGAGTGTGAAAGAGAATAGGCTACAAGGAAAGAATTGGGGCAGGGGATATGATTGATAGAATTGTACGGAGAGCAAGTTATGAGTTTGCACTCAGTGGCCTCTTTAAAAGGTACAGCTGTACACCTACTCGTTAATGTAAATACAAATCAACCAATCATGTGGCAGCAACTCAATGCATAAAAACATGCAGACATGCTCAAGGGGTTCAGTTGTTGTTCAAACCAAACATCAGGAAAGTGACCTAAGTGACTATGATCGTGGAATGATTGCTAGTGCCAGACGGGGTGGTTTAAATACCTCAGAAACTGCTGTTCTCCTGGGACTTTCATGCACAACAGTCTCTAGAGTTTCCAGAGAGTGGTGCAAAAAACAAAAAAAAAATCATCCAAGGAGCAGCAGTTCTGTGGGTGAAAATGCTTTGTTAATAAGAGTTAACAAAGAAAGTTTCTGGGGAGTTTCTTTGGCAAGGTCTCTCCAGCCTGCACCGATGACCCCTTCTCCCATCCTCAACCCTTCTCCTCTTCCTGAACACCCCGCTCTGGCCTTTTGTCTGCTCTGGATCTTTTTATCACCAGCTGCCATTGAGACATCAGCCATTTCAACTTTAATACTCCTCTCTCCAATCCTAACCTCAGCCCTCTGAACGCGTCGCTCTCCACACTAATCCCAACCTCACCATCAAACCCACAGGTAAGGGAGAGCTGTAGTAGTCTAGTGGACTGACCTCTACCTTGCTGAGGCCCAGCAACACTGTCAGACACCTCTTCTTACTTACCCCTCGAACAGGAGCCCTCTAAGGAGCAGCAGACCATTGTCTCCCACACCATCACCGATCTTACTGACTAGGGATCTCTCATCCAATGCCACCAGTCTCATAGTTCCCTTGTGCTGCTCCTCCCATTTCTACCTCCTCCCCAAGATCCAAAAAAACCTGCCTGTCCGCGTAGACCCATTGTTCTACCTGTTCCTGTCCCACCAAACTTGTATCTGCATACCTCGACTCTGTTTTATCCCCACTGGTTCAATCCCCTCCTACCTACATCATTGACACATCACATGATCTTGGTCTTTTCAATTACTTTAAGTTCCCTGATCACTAGAAAATGAAATTGTTTCATTTTCACCATGGATGTCCAGTCCCTGTGTACCACCATCCCTCATCAGGAGGGGCTTAAAGCTCTCCGCTTCTTTCTGGACAACAGACCTAACCAAGTTTCCTTCCACCACAACGCTCTTCTGTCTGGCAGAACTGGTTCTTACCCTCAAATAATTTCTCCTTCAGCTCCTCCCACTTCCTTTAAACCAAGGGTGTAGCCATGGGCACACACATGGGTCCCAGTTATGCCTGCCTTTTTGTCAGCTATGTGGAACAATCCAGGTTCCAAGCCTACACTGGCACCGCTCCCCAACTCTTCCTATGCTACGTTGACGACTGGATTGGTGTGGCTTCCTGCATCCACGCTGAGCTCATCGACTTCATCAACTTTGCATCCAAGTTCCTCTCTGCCCACAAGTTTACTTGGTCCATTTCCGACATCGCCCTCCCATTTCTTGACCTTTCCATCTCCATCTCTGGAGACAGTCTATCTCCTTATTTACTTTTCAAACCCACTGACTCTCACAGCTATCTGGACTATACCTCTTCCCATCCTGTCACTTGTAAAGGTGACATCCCCTTCTTTCAATTCCTCAGTCTCTGCCGCATCTGCTCTCAAGATGAGGCTTTTTCATTCCAGAGCTACTGCAATGCCCTCCTTCCTCAAAGAAAGTGGCTTCCCTTCCTCCACCATCAACACTGCCCCCACCCACATCTCTTCCATTTTGTCCTCACCACATCCTTCAGCCGCCACACCAGGAATAGCGTTTTTCTTGTCCTCACCTATCCCACCACGAGCCTCTGCATCCAGCACATAATTCACTGTAAGCTCTGCCATCTCCAACAGGAACCCACTACAAAGCACATCGTCCCCCCCCCCACCAAATTTTCATTTTCCACAGTGATCGCTCCCTACACAACTTCCTTGAACACTTGTCTCTCCCCACTGATCTCCCTCCTGGCACTTACCCTTGCAAGGTGATCAAGTGCCACACCTGCCCCTACACCTACCCCCACACGACCTTTCAGGGCCCAAACAGTCCTTCCAGGTGAGGCAACACTTCACCTGTGAGTCTGTTGGGGTCATCTACTGCATCCAGTGCTCTTGGTGTGGCCGCCTATATATCAGTGAGATCTGATGTAGATTGGGAGACTGCTTCACCGATCACCTTTGTTCCCAGTGGCTCTTCCCATTCCCATTCTGACATGTCAGTCCATGGCCTCCTCTACTGCCATGATGACACCACACACAGGCTGGAGGAGCAATATCTTATACTCCATCTGGGTAGCCTCCAACTGATGGGATGAACATCGATTTCTCGAACTTTGGTAATTCCCCCCTCCCTCTCCATTTCCCATTCCTGTTTCCCTCTCTCACCTTATCTCCTTACCTGACCATCACCTTTCTCTGTTGCTCCTCCCCCTCCCCCTCCCCTCTCTTCCATGTTCTTCTGTCAGATTCTCTCTTCTTCAGCTCTTTATCTCTTTCACCAATCAACTTCCCAGCTGTTTAGTTCACCGCCTCCCCCTCTCCCAGTTTCACCTATCACCTACCACCTTGTACATCTTCCTCCCCTCTCTCCCCCCACCCCCGACCTTCTTACTCTGTCTTCTCTCTCCTATCCAGTCCTGATGAAGGGTCTCGGCCCGAAACATTGACTATTTCATCTTTTCCATATATGCTCCATGGCCTGCTGAGCTCCTCCAGAATTTTGTGTGTGTTACTGTTAATGAGAGAGGTTAGAGGAGAATGGCCAGACGGGGTGAAGCTGAACGGAAGCTGACGGGAACTCAAATAACCACACGTTACAGCAGTGGTGTGCAGAACAGCATCTCTGAATGCACAACACGACGAACTTGGAAGTGGATGTGTTACAACAGCAGAAAACCATGAACAAAAATTCAATGGCCACTTTCTATGTTGTAAGGAGATACAGACATAGTATTAAAATGTAAAATATATGAAAAGGTTTTGTAAATGTAAATATAAATGCCATACTCTGGAAACTGAGTGCATGCTTATAACATTGTTTGCATTGTTCATGGCTGCTCAGTAAAATGTAGCCTTTCAACTTTTCCTTTAAAAGTTGAGACTATAAATTGGGAGACATATTTGCCTTGGAATTAAGTTCACTGAACAGGCCAATCATGACTTATATTCACTCAGTTCTCTTCTGGTACTAATACATTCCATATGTTCACTGTGATTCAATTAGGTAAGTATTTCCATAAAGGCTGCAATTTCCTTCAGTTGTTGGCAGATCATGAAAACAACATTTCCAGTCCTTTCTCATTATTATGTGGCATACATATATTATCAGATTTCTACAAGGGCCTCTGTAAAATAACTAGCTTAACTCTGTCAATGCTATAGTCATAGTTTGGTTTGTTATTTGTAAATTTCCTTATATCCATCCCATTAAAGCTTGTATCCAGTTGTAATTAAAATAGTCCTGAAAGCACAGGTCCTCTTTTGACGGAGGTTACAGGTTAATTCATTTACACATGTAATAAAAAGCCTTATATCCTGTAAATTATACATGCTTAAGCACATCATGTACTCTCGGGCCAAAGCCTTCAGATCACCAGTGCCTACTGAGTTAACAATCTGAATGACTCAGTTAACTTATTGACATTGTGTAATCCAACCAAAACGCTATTACTTTCAACAGAGAATCACAGCAAAATTGACCCATGACAAAACTTGAAAAAAATCTGTTTCAAGTACTATTGGCAGCAAGGCTGCAGTTTTGAACAGAGTTTGCACAGAGTAAATTTTCTGATTCTGCAGAAGTTTAATTTGGAGTGGCCTGCAATGAGTTAATATCAGAGGCAGACCTAAATCAGGGTCTCTGTGGCAGGTTGAAATCTGAGAGGAATTTCCAAGTGCTACTTGCATAATAACATATTTTTAGCATCTTTGATCAGAAATTTAACTTGCCAAATCAATTAGAGACTGCTTAAAGCAAGAGCACGTTTAAAGTTGACTCCCCAAAGTATATGGTGACATATTCTGTTACATTCAACATACTTTGCCGATAATTTTCCTTTTCACCATCTGTAAGAAACTCATGAGTGTCTATTTGACACTGCATAAGCTCAGCCCCATCGATGCATTTGCAATTTTAACCATTTGTTTCCTCCACCATTGTCTTACTGTGGTTGTAGTCTACAGCAATGACTTCCTTGAACACACCTCCCAACCCTGTGACCTCTACTGTCAGGAAAGCCCAACAAGAGTTGAATGGAAAACATGTAAGATCCCCTCCAGGTCTCATCATCTTGACTTTGAAATCCACCACCATTTCCTCCATCACTGCTGGGTCAAAGTGCTGGAACTGACTGTCTAAAGGTACTGTGAGAGCTGTTCACTACAAGCACTGCAACTGATCAATAAACCAAGTCCCCTAAGCACAGGCTGTATCAGTCACCTCAGCTGGATAAACTGGAGTGATTCTGTTGAAACTGCAGCCCTCAGGAGGAGAATGATTTCACTGATGAACTGTAGACTGCCTTGGTATACGCATGCCATTTGATTCAGGATTTGCCTTCCCCAGTGACCGTGTTGTTACTGTACAACTCCAATGTAGTTCTCGATAGATTGCAAACTTGATAAAGAGAGAGATGTATTCTACCATTCTACCAAAGCCATCTGTTATCAAGCTCTCCTGGCAAGGTCACCCATAACAGTGGTCAAAGGTGGAATATTGAAGAAAACGCTCTCTAACTCTAAGACCTCAGCAGCAAAATGGGCAGGTGAAGCGAGCTCTCATCTCAAAAGCTGCAAAGGTGGATTTTCCCTTTAACGTCTAGGTGCAACTTTATCTTTATCATGAGGTTCATATTCCACAGAGAACTGCATGGATGCTGGTGGACAATCATATTCACCCCCACCCCCCAAGGAAGTCATGTGCAGGCTTATTCTGTGTTACCAAATCTTCTCCTGTGAATATCCACTGATGGGGACAGGTGAAGTGGATAGATCTGAGCATGACTAATGTCAGAGAACGTCCTCTGCTCACCTCCCCTGGGAAAGAGGTAAAAAAAATAACCCAAATATGGGTTGATTCAACCATCCTAGCAAGATAACTTCCAGACTGTTAACTGAAAGAGAAAGTCAGCTTCACAACCTGGCACGTTTGAGTGCTGAGGGATAACGTAGGGCAGTGAATAAACCGAGTGAAGGGTGTCAGTAGTCACATAAGGATGTACAATACTGCATTGATGGGGCCCCATAAAGTAGAAGATCTGGGCTGCTGAGGAAGAACAGATTAAAAGAGCAGGAGGCTTTGCCTTCTACTGGAAAGGAAAACCAGCCCAAGAAGCAAATGCCCAACAGTGGTTTTGCTGATCCATCCAATTTCAGAATAAGGAGCATTGAATGCTGCGTGACTCCTAAACTCGGGCTGCTCAAACTGAGTAATCAGTATTTTGCTATCATTAGTGAAAATTCTCCAACACTTGACTGTTAGGCCGTATCTGGAATTTCCAGTTGGCGGACGATTTCCCTCCACGCGGTTCTGACATATTGGGAAATCATGTTCGTGGCAGGTTACAGCAGTGGTTTGCCTTTGCCTTCTGCCGGGTGAGTTTAAAGAGATCACCACCTCTTGCAGTAGATGACCAGGACGTCTAAGTGCCTTGTCGTGCTCTTAGTGCTCCACCACGCCTGCTGGCCTGCCTTTTTGACCATTGGACTTTTAATTGGTCTCTTCCGCTTAATCTGCCATGGCCAGACATCACACGCTGGGACAGGCAGATCCCCTACCTCACCAAGGGTCAAAGACCCGTCAGCTATCCTCACCTGGTTTGGCCTGTCTGCCAAGACAGTTTATTGGGGTGTGGCTGCTGCACGTGCTACAGCTACTTGGAGCCACAGGTGAGAGCTGAGTGCCAGGTGGGGACCAAAGGTGGACGAGCTGTCCTGAAAAAGGGCACCCCAGGCCCCCCACTAGAGGTGCTACCCCTCCCTAGACACCCCATACACCCACTTGACTGTGATAATGAATAAACAGGGCATTTATTGCCAGTGTCAGTCAAGTCTTTATCACTGTCCCCAATGATGACAAAGTCATTGTTCTTAGAGGCTTCTGTTCAAGAGTTGATAAGGACACCAACTTGCACCATTGGTCTCCACAGAGATGGAGAGGCTAACACCAACAATTTCAACATAATGTGCCGCATGTCACTTTGTATTACCAACATAATTTTTAGATTACATGTGAATATAGGCTATGTGAGTCCTGAAGAAGTGTCTTGGCCCAGAACATCAACTGTTTATTCATTTCCATAGATGCTGGTTGATCTGCTGAGTTCCTCCAGTATTTTGTGTGCGTTATATGTGGAAATACCTGCCTTCAAAACATTGGTACCTCTTAGACTAGTGATTGTAAGCCCTTGGGATCTGAAAGACATTGATCACCAAGTCATTATGGGTTCTGATGACTTATCATTATCTCTTAAGATCCACTGTACTGTTCAGGAGGTTCCAATACAACATTAAAAAAAAGTTCTTAGAAAACAAAAGCACCCAAAACTCAGGAACACAAGAAATTGAATTAAAACATCATCAGCACAGGCTTTGGCAAATCTTCAGAGTTAAACATCACAACATAACTGCTGTCCAAAGCCAACATCATCAATATCAAGACCAGGGTTGCTAAATACCAGATGTACTGAGACTGTTCACTGTGTCTATGTTGGATGAGCACGTCTCCAAAGAAGTTCTTTATTCCCTGGTAAGTCATAGTGAAAGCCTTCAGGGAGATCCAAAGAAACAGAACAATGTTGGTTAACAACAATGTTTGTCGTCATGGCTATCCCTCGGGGTCGACGATGATGGTCATCGTTCCATCTATCTATTTGTGGGCTCTCAAGTGGTGAAGAAGTGGCCCACAGAGTGAAGACGCCTGGGCATGTATTTGTTTAACATGTACTTGATGTTGCACTCCAAGAAGTACATGATACTTCACAAATCAGCCAACTGATTCCAATGGCATGGAAACCACAATGATTGGAGCTGATAGATTCGTTGCAGCCTTCATCCGCCTTCACAGCTGTTGAGTTCGAAGTTCGAAGTAACAACAATGTTAGTGAAATCTTAAATGCCTCAGGATATGATTTGACAAATCTCTTGGTTGTACCATAACTATTATAGTAATCCACAAAAAGAATTAATTGGCTGTTCCACCGGCATTGACCAAAGCACTGAACTCTGAGGCAGCCAAGTCACTCTCAACCGATTTAATCTCATTAATTTTCTTATTTTGCTCCATTATCTGAGGTATTGAACTTCAGAGGGTTATCCCACATACTTATTAAACACCAACCTGACACACAGAACAATTAATTATTGACAACACACCAGACTCTTCCATTTCATTTTCTAGATATGTTCTGGCTCATTACCAATACAGTGGTATAGCTCCTAAAGACTTCAATACTCATGAAATTTCCTGGCACCAAGAGTTAAAAATACACTTGGACTAAGATGTTAACTGTCCTGTGCTATCACTAGTGGGATCATCAGTTGATCTGCCACCTGTCTTCAGGAGTTTCGGCCCGCTTATGATCAAGACTCCCTCAAGGTGGTGGGCCAGCAGTGCTAAAGCACCACCTCCCACTGGTGAGCTTAAAAACTTGGCATCTACCTCTATCAGTCACTTCCATCCAACAGATAGTCTGCTCTTCAGGTGTCTATGCAATACTGAAGGGTTTGCAAGATATGTATACACTATCTGACTATCTGCCCCTCTGGACATACTTGGTCCACACTCATGCTGATCCTTTCTCTGCTGCCTCAGCTACAACCCTGCTGGTTGACTTGATCTCTCTTCTGGTGAAGCCAAGGTCACGCAGCCACTTCTGGAAAGTGAACGCAATAAACCCATGGCAGCCTACTTCAAATAGATAGCATGAGACCTTCCACCCTCTGTCTCTGCACTCTGATCTTAATTCTGCATACTTGGTTAACTTGCGCTCATGGGCTTCATCGATGTTGTCTTCCCAGGGGACTGTGAGTTCACCAATAACCACTTCTCTACTGGTGTCAGACCATACGCATAATATCAACAAGAAAACTATTTGTGTACCACCACCTTGTCCTCTCGCAAATGAGGAATCAGTGCTCTTCAACTCAGAACGACATTTGGAAAGTGCGAAAAGAAAATAGCAAGAAATATACTTTGGGTAAACTCCATCACCAGGCGTGGCTTGGTAGCACCACCATAGACCAAGGTCATGAAATCCTGACTAACCTGGCAGATTAGGTCAATAGAAGGTAGTGAACAAACTTCACCCTCACCAGTCAATCTGTGGCAGATGTATCTGCCGATAAAGTCATAGATTAAAATAACGTTTCCCATACCTTGTACAAAGTCTTCACACCTGGGACATCATTCAACATGTTGACCAGAATACAAACCACCTGAATAGGACAGAGCAAATCTAGCAGCTCAGAACTGGGCATCATGACCGTCAACAGGAACAGAAATCTTCACCTCCATAACTGTATTTACAGGGCCTGGCATATCCTTTACCCTACCATTATAATCAAAATAGGTTTAATGAGGAGGGAAGACCTAAGAATGTGGAAACAATCTGGTGAAGCCATAGCATTGGCTCATATACACACCAGACATCTGACACAGTTAAATGATCCTATGGTCAGCAGATTACGTCACAGCTCTACTGTCCCGCCACAGTCATTAAAATAAAACAGCCGGCAGGAGAAGGTTCAAAGGTTATCTCTACCTTCAATGATGGTAGGACAAGCACATGAAGGCCAAAGTCGAGGCTGAAATATTCATAACCATGTTCAGCTGGAGGTGCTAAGTGGATGTTCCATCTTGCCTTCTTCTTGAATCCCCACCATCATAGAGGATTCTTCAACCAGTTCAATCACACTCCATGTGATATCAGAAAACAGCCAAGAGCACCCAATATGGCAAAGATAAAGGACTAAATCATACCACTCCATAGTACTGAAAACCTGTACTACAGAGCCAGCTGCTCCTCCACAAGATCTTTGGTACAGTTACAGTGTAGCCACCAACCCAGTGAGGTTGGGAATGGTCAAAATTTAGGTCTGGGCTTATAAGTAACATTCACACCATGAGCTATCGGATGTATCATGAAAAGAGAGTTTCATCTCCCAAACCCAAGTTATCCAATGGCAATAGTGTATAATTGCCAAGACATCCTAGAGTTTACCAAAAACACACCTGGACTGCCACTTAAATACTTTGGGGAGGGAGGAGATAAATTTCTTTCATATATTATGTCAGACTATTTCATTCTTCCTAAAGCAAGATGTCCCAAACTCTCCATTTGCCTGGATATCCACTAATCCAATAACACTCATGGAGCTCAATATAATTCTTAAAAGGGAAGCCACTTAATGTGCATTCATTTGATCATTGTCAACATTCATTCCCTCCACCACTAATGAATTGTGACTGCAGTGCATTGCATATACAAAACGTACTCTAGTTACAGTATTTGCCCAGGCTATTCTGACTGCATCCACCAAGCAGCAACCTCTTTACCAAGATGATACTTTGGTAATAATTTGACATGTCAGCAAAAGACACTTGGAAATTTCTACAGAATAGAAGATATTCTGAATTAGATTAGATTAGATTATGAGGACACGCAGTCCTATTTATTGTCATTTAGTGATGCATGCATTAAGAAATGATACAATGTTGCTCCAGTATGATATCACAGAAACACAAGACAAACCAAGACCAAAAAACTGACAAATAAACACATAATTATAACATATAGTTACAACAATGCAAAGCAATACCGTAATTTGATAAAGAACAGACCATGGGCACGGTAAAAAAAAGTCTCAAAGTCTCTCGAAAGTCTCATCATCTCATGCAGACAGTAGAAGGAAGAAAACTCTCCCTGCCATGAACCTCCAGTGCCGCAAACTTGCCGATGCAGCACCCTGGAAGCACCTGACCACAGTCCGAAAACTTCGAACCTCCGACCAGCCCTCTGACACCGAGCACTGAGCACCAACTCTGCCGAGCGCTTCGACCCCAGCCCCGGCCGCCAAGCAACAGGCAAAGCCGAGGATTTGGGGCCTTCCCCTCCGGAGATTCTGGATCACACAGTAGCAGTGGCAGCGAAGTGAGCATTTCAGAAGTTATTCCAGATGTTCCTCCGTGCTTCTCACATCTATCTCCATCAGATCAGAATTGTGCACGGTACCCTACTTAACAAATACAGATATCATTCACTGGAAAGGCCGCGCACGTTGCATCGCGTCGCCATCTTCTCCTCCCCTGGCTGCATCACCATCTGGTATAGGGGGGAGGGGCTACTCCACAGCATCAAATAAGCTGCAGAGAGTTGTAAACTTAATACAGCGCCATCATGGGCACTAGCCTCCACAGTATCCAGGACATCTTCAAGGAGCGATGATTCAAAAAGACGGCATCCATCATCAAGGACCCCCATCACCCAGGTCATGCCTTGTTATTGTTCTTCCATCAGGAAGGAGGAGCACACTCAATGATTCAGGAACCACTTCTTCCCCTCTGCCATCAAATTTCTGAAAGGACATTGAAATCATGAACACTACCTCACTACTTTTTTAGTTCTATTTTTGCTTTACTTATTTAATTTAACTATTTAATATATATAGTTCATTTTTTTTCTATTATTATATATTGCATTGTACTGCTACTGCAAAGTCAATAGATTTCATGACATATGGTAGTGATATTAAACCTGATTCTGAATCTGATAGCTATCACTCGTGATATTAGGCCATAGGATGGATAATTTGCAGGCTGATGATATCAAAGCCTCCTCTACATTCTACTGGAAAGCAAAGCAGAATTATTGAGTACGTTGGGGAGATACAGAATGGATTTCCCAATGGAAATTCAAATTCACACGATCATGGTCCACATGGCCGTGAAAAAAGAAGAAAGCAGATCTTAGTAAGCTATAAGTATTTTTGTGTTTATCAGCCTCCCCTCTAAGCACTCTGTCTGTACCTCTCACCTTCAGTGAAACAGACAACATTATCAAAGACACAACCTACCCTGAATATATTTTCTTCTCTCCTCTTCCATCAGGCAGAATATACAAAAGCACATACCACAAGGCTCAAGGACAGCTTCTGTCTCACTGTTATAAAAAGTTCTCTAGTATAACAGGTAGGATTCTTGACCTCACAATCCACCTTGATCTGATCTTGCACCTTATTGTTTACCTGCATTGCACTTTTTTTCTGTAGCTGTTACACTTTATTCTGCATTGTTATTATTTTGTGTTGTTCTAGCTAAATATTGAAATGATATATATGAATGGTATGCAAGGCAAGCTTTTCACTATCTTGGTACATGTGATAATAATGAATCAATTCCAAATCTCATGCTCTGTATATCACCTCACAGCTGAAATTCTGATTGCATGAAAAGGCAAGCCAAAAATGGTAGATCGATCCTAGTAAGGCCCTATAGGACCTTCCAAATCAATTGAGCATAAATATTTTCATACAATTAAAGCATGTGAAGGTCATTCTGATGATCCAGTTAGATGGATTGACCTTAATCTGCTGGTATGAAGCAGGGTGGATAACCATATAGATAGACATTATAGCTGGTCCCCAAAGACTGGTAGCTTACATGCAACAGAAAACAAGGACGTGGGAATAGTTCGAACATATTCGACGAGTGTTTGAATTCCCAAGACACAGATGTACCTCTAAGTGGGACTGTTCTAGATGATAGAATGTGTGGACAAGGAAGGTTAAATTGCTAGGTTCTTCCATGACTAGAAGAAAGAAAAATAAAGAGAATGTTATAAATAACTTACGATGTGAAAAATGTCAGTGCATTCCTTTTTACCCAGAATGAATAACACCACTAGGATACATTATTTTGCTTCAAAGCTATTCACATCCATTTTACAGCCACTTAGATCCTGCCTCAGTATGACAAACTGGTGGGAGGCTTTTATATATGCCTGGCTCTTTGAGTTACTTGGACTGGATCTAGGAAAATAGTGGATGTTAGGATTGGCTCCTTTCCCAAAACTGAAACCAACAACCAACGGTTGCTAGGAGAGAGCAAGAATACCTCCAGCACTTCCCCCAGAATCAGAATCAGATGCTTGAGCAAGGAACAGCAGGTACAGCTCACAGAGATCACACCAGGAAAGACACAGGAGGAGCCAGGCCCGGAGTCACCCCACAGTGCCCAGAACCTTCATGTACCCAAAACCCCAAGGTTGACCACTGCATCAGGACATCGTCGGGTGAAGTTGCCTCCAGCATGCAAGGAAGATGAGTGGCATCAGTTCGAGGCCGACGTGTTCCAAAATACTTGATGCTTCCGGAGGGGATGCCAACAGTAGGCCCAAGTTCACGTCGGTGATCATCGTCAGCTTCGCTGCGGAGAGGTTTGGCACAGAGGAGAAGCATCAGGCGAGCACACCCTATGCGGTGAACTGGAGGACCAACAAGATCAACCAGTTGAGACAGAAGCTGAGGTCACTTAAATGTCAGTTCAAGAAGGCAGCAAAGGAAGCATTGCAGAAACTCCGCAACATCGTGAGGAAGAAGCTCCTTACCCTCTGAAGGGCAGAATGACACAGGTGGTGTAAGAGGGAGAGGGTCAGAAAGCAGACTGCCTTCATAGCTGATCCATTTAGCTTCACTAAGAAGTTTCTTGGATAAAAGGGGAGTGGACACCTATCTTGCCCAAAAGAGGGGGCTGATCCGCATCTCCAGGATGGTGTCTGGGTTCACAAGGAGGAGAACTCCAAGAACATCAAGTGGTTCTGAGTCATCTCACTGCTTAGCATTGAAGGGAAGATATTTTTCAGTGTCATTGCCTGATGCCTAATGTTGTTCCTCCTGATGAATCATTACATTGACACTTCAGTGCAGAAGAGTGGGATAGTGCAGGCTCCAGGGTGCTTAGAGCATACAAGAGTGATCATTCAGTTGATCAGAGAAGCACGGGAAGGCACGGGAGATCTCTCCGTGCTCTGGCTGGGCCTCAGAAATGCGTATGGTTCCATACCACATAAGATGGTTGAAGTCGCCCTCGAGCGCTACTATCAGAACCAGGGAAGTCATTCTGGACTACTCAGTAATTTCAGTCTAAGTTTCACCCCTAGGGCAGTCACGTCTGATTGGCATCACCTTGAGAAGGGGATCATAACAGGATGTACAGTGTCTGTGATCATCTTCTCCTTGGCAATGAACATGTTGGCCAAGTCAGCAGAGACAGTGCAGAAGGCTTGTTGTACAGTTCTGATGTTGAAAGACCCGAATCACCTTGTGACCCCGGGTTGCACCACTGATGATGTGTCTGAATGCATCCCAGGATGCATCATTCTATCAGAATCAGAATCAGATTTTTTTTCAGAATCACAGTCAGAATCTTTATTACATGTATTCTGAATTATATTTTATTCACTTATTTATAGTATAATATTTTAGTTTATGCCCTATGTGTGATCTATGTTGTGTGAGTGCACTGTGATCTGGAAGAACGTTGTTTTGTTTGTATATGTACAGTCAGATGAAAATAAACCTCAAGTTCAAGTTTGATTATCATTCAACCATATGTGAGTACAGCCAAACGAAAGAGTGTTACTCTGGGGCCAAGGTGGAAGACGTAGTACCAGCAATCAAATACAGCACAAGTTACATATAAGATAGCAAGCACCTATAAGACAGCAGTAAAATGCAGTCACACAATAAAAAGATAGCCTAAGTGCCTGAGTCCATGAATGTTACAGCAGTCTGCCGTCAAACGCAATACAGCCTGTCTTAGACCATAAGACACACGAGCAGAATTAGGCCATTCATGTCATCGAGTCTGTTCCACCATTCCATCATGGCTGATCCCAGATCCCACTCAACCCCATACACCTGCCTTCCCGCCATCTTCTTTGCTCTGACCAATCAGGAAACTATTAACTTCCTCTTTAACTATACCCACGGACTTGGCCTCCACCAGAGCCTGTGGCAGAGCATTCCGCAGTTTCACTATTCTCTGCCTAAAAAAGTCCTCCTTGAGGTCACCTCTCAATCAAAGGACACCCTTCATTGTCACTGGGTCAAAATCATGGAATTGCCTCCCTAACAGCACTGTGGGTGTACCTACACCTTAGGGACTGCAACAGTTCAAGAAGACAGCTCATCACCACCTTCTCAAGGGTAACTAGGGATGTGCAATAAATGCTGGCTAACTGGCGACACCCACATCCCTTAAATGACCAATTTTTAAAAAAATTTTGAGGCTGTGCCCCCTAGCTCTGAATACCCCTTCCATAGGAACATCCTCTCCATATCCACCCAATCTGGTCCTTTCAGCATTTGGTAGGTTTCAATGAGATCCCCACCCATTCTTCTAAATTTCAGTCAGTACAGGCCCAAAGCTGCCAAACACTCCTCAAATATTAACCCCTTCATTGCTGATAAGTGAACACTGGGGAGCGCACTGACTCCAGCTTGGACGCCGCACCACACCACTTCCTGCCCTCTGATGGAGCGCTCAACTCTGACACCGCTGACTGGGTGGCTGCAAACACGTGACACCATGACTAGAGGCCTAGTCCTTGCTACAACCAAGGCCAAGCAGCTCCCCTGCTGTCTACCCCCACTGTTCACCAATAAACCAACGAATTGGACTTGCAATGTTCCAGACCAATGTCTAGCAGGGATTTGCGACTACGAAAATCACTCACTGTTAGACTGCACACTGCCATTGCAGGCAGCATCACAGTCTGCACTAAGTCCAGCTCCTTCAGTTTCGCCACCAACAAGCAACTCGTTGATGGGGTAGACCTGAAGTACTTTAAGTTCTTAATGTCCAATGGGGTTTTGCAATCATAAAAAATCAGTTTAATAAAAGACAATATAACGTTTTGGTTGACGCCATAGAAGTAGCTGCGTCCAAGCATGCCACCAGCTTACCGGAAAACTTGAACTTAAACAGAATATGAATTGGAATCAGAATCCAAATCGGAATCAGAGTCAATATCATCAATATATGTTGTGAAATTTGTTGTTTTGTGGCAGAAGTACATTGCAGTAAGTATCAAGTGGTTCAAAATGATTCAACTTAATGTCAGAGAATGTACGTATACAGTACCTGAAATTTTTACTCTTCGCAGACATTCATGAAACAAGAAACCCTACAGAATGAATAGAAATATGTTAAGTTAAAGTTAAAGTCTGTCCCGAGCCTTATAGGCTCATCAGGCTATAAGGCATAGTGCTTATGCCGATTTCCGTGGCGTGAAGCGACTGAGAGTATGAGACTCCCCCCTGGACAGGACGCCAGTCTATCATGAGGTTAACCCCCAGCATTTTGCTGGTACCCATTTTCAGCTAGGTGGACTGGAGTAGTGTGTGGTTAAGTGCCTTGCTCAAGGACACAACACGCTGCCTCGTCTAGGGCTCAAACTCACGACCTTCAGATTGCTAGTCCAATGCCTTAACCATGGCCACGCGCCACAGGAATAGAAATACCAGAACCTCGAAACCTCCCTCCCCCTCCCATCACATATAGTAATATAAATCTATATTAGTGTCCATGATTAGTTAATAGAGTTGCCAATCTAGTGCTTTGCTGACAAGTTTACATATGGGCTGTGGAAATTAATTCAGCACACCAAGTGATTGGTTTACTTTTTATCCAATCCAGTGCTGGTTTCTTTAATTTTCTCTCCCCTAACTAAATTTAATAAATATATAATGGGAATCAGTGTTCCCTCTGCTCATTTCCACCTACCTAATCTTCAACAGAAACAAAGATTCAGTTTGAGAATTTTCAAAGTTGCTGCTTTTTAGTTTTGTCTAGAGAGTGTGATGCAGAATGAGTCACTACAGCACTGGAAAAGTTTGATGTCAAGTTTTGCTCTGCTTTAAAGGGTTGACAAGGGTATACCATGCATTCCAGCTGTGGCTTCATTAGCATTGATTTTGGTTTTTCCTTTTTTCTCGGTCTGCTGATTGAGAAGGGAAAAATTCTGTTTTGGATGTTAACTCGATACAATATTGATACTGAAAGTTGTCTACCTGACAATGTAAAGAATAAGTCCAGACATATCCTATCCATGAAAATTAAGACTAGTTATGACAATTGTCATGTAGATCATTCATGGTCAACCACCCACACAGTAACAGGATGTTATTGACAGTGTTAGTTAGCAAGTGGTGCTTACTCACCAGTAATTTTCTCATTGGTGCTCAGCTGAGTTTTGTGAGAATTGCTCAGTTCTGGGCCTTGTTCTAACCTTTTATTAAATGTAGATCAATGAGATATTTTCTGTGGATGAGCTGGGAGTGATTGACCTTGCGTCAATTAAGGAATGACTGATCAAGTGTGCAATTAAGGAACTCTCATGAAATTGAATTCAGTGGACATCAGGAGGAAAGACATATGATTGCCAGGCATCAGCATACCCAAGGTACAATAACTGAGGCTTGAAGCCAATTTTTCAACTCCAGGGATCTGCTTGGATTCCCTCAAATACATTTCATATGCCCCCTTTCATAAGCTCCTCAGATATATTCCCAGGCCCCCTATCACAACGTCAGAAATAAGGGTGGCCATACAGTGATAAGTGGAATGTGTAAATTCTCATATAATGAACCTAATCATGCCTACTCATTGCAAGACCCAGACAACATTCAGATGGGAACTCAAAAGTATCCAATAATACTTGTTTCACACAAAAGTCAGTCAAGGCTATCACACACAAGAAAGGTGCTATCATCACAAAAATCCCCCAATATCAGCTGCTTCAGGCACAGAGACTGGATATCATCATTGATTATAAATCATCAATGGGCTAGACACAAGTGATGGAACCATCTCTGGATCATTATCAGCATTTAACCTATCATGCACATTAGACCAGTGTTTTATACTAAGATTAGGAATGTCTAACGTTCCATGTTGTTGGCCAGAAGAAACTACAGTCTACAATGAGTGGATTTAATGAATCAAGGACCAAGGAAGTAGACAAACCAGTTGTCTTTATTCCCCCCTCCTCCCCACCTCTGTTTGTTGACTCTGAATGGATGCTTGCTCTTTCAGAGCAATTGAATACAGACACAAGGAGCTTCAGGTAATGAACTGCTATACCTCAGATGAGTATCTACTTATTAAATAAAATGCCAGACCTACCAAAGAAGCAATCTGTAATCTCATTAGACTCTGTCTGGATGACCTTATTTAATCAGTCAGAGATGAAAGGCACAAATACACAAAGCTGGGATGGGCAGAACCACAAAACAATGTTGGTTGTAGCCCTGGACTAGAACCAGTGAGAAGGTGACCCAGGTAGGTCAGGTGACCTTGAGCCAATGGGATGGAGATCCACCAGTTCAACTGATAAGAACACTATAAGAGTCAGGAGCTCCAAATGCTGAGGGGCAATAACTCTCCAGCAACCAGAGACCAACCATTACGGATAAGGAGGATGGAGATTGGGACCACAAGGAGTGCCTGGCCAGCATTTACTCCTTTCCCAGATAATACCTTTTCTCTTCATTGACTGTTCATGGACGGCAAACGATTCTAGCGGGGTGCACACAGGTAGCTGGTTTGTGAACCCATATGCTTTTTAGTTGAGACAACAAAAGTTACTTGTTGGTAAATACAGATTCTCTGTGCCTCACTGATAAGTATTACAAGGGATGTAACAATGCTCAGACTACATTTCGGTAAATCTGATCACTTGGCTGTCCTTCTACATGGACACAGGCGGAGGCAAAAAAAAAACAAAGCTCCAGAGATAAGGACGACAAAGAGGAGGTCGTGGGAGGCAGAGGAGTGGCTAAAAGATTGCATCGAGTTGGTGGTCAGGGCTATGTTCAAGGACTCATCCTGTGGATCTGAATGAATACATCATGGTTGTCATGGACTTTATTAAAACTGTTGTAGATGAGTGTATACCCCCAAAAAATCATTTAGTTTTCCCCAACCAGAAGCACTGGATGAACCATGAGATCCACAGTCAGAGGCATTCAAGTTGGGTGACCAAAAAAAGTTACAAGAGGACCAGGTACGATCTCCCAAATACCATCTCATGGGTATATCAGGTTTTATTTTTAGTTCATTCTCTCTCTCTCTCTCATTGTCTCTGCCTCTCTGTCTATCTGTCTGTCGCTATCTTATTTATTATTTTTCATTACTGGTTTTCCAAGTAATTGTTACCATGACAACTTTAGGCTGCAACCTAACCATTCCCTCAGTTCTATCCACCTCCTCCCATCTTTGCTTGCTTTCATTATTTTTGTTTCTGGTATAGGTTCCTTGATCCAAAATGTCATTTCTGCTTCTCTCCACACTGATGTTGGTCAGGCTGCTGGGTGCTTTTAGTATCCTCTGATTTGATGTTGAATTTCCAGTCATTTGTTCTCCTTCTTCATCACTCAGCCAAAAGCCAGAAATATCAACTTAAAAGCACCATAGAACAACCACACTATTAAACTGCGATGGTTCTAGAAATGAAGTACCAAGCACTTTCACATGTCCTGATAGGAATGGGTACCAAATGTTACCCTTTCTTACACTGCATCCATTCTGGAAGAAAATAATGTTGTCCTGCATTAAACATGCAATGTGCTAGTAATTTAAATAATTAGAGGAAACTTGTATATAAAATGTATTTGGTTAAAACTACTGTTCTGCACCCTGCTGATGCGGTAAGATATCTGGTCAGTTTTAGAAGTTCACCTTTGGTGGACACCTGGAGTCATGCTGAAGCAAGTTACAGCTATTGAACCTCGGGTGCCAGGGGTTGAGGGCATACTAGCAAATGCCATTGCATTGTGGAAGGCTGAAGCTGTTCAAAAAGCTTTTCTGAACATTTTGAAAGAGCATACTGAACTGATAGTTGCCCTAAGGATTACAATGAAATCACCAATTCTTCTTAACCCCAGAACAAAAAATGTTGCCATCCCTGGGAGGATTTTCTTGGGTTTCCTGATTGAAGTATCAAGAGCCCCACCCAGCTGGCTGCTGAAATAATTCCAGCATCTTGCATGCAATTAACTCTCAACGTCCCCAAATTAATGTAGGTTGCAACATTTGGAATTGAAATTAGTTTGTTATTGTTGCATGTAGTGTGAAAAAGTGAAAAACATATCTTGAAACTGATCACACTAATGGATCACACTGATCAAATCATTACACCATGCTTTGAGGTAGTACAAGGTAAACCAATATCAACGAAGAATAAAATGCAAACTAACAGAGAAAATACAGTACAGATAAACAATAAGGTGCAGTTTCATAATCAGGTAGATTGTGAAGTTAAGAGTCCATCCATTGTAGTAGGGACTATCCAATCATCTTACAACCATAGGGGAGAATTTGTCCTTGAGCCTGGTAGTACGTGCTTTCAGGCTTTTATATCTTTTGTTCGTTGGGAGAGGGGAGAAGAGAGGAAGTTCTGGGGTGGGAGGAGTCTTTGATTACTGTGGCAGTGAGAAGTACTGACAGAGTCCATGGAAGTGAGGCTGGTTTCCGCAACGTGCTGAGCTTTATAATTTATCACTCTATTCAATATCGTTCTCTCCTTTCCTGCCACTCCCCTTTGATCCTGTAAAAAAGTAAAGAACTGCCTACAGGTTTACTTTAGAGAGGAAAGACAATTCCAAAGCTGGATACATCTGAATTAACTTGAATTCTTTTGCTTTGCTTCAGTGGGTGATAAATCAAAAAAAAAATGGTTATACTGTTTTCTTCCAAGTAATTTTTACAAAGCAGACCATTAAAAAAAACTGCATATATCTAATGACAGAAATTATGGGACCTGATTTTAAATACAAATCTGAAGAAAAGAGCATTGTTCAACTGAACAGCAATAACCTCTTGCTATTAATGTCAATTTATGTTCAATCTTGCTCAATTCAAGATTAGCTGTATTGCATAGTTTGCCACGTGGAACTCCCAACTGGAGATATTATAATAGCATTCGTCTGCTTTGATGTGATTTCTTATCCAGAAAACGCTGTTTAGCTGAGGTTGCTGGACGGGAGTGTCTTTGACTGATGAAGGATTATGTAAGGCGCTCCATCTAGTGTTCTTCCACATCACTAAAGTAAATACACTTCAAGGTTGAAGCATTGCCAACAACACCTAGTAGCCAGCCAACCAGCCAGGAAATCATTCAAGGCTGGCAGCTTTTAAGCCAGATGTTATCTTGGCAATGGTGAAATATTAACTTTGCAAATGAGCAGAGCATTTCAGGCAAAAATACTAATAAGCATCCCAAAGCAACATTATTCTTCAATAGGGTGGATCAAGAAAATTTCTTAATTTAGATATTAATTTGCTGGATTTAAGGTGTTGAGGATTACTTTGATGAGAGATTATAACATTCACAGGCAGGGAGAGAGGGTTGAGGGAGCTGTTTCTGCAATCTTTGAGAACAAAAAAGCATAACCAAAGAAAGAAAAGAGAATAATGATATGAGAGCAGCATATGGAAAAGTAAACACTACTAGGTACAAAAAGACTAAGCTAAAAAGGAAGCACAATAAAAAATTGACAACCATCTTGAAGGACCTCGTTTGGGCCTCACAAGCTGAGGGAATGGCTCCACATTTCAAATCCTTTAACTGTGCACAAAAATTTTAAAGATTTTTTTTCCCAGAAGTTTGTAAAATTTGAAGATATCTAAAATGATACTTGATTGTTGTTCTTGGCCACCTCATCAATGACTAAGTTTCATCTTGTTACCAATGCGGAACGTAAGAAAACAACTGTAGTAGATGAGGAAGCATACGTGGCATTGAATTGTTCTCGGTGAAATAAGGAAAGGAGTAGAAGATGGAAAATTCCTGGGGGAAGGTGGGAAAAGCACACAGATGGTGGAGTTGGGATGGTTCAGGAGAGGATCGGCAGGAATTTAGGACTTAAAGAATTCTCAAGCTGTTCCTTTATAGCAACTTTATTAAATTAATTCAGAAGTGACATGGAAGCCTTTTCCAACTGCACTCCTCCCCATAGACATGCCAGTTTGTGAGAGGAGGAATGAGAGCAAAGGACTAATGAGATTCCTGAACTGTCACCTATTTTAGGGTGAGTGTTCACCAACAACACACTTCACAATCTTTCATTTGAACATTTACCATATGCACTAATGGATAACTAGTTCTCCCCACGTATCAACCTTTGTCACAACAACTACTTCTATGCAAGATCACCAGTGCTCTTAGCCCCTGTATTAGAAGGGCCATGAAAAGTCCTTAGAAAGTAGGACTAAAGAAAATCCAAATACATTCTATACATACGTTAATAGCAAGAGGATAGCTAGGGAATGGGTGGGACCATTCCTTGGTAAAGCAGGAACCATATGATTAAAGGTGGAGGATGTGGGTGAAGTCCTAAATGAGTACTTTGAATCAGTATTAACCAAAGAGAAGGGTGCAGAGGGTAGGGAGATCAGTGTGAAGTGTACTTTGTAAGGGAACTTCAAGTCAAAGAAGAAGGTAGTTTTGGGTCTCAAAGAAAATAAGTATGTAAGTCCCAAGATCCTGATGAGATATACCCCAGGTTATTGAGAGTGGCAAAAGATGAAATTGCTGGAGCCTCGACCAAGATCTTTATGTTCTATCTAGCCACAGATGTGGTCCTGGAAGACTGGTGAATAGATAAAGTTGTTCCGTTGTTCAAGAAGGGAAACAGGGATAATCTTGAAAATGACAGACTGTTGAGTTTCATGTCCGTGGAAGGGAGGTTACTGAAGAAGATTCTTAGGAATAGGATTTAAGTATTTAGAAAAACATGTACTAATTAGGGTCAATCAGCATGGCTTTGTTCAGGGCAAGTTGTGTTTTACTAACTTGATTGAATTTTTCAAGGTGACACGGGTGATTGATGAGGGTAGAGCTGTGGATGCTGTCCACATTGATTTTAGTGAGGCGATTGATATGGTACTTCTTGAAAAAGGTTATCAAAATTAGGATGCATGGAATACATGGTGAATTGGGTGGCTCAAAGAAGACAGAGTGTAATAGTCAATGGGACTTATTCTTTCGGTAAGTCTATGGCTAGTGGTGTTCCTCAGGGATCAATACTGGGACATCTGCTGTTTGTGATATACAGTATATAAATGACCTGGATGAAAACATGGACAGATGGGCTTAGTAAGCTTGCAGATGATATAAAGATTGGTGGAGTTGTGGACCGGTAGAAGACTGGAAAGGGATATTGTGGGTTATAGATAGTTGCAGATATGAGTGGAGAAATGGCAGATGGAGTTTAGTCTGGCCAAATGTGAAGAGTTGCACTCTTGAAGGTCAATTGTAAGGAGACAATACACTGGTAATGGTAAGAACTTTGATAGTGTTGATGTGCAGAGAGGTGTTAGGGCTCAGGTTCATAGCTTCTTGAAAGTGGCTACACAGGTTGATAGGATGGTAAACAAGGCAAATGGCATGCTTGCCTTTGTTAGTCAAGGAATTGAGATTAAGGGTCATGAAGTTATGTTGCAGAATTATAAAACTCTAGTTAGGCTGCATCTAGAGTATTGAATTCATTTCAGGCCGACCCATTATAAGAAGTATGTGGAGGCTTTGGAGAGGGTGCAGAAGAGGCTTACCAGGATGCTGTCTGAATATGAAGGAATCTGCCTTAACAAGAGTTTGGGAAAACCTGGGTTGTTTACTCTGGAATGGTGGAGGCTGAGGGGAGAGGATTATTAGATTATGAGAGGCATGGACAGAGTAGAAAGCCAGTATCTTTCTTGAAATGTCCAATACCATTTAAAAAGAGAGGCATTAAATTCAAAGAAGATGTGTGGGGCAAGATTTTTTTAATATATATACTCACACAGAGAGTAGTGTGTGTCTGGAATATGCTGCCTGGGGTGGTGGTGGAGGCAAACACAATAGAGGCATTCAGGATTGGAGGACATGAACATTGTGTAGATGGAAAGGATTCATTTCAATTACTAATTAGTTTGCTGCAACATTGTGGACGAAAAGACCTGCACCTCTGCTGTACTGTTCTCAAACATAGAACACAGAACAGTACCGCAACATGTTGTGCCGAATCAGCGAAATAAATCAAAAAAAGCCCAACTAATCCCTCCTACCTATACATATCCCTCCATCTTCCTCACATTCATGTGTCTATCTAAACATCTTTTAAAAGCCTGTAACGTATTTGCCTCTACCATCATAGCAGGCAGTGCATTCCAGGTATCCACCACTCTGAGTGAAAAACTTACCCCTCTTGTCCCCTTTGAACCTACTCCCCTCACGCCTTCAATGCATGCCCTCTGGTATTGGACATTTCTACCCTGGGAAAAAAGATACTCCCTATCTACTCTGTCTAACCTCTCATAATCTTATAAAACTCTATCAGATCTCCTCTCAGCCTCTGCCGCTCCAAAGAAAACAACCCAAGTTTGTCCAGCCTCTCATGATAACACACGTCCTCTAAACTGGGCAGCATCCTGGTGCACCTCTTCTGCACCCTCTCCAAAGCCTCAACATCCTGCCTATAGTGGGATGAGCAAAAACTGTAGGCAATACTCCAGATGTAGCCGAACCAGAGTTTTATAAAGTTGCAACATAACCTCTTGACTTTTGAACTCATTGCCTCAACTAATAAAAGCAAGCATTCCATAATCCTTCTTAACCACCCTATCAACCTATGTAGCTATGAATGGACCCCAAGATCTCTCTGCTCAGCAACACTGTCAATGGTCTTGCCCTTAACAGTGTACTGCCTCCTTGCATTTGCCATACCAAAGTGAAACACCTCACATTTATCTGGGTTAAACTCCATCTGCCTTTTCTCTGCCCATATCTGCAATAGATCTATATTGCACTGCATGCTTTGTCAGTTTTCTACACTATCCACAACTCTCCCAATCTTGGTATCATCCATAAACTTACAAGCCTACCAGTTACATTTTCTTCCGGGCCATTTATATACATCACAAACAGCAGGGATCCCAGCACAGATCCCCGTGGAACACTACTAATACCAGACCTCCAGCTTGAGTAAGTCCCTTTGACCACTACTCTGTGTCTTCTACATGTGCAAGCCGGTTCTGAATCCAATCAGCCAATTTGTAACCTCAGCACTGATCTCCTGGTCCTCCATGTCCTTTTCCTTGGTAAATACCGAAGTTAAGTACTCATTAAGTACCTCACTCATTATCTCTGGATCCAAGCAAATGTTCCTTTTTTTGATTCTTGAGTGGTCCTTGTTGTGTCTGTACAACTACGTATCAATTAAATAAAAGCACACACGCAGGAGATGGCTTTAACTGGTGTATTGACATGACAGCCAGAGAGAGAGAGACAGACAGAGAGAGAGAGAATGCTCATGGGGAGACAACAGGTCAGATGTAGTGTTAAGAGGAGTCATTGCTCCAAAAGAAATAGGTCCATACATTACACTTTCTCCCCATTTAGATTAAAAATGTAATATAAAACTGTATATGTACAAAACAGTCAATTTCCCTTTCACAAACCATATTCAAATAAATATGCTTTCACAATAATAGTCCATAATTAACTTCCTGTTGTAAACATTCAGTCTTTTGGTTGGCGCTCTGTTTCTGTCAGGATAGTGCCTCTGGACCTGTGGAGTGGCATTAGGTTTGGTCAGTGTCTTGTCTAAGACAACACTCTTAGATGCTGGTGTCACATTGCTGTCAGTGACATCATCACTGAGAGGTAAATCCGGTGACTGTAATGTGTCCGTCCTGTTGGATGTAATCGACTCAGGTGTGTTCTTCAGTTGAGCATCCAGTATCGAGTACATATAGGTACCAATGACATAGGTAGGAAAAGGGAAGCGGTCCTGAAAGGAGAATATAGGGAATTAGGAAGGGAGTTGAGAAGAAGGACCGCAAAGGTAGTAATCTCGGGATTACTGCCTGTGCCACGCGACAGTGAGAGTAGGAATGCGATGAGGTGGAGGATAAATGCGTGGCTGAGGGATTGGAGCAGGGGGCAGGGATTCAAGTTTTTGGATCATTGGGACCCCTTTTGGCGCAAGTGTGACATGTACAAAAAGGATGGGTTGCACTTGAATCCTAGGGGGACCAATATCCTGGTGGGGAGATTTGCGAAGGCTACTGAGGTGACTTTAATCTAGAATGGTTGGGAGGTGGGAATTAAATTTAAGAGACTAGGAGAGAGGAGGTTAGTTCACAAGTAGAGAAAGCTAGTAGACAGTGTGTGAGGGAGGATAGGCAGGGGACAGAGATTGGGAACACTCAGACCGAAGATGTAGGGGAGAAGGAGGAAAAAGATAACAAAGTTGTTTGCTCCGTTAAGGACAAACAGAGAGTAAAAGGTGGAGAGTTTCTTAAATGTATCTATTTTAATGCTAGGAGCATTGTAAGAAAGGTGGATGAGCTTAGAGCATGGACTGATACCTGGAAATAATTATGTTGTAGCTATTAGTGAAACATGGTTGCAGGAGGGGTGTGATTGGCAACTAAATATTCCTGGATTTCGTTGCTTCAGGTGTGATAGAATAGGAGGGGCAAGTGGGTGAGGTATTGCATTGCTTGTCAGAGAAAACGTAACAGCGGTGGTCTGGCAGGATAGATTAGTGGACTCATCTAGGGAGGCTATTTGGGTGGAATTAAGGAATGGGAAAGGTGTAGAGACGCTTATAGGGGTGTATTATAGACCACCTAATGGGGACCGAGAATTGGAGGAGCAAATTTGTAAGGAGATAGCAGATATTTGTAGTAAGCCCAAGGTTGTGTTTGTGGGAGATTTTAATTTTCCACACATAGACTGGGAAGCCCATTCTGTAAAAGGGCTGAATGGTTTGGAGTTTGTAAAATGTGTGCAAGATAGTTTTTTGCAGCAATACATAGAAGTACCAACTGGAGAAGGGGCAGTGTTGGATCTCCTGTTAGGGAATGAGATAGGGCAGGTGACGGAGGTATGTGTTGGAGAGCACTTCGGGTCCAGTGATCACAATACCATTAATTTCAATATAATTATGGAGAAGTGTTTTGCTTGAAATTCCAGCATCTGCAGATTTCGTCGTGTGTGTGAGGGTAAAGTGGTGGATGTTGTCTATATGGACTTCAGTAAGGCCTTTGACAAGGTTCCACATGGAAGTTTAGTTAGGAAGGTTCAATCGTTAGGCATTAATATCGAAGTAGTAAAATGGATTCAGCAGTGGCTGGATGGGAGACACCAGAGAGTAGTGTTGGATAACTGTGTGTCAGATTGGAGGCCGGTGTCCAGTGGTGTGCCTCAGGGATCTGTAATGGGTCCAATGTTGTTTGTCATATATATTAATGATCTGGATGATGGGGTGGTAAATTGGATTAATAAGTATGCTGATGGTACTAAGATAGGTGGCATTGTGGATAATGAAGTACAAACATTGTAGATTTTCAAAGCTTGCAGAGAGATTTAGATCAGTTAGAAGAGTGGGCTGAAAGATGGCAGATGGAGTTTAATGCTGAAAAATGTGAGGTGCTACATTTTGGTAGAACTAATGAAAATAGGACATACATGGTAAATGGTAGGGCATTGAAGAATGCAGCAGAACAGAGAGATCTAGGAATAATGGTGCATAGTTCCCTGAAGGTGGAATCTCATGTGGATAGGGTGGTGAAGAAAGCTTTTGGTATGCTGGCCTTTATAAATCAGAGCATTGAGTACAGAAGTTGGGATGTAATGTTGAAATTATATAAGGCATTGGTAGGGCCAAATTTGGAGTATTGTATACAGTTCTGGTCACTGATTTATTGGAAAGATGTCAATAAAATTCAGAGAGTACAGAGGAGATATACTAAAATGTTGCCTGGGTTTTATCTCCTAAGTTACAGAGAAAGGTTGAACAAGTTAGGTCTTTATTCTTTGGGGCATAGAAGGTTGAGGGGGGACTTGATAGAGGTATTTAAAATTATGAGGGGGATAGATAGAGTTGACATGGATAGGCTTTTTCCATTGAGGGGGGGAGATTCAAACAAGAGGACATGAGTTGAGAGTTAAAGGGCAAAAGTTTAGGGGTAACATGAGGGGAAACTTCTTTACTCAGAGAGTGGTAGCTCTGTGGAACGAGCTTCCAGCTGAAATGGTTGAGGCAGGTTCAATGTTGTCGTTTAAAGTTAAATTGGATAGCTATATAGACAGGAAAGGAATGGAGGGTTATGGGCCGAGTGCAGGTTGGTGGGACTAGGTGAGAGTGAGAGTTTGGCACGAACTGGAAGGGCCAAGATGGCCTTTTTCCGTGCTGTAATTGTTATATGGTTATATGTTATATGTTATATCTGATCCACATAATGTTTCCATGTCTGATCACCAACATCAGTGGTCCAGTTCTTGAGGCTACCCTACTGAGTGTCCACTTGTCTTCTCTGTGATCACACACTAGGCATTCCTGTCCAATTTCGAAGCTCCTTGCTGCTTCACTTGGCAACTGGCTGAACTGTTTATTCTGTACTTCCCTCCGTTCATTTGGTTTTACTAGGTCTATGTGGGTCCTTAGATTCCTGCTCATGTGCAGCGTTGTAGATGTTTGATTTGTCATTGCATGAACAGAGTTCTAATACACAAAAAGGAAGCTGTCCACCTTGTGCTATAAAGAAATGTCCTCCTTGTCCATCACTTTAATGGACTTCTTGAATGTGAGCATAAACCTTTCAGCTAACCAATTTGTTGCTGGGTGGTGACGAGCTGACTTGAATGTCTGATGCCTTTTTTCTTCATGTACAGTCTGAATTCTTCTGATGCGTATTGTGTTCCGTTGTCACTCATAATTTGTTCTGGCAAGCTATTTCTGGTGAAGATAGTCCTCAGGGCAGATACTGTCTTTGCTGAGGTGGTTGACTTCATTGGTGTACTCTCCGGCCACTTCCAATGAGCATCCTCTGCAATCAGAAACATGAATGGCCCAGCAAAGTTAATATGTACTTTCTGCCATGGTGCCAATGGCCTCTTCAATGGATGTAACGGTGCCTGTGGGGGTGCATTTTGAATTTTTGTCATCCCGAACAGCTCTGGGTGAGACTCTTCATTATGACTGTACCCAAGTGTCCTTCATGAGGATTTTCTAACACTCTGGTGTGCAGTTTAGAGCGAACCACAACACGAGATCCACACATCAGCGTACTTTGACATACCGACAGTTGGTCTCTTTACACTGAGAACTCTGGAAGCATAGGGTTAACATGAGCTGGCCATCCTTGCATGGTGATTTCATAGACTTTTGACAAGGTTGGGTCATTCCTTGTTTTCCTTTGCATTTTAGAATTTGTTACCGGCACCTGGTGCACCAATGTTGTGTGGAGTGCTTCCACTGGGTCACAGTATGAAGACTTTCCTTCTTCAGGTGCTAACAGTGGAAGATGTGACAAGCCATCAGTGTCACTGTGTTGTTGGTAACTTTGAACTCTATGTCATAAGAGTGAGCTCCTAGAAATAGTGCCCAATGTTGTATCTGGGTAGCAGTCATCACTGGAATTCCCTTCCTGGTATTGAAAATGGACACAAAGGGCTGGAGATCTGTCATTAGCATAAACTTCTGTCTGTAGAGGTAATGGTGGAACTTCTTCATTCCCCATAGTAGACTAAAGGCCTCTCATCTGATCTGTGTGTGCTTGACGCAAACACAATCGGACATTCAGATCCATCTTTCACAGTGTGTGACAAAATGACTCCAATTCCATAGGGGGACGCATCGCACGGCAGTCTGATGGGCAGGGATGGGTCATAATGGTGAGAAGTTCATCCAATGTTATTAGTCTGTTTGTTTCTCTGAATGCTTTTTCACAGCTTTCTGACCATCCACACTCTAACAGTGTATTCAATGTGTGTATCACTGTAGCAAAGTCTGGGAGAAACTGGTGGTAGCAGTTTATAAAGCGCAAGTATGACCTGAATTGTGACACGTTTTCTGGTTTGGGTGCCTGCAGTACTGCCTCAGTCTTCTCTTGTGACTTATGTAAGCCATTCTTGTCAATAACATGTCCACAAAATGAGATTTCATTCTTGAAAAACTCATGTTTCTCTCTCTTTGTGTGCAGACCATATTCACTCAGCCTGGTAAGCACTTTACCAAGGTTCTGGAGATACTCTTCATCATTCTTGCCAGTCATGATGATGTCATCAAGGTAACATTATTTTCCTGGGGTATCTTGGAGTACTTGGTCCATTGCTCTTTGCCAAATTGCTGGAGCTGATGTGGCGCCAAAAACGAGATGTTTATACTGGAACAGTCCCTTGTGAGTGTTGATTGTTAGGAACTTCCTGATTGACTCCTCAGTCTCCATTTGCAGATAGGCTTGTGACAAGTCAATCTTTGAAAACCTCTCCCTGCCTGCCAAGGACACAAAAATGTCTTCTATTTGTGGCAGGGGATATTGCACAGTATGCAGCACCAGAGCGATGTTCACCTTAAAATGCTCAATGGACACGCTTTATGGAGTCCTGCTTTTGCAGTTTCATTCAGTTCAATTCTGGCATTCATGCCTTCAAGTTTACCAATCCCCTTTCCAAAAACCTTCTCATTAGCATTAAGCAGCTGTACCAGTCTCTAGTTAGTGCTACCATTTGGGCTGATGTTGCTTGTTGGTGCTTCCCTAAGATATTTGATTGAGTGCCAGTCTAGCTGGATTTTCTCAACCATTCAAGTCCGAACAGTGCTGGCCCTCTACTTTTCAACACATAGAGTTCTACCGCTATGTTTAGCCTCCATACATCACATTCACCTTCAGTTTGCCTTTGTCACCTATGTAGTCTTAAACATCACTTAATTCTTAATTCTTCTCTAATGATAGTTTAGAAAACAGTCTGTTGTAGTCAGCCTCTGGAATTATGGACAAAGCTGACACTGTATCCAGCTCCATTTTCAGTTTTACACCAGACACATCTATTGTGATCCAGGTGATTTTGTGATCTGCTTCAGTAATACAATGCAGTTCTAGGCATGGAAGTTCACCTTTGTCAGACTCTGTGTTGTCTAATTCTGTTGCACATTGAGTCATTGTATGCATTTGTTAAGTTTTGTGTTTGAAACTTTTCACTCTGTTGTGCTTTTTGTCTGCCTTGCCCATCCTCTCTGTGTGACCTTGTTTGAACCAACAGTCATTTGCATCATGGGTGGATTTTCCACATCAATAACATTTTAGACTTTTTGTACTATTCAAGGACATTTTGAGCATTTCACATTCTAACCTCTGGGCATCCTTTGCTGCAATCTCTAACAATATCGCAAAGGTCAATGCCTGTTTTAAGGTTAGGTCTCTTTCAGCCAGTAGCCTCTTTTGAGTGCTTTGATCATGCATGTCACATACAAGCCTGTCCCTCAATGCATCAGAAAGTCCATCTCTAAAGTCACAGTACTGGGAAATGTTGCTCAGTTCTGCAGTGTATTCAGAAATACTTCCATCCTTTGACTGGTTCCTTTTGTAAAATCTAAATATCTCAGCTATTACCAGCTGTTTAGGGCTCAAGTGATGTTGTAAAATGGAAACAATTTCTTTGAACATTTTGCTTACTGATTTTTCAGGGGTTACTAGGTTGTGTAAAAGACTGTATGTCCTAGGACCAATTAAGCTAAGGCATGTAGGGGCTTTCTTTTCCTCCTCCATATTGTTTGCATTACAATACAGTTTAATTCTCTCAATATATGACTCTCAGTCTTCATTAGCACTATCAAATACGTCAATTTTCCCAAATGAAGCCATCATCACGTTATTTTAAATTTGCTAGTTGTAACTGTGTGCAATGCAGGTAGTTGGTCACATGTCCTTTTGTTAGCACCCGGGACAGCTCCAGTACTGTTCAACTCATTCCTCTTACTGTTTCATCCCATAACTGTCGGTGCAGTTCATACTTTCTGACATTCAGGTTCATAGTTGTCATCAACTTGTTGTATCTGTGCAATTACATATCAATTAAATTAAAGCATGCACATCGGAGATGGTTTTAACTGCTGTATTCACATTGCAGCGAGAGAGAGAGAGAATAATACACATGCGTAGACAACAGATCAATGTGCATGTGCAGACAACAGATCAGATGTAGTGTTAAGGGGAGTCATTGCTCTAAAAGAAATGATTCATACATCACAGTCCCACCCTCTCCCTAGTTATCCTCTTGCTCTTATGTATGTATAGAATGTCTAGGAATTCACCCTAATCCTACTTGCTAAGATTACCAAAACTGTACACACAATACTTCAAGTGGGGCCTCAGCAACATTTTTGTAGACATCCATGAATATATTTTGTCCATTAGAAAATTCACCTAAGTAATTTAATACAGTAACCATACCTCTACAACATTGTATTGAATGGTAACAAATCAGTCCATGCATAAAGCTAATCTAATGTATTTATTTTAGTGTTTTTATTATGTTTTTTGGTGCTTCATTGGATCTGGAGTAACAATCGTTACATTTTCCTTTATACTTCTGTACTGATAAACAATCTTGAATCTTCTATACATTTCTTTCAAGAAATCCTAACCATCTTTGAGATGTTACATGTTTTCATGGCCCAAAACTGTTCAAAATAGATAAGGAATATGTGGTATAGTATTAAGAGCCTTGGGCCCTTCATTTTGGAGCACTTGGAAGCTGAGTGTAAATGTGGAAGGAAATTACCATCTCCCAAAATACTCCAGCGAGTTCTACCAGTTGACATGTGGTAAAGCCTGTGGATCCCACATTGATTTCAGTTTCTGACACCATGAGAGCATCGTTCAGGAGTAAACCCACAGGAAACAGCTGGCTCAGACGTGGTAACTGGCCGAGTACTAAAGACCTGTGCTGATCAAATGGCTGGAGTGGTCATTGATATCTCTAACCTCTTGTTTCAGCAGTTTCAGCAGTCTGAGGTACTCACCTACTTCAAGCAGACTTCAATTATACCAGTGCCTAAGATAAATGTGGTAACCTGACTCAACCACCATTATCCAGTAGAACTTACATCCAAGGTGATGAAGTGCATTGAAAGGTTGGTGATGAAACATATCAATTTCTGCTTGAGAAGTGACTTGAATTCACTCCAATTTGCCTACAAGAGGTCCACAGCAGATGTCATTTCATTGACTCTTCACTCAACCCCAGAAGATCTGGACAGTGAAGATAAGACCATAAGATATAGGAGCAGAAGTCGGCCATTCGGCCCATCGAGTCTGCTCCGTCATTCAATCATGGGCTGATCCAATTCTTCCAGTCATCCCCACTCCCCTGCCTTCACCCAATATCCTTTGATGCCCTGGCTAATCAAGAACCTATCTATCTCTGCCTTAAATACACCCAATGACTTGGCCTCCACAGTCGCTCATGGCAACAAATTCCACAGATTTACCACCTCTGACTAAAGTAATTGCTCCGCATCTCTGTTCTAAATGGACGTCCTTCAACCCTGCAGTTGTGCCCTCTTGTCCTAGAATCCCCAATGGTAATAACCTTGCCATATCTAATCTGTACAGGCCTTTGAACATCATCAGGATGTGTTTCATTGACTACAACTCAAAATTCAATGCTACCATGCCCTCAAAACTAATGAATAAACTTCAAAACCTTGGCTTTAATACCTCCTTGTGCAGCTGGATCCTTGATTTCCTCATTTGAAGACCCCAGTCAGTCTGGATTGGCAACAGCATCTCCTCCACAATCACCATCAGCACAGGTGCACCACAGGGCTATGTGCCTGGCCCCCTGTTCTACTCACTTTACGCTTACGACTGTGTGGCCAAGAACAGCACCAATGCCATACATAGATTTGCTGTTGGCAACACTGTCACTAGCTGAATCAAAGGTGGTGACGAATCAGCATATAGGAGGGTGACTGAAAATCTGACTGAGTGATGCCACAACAACAGATTCTTACTCAACGTTAGCAAGACCAAGGAGCTGATTATTGACTTCAGGAGAAGGAAACCAGAGGTGAATGAGTCGGTCCTCACTGGGGGATCAGAAGTGGAGAGGGACAGCAACTTTAAATTCATTGGTGTTATTATTTCAGAGGATTTGTCCTGGTCCCAGCACATAAGTGACATTATGAATAAAGTACAGCAG
The DNA here is from genome assembly GCF_963921235.1 of Mobula hypostoma. Taxonomy (NCBI): domain Eukaryota; kingdom Metazoa; phylum Chordata; class Chondrichthyes; order Myliobatiformes; family Myliobatidae; genus Mobula; species Mobula hypostoma. The sequence continues at coordinate 146,868,934 of NC_086099.1, forward strand.
CACCTCTACTTTCTTAGAAGTTTGTGAAGATTCAGCATGTCATATAAAACTTTAACAAACTTATCTAGATGTGTGGTGTAGAGTATATTGACTAGATACATCACAGCCTGGTATAGAAACACCAATGCCCTTGAATAGAAAAGCTCACCAAAAGCATTGCCTCCCAGTCCATCACAGGTAAATCCCTCCCCACCATTGAGCACACCCACGTGGAGTGCTGTCACAGGAAAGCAGCATCTATCATCAGCGACCCCCACCATTCAGGCCATGTTGCTATCATGAAGGAGCAGCAGGAGTGTCAGAACCCATACCACCATGAACAGTTATTACCTCTCAACCACCAGGCTCTTGAACAAAAGACAATAACTTCACTCAGCTTCACTCATCCCATCACTGAACTGTTCCCACAACCTATGGACTCACTTTCAAGGACTCTTCATCTCATGTTTTTGATATTTATTGCTTTTTTTTTCAGCTCAAGCTGGTAAAACCTGAGGTACAGGCATAGCCAAAGACACCCATTTCTCAATTGCTAGGAATTTTCAAACTATTCCAGTGGTGTTTAGTATTGAGGCTTTCTGGAGATTTACGTAAATATTTCTGTGTCAGCCTAATTATTTAATGCTTTTGTGTAGTGACCTTGAGATGATACCAGGTGTAGATATTAATATTGGGACAATGTATACCATGTTCATGTTCCATAATCATTCAATTTCCTCTTTTAATTCAGTGTTTTTCATATTGATTTTTGTATGTTATATGTGTTAGGAATGGTTATATCTAAAAAAGTAAGTTGTTCTTGTTTGATTATCCTGGAATATTATACCCAGATGTTTATTATGTATTGCCCCATCTGCAATTATGGATCAGCCATAATATAATTTGTAGGACTCTGACTCTAAAACTGGCTCAGGCTTGTATTTATAGTATGGTATAGTATCTTTCATGACTTTGTAGTTTAAAGCAAAATTTGTAGAACAATGTTTGCCACTTAATTTTGCCTGTGTAAATAATCAGATTGACTTAAAATGCTGTAATGTATTGGATTGATTCTGGTTTCTCTTTGAATTTTCTGCTTTTATTATCTTGAACTTAATGGTCTTTTATTATGTATTTTTGATATTATTTTGTGTTAACCACCTGGTCCTGTATTGCCACATGGAACCCTTCTGTTTTCTGGGAGGAGGTCTCCAATAATAATAATACTTTTTATTATTCTTATTATTTTTTAATATTTCTCTTTGTATTTGCAGTTAGTTGCTTTTTGCATATTGATTGTTTGTCTGTTTTGTTGGGAGTGTTCTTTTATTCATTTTCTTGTGTTTCTTGTATTTACTGTGAATGCCTGCAAGAAAATGAATCCCTGGGTAGTATATTATGACATATATGTACTTTGATAACAAATTTACTTTGAACTTTGAATATTGGCAATAATAATCCCCCCAGAACATAGCAAACTGGTGCAAACAAGTCATCTTCAAAGAAAAAAATACATTTGTTATGACTAGATTCCTGAGGTTGAAAAGGCTTGAAATCTGTTACAAAAGTCTCACCTGGATATGCCTTGCCTATATACCTGCCTATTAGTTTTTTAGGGACTGATCTATGCAGCCATGCACGCTGCATGTGTATGGATACACCTTGTTTCCTGGAGGCAATAAATCCCCTTCCCTTCTTCAGCCTGAGAACCGATCACACTGAATGTGGGGGAAGAGGTAGAGGTGGGAGGAGAAGGCATTTTCTGGCATTCATCTCAGGTGGCAGTATCTCACAAAACACTTTCAGTACACAATATGAACAGCAGTGAATATTTCTTTTCCTACCATTGTGTATGTCACATGCAAGGATAAATCGTAGAAATTTACAGCGTTTCTATATTGTCCCCAACTGTTAAATTGTGGCTTTACAGTTTATTTTAAGGTTTACAGGAGATCATTCATATGTGAATTTAAAAATGATCAGTTTGCATCAAACTTGTTACTAACATCCCTCTCAAATGAGCTATAAGTAATACAAAATATAATTGAAGCTATTTACAGAATATACTTAGAGTTGCTCATTGAGGTACAGTATATATTCATGCTAAACTGCAACACTGCAAATAAGCCTTTATTTTTAATTGAAGACATTCGGGAATAATTTTACAAGTTTGCCATCCTGGTGAGGCCCTTTATTTACCAAGTTCCATCTTTGTTCAGATTATCATATATCCCGAATACAACCCTGAAGAGATATGAATTGGGGCTTAGATTTGCCCACTGTTCCGTGGTTTCTCACAGTGCTGCACTTCCAAAGTAAACACTTCCCATTGAGTCTCTTGTTCTGCTAGCTGAACAGCCAGTGTGGTTTGGTACAGCTTGTGCAGTGCAGCCTGCAACATATGATTAGGAATTTTGAAGCAGCCATGTGTTGAAGCCTGACACTTGCACACAATACCCTTTATCAGTACATAAGTCATCCAATCAATTTTACTATCTACACCACCAATTGAAATGCTAATGACGGGCTTTGTCAGAGCAATACTGATGTCATGATGTCAGTATTGATGTTATGTTTCCTTTATCTGCTATCCATTCTGATTACTAGACTCCATCAGTGCTTGGTGAACATAGAAACATAGAAAACCTACAGCAAAATACTTTATACTTTTATACTTTATACTTTATTGTCGCCAAACAATTGATACTAGAGCGTACAATCACCATAGCGATATTTGATTCTGCTCTTCGTGCTCCCTGGAGTACAAATCGATAGTAAATATTACAAATTTAAATTAAAATCATAAATAGAAAATAGAAAAAGGAAAGTAAGGTAGTGCAAAAAAACCGAGAGGCAGGTCCGGATATTTGGAGGGTACGGCCCAGATCCGGGTCAGGATCCGTTCATCAGTCTTACCACAGTTGGAAAGAAGCTGTTCCCAAATCTGGCTGTATGAGTCTTCAAGCTCCTGAGCCTTCTCCCGGAGGGAAGAGGGACGAAAAGTGGGCTGGCTGGGTGGGTCGTATCCTTGATTATCCTGGCAGCACTGCTCCGACAGCATGCGGTGTAAAGTGAGTCCGAGGATGGAAGATTGGTTTATACAGGCCCTTCGGCCTACAAAGCTGTGCCAAACATGTCCTTACCTTAGAACTACCTAGGCTTACCCATAGCCCTCTATTTTTCTAAGCTCCATGTATCCATCCAGGAGTCTTTTAAAAGACCCTATTGTTTCCACCTCCACCGCCGCGGCCGGCAGCCCATTCCATGCACTCACTACACTCTGCATAAAAAACTTAACCCTGACATCTGCTTTCTTTTTCTGTTGAAGCAACATAAATTAAAGGAGACCAGAAAAATTTTTTTTAGATAGAGAAGAAATTTGACAGTAATAAAATGGGGTTTTAATGAAATCATTTAGAAAACATGGCAAAACTCAAAAAGAAACCAAGAATCCTGCTAAATCACATTCCCCAATACAAAACAGACTCCAATTCTAACAGTTATCAATTGTCACTGAAGAATGCATAGTCCTCCCTCACATTCTGCTGTGCAGATCCATCCATGTTGATGTTAGCACATCAATGACTATTTGCTGACCTTACAACGTAACTAGATTTCTACTTCATCTCCGTGTTTCTGATCAGTGATCCCTTAAACAAGTATATCCTTTGTACAAAACACCCTTGCTTTGTAAGTTCCACTCATCACAGGCATCAGCTGCCATTGCCACTCGTCTGCTGAGTCATTTCTCTGCTCAGGTTGGAGACGAGTATGAGCAGGGAGCGTAGGCAACTCCTGTCCTATAAGGTTGTGAACTGCTCATGTGTGGCACACCTCTGATAGTATTTGACAGCAGTCTGCTAACACGAAGCCTCTCCCTGCTCATGGCATCGGTATCTTGTTGCTTAGCGAGGACACCAAGCTGCTCCCTGGTGGCACGGCATTGGTTCTGACATGACGTGAGTCAGTTTACCGGAGTGAGGTAGGACAGTTGGTTGAGTAGTGTCACTACAACAGCAACTCACTCATTGTCAGTAAAACTAAAGAACTGATCATTGACTTCAGGATGGGAAAGGAGGGCTGACATGTTCTACATATAATTGGGGGATTAGCAATGGACACGACTGGCAGCTTTAAGTTCCTGGGCATTAACATATCAGATGACTGTCCTGGGCACAGCACATAGGTTAAAAGGAAAGCACACCAGCATCTTTACTTTCTTAAGAGGTTAAGGAGATTTAGGAAGACAATTTCTGGGAAGACAATTCAAATGTGTAGGAATGTAAGAAGCTGCAGAGTAGAGGACTCTGTCCGATACATCATGAGCACATCCCTCCTCAGCACCAAAAGTATTCACATGGGACACTGCCTCAAGAAGGAAAAATCCTTCCCCAAAGATTCCCACCATCTGGGCAATGCTACCTTCTCACTGCCACCATCAGTCAGGGGGTACAGAAGCCTGAAGACCCACACTATCAGGTTCGTATAGCTACATCCCTTCAACCATTCAGTTCTTGAACCAACTATAGTGACGTTTTTGATCACTTTACACTAAAATGGTTTGGTTTTGTTCTTATTGTGCTCCCCCTTGTAAGAATTATGCACAATGTATGTTCTTTTTTTGTGAATGCTGTTTATATGATACCAGGTGCCTGTGGTGGTGCCACAATTAAGTTCTTCATTCAACCTGTGCACACATGCACTTATGAATATAACGATAAACTTGACTTTGATCTCAACTTTAAGCTGCTCCCATCTGAAGGACACCAGATCTCAAGCTGAATTAATGTGAGACTGTACAGAGGCAAATATGCTCCACGGCATCCATCTGTGTCTCCAAGGCCATTGTCATCTACACCAGAAGGTGCCACCCACCAGAGCTCCATGATCCTTTAATCAGACAACTATGTCAACATGCTGACCCTTTCAGTGTGCATCTACAGCAAACTATCTTATTCCTCATTTGAATCCCCTTGGACAGGACAGAGCTACACAGATCCTCCTCCTCTGCTGAGCTCCCATAGTCGATGCCCTATACCCAGTGACGGACTTTGTCTGCCAGGGCTCAGTAATCTTCCTCTAATCCGATCTGCTTTCCCTCATGGAGCCAGACTTTCAGCTGTCAGCCACAATAAAACGGGGTTCTCATCATCTCCCTCCACCCTTTTTCCTTCCTTTCTTCCCTTCTGCTCCTTTGGATCCTGTAGTTCCTCTCCACCAGAGTGTTCTCGTGAGAAATGTTAGAAACATTTAATAGATCAGGTGACAACTGTGAAAAGAGAAATAAAGTTAATATTTCAAGTCAAAAGCTCTAATCAAAACTATATCTCTTATTTTTTTCTGGTTCAGATAGTAGGTTATCAGTCTTGAACATTAAATTCCTCCATAGAAGCCCACTGACTTTCTGTGTATTGCATTATTTTCTGTTTTTAGTTCAGATTTTGAGCATCTTTAATGTTTTGCTTTTCAGTTACTATTTTATTCTCCATCTCATTCCCATTGTGACCTCCGTCTTCAGAGTCTAACAGTCTTCCACCAAAGCTCAATATTGCCTCAAGGTTACATAAGCTGCCAACCTGACATATTACAGCTAATTCTGAACACAAAGAAATTAGGTTATGAGCATTTGCAGCATTTTTGTTCCTTTGATTATCTGGAAGAAACTTTGGCACTTTCACTTTCTCCGTTTGGCTGCAGAGTCGCTACTTCTGTCATTTATTCTCTTGCTTTCCCAGTCTTTCTGGTTAGTCTTCCTTCCTCCATTCTACCTGAAATGCTATCATTTTAATCAAACACATTTCAAATGATAAGCACCACTCTCTCCACAGCCACAGCCTGGCTGGCTGAGATTTCTATTTTTATTTAGTGACTGGGATTGATTGCTCACAGTACACCACGGCCATTGTGAGAGGTAGCTAGAAGTATTACTGCCTTAATGTTGCGAATGAAAGGAATAAAACTACCATTTTTATTCAGATTTTTATTTCTATTGAAGTTTTCTGTTCCCTGGAAACTAAGCTGTAAATAGACCTACTCTGCCAGGATGCTGGTGTCTTGCCTTAACTGGCACTAGAGATTGATGCAAGAAGCAGCATTACAATTGGAAAAAACACGTACTTCATAAAGTAGTGAGGAGGATTCAACTGGACCAAAGCAAACAGACAAGAAATTCATCAAACAGTGCTGATGTTTCTATTGACTCATTCTGTCCATGGCTACAAAGCTATTGCCAACAAATCTCACAAATAACTAATTAATTAACAAAATGGCAAACTGAATATGACAAACTAGAAAATGTATCCATTCAAATGCATTAATGAGAGGTGTGAACTAAGTAGATCTGGGGTGACATGCAGTTTGCTTCCATGTACACCGTTAAACCTCACAGACCATTTGTAATGAAATATTGCAGTAACCACAGCATTTCCTTTATGTCGATGGCAATGGTACTAATGTAGCATCCTCTGCTGGTGGGTGGGAATAAGACCAGGAAGAAATTACTAACATCTTCCTAGATTATTTGGTATTACAATATTTTCTACATTGAATCCATAAACTTTAATAAAAAATGAATTTGTTCTGTTAACTATGCATTTTAGATTCTGTAATCAATTACTTATTTTGTAAATTTGTCTGTTTTATTGTTGATTTTTCATAAACATTACATAGACATGAAAAAATTCATGTAACACGTCTTTGCCAGCTTTGTGAAAAATTCAAGAAGAAAAATCTACTGCAAGCATATGGAATGATTATGAAATGTAGGATATAAATTGCATTATTAACTGATTAGTGTCACCTTTGGCTCATTGTTAATATCATCTGAGTTACAAGATTATGGTTGGGAATAATGGGTTTATGGTTTTTCTTGTTTATATCTGCCTCTTAGATCCACACAGCTGCATTAAAAAAAACTTCATTTTTACATTACATTCATAACTACTCATGGTCCAAAGAATGAATCAATGAACCGTTTTGGAGGTGCAATTATCAGTGCATTATAGGAAACGCAACAGACGATTTGCAGACTGCAAGAGAGTAGCCAGAAATACAAATGACAAAAATTGGCCAGGCCCCTGTAAAGAATTCCACTTTAAATATTTCCACAGATTTTTTTAAAATATTATGACTAAGTAGGTCAAAATTCAGGATACACATTCATCCTCTGCTGTGCACAGCAATGATGTAATGTGCGGGCTGAATCTTGCTTTTGAGATTCAGTTACTTTGAAGTTAGTTCCATCAGCATTATTATATCGCATTTTCACATTCATATTTAAAATTTTCCACCCCACCATCTGCTGCTTTCCATGAATCTTGAGTGCCACACTGCAATGACAGCTTGGATTTTGTGTTCAAACCCCCTGACCTGTGGCCTACTCTGTTGCTTCTATCACTGAGCCACAGTTGAAAGTATGTAGTTTAGATAACGATCTCATGTCAGTTATAAGATCTTTCAGCTGTGATACATATGTAATTTTACACTAAACAAGGTTGCCTTACAATTTAAGAGGTGGTAATTAACAAGCTCATTAACACCACTATTTTGCCTTCCACATTCAATTATCCACATGCTGAACTAGCGATCCAGGGATTTGAGTATAAATGTTTGCTGCAGAATTTAAACTTGTTTAATAGGTTGGAGTATTTACAAATTATGACCATGAAACAATTGGGGCGTTGTTAAGTCAAATAGTTCACTAATGACATTCAGGGAAAGAAACCTGCCAAGCCTCAGAGGTTATGGTCAAACAGAGCACATGAGGAGTATAATGAAACCAGAGAAGAACTAGAGAAGGGAATTAGGAAGCCAGGAGGGACCATGAAAAGTCCTTGGCAAGTAGGATTAAGGTGAATCCCAAAGCATTCTACACATACATCAAGAGCAAATGGATAACTAGGGAGAGGGTAGGACCACTCAAGAATAAAGGGGGAACATCTGCTTGGATGCAGGGAACGTGAGTGAGGTACTTAATGTGTACTTTGCTTCTGTACTTACCAAGGAAATGGCATCTGCTGTTGACCTGTAGTGCTGGTAGGCAAATTGGAGCAGATCCAAGTCACTTCTCAAGCAGGAGTTGGTGTGTTTCATTATCAATCTCTCAAAACACTTCATACAGTGAATGTAAGTGCTACTGGACAGTAGTCATCTTCGTACTTGCACTCATAGGTTTCTCTGTTCTGCAACACTCTCCAGGGCCTTGAAATGTACTGTGTAAGTCCTGCCCTAGTTTAACATCCCAAAACACAGTATTTTGGACATGTTTGAGCTATGATCCTTCTGGCATTCCTTAGCCCACTTTCCCAATTGATCCACACTCAGTGGCTACTTTACTAAGTACACCTGTACACCGGCTAGTTAATGCAAATATCTAATCAGCTAATCATGTGGCAGCAGTTCAAAGCATAAAAGCATGCAGACATGGTCAAGAGCTTCATTTGTTGTTCAGACCAAACATCAGCATGGGGAAAAATGTGACTTTTACTGTGGAATGATTGTTGGTGTTTCAATTATTTCAGAAACTACTGATCTCCATAAGACAAAGGAACAGAATTAAGGCTGATTCATACTTGTGCATCAACTCGACGCTGAAGGTATGGCATCACCGCAAACCCTACGCAGAGCCTACGCCAAGCCCTATGCTGTAGGCTGACGCGCACCTCTCCCAAAACGTAACTACGCGTCGCAGCAACGCAGACCGCAACAACTGTGATTGGTCCGCCTGGTAGGATCGCATTTCCTCCTACACTGCAATAGCTTCCTATTGGGCGACTGAAGGGCAGGGAAGGAACTCTGGCTACAATGCTTTCCATAAAGCTTTACGGACCTCTGAAATTATGGAGGACACATTTCGCTTTTACGAAAAAGGACGTACACTTTAAACTTGTTTACCCCGAGAAAGACTACCATGACCATGAAGCCTTGCGCGGGCAGATGTGTGCGCATGCGAGACATGTCCGAATTGCAGAGCAACGCAGACACACCAACGCACAAGTATAAATGCTCACAACGCGCATAGGCCACTCGCGTAGGTTACGGCATCGAGTTGACGCACAAGTATAAATCAGCCTTTAGAGAGTTCAACCCATCGAGTCCGCTCTGCCATTCAATCATGGCTGATCCTGGATCCCATTCAACCCCATACACCTGCCTTCTCACCATATCCTTTGATGCCCTGATCAATCAGGAAACTATCAACGCCCACTTTAAATCTACCCTTGGACTTGGCCTCTACTGCATTCTGTGGCAGAGCATTCCATAGTTGATAGTATGTAGTTTAAATAACAATCTCATGCCAGTTATAAGATCTTTCAGCTGTGATAAGTATGTAATTTTACACTAAACAAGGTTGCCTTACAATTTAAGAGGCGATAATTAACAAGCTCATTAACACCACTATTTTGCCTTCCACATTCAATTATCCACATGCTGAACTAGCGATCCAGGGATTTGAGTACAAATGTTTGCTGCAGAATTTAAACTTGGTTAATAGGTTGGAGTATTTACAAATTATGACCATGAAACTATTAGGGGTGGCTGGTGCTGTGTTGGAAATTTGAGTTGGCTGGTGGAGTGGGAAAAGAGCATGGAGGCTGCAGCTGCTGAGTTGATAAAGAAAATGTCCTGTAGGATGAACAGGTTGACGGATAGTGAAAGTGAGTTTGAGATGGAGGAATGGAGTGAAGAGAGTGAGGAAAGGAAACAGAGGTATGGGATGTCAAACTCTAAGGAGTCAGGGGACAAACAAAATAGGATAGCAAAACAACGGAAAGAAGATGAGATTAAAGCAATTATAACACTGAGCGAAGACAGAGCGTCTTTTGGTGAATGGAACCTGAATCATTTGACAAAGATATCAACAAACTTATAGGTGAAGTCAAAAAAGCAAAGATTTTATGAAATGGATGGCTATTAGTGATTTGTCGGGATAGTGCTCAACAAGGCACAGTGACAAGATTAAATAAAATAGATGGCAAAAAAGTACAATGCTCAATACCCAACAATAGCAAGTGGACTAGAGGAGTTATTTCAGGGATAGCAACAAAAGTTACTATGGATAAGATTGAACAGAACATAAAAGGAGCAAAAATTATTGAGGCCAAACGTTTGAAAGTTACAAGAAACAGGAAAAAGTGTGATAGTTTATCGGTTATGATCAACTTTGATAAAGAGAGATTGCCGACTAAAGTTTATTTAGGGTATATGTGTTATGAGGTCAGAATGTATATACCACCGCCTTTAAGTTGCTTTAAATGTCAGAAATTCGGGTATATCGTGGCAGTCTGCAGAGGGAAACAAAGATGTGGAAGATGCGCTGGAGAAGATGAATATGGGAAATGTGAGGCGGGAGCTAGGCTGAAATGCTGCAATTGTGGCGAGGAACACAGTGTAGCTTATCAAGGGTGCAATATTAGCAAGAAAGAAGCTGAGATACAATATGTAAAAGTAAATTAAGGGATCAGTTACATAGAGGCAGTGAAAGCATTTGCTGGAAAAGAGATGGCTATCAAGCAAACAAATACAGGGAATAATAAACCAGTGAACTGTGAGGGCTGTAATATGATAAATAAGGATACACTAATTATGAGTAAGAAGAATTTCGTATTGTTTCTGGTAGATGCAATTAACTGTTCAGTGCAAACACATAAAAGAACTGAAAAAAATAAAATTATAGTCAAGTCTGCAGAAAAATATCTTGGTATTATAGGGCTTAGATGGGAAGCAGTCATGGATATGCTGAATGGAGGATCATAGAAACATAGAAACATAGAAAATAGGTGCAGGAGTAGGCCATTCGGCCCTTCGAGCCTGCACCACCATTCAGTATGATCATGGCTGATCATCCAACTCAGAACCCTGTACCTGCCTTCTCTCCATACCCCTGATCCCTTTAGCCACAAGGGCCATATCTAACTCGCTCTTAAATATAGCCAATGAACTGGCCTCAACTGTTTCCTGTGGCAGAGAATTCCACAGATTCACCACTCTCTGTGTGAAGAAGTTTTTCCTAATCTCGGTCCTAAAAGGCTTCCCCTTTATCCTCAAACTGTGACCCCTCGTTCTGGACTTCCCCAACATCGGGAACAATCTTCCTGCATCTAGCCTGTCCAATCCCTTTAGGATTTTATACGTTTCAATCAGATCCCCCCTCAATCTTCTAAGTTCCAACGAGTATAAGCCTAGTTCATCCAGTCTTTCATCATATGAAAGTTCTGCCATCCCAGGAATCAATCTGGTGAACCTTCTTTGTACTCCCTCTATGGCAAGGATGTCTTTCCTCAGATTAGGGGACCAAAACTGCACACAGTACTCCGGGTGTGGTCTCACCAAGGCCTTGTACAACTGCAGTAGTACCTCCCTGCTCCTGTACTCAAATCCCCTTGCTATAAATGCCAGCATACGATTCGCCTTTTTCACCGCCTGCTGTACCTACATGCCCACTTTCAATGACTGGTGTATAATAACACCCGGGTCTCATTGCACCTCCCCTTTTCCTAATCGGCCACCATTCAGATAATAATCTGTTTTCCTGTTTTTGCCACCAAAGTGGATAACTTCACATTTATCCATATTAAATTGCATCTGCCATGAATTTGCCCACTCACCTAACCTATCCAAGTCACCCTGCATCCTCTTAGCATCCTCCTCACAGCTAACACTGCCGCCCAGCTTCGTGTCATCCACAGACTTGGAGATGCTGCATTTAATTCCCTCATCCAAGTCATTAATATATATTGTAAACAACTGGGGTCCCAACACTGAGCCTTGCGGTACCCCACTGCCTGCCATTCTGAAAAGGTCCCGTTTATTCCCACTCTTTGCTTCCTGTCTGCCAACCAATTCTCTATCCACATCAATACCATACCCCCAATACCGTGTGCTTTAAGTTTGCACACTAATCTCCTATGTGGGACCTTGTCAAAAGCCTTTTGAAAATCCAAATATACCACATCCACTGGTTCTCCCCTATCCACTCTACTAGTTACATCCTCAAAAAATTCTATGAGTTTCGTCAGACATGATTTTCCTTTCACAAGTCCATGCTGACTTTGTCCGATGATTTCACCGCTTTCCAAATGTGCTGTTATCACATCTTTGATAACTGACTCTAGCAGTTTCCCCACCACCAATGTTAAGCTAACCGGTCTATAATTCCCCGGTTTCTCTCTCCTTCCTTTTTTAAAAAGTGAGGTTACATTAGCCACCCTCCAATCCTCAGGAACTAGTCCAGAATCTAAAGAGTTTTGAAAACAGTTTACAGGCAGGCAGGAAAATATATAAATATATATTAACTTAATATATGTTAATATAAAATATATAAAATACATATTAATTATATAAATATAAATTTTTATATATATATATATATATTACAAGGGAATGCAAGGAGTCTTATCACAAATGATCAAGAATTTACGAAATTTGTACCAGAATTTAAGGAAAAAATTTCAGATTTTATGTTACAAGAAACATGGTTGAAACCCAGGGTAAATGTGCAGAACTCCATCAACAAATTAAGAACAACTGTGAGATTGGACGAAACAGTACTGCATTTAAAGGAGACGGTTTCTGAAAAAGATGCTTGTTGTCAAAAATTCAGGACATGGAAAACTGATTTAAAATGGATTCCAAAGTTACAAAAGGAAAAAGGAATTTGTTGCAAAGTAAATTATCTACATTTGGATTATAGAATGAAAACATGGAAACAACTGAGGAAGAATTTCAAGATCTCAATAAACAACTACAGGCTTTGATTCAAGAAAGGGAAAACTTGGAAATAGCAGATAGACTTGGAAAACAACAAATTTAAATGTTAAGCATGCGATAATGAATATTAAGCAAGAAGCTTTTAGTTTTACAAATGATTCAAATGAAATTAATGTAATTTGAGGCAATGCAATTATTTAGAAACCATGTGACAAAATTTGAGAAGGAAAACCATCTGCGGCATTGCAATTTAATGAGCACATACAGCATTTGCAAGCAGAATTGTAGTTAATTATACATCCTGCGGGTGGCAGTAATACACTTAGATGCGTCTAAACTGCTGGAAATAGAAGAAGAAGAAGAAGAAGAAGAACTATTGGGGTGTTGCTAAGTCAAATAGTTCACTAGTGATATTCAGGGAAAGAAACCTGCCAACCTTCAGAGGTTAGGGTCATGCTGACAGCCTGTTACTAGTGGGATACAGGAGTCCCATCATTAATGTATGCCACTGACTAATGAAAAGACAGGAATAAATGTTCAATCGGATGCAGGACTGGCTTGGTGAAAGGAGTGAGAGGATAAGAATGGAAGATTGTTACTCAGATTGGAGGCATGTGACCAGTGGTGTGCTACAGGAATCAATACTGGGCCCACTGTTGTATGCAACCTATATAAACGTTTTAGATGAAAATACTGCTTGGTTATGGACATGACATCTAAACTGGGGGTATAGTAGACAGTGAAGACCCACAGCACCAACTCAGAGCCTGGAATGCTTTGCTGAGGATGGTAGTAAAGGCTAATGCGAAAAGGACATTTAAAAGACTCTTAGATAGACACATATATAAGGAAAACAGATGGTTTGTTTTTTTGCCTATGGCTGTATGAAATAATGACTCCAAGTGACAAAACAGCTAGCCTGGGAAGTTCTGTGACCTCTGTCACAGTGTTGATAAATACTGTATCTCATCTGTAGTTATCTGATGCCTGATGTAATCCTCTTTTCTGTATTTTTTGGCCAATGGACAGGAGAATGCCTCATCGTGCTCTTTCAAACGATATCACCAAGTGGTTTTCCACCTGCTCTCTTTACGGACAGTGATATTCTTGCAATTTCAAAACCAATTATATAATTTGAAGTCTGGTTTTGAATTGGAATGAATAATATTACAGCGTATCCTATGACTAGAGCTGCTTGTCCCTACCAATGTTGACACCGAATATTCATGTCACTGGCTCAGTGCAGTCTGCGCTGAAAATGAGCACCTTGGCCATCGCGCCATGTTGTCACTCCTTTTACTACTGGCTCACCATGCCAGAAGAGAGAGTACCATTTAGAAGATGCCTTACAACAGCTTAAAAGGTCTTCTTCAATGGCAGTTCTCTCTCCCATGCAGGAGAAAAATAGTGTCATCAAGCTGTTGTGATCATTAAAGCAAATTCCTTGTGCATTTTACCTTATAGAACTATGGATGCACCTTCAATGCAAAGATTGCAATGGTTGAAGAAGATGACTCATCACCAATTTTGCAAGGGCCAATTGGGAATGGTAAATGAATGTTGCTGTAGGCTCCAGTTCTCACATCCCTTGAGAAAATTTAAGAATCTAAACAGAGACTGGCTGCGGTATATATTTAAATGCCAAGGGAATGCTCATTATGTTGTAATAAACAGCTGCTTAATCACTGGTTATATTTATAAGAAAATGATGAAGAAATAATATTTTAAGCTTATTATCAACAAATTGAACATGGGTATTTAACAGCAGTATACCTAACAAGCTGTATGCATATTTGAAATATTTGATACTAAACTGCAGACATTGCTCAATTAAGTTTCAGTTGATCGAGTTATAGAGTAATACAGCATGAATACAGGCTCTTCAGACAGAAGCATCTGAGAATACAGATCGATAATTGCTTGAAAGTGGTGACATAGATAGTATTGTAAAGAGAGCTTTTGACACATTGGCCTTCATAAATCAAAGTATTGAGTACTGGAGTTGGGATGTTATGTTTAGGTTGCATAAGATGTTGGTGAGGCCTAATTTGGAGCACTGTGTGCAGTTTTGGTCATTTACCTACAGGAGAGATGTCAACGAGATGGAAGGAGTGCAGAGAAAAGGCATGTGGTAGTGATTTTGACTTTCTACATATTGACTGGGACTTACACACTGTAAAAAGGCTGAATGGGAAAGAGTTTGTCAGATGTGTTCAGGAACGTTTTCTTAATCAATATATAGAGACTAGAGAGAGTGTGATACTGAAATGAAAATTAGGGAACGAGACAGGGCAGGTGACAGAAGTATGTCTAGGGGGACACTTTGGATCTAGTAATCATTATGCCTTTAGTTTCAAGATAATTATGGAGAAAGGTATGTCTGGTGCTTGGGTTGATACTCTAATTTGGAGAAAGGCCAATTCTGATGGTATCATAAATGATTGGGACAGGTTATTTTCTGGCAAAAGTGTGCTTGGTAAGTGGAAGGCCTTCAAAAATGAAATGTTGAGAGTTTGGATTTGTATGTTCCTCGCAAAATAAAAGGTAAGCATAACATGTTTAGGAACCCTTGGTTTTTGAGTAATATTAAGCCCCTATTAAGAAGAAGATGGAGGTGCATAGCAGGTATAGGCAGGAAGGAGCAAATGAGACACTTGAGGAGTATAAGACATGCAAGAGGACACCGAAGGAAATCAGGAGAGCCGAAAGAAGGCATGAGTTTGCTCTGGTAGACAAGGGTCTCTGTAGATATATTAAGAGCAGGAGGATAGCAAGGGATAAAATTGGTCCTTTTGAAGACCAGAGTGTTCATTATGCATGGAGCAGAAAGGGATAAGGTAGATCTTAAATGAATTTTTTTCATCTCTCTATACTCGGGAAACAGACCATGAGTCTACAGAACTGGAGCAAAAGAGTAGTGAGGTCTGGGTTATGGAAGATAAGGCATTTGAGGTAAATTAGAGTGGATAAATCGTCAGGGCCTGACAAGGTGGTCTCTCAGACCTTGCAGGAGGCTGGTACTGTACAGAAATTGCATGAGCTCTAGCGGAGATATTTAAAACTCCTTAGCCATGGGTGAGGTGCCAGAGGACTGGAGGATATCAAATGTTGTTCCATTGTTCAAGAAATTCTCGAAGAAACTACAGGCTAGTGAGGGTCTGAGGTCCAGCCATGGGTAAATTATTAGGTATTCTACTTACTGATACATAAATAGTTGGATAGACAGGGACTGATTAGGGATAGTCAACATGGCTTTGTGCATGGTAAGATGTGTCTAACCAATCTTACAGAGCTTTTTGAGGAAGTTACTAGGAAAACTGATGGAAGCGAGGCAGTAGAAATTGTCTACATGGACTCTAGCAAGGCCTTTGGTAAGGTCTTGCATGAGAGGTTGCTCAAGAAGGTTCAGTTGTTTGGCATTCAGGATGAGGTAGTAAACTGGATTAGACATTGCCTTCGCAGGAGAAGCCAGAGAGTGGTAGGTAGATTGTTGCTGATCTGACTGGAGGCCTGTGACTAGTGGTGTGCCTCAGAAATTGGTGCTGGGTCCATTGTTGTTTGTCATCTATATCAATGATCTAGATGATAATATGGTAAACAGGATCTGCAAATTTGCAGACGACAGGGAGGAAGGCTATCAAAGCTTGCAGTGGAATATGGACCACCTAGAAATATGGCGGAGTGAATTTAATGCAAACACATGTGAGAGAGGTGTTGCACTTGGGGAGGACAAACCAGGGTAGGACTTACACAATGAGCAGTAGGGCATGGTGAAGTGTGGAAGAATAGAGTGATCTGTGAATACAGGTCAATAATTCCTTGAAAGTGGTGACAAAGGTAGATAGGGTCATAAAGAGAGCTTTTGGCACATTGGCTTTCATAAATCACAGTATTGACTACAAGAGCTGGGATATTATGTTGAAGTTGTATAAAACTTTGGTGAAGCCTAAGTATTTAGGGCTTTAGAGTACCATGTGCAGTTCTGGTCACCTACCCCAAGGAAAGACATCAATAGGATTGAGAGAGTATAGAGAAAATCACAGGAAAGATGCCAGAACTTGATGATCTGAGTTATAGGGAAAAGTTGAAAATGTTAAGACTTCATTCCCTGTAGCATAGGAGAATGAGGGGAATGAGGACATTGAGAACGATAAAGATATACAAAATTATGAGGGGTATAGATAGGGTAAGAGCAAGCAAGCTTTTTCCACTGAGGTTGGGTGAGACTAGAACTAGATGTCATGGATTAAGAGTGAAAGGGAAATGTCTAATGAAATATGAGAGAGATCTTCTTCACTCAGAGGGTGGTGAGAGTGTGGAACAAGCTGCCAGCAGAAGTGATGGTTGCAAGTTCAGTTTCAACATCTAAGAGGAATCCGGATAGGCACATGGGTGGGAGTAGTATGGAGGGCTATGGTCTGAGTGCAGGTTAATGAGACCAGGCAGATTAATAGACTGGACAGCCCTATTTCTATGCTATAGAAGAAAAAGAAGAAAGCCCTTAACTCCCAGTGGAGTCATCGGGACGCCATCATGATGGCGTTTTTTTAGATAGATAGATAGATATACTTTATTGATCCTGAGGGAAATTGGGTTTCGTTACAGCCGCACCAACCAAGGATAGAGCATAAATGTAGCAATACCAAAACCACAAACAATCAAACAACAAAATGCAAACTATGCCAGATGGAAAATAAGTCCAGGACCAGTCTATTGGCTCAGGGTGTCTGACCCTCCAAGGGAGGAGCTGCAAGTTCGATGGCCACAGGCAGGAACGACCTCCCGTGCTGCCCAGTGTTGTATCTCGGTGGAATATGGCTGGAGTCCAACAGTAAGAAGTTCAGTATCCGGTCTACAAACACGTTCCTCGATCGTAATATGACCCGGATTGCCCCATTCGTTGTTAACCAGAACAGTAAACCCCCAACTCCTTTACGCTTACCGCTCTCAGTGCACTTCCGGTCAGCCCGAATGGTCTGGAAGCCGTCCATGGAAAAGTTTTGATCGGGTATGTCCTCGTGCAGCCCCATTCCAGTGAAACACATAACACTGCACTCCTGAAATGTTCTCTGATGCCTGGTTAGCGCAGTGAACTCGTTCATTTTATTACCCACCGAACTCCTCTTCTCCATAAGTCTCCGTTGTCTTGACCCGGTCCTCTTTCCTCGACTTTGTGATCCCCCTCTGCATCCTCTCTGTGTTTTCCTCCAGATTTCAGCAGGGGTGTCCGCCGCTCTGCTCGCTAAACCGGCCGGCATAAACTCAGTCAGTTGGTCCCTAGAATAAACAATGCGACCATGCTTCTGCCCCGCTAATGAGACGTGTCGGAATGTAACTATTTTAGCAGGCTTTCTTATTTTTACGAGGCCAAGTTGCTAGCTCAATGCTCAACCCAGAACCGATGGAAAGCATGCAAAGTAGCCGGCTGGATTCAAACTTGGGAGCCCTCACTCCGAAGTCTGGCACTGATGCCACGACATCACCAGCCGGCTTGTGCTGTAATGTTCTGTATCTGTATGACTCTAAGTTTGCAGTTTTAGCATTCCGATTCCTGGATATCATTATTTCGCAGGTTCTCACGGGAGAACCATATCTCTATCATTAACAAAAAGGCTTGGCAGAGGATGTACCTCTTGTGGCAGATGGCAAAATTCTATCTTCCCCAGAGCAGTGTGGTGCAACTCTACACTGCCATAATAGACAGCATCCCCTCACAATATTTAAAAAATCTACAGTAAACTGTCAGGTCAGCAGAAAAAGGCATTAGCTGAAGTCTACCATCACTGCAGAAGTTGCACATATCCAGGACAAAGAATGGGACAGAAAAAATTGTTGCAGCTGTTATCCACCCTACAAACTGCCTTTTCAATAAGTACAATTCTGGAAAGTGATGCATGGCTCTTAAAAGAAAAAAAAACACATGCCATCATAAAACTGTCTTCCCCAGGGCAGTTAATCTGTCCAATTATACTAATTAGCACCCCTTGCCATCCCACCTATTGATGACCTATTATCTATTTATACTGAAATGTACTGTAAACACTTTAAAACTGCTTTTTATAATGCCATTTACATTATAAATACATGCTGGTATTTATGTATTTATGCACATTTTTTTCCATATCCATACTTTAGCCTTTAACTTATTTTTATATAATAAACACGAAAAATTCTTCAGATGTTGGAAATCCAAAGCAACACACACAAAATGCTGAAGGACTTCAGCAGGTTAGGCAGCATTTTTGGAAATGAATAAACAGTTAATGTTTCATGCCAAGACCCTTGCTACTCCTATATCTTATGGTCTTATGATCTTCTTCAGGCTATTACTTTTATATAATTCTTGAATATTGTTGTTTTTTCATTGCATGTGATGTCAGCACACCATTGCAAGTTTCTAACACATGTAAATGTATACGGTGAATAAAGCTGATCCTTGATCCTTGACTGTCAATTGGGAACTGAGAAAGATGGTTCATCAGTGTACCAGTAGAGGGCAGCAAAATAAGCGTGTTGACATCTGTTCTTAACAAACCAGCTTTGCATTGGAACCTCCCAAATATTCACCCCTTAATTAGCATTTGTAAAGACTTAATTGCCTCTATCTCACTGTACTACTATTTTTCTTTCTCATTGTGACTGGCATCTATTCAGTCTTCCTGCAGCCTCTACTGGGAGCTAGCTGAGTAACCACAAAATCAAATTGACAAGCCAATAGGGCATCTTACATGCTTTAAATTCATACCTCCATCAATTTTGCAAAATTCTTTAATAGCAAATTTGCAACCACTTAAATGTTTCTTTTTGACTCGCAAGTTACCAAAATCATAAAGTACAATCTCAGACTCACCTCTTGTAAACTCAATCAGTTGATAATTTAATAATAATTGATCTATGGATCATGATGGATTAAGGAAGCTCAGAAGTTTCCAGTGATTGTTTCTTTGTATGAACTGAATAGCGATCCCTGCAAAGATAAATTTTCTGTCTTCTGATTGAAACCAATTCACAGAACACTGGAGAGTACTTTTCCGATCTGTGCTTGCAGCTGACAGAGACCATGAGCATTCACCGTCTATTCTGCATAAATCAGAAATTAGCATAATGTTAGATCTTGAGATGTATCTGATGCACTGAGGACATTTGCCTGAATTAGCCACTGGATGGCAGTGCTCCCCTTTACCAACAACCACCTGCTCTTCTAAACTAGGATTTCAGAAAGCAAACTCATCAGTATGGTTGGAAGCTCAACAATCTCCCTAATTTTATCATCTGAATCTGGATTTTTCATAATATCAGTACTTTTTTAGGCCAATCAGGTAAGAAGTCTCACATCTTTATTCATTAGTTTTATTATTTTTAAGCTAATATTTGATATTAGCTCTGCATGTTATTCTAAACAACACACACAAAATACTGATGGAACGTAGCAGGCCAGACAGCATCCATAGGAAGAAGCACAGTTGACATTTCGGGCCCAGACCTTTCATCAGGACTAAATGAAAGAAGAGATAGTAAGAGATTTGAAAGTGGGGGGGGGGGAGAGGGGAAGATCCAAAATGATAAGAGAAGACAGGATGGATCTATTTTCGATGTTTTATTTTACTTTTTAAAGTAGTAAAAAAGTCTGATGAGTTAATTCCATAACATTAAGCTGAAAATTAACAATGATTTGAAGATGAATGCTCCAAAATCTCTGAAGATCTATCCTGGGCTCATCATATTGATGCAGTTACGAAATAGGCATGACAGTAGCTATACTTCATTAGGAGTTAGAGGTGGCTTGGTATGTCACCAAACACACACGCAAATTTCTACAGAGGTACTGTGGAGAGCATTCTAACTAGTTGCATCACTGTCCGGTGTGCAGGGGCCACTGCACAGGATTGGACAACATTTCTTCATGGGCACTAGGCTACCCAGCACTGAGGACACCTTCAAAGGGCAATGTTTCAAAAAGGCGGTATCCATTACTAAGGACCCCCATCACCCAGGACATGTGATCTTCTCACTGCTACCATCAAGAAGGAGGTACAAGAGCCTGAAGACACACACTCAACATTTCTGGAACAGCTTCTTCCCCTCGTGTATTAGATTTCCGAATGGATATTGAAACCATGTAAACTACCTCTATTTCTTTTGCTCTCTTTTTGTACTACCTATTTAATTTACTGTAATTTTATATTGTACAGACAGTATTTCTTATTGTAATTAAAAGTATCTCTGTCGAGACAACAGAGACTTTTGGAGAAGAGGAGTTCGGTGGGTAATACTGTTCCGCCTGACCAGAAGTGCACTGAGAGCGGTAAGCGTAAAGGAGTTGGGTGCTTACTGATCTGGTTAACAGCGGATGGTGCAATCCAGGGTATATTACGATCGAGGAACGTGTTTGCAGACTGGATATTGATCTTTTTACTGTTGGATTTCGGCCACATTCCACCGTGATACAACACTTGGTGGCATGGGAGGTCGTTCCTGCCTGTGGCCATCGAACGTGCAGCTCCTCCCGTGGAGGGTCAGACACCCTGAGCCAATAGACTGGTCCTGGACTTATTTTCCATCTGACAGAGTTTGCATTTTGTTGTTTGATTGTTTGTGGTTTTTGTATTGCTATATTTATGCTCTACCCTTGGTTGGTGCAGCTGTAACAAAACCAAATTTCCCTCGGGATTAATAAAGTATATCTATCTATCTATCTTATACATAATTACATATTGCAATGTACTGCTGCCACAAAACAACAAATTTCACAACAAATGCTAGTGACATTAAACCTGAAATAGATTTTGATTTTAAATTCCGAAAAGCGCTTTGTATCTCTAATTTAATTTGAATGCTTTGCTCAAGGAGGTTGACTTGCCAACATTGGAGTGATATTTCAGCAATGGAACACAATGTGCAGCTGCTAATAGATTGCAAGTGAGGTCAGCTTTCTATCTCATTGCCCTTTGGTTCTCTACGGTTGATTGAGCAAATCCATTGGATTTACTTCTAAGATGACATATTATACCTCATAGCCTCTTGCCTAAGAGGCTGATAGTAGAGGTCATCCTGGGGACTGCACTGAAGTTTCAGTCTGGAGAATATCAAAGTCAAACGCGAAGTCGAACTTATTGTCATATGCATAAGTACATGCCTTGAAAAATTACTTGCAGCAGCATCAGAGGCTCAGAGCATCATATAAACAGCATTCACAAGGCAAACACTAATTAAGCATAAATTATACATAATTCTTACAAGAACACAACTAGACCAAAAAGGAAGTCCACTTTGGTGCAAAATGATCAACGTGGTCATAGTTTTGCTAAACAGTAGCAATTAGGGTTTTGTCTGTTGTGTCAAGGACCAAACAGTTGAAATGAAATACCTGTTCTTGCAGCAGGTGGTGTGGAAGCTCAGGCTTCGTGTATCTCCTGCTCAATGTTAGCTGCGAGAAAATGGTGAGGATCTTTGACATTGGATGTTGACTTAGAATTACAGAATCATAGAGCATTACCACACAGAAACAGGCCCTTTGGCCCATCTAGACTGTGCCAAACTATTATTCAGCCGAGTCCACTCGACCTGCACCTGCACCATAGCTTTCCACAGCCATCTCACCCATACACCTATCCAAACTTCTCTGAAGTGTTGAACTCAAACCAGTGTCCGCCACTTCCGCTGATAGCTCATTGCACACCGACACCACACTCTGAGTGAAAAGGTTCCTCCTCAGGTTTCCTTAAATACTCTACCATTCACCCTAAATCAATAATCACTCTAGTCTCACTCAACATCAGGGGGAAAAGTCTGCTTGCATTTATACCCCTATCTATACCCCTAATAACTTTCTATAACTGTATAAATCTCTCCTCATTTTCCTATGCTTCAGGGAATAAAGTCCTAACTATTCAACGTTTCCTTTTAACTCAGATGCTCCCTTCAACTGGTAATACATGGAGGCACCTCCACAACTCCCATTGCCCCCACTGACCCTATGATTTCAGTCCCTGTGGCCAATGTAAGAGCATCCTTCATGACAGTGAATCCTACAGAAAGCATCAGGCCCTGATGGGGTAGCTGGCCAAGTACTAAAGACCTGTGCTGATCAACCGACTGGAATGTTCACTGAGATCTTTAACCTCTCGCTTCAGCAGTTTGAGATACCCACCTTCTTCAAGCAGGCTTCAATTATACCGGTGCCTAAGAAGAGCCTATGAAAACCTGCCTCAATGACTATTGTCCAGTAGCACTTGCATTTACAGATGAAGTGCTTTGGTGATGGAACATATCAACTCCTGACTGAGAAATGACTTGAATGTGCTCCAGTTTGCCTATTGGCACAGCAAGTCCACAGCAGATGCCATTTCATTGCTGACAGCAATACTGTCATTGACCGAATCAAAAGTGGTGACAAATCGGCATATAGGAGGGGGATTGAAAAGTTGGCAGAGTGGTACCACAACAGCAACTTCTCACTCAATGTCAGCAAGACCAAGATGCTGATTATTGACTTCAGGAGGAGGAAACCAAAGGTCCATGAACTAGTCCTCATCAGAGAATCAGAGGTGGACAGGGTCAGCAACTTCCTCAGTGTTATATTTTCAGAGGATCTGTCCTGGGTCCCACATGTAAGTGCCATTATGAAAAAAGCACAACACCATCTCTACTTTCTTAGAAGGTTGTGAAGATTTGACATGTCATCTAAAACTTTGATAAACTTTTATAGATATATAGAGGAGAGTATGTTGACTGGTTGCACAATGGCCTGGTATGGAAATGCCCGTGAATGGAAAATCCTACCAAAAGTAATGGATACAACCCAGTCCATCACAGGTAAAGCCTTTCCCATCACTGAGCATGGATGCATGGAGCATTGTCGCAGGAAAGCAGCAGTCATCATCAAGTACTCATCCATCCAAGCCATGTTCTCTTCTTGCTGAAGTCATCAAGAAGGAGTAACAGGAGCATCAGGACCAACACCAACCACCATTTTCAGGAATAGTTATTACCCCCTCAACTATCAGGCTCTTGAACCAGAGGGGATAACTTCACTCAACTTCACTCAACTACACTCACCCCAACACTGAACTTTTCCCACCGCCTTTGGACTCACTTTCACTTTTGAACTCTAATGTTCTCAATGTTTATTGATTATTTACTTATCAGGATCTGATGAAGGGACTTGGCCCAAAACATTGACTCTTTATTCTTTTCCATGGATAATGCCCGACTTGCTGAGCACCTCCAGCATTTTGTGTGTATTGCTATGGTAACATTTCATCTTAACATAGACAAATATATCTATTCATTGCCCAATGAAGTGAATTCTGTTATTTCTATTTAGACTTTGAAATAAGATTAAGAATGCTTATGGGAGAGAAAAGGTAATGATGTGAAGACAACATATTTACCAGTTTCCCCCTGGGATCAATAAAGTATGACTATGACTATGACTATACAACATTTTCTGTTCAAATAATCCATTTTGTAGTTTTCAATATGCAACGAACAACCAGAAGCTGTGATTTGTCTTAATGTGGTCAGGAAAAAACACAAAAGGCTTTGGAACTGACTGCCTTTCCAGAGAAAACCTCAAAATACCATCAGGTAATTGCAGAGGTAAAAGGGGAAGCATGGTGCTCAACAAGAACAACAAGTGGATTAGCTGTACACAACTCTTTTATATCAGTCTGGCTCCAATCATGACTAGGTATAGAATTAGCCATCAGGAGCAAGACCCATCAAGAGAATGTCTGAATTCAGTGCTATATTGGGGTGCCACAACACTCTACAGTACAAGATGACACAGATTCATTTCCCACCGCTGCCTGTAAGGAGTTTGTACGTTCTTCGCATGTCTGCGTGGGTTCCCACTAGGTGCTCTGGTTTACACCCAGAGTTCAAAGACGTACTGGTTGGTAGGTTAATTGGTCATTGTAAATAGTCCTGTGATTAGGCTCAAATTAAATCGGGGGATTGCCAGGCAGCACAGCTCAAAAAGCCGTAAGGGCATATTCCGCACTGTATCTCAATAAATAAATAAATACTAAGTCTCTGCAACGTATCTTTAGACATGGATGTGTGTTCTATCTTAATGGTCATACTGTGATCTTGATAGGACAGGATGTGACTTGATGTTTATGGTTTGCAAAACTGCAAAGAAGTAACTCATTTAAATTCTCATTACAATAAAATTCTAGTGATTTGCCATGCTTGGAACTATGGTGGTAATAGACCAGTAGAAGTTTCCAGACTTTTTAAGGTTGTTCCTATTAACATCCCAACACACTTTTATTTCATTTTATTTGAAGGGGCACAAATTGAAATAAAATTTCCAGTAAAATTGGTTCATTTAACAAATGGTATCCTGGTGAGCTTAAAAGGACTGTGAGAATTGAAGGAAAGGAGTGTCAGAAAGGGGTCTCGGTGAATCTTGAAGCAGCACAAGGTATGGCACTTTAAGCAAGGACTCCCCTTTACTCACTTACAGGACACTACCATCGCAGCAAGATCAACATTTATTACCTATTTCTAGTTGTCTTTGAGAAGATGGTATTGAATTGAATTTCATGATCTACTGCATCAGGCAAAGTGATTCCAGTGAATGATATGTGGCTTTGACGGTAACCAGTAGACAACGGTTCTCTTATTCATTTGGTGTATTGCCCTTCCTGTTGATTGAGCTTG
Source organism: Mobula hypostoma (assembly GCF_963921235.1). Lineage (NCBI taxonomy): Eukaryota > Metazoa > Chordata > Chondrichthyes > Myliobatiformes > Myliobatidae > Mobula > Mobula hypostoma. The sequence continues at coordinate 146,894,290 of NC_086099.1, forward strand.
TAAATTTAGGAATAGTTGTGGTTCGTAACTGCAGTAAAATTTGGAGACAACACATACTGCAACAGGTAATGATAGGTATGGATGTCTAAGGTGATGGATGGAGTGCCAATCAAGCAGGCTGTGTTCTGTACTTAATGGTGTGGAGCTCTTTAACTGCTTTTGGAGGAGTATGCAACTAAATAGGTAGAGAGCATTTGATCAAAACCCTGACTAATCCTTGCCGATAGCCTTAGGAGCTAGAAAATAACTCACTCGCTAAAGTAGTGGTCGCCAACCTGTCGATCGTGATCGACCGGTCGATTTTTGAGACTTTCCCAGTAGATCCCGAAATAAATCAAAAATAAATACACAAATACTATTAACACAACTAACACACATCAAAGTTGCTGGTGAACGCAGCAGGCCAGGCAGCATCTCTAGGAAGAGGTGCAGTCGACGTTTCAGGCCGAGACCCTTCGTCAGGACTAACTGAAGGAAGAGTGAGTAAGAGATTTGAAAGTTGGAGGAGGAGGAGGGAGAGATCCAAAATGCTAGGAGAAGACAGGAGGGGGAGGGATGGAGCCAAGAGCTGGACAGGTGATTGGCAAAAGGGATACGAGAGGATCATGGGACAGGAGGTCCGGGAAGAAAGACAAGGTGGGGTGGGGGGAAACCAGAGGATGGGCAAGGGGTATATTCAGAGGGACAGAGGGAGAAAAAGGAGAGTGAGAGAAAGAATGTGTGTATAAAAATCAGTAACAGATGGGGTACGGGGGGAGGTGGGGCATTAGCGGAAGTTAGAGAAGTTGATGTTCATGCCATCAGGTTGGAGGCTACCCAGACGGAATATAAGGTATTGTTCCTCCAACCTGAGTGTGGCTTCATCTTTACAGTAGAGGAGGCCGTGGATAGACATGTCAGAATGGGAATGGGATGTGGAATTAAAATGTGTGGCCACTGGGAGATCCTGCTTTCTCTGGCGGACAGAGCGTAGGTGTTCAGCAAAGTGGTCTCCCAGTCTGCGTCGGGTCTCGCCAATATATAAAAGGCCACATCGGGAGCACTGGACGCAGTATATCACCCCAGCCGACTCACAGGTGAAGTGTTGCCTCACCTGGAAGGACTGTTTGGGGCCGTGAATGGTGGTAAGAGAGGAAGTGTAAGGGCATAAGGGCATGTGTAGCACTTGTTCCGCTTACACGGATAAGTGTCAGGAGGGAGATCAATGGGGAGGGATGGGGGAGACAAATGGACAAGGGAGTCGCGTAGGGAGCGATCCCTGCGGAAAGCGGGGGGGGGGAGGGAAAGATGTGCTTAGTGGTGGGATCCCGTTGGAGGTGGCGGAAGTTACGGAGAATAATATGTTGGACCCGGAGGCTGGTGGGGTGGTAGGTGAGGACCAGGGGAACCCTATTCCTAGTGGGGTGGCGGGAGAATAGAGTGAGAGCAGATGTACGTGAAATGGGGGAGATGCGTTTAAGAGCAGAGTTGATAGTGGAGGAAGGGAAAAAGGAGGACATCTCCCTCGTCCTAGAGTGAAAAGCCTCATCCTGAGAGCAGATGCGGCGGAGACGGAGGAATTGCGAGAAGGGGATGGCGTTTTTGCAAGAGACAGGGTGAGAAGAAGAATAGTCCAGATAGCTGTGAGAGTCAGTAGGCTTATAGTAGACATCAGTGGATAAGCTGTCTCCAGAGACAGAGACAGAAAGATCTAGAAAGGGGAGGGAGGTGTCAGAAATGGACCAGGTAAACTTGAGGGCAGGGTGACAGTTGGAGGCAAAGTTAATAAAGTCAACGAGTTCTGCATGCGTGCAGGAAACAGTGCCAATGCAGTCGTCGATGTAGCGAAGGAAAAGTGGGGGACAGATACCAGAATAGGCACGGAACATAGATTGTTCCACAAAGCCAACAGAAAGGCAGGCATAGCTAGGACCCATACGGGTGCCCATAGCTACACCTTTAGTTTGGAAGAAGTGGGAGGAGCAAAAGGAGAAATTATTAAGAGTAAGGACTAATTCCGCTAGACGGAGCAGAGTGGTGGTAGAGGGGAACTGATTAGGTCTGGAATCCAAAAAGAAGCGTAGAGCTTTGAGACCTTCCTGATGGGGTATGGAAGTATATAGGGACTGGAACACAAATACTATTGTAATGTGAGCATTATAAAAATAAGTAATATCAATTAGGATAATGGTAATATAGCAATACTTTCGCTACTGAAAGCTGTTTGCAAAGAGAGATTGTTTCCGGGTTGCGGGGGTTTAGTTCCGTTCTTTCTGCCCAGTGCGCATGTGTGTAGCCCCCGCCCCCCGCCATGCACCGCGTTTTCAGCGTAACTTGTGCTGCATCAAAGTGACCAATTAGATTAGAGAAGAGTACAGACTGTCGCGAGCATCAATATATGGCACTCACTCATGGTATCCTGATAGCATGGTGGAGGATCCACGAAAGAAAGTGAAAACGTACAACTTCCATCCAGAATGGGAAGAGGAATTTCTATTTACCTTGGTGAAAGACAAGTGTGCATGTATGTTGTGCCACCAAACACAAGCACTGACTAAAAGAGGGAATCTGGAGCGGTACCACAACACCAACCACCAGAAATTTAAAGACACCTACCCCCCAAAGAGTACAAACAGTGCCAGGAAAGTTGAGGAGCTGAAATCTGGGTTGAAGGCCCAGCAATTGTTTTTCACAAAACATGCTGTTCAAGATAAGGCTGCTATTGAAGCATCATTTCGTGTAAGTCACCTTTTGGCTAAACACAAGAAGCCTTTTACAGATGGCGATTTATTCAAGGAAGCAATGGCCATTACCACAGAGACTGTTTTTAATGACTTTAAAAACAAAAGCGACATCACAACCCCAATACCTAATATACCACTTGGCCCTGCAACAGTGACAAGGAGGGTAGAGTCACTGTCAGAGGACGTGGATCGACAAGTGTTAAAGGACTTGTCACTCTGTGAATATTTTTCACTGCAGCTCGATGAATCCCTGGATGTAATGCAAACAGCTCAGCTTGTTGTATTTGTCAGAATGGATTTCCAGGATTTTGCAACAAAGGAGGACTTCCTCACTCTCTTGCAATTAAAGGAGAGAATGAGAGGTGAGGATATTTACAATGAATTAAAAAAAATATGTCTGTGAAAATGACATCCCCATTCATAAACTGGTGGCAATTACTACTGATGGGGCCCCAGCAATGCGTGGTGTGTGCGTTGGTTTTATAGCACTAAAAGTCAGTGCCTACTTTGGGTCAACTTATCTATGTGAAATTGCATTTTCACAGATGAAAGTTACTAAATCTAACTACAGGAGCTGTCTTACTGACAGGCACCTCACAGACTGTCTCAGACTGGCTGTCTGTAGTTATGAGCCAAATTTCAGGGAACTAGCAGAAAGTATTCAGCCCCAGTCATCACACTGAGTGCAACAGTCAATTTTTATTCATTTAGCTTTTGTGTTGATATAAAATTAAATAATGAAACTTAGAATTAAAGGTGTGAAGTATTGTAATATTCTTAAAGAAAAACAGCTATGGCCTGTTTGATATGTTAGTTACAGTGTTTTCTTGTTTGAATTAATTTGAAAGTTTGACAAATTTAATTCAAATACAATTAGCCCAAATAAAAGGCCTCAAATTGGAAGTACAATCTGAGGTATTTTTTCTCTAAATGATTTAGTTGGTAGATCTTGCCTTTCACTAAGGTTGAGGTAGAGGATCTTGGCCTTAAGAAGGTTGGCGACCACTACACTAAAGCATACCAAGGTTCTGACTTACTCTTGCAGCTGAAGTATTTGTGTGGTTGCTCCAGTTAAATTTCTGATCAATGGTAACCAAAGAGCTTGTTCAAGCAACAATTTGCAAAGAAGCTACCAACATTTGAGTATTTTTAAAAATTTTTATTTTGTGTATATCAACTTGTCTTTGTGATAATATTTTCAGTTTGGCTTTGATAGCTTCGTATTGGCTTCAGTGCATGATTGACGATCGCCTCATATTTTCCTCTTCTAAATGGACACCCACTCACCACGTGTGCATGTTTGTTATTCCTGTTAGTTTTTATTTCATATCCATTGGCAATTTTGCCTCTTTCACTGGTATACTAACCAAGTGTTCAAGATCATTCAGCTTATATGCCAAATTCGCAATAGGTTTTCTCAGACTGAATACTTGCAATGTACTACAGATTTTTTGTTGGCTGAGAAATTAATAAAGCTAAGTTCAATCAAAGGAGATTCTATGATGGCTTTGTTGTTCCAATACTGTAGATTATTTGGGTTCTGCCATGAATAACTTCTAGATCGAAGAAATTAAGCAATTGTGTCCATGATTCAGCTTTTTAATTGGGTTCCTAAATCCAATTAAGGGAACATAAAAGGTCAAAACTTAAGGTTTGCTCTTACAAATTATCTTGCAACTACATATATTGGATTGGAAAACTGCAGAAATTGCAGCAGAATTTATGTAAGTTCCTGTATGCATGTAACCAACAAGAACTTAGTTCTATATTTCCTACAGCCTGATGTGTCTAAGCCAAAATTAAGGAAAAAATGCATCTTACAAGATGTGAATGCTATTTATAGTTTACTTGTATTAAAAGGTCATTAAAGTTTACTTAAAATAGTATATTATTCTGGGAGATACAAATACTGTTGTTTAAAGGAAGCATAATGTAAAAAGACCAAATCAAGTGTGGTGATGAATCAGCATATAGGGTCCAGCTGAGTGGTGTCACAACAACAACCTCTCACTCAATGTCAGCAAGACCAAGAAGTTGATTATTGATTTTAGAAAGAGGTTCATGAGCCTGTCCTCATTGGAGGATCAGAGGTAGAGGGGTTCAGCAACTTTAAGTCTCTTGGTGTTATCATTTCAGAGTATCTGTCCTGGACTTGGCACACGTGCAATTGTGAAGAGATCACGACAATGCCTCCACTTCCTTAGGAGTGTGCAGAGAATCAGCATGACTTCTAAAACTTTGACAAACATCTATATATGTGCCATGCAGAGAATATTGACTGTCTGCGTCACGGCCTGGTACGGAAACACTAATGCCCTTGAACAGAAAATCCTATAAAAAGTAGCTGGTACAGCCTAATCCAAAACAGATAAAGTCTTCCCCACCATTGAGATCATCTCCACAAAGTGTTATTGCAGGAAAGCAACATCCATCACCGGGGACCTTCATCATCCAGACCATGCTCTCTTCTCCCTGTTACCATCAGGAAGAAGGTACTGGAGCCTCAGGACTCATACCACCAGGTTCAGAAAGAATTATTACCCCTTAACTATCAGTCTCCTGAACCAGAGGGGATAGCTTCACTGATCTTCACTTGCCCCATTATTGAAATGTTCCGACAGCCTGAGGACTTACTTTCAGGGACTCTTCATCTCATCTCGATATTTATTGCTTATTTATTTGTTATTATCATTTCTTTCTTTTTTGTATTTGCATAGTTTGTTGCCTTTTGCACTCTGGTTGAATGTCCAAATTGGTACGGTCTGTCATTGATTCTATTATGGTTATTATTCTATTGTGAGTATGCCTGCAAGAACGTGAATCTCAATTATATATGGTGACACAGATGTACTTTGTTAATACACTTTCTTTGGACTTTTAACTTTGAATATAGAAAATGAAATTAAGTATCATGGAGCTTTATAGCAGCAGTCATTGAGACTCGAGTTCAGAGCACAGAGCTCGGCAAAAGCGATGCAACAGACATTTAACACCATAAATCAACGAGTTGCTTTGTTATGTCTCCCCTCTCACTGTGAAATGAGGACACCTCTTTTTCCCTTATTAGGGAGAGAGAGAGCCTGTGGTGTGTCGAATTACCAGGTGAACGAGTAGTCTTTGGGGTACTGTAAGTCTGTGTCTTTATTGATGCTTTGCTGCACGCTTGAGTGCTCAGAGGTGGGTGTTGATGCTTTTTTTGCTGGTGGGGAGGGTTATTGCTTTACAGCTGCTTATGCGTAATGGGAGGGGGAGATGGGGGGGCTTTGGAGTTCTAACATTTAACTCTCTTTCATTCTTTGGGGCACTCCTCTGTTCTCGTGGATGTTTGCAAAGAAAAGAAATTTCAGGATGTATATTGTATAGATCTCTCTGACAGTAAATGTACCTATTGAAACCTATTGATGTAGCAAGAACTAGCAAAATCTACATGGTGAACAGAGAGCAGAATGGGTCACTATTAGATTGAATTTAACCCATGGTTGTTCATTGACATTTAAGACGACTGGAAAGAAATACATTCTGTATTTAGATTTCATCTCTACATGCAACTGTAAAAAGTGTTGCCTTTACTTTTCTTGGGGATAAGACTAATTTGCAAACTGGCACCAACACATTAATATACCATCAGTGGCCACTAGTACGTACTTCCTGTACCTAATAAAGTGGTCATTAAGTGTATGTCCTTGACCTTCTGCCGCTGTAGCACAACCCCTCAAGGTTGGCTGTGTTGTGTGTTCAGAGGTGCGCACCTGCACACGACTGTTGTAGCACATGGCTATTTGAGTTACTGTCAGCTTGAACCAGGCTGGCCATTCTCTTCTGACCCCACTCGTTAACAAGACATTCTCACACACAGAACTGCTGCTCACTGGATGTTTTTTTTTTGTTTTGCACACCAACCTCTGTAAACTCAAGAAACTGTTGTGCATGAAAATCCCAGGAGATCAACAGTTTCTGAGATACTCCACTCACCCTGTCTGGCACCAACAATCATTCCACAGTCAAAGTCATTTGGATCACATTTCTTTCCATTCTGGTGTTTAATCAGAACAACAGCTGAACTTTTTGACCATGACTGCATGCTTTAGCGCATTGAGTTGCTGCGACATGATTAGCTGATTTGATATTTACCTTCACATGCAGGTGTGCAGGTGTAACTAATAAAGTGGCCACTGAATATTGATTTTATAGCCAGTGTCAAAAATCCATTGTTAAAATCCTAAATTATTCAGAATAACATTTTACAATTAAAATCCCAATTCATTGACATTACGTATTCGAGTAATATTGCATTGGCACTGATTCCTTCAGTGACATACTTTTCTTCCATGGTTCAGCTGCCTCTCTTTTCCATTATTAAGTGAATCAGGCCTGCATTTAATCGGAGTATCATTTGCTTCAGAACCAGAGGAGAAGGATTTTAACTTTTGGATGCATTAAGATGGACAGCATGTTCGTTCATTACAAGATCACTCAATGACAACAATTATAATTGACCATTTCACAACCATTAGTCCGTGGTTATCAAATAATTACCTGGATGAAAGAATCATGCTCTTTTTTAGTGTGAATCAACGCTCTTTCTTTTCCATCCTTCCTGTTATGTACTTCTGCAATGGACTTCACACACTCAGTCAATAATCCTCTCCTTTGATCTCTATTTAATTTTGCCATTTAAAAGTATAAGAACATAAGATATAAGACCATAAGACATCGGAGCAGAATTAGGCCATTTGGCCAATTGAGTCTGCTCTGCCATTCAGTCGAGGCTGATCCTTATCTCCCGTCCTCTGCCCCACTCTCCAACCTTCTCCCCATAACCTTTGATGCCATGCTCTATCAAGAACCTATGAGTCTCTGCCTTAAATACACACAACAACCTGGCCTTCACAGCTGCTTGTGGTAACAAACTCCGCAGATTCACCACCCTCTGGCTGAAGAAATTTCTCCACATCTCTGTTTTAAATGGACGTTCCTCTATCCTGAGGCTGTGCCTCTTTGTCCTAGACTCCCCCATCATGGGAAACATCCTTTCCACATCTCCTCTGTCTAGGCCTTTCAATATCAAAAGGTTTCAATGAGATCCCCCTCATCCTTCCAAATTCCAGCGAGTACAGACCCAGAGCTATCAAACATTCCTCATATGATAACCTTTTCATTCCTGAATCATCCTTGTTAACCTCCTCTGAATCTATTCCAATGATTTCTTAGATGCAGAGTTCAAAACAGTTCACGATACTCAAGCTGAGGCCTCATGAGTGCCTTATAAAACCTCAGCTTCACATCCCTGCTCTTGTATTCGAGGCTTCTTGAAATGAATGCCAACATTGCATTGGCCTTCCTCACCACTGATTCTACCTGCAAGTTAACCCTTAGGGTGTTCTGCTCAAGGCCACCCAAGTCCGTCTGCATCTCAGATTTTTGGATATTAGAAAATAGTCTGCATGAACATCCATTTTCAAACATCGTCTTTCATTTGCCACTTTCCTGCCCATTCTCCTAATCTGTCTAAATCCTTCTGTAGCCTTCCTGTTTCCTCAACACCATCTGCTGCTCCACCATTCTTCGTATCATCTGCAAACTTGGCAACAAAGCCATCTATTCCATCATTGATATACAGATAAAAAGAAGTGGTCTCAACACCAACCCCAACGGAACACCATGAGCCAGTGGCAGCCAATTAGAAAAGGATCCCTTTATTCCCACTTGCTGCCTCTCACCAATCAGCCAATGCTTTAACCATGCCAGTAATCTTCATGTATTATCATGGGCTCTTAATTTGGTAAGCAGTCTCATATGTGGCACCTTGTCAAAGTCTTTCTCATTGTCCAAATATACAGCATCCACTGCACCCCCTTTATCCTACTTGTAATCTCCTCAAAGAATTCCAACAGGTTTGTCAGGCAAGATTTTCCCTTAAAGAAACCATGCAGACTTAGTCCTATATTGTCCTGTGTCACCAAGAACTCCACAACCTCATCCTGAGCAATTGACTCCAGCATCTTCCCAGCACTGAGGTCAGGCTAACTGGTCTATAATTTCCTTGCTACTGCCTTCCTCCTTTCTTAAAGAGTGGAGTGATATTTGCAGTTTTCCAGACCTCTGGCACCATGCCAGAGACCAATAATTATTGAAAGATCATTGCTATTGCCTCCATAATCTCTACCGCTACCTCATTTAGAACCCTAGGGTGCAGTTCATCTGGTCCGTGTGACCTATGTACCCTCAGGTTTTTCAGGTTTTTAAGCACCTTCTCCCTTGTAATAGTAACTGGACTCAATTATAGGAATAACAGTATTAGAAAAATATTAGTGAATCTTTTAGCACTCAATGCTGTTCTTCTTGGCCGATATTCTGACTCAAAATTTACCATACCCTCTATCCTGTTCAATCCACATATCTCTCAGGTAAAATCTACGATCTAATCTGATAATTCAGCACCTGGATTTTCAGGTGCTCGTCCTCTGACGTCCTTTTACTCATTGAGACTCTCGTTTCCTTGAATCTCTCCAGCACATTTCTGCTTCCCATAAAGTTATATGGATTTTGGTGGCAATACACCCTGCAGCCTTTTATATTCCATGCCTCCGTTCAATGAACTAAGAGATTGGTGAGTTTAAACCCTGCTCCTTTTAAGCTCAATAGATTCACTGGGAAGGTTATTGGATTAATCTGCAACATCTTAAAAAGTGAATTAAAAGTATGCTAGGCGTTAATAGGAGCATTATCCAGTAGTCTGAAAAAGTTGCCAGTCCGTCATCAGCTGGATCCCAAGAGTGCTGGACAATCAGAGTTTTACTGATCTCATTTTGTGCAGAGATGACTCAGTTTTTCATCTTGAAGTGATATAAATGATTGTATTAGTAGGCCTATGAAATTTTGTTGAGATCACAATGATTCTATAAGAAGATTTATTAAATCAAATTACAGTCGATTAAAAAGTATATGAGGTACAGTATATAGGTACGTACAAACCAAGTCACCCAAAAATTAAATTATAAGGAGATATTGTGGAAATTATAGAGCAGTTAGTAGAAGGAAATCATATTAAATAAAATCCTAAAGGATAGAATTTATGTACATTTGAAAAGGCTGGTGCTGATCAGCAATGGTCAGCGGTATTTTGTATGGAAAAGGGACTTTAGGATTCAAAGCCATAGTTCCCTGAAGGTGGCAATGTTGGAAGATAGAACGGTGAAGAAGGTATAAAGTGTGTTTGCCTTCAAAGACCAGTGCATGGAACATTATATGCTTTTAAATTAACAAACGGTGCAGTGTAGGTCCTTCTGGCCTTTCGAGCCATGTCACTCAGTAATTCCCCGATTTAATCCTAGCCTAATCATAGTACAATTGTTAATGACCAACTAAACTACCAGCTGGTATGTCTTTGGGCTGTGGCAGGGAACAAGAGCATGCAGAGGCAATCCACACGGTCACAGGAGAACATACAAACTCCTAACCGGGCAGTGCTGGGAATTGAACCCAGGTCACTCATACTGTAAAGAATTGTGCTACCCACTATGCCACCATGCCGCCAAAGGTTGCCAGACATTGATTAGACCTCATTTGGAGAATCTCGTGCAGTTCTAATCAGTATGCGATAGGAAGGATGAAGGTGCAAAAGAGATTCACCATGTTGTTGCCTGGTGAATCTCCTCTGAAAGACTTCAGTAGTGAGTCTGAGGGGTGACATGAGAGATTTTTTATAAAATAAAGAGAGTCATGGATAGGTAAATAGTCAGAATCTTTTCTCATCGTAGGGATATCAAAATCAAGACAGTATGGGTATAAGGAAAGAAGAAAGAGTTTTGAAGGGGATTTGAGTGATTTCTTTGTGAAGAGTAGTTGATAACTTGCTGCTAGATGAGATACAATACAATGTTCAAGAGACATTTAGACAAGTACTTGAATAAACAAGGTGTACCAGGATACAGACCCGGGGAGGGAGAAGGGCAAAAAGGTCATCCTTGTCAGGATGGGTATAAGCTCCTGTTTCTGTGCAATACATTTCTGTTACTCAATGAATAACAATTAGGAACTTTTGTTGAATATTATTACCCAGGTTCTGGATCTTTTGTGATGTAGATGACATTCCTGTATATCTACAAGCAATATAGTTTGAGGCCTTGCTGTGAAGAGCAGGTTTGAAAATGTTTTCTTTGTAAGTGAATCTTTTGAGCTTCAGGAGCGCCTCATCTGGAAGGAAACAAATGATGTGCTCTTGTGGGAAGAAGTGACTCATCAGAGTTTAATTCAACAAATGTTTAATCTATTACCAATTACAAGGAAAATCACATTAAATTCATCCCCAGGAATGCACAGTTAATAATACTTGCTACTGTTTGAAGTGAGGGATGACACAATGAAAACATGGAACAAAGTGTTTTTTAAGAAGTTAATAACGTTTGATACCTACAGTTTGGATGAACAGTCATTTGAACATTAGTTAAATCCCAGTTGAGGGCTTGAAGTCATTTGCCATTGCTTTGTCTTAGACATGGAATGGTTAAGAAATCTGAAAGAATTAATGCAGTGTTAGTGAACTGATATCTTCAGACCAGACATCCCCAAGTATTTAGCAATAGGGAATACAGTCAGTGAAAGCGATGTGCCTGGGTTATCAGTTTCCACTAGAGCACTGGGAAGAAACCCAGGAAGCAAACAAGGAGTCCTGTTTGCAGTACATTTTTCACTAGTAATAAATTATTGGCTTGAACTTGGGATACAATTATTCATTAAAAAGCAAAGTAGCAAATCTTTAAGCAATTGCATTTGTTTGAAAACTCAACATGTTCAAAAATAAGCAGTTTTCATGCTAGCATTGCCATTCAGTTTTTGCCCCTCAGAGTTGTGTACAGTCAATAAAGAGTATTAAAGTTGCTTTAAACAGAATTACACCTGCAGCAAAGCAATTATATAAACAAATTGTTTCTTTTGGACAATGGTCAGTTCATCATCACCCCTTTGAAGAGCCAACCTCCTGGCTGTTTTCCAAGTATTGACCTCTCTAGGACATGAATGGCACCATCTTCACTTTTAGAAGATCTTAACTGCACTGAGAGCCCAATCTCAATTACATAATCAATATTCTGGAGTGGAACTTGAATTTATAAAATGCAAAAGAGTTATACTTCAGACAAGCACAATACCAGGAACCAGCACTAATGTCCAGTATCTCCAAAGAAGTTTTAAAATAAAATGAATTAATGGAAATTTATGCAGTTAAAACTCATGGGTTGTTTTCTTCAGTCTATAATGCTAAAAGTGAATATAGTGTAAAATACCAGCTATGTATTACACTTTGGATCAGAAATCCAATTCAGTTGACTTTAATGGAAATTAATATCAAAAAGTTGAAATAGCATGAAATTACCACAGAATTATGCAAAAAGCACAGGTTTAAACTGCTTTGAAGTATTCTCTGCTGTATTATCTTCTTGTATTTTTAATATTATTCATCAAGCATTTTTCTTTGAGTTACAGAATAGTTGCTGCACAAAAAAGGCATTTGTCCCAATATGGCTTGTTCAGCTATTTGCTAGAACAGTATTCTTGTTCCTACCTCCGTAGCCTCCATTTTTAAAATCCAATTCTCTCTGAAGACCATAATGAAAAATATCTGCACCACAGCTGCAATACATTTCAGATAGCAAAAGAAAAAATTTCCTCATGTCATTATTCATTGTCTTCCTCTTTATTTTATACTGGCAACCTTTAGTCCTCGACTCCGTCATCCATGGGTAACAACCTCCCATTATCCACTCTGTCCACACCTCTTATCATTTTAAATACTTCTACCAAATCTACACCCAACCTTCTTTTAACCTTTTCTCTTAAATCTCTTTCTAAACCCTCTCCATAATATCCCTCTTATAATGAGTGACCAGAATTATACACTTAAACCTTGCGTTCTCAAGTCAGTATCATTGATATAGATATGAAAAGCAGTGAGCCTAACCTTCCTTCTGTCTGAGAAGAACAATTCGCCACGGGCCTCTGCTGCCTGTACAAGGTCATGCCTATGGTGCTGATTTCACTTTTATGCTATAAGCTTCAACTTTGTTAATAAACCTGTAATGTGACTTTCTGGAACCACAGATCCGAAGTATCAATTGCAGTAACCTCATCAATGTATTTGTTACAGCACCACAAAACTCTATGAAATAGTTAAACAAAATTCATTCTGAATAAATCCTTGCTGATTGACTCAGCTAGTTCATCTTCCACCAAGTGACTACTAATCAAGTTCAAGTTTATTGTCATTCAACTGTACAAATGTATACAGCTAAAGGAAACATTGTTCCTCCTGGGTCAAGGTGCAAAACACTGTACATTAAGTCATCCGTGCCACGTATAGTTACAACACAGCACATACAGTGACAAAATAATATTAGTACAGGTCCTGAACGGTGTGGCCAGAAGATAAAATGCAAGATTTATAATTTATAAAGTGTAAGACAGTATAATGCTCCTGGCACTATTATAATAAAACAAGCAGTCAGATAAATACTTGAAGCAGCCGCAAGAAAAGATGAAAAGATGACAAGTGACCCATGCTGTATCACTATGGTTAAACTGACCAGAGTGATAAGAAAACATAATGCTAAGTTTTTTCTTTCCTCCTGGCCTCTCTGTAGTTCTCTGGTACTGTCTCTGTATCTAAAGAATCTCTGGTGCTGCGGCAACCCACTTTCTAGCACACACGAACCGGCTCACGAAACAGCGCGCGCAGGCAGAGAGGCCGGCCCCAAAAAGGGCGGCAGGCCATCTTCACCAGCAGGGGGAAAATCCCGTGCGCGGAAAGGGTCTGCGATTATGCATTCCCCACAGCAGTCCCGCCCAGGGAGGGCGGGAACGGGAAGGCTTTAAAGCAGGCCGCGAAGTTTGAATAAATCTCTTTTATCGCAACTCCAACTCACCGACTCCGTGTGGTTATTCTAGCGCTGTGTGTAGCACACCGCTACATTTGGTGACCCCGATGGCCCAAACGATATTTGGGCCAGAGATGACCGACGCCGCATCTGTTCACGCTGTTTCGTTACAACTGCCAAGCTTTCGGCCGCTGAGAACCCGTCTGTGGTTCGAACAAGCAGAAGCACAATTCCACATTCGGCAGATAACCTCGGAGTCCACTCATTACTACTACGTGCTGAGCTCACTCGACCAAGAGACTGCTGCACAAGTTGAGGAGTTTATACAGTCGCCCCCGGAGAACGGCAAATACACAGCATTCAAAGCCCTGCTCATAAGGACGTTTGGACTCTCACGGCGTGAACGAGCACACCGCTTAATGCACCTGAATGGTTTAGGAGACAGGCCGCCATCGGCATTAATGAACGAAATGCTGGCCCTGGCTGAAGGATACAAACCCTGCCTCATGTTTGAGCAGGCGTTCCTAGAGCAACTGCCCAAGGACATATGCCTGCTGCTGTCCGACACAGATTTCAGCGACCCCCGGGAGGTGGCGGCCCAGGCATATGTGCTGTGGAATGCCAAGAAGGAGAGAGGGGCATCCGTCGCACAGATCACCAAGCCGCGTGCCCAGCGACAGCCCAGACCAGGCCCGGCAGCAGAGCCCAACGAACAATGGTGCTTCTACCACCAGCGGAGGGGTACAGAGGCCCGTCGCTGTAGACCACCCTGCAAATTCCCGGGAAATGCCAGGGCCAGCCGCCGCTGATGGCTACGGCGGCTGGCCATCAGGACAGCCTCCTGTACGCCTGAGACAAGCAGTTGGGACGCCGCTTTTTGGTCGACACCGGAGCAGAGATCAGCGTTTTACCTCCAACGAGTTACGACACCCGCAACAGAGAACCGGGACCCACCCTGAGGGCCGCAAATGGCAGCACAATATGAACCTACGGCACCCGCACGGTGCGGCTACAGTTCAGCTCCAGCCGGTTCACGTGGGACTTCACACTGGCTGCCGTGGCCCAACCACTCCTGGGGGCGGATTTTCTACGTGCCCACAGCCTGCTGGTCGACCTGCGAGGGAAGCGACTAGACCACGCCAAGACTTTTCATACGTTCTCCCTGGGTGAAGCAAAGTTGCCAGCCCTACACCTGGACTCCATCACGCTGTCTGACGACGAATTCACCAGGGTTCTGGTGGATTTCCCATCAGTACTGACACCGCAGTTCACGGCAGCCATGCCCAGACATGGAGTACAGCACCACATCCCGACCCAGGGACCATCCCTCCACGCCCGTGCTCGAAGGCTTCCCCCAGACAATCTCTGACTGGCGAAGGAGGAGTTCAAGAAGATGGAGGAATTGGGGATCATACGACGGTCCGACAGCCCATGGGCCTCCCCCCTGCACATAATGCCCAAGGCAACGGGGGGCTGGAGACCATGCGGTGACTACCGCAGACTGAACGAGGCTACAATGCCAGACCGCTACCCTGTGCCGCACATTCAAGACTTCGCAGCAAACCTACACGGCGCAAGGATCTTTTCCAAGGTAGACCTTGTCTGGGGATACCATCAAATCCCGGTACAACCGGACGACATCCCCTAAATAGCACTCATCACCCCGTTTGGACTTTTCAAATTCGTCTGAATGCCGTTCTGTCTAAAGAATGCCGCACAGACGTTCCAGCAGCTAATGGACGCGGTGGGACACGACCTGGACTTTGCATTCATCTATTTGGACGACATCCTCATAGCCAGCAGTAGTCGGCAGGAGCATCTGTCCCACCTCCGCCAGCTCTACTCCCGCCTGAGTGAATTCGGCCTTACAATCAACCTGGCCAAATGCCAGTTCGGACTCGACATCATTGACTTCCTGGGCCACAGGATTACTAAAGACGGGGCAACCCCTCTGCCCGCCACTTCCCCCGACCCAACACAATCAAAGGCCTGCAGGAATTCGTGGGTATGGTGAATTTCTACCACCATTTCCTCCCCTCAGCAGCCCGAACCATGCGCCCCCTGTTCACTCTGATGTCAGGTAAGGGCAAGGACATTACCTGGGACGAAGAGGCCGCAGCCGCTTTCGTTAAAACCAAAGAAGCCTTGGCAAACGCCGCGATGCTAGTGCACCCCAGAACGGACGTTCCTACTGCCCTCACGGTGGACGCATACAACACAGCAGACGGTGGAGTGCTGGAACAACTCATCGAGGATTGCTGGCAACCCCTGGCGTTCTTCAGCAAACACCTACGACCACCTGAACTCAAATACAGTGCTTTCGACCGGGAGCTATTGGTACTATACCTGCCAATCCGGCATTTCAGGTACTTCTTAGAAGGTAGGCCCTTCACCGTGTTCACAGACCACAAACCGCTTACCTTTGCGTTCACAAAGGTGTCCGATCCCTGGTCGTCCTGCCAGCAGCGACATCTGTCCAACATCTCCAAGTACATGACAGACATCCGGCATGTCTCGAGAAAGGACAACGTCGTGGCGGACGCCCTTTCCAGACCTACCATACAGGCCCTGTCCCAGGGGGTGGACTATGCAGTGCTGGCAGAGGCACAGCAGGCAGACGCTGAGATCCCCAGTTACAGGACTGCAGTCTCCGGTTTGCAGCTCCAAGACCTCTCCGTAGGCCCAGGTGAAAGGACCCTACTATGTGACGTAGCTACCGGCCAACCCCGCCCCGTCGTCCCAGCAGCCTGGAGCCGGCGGGTTTTTGAATCCATTCACAACTTAGCGCACCCCTCCATCAGGACAACCGTCCAGCTGGTCTCCAACAGGTTTGTGTGGCATGGACTTCGTAAACAGGTCAGTGAATGGGCCAAAACGTGCATGCAGTGCCAAACGGCCAAGGTGCAGCGGCACACCAAGGCTCCGCCGCAGCGGTTTGAACCCACCCGCCGGAGGTTCGACCACATTCAAATGGATATCGTGGGGCCCCTGCCGTGAGGAGCGCTGTACCTCCTAACTATGATAGACCGGTTCACCAGATGGCCAGAGGCAGTCCCGCTCACCGACACCACTTCCGAATCCTGGGCCCGAGCACGGATTGCAACGTGGGTAGCACGCTTCGAGGTACCAGCCCACATTACCTCCGACAGGGGCACCCAGTTCACCTCCAGCCTGTGGTCAGCTATGGCCAACACCACACCACACCACACAACTGCCTACCACCCACAGTCGAACAGACTAGTGGAGCGTTTCCACCGTCACCTGAAGTCGGCTCTCATGGCCTGCCTGGAAGGGCCTAACTGGGTGGACGAACTTCCCTGGATCCTGCTCGGAATACGCACGGCGCCTAAGGAGGATCTGCACACCTCGTCGGCCGAGTTGGTGTACGGCGCGCCCCTGGTCATCCCAGGAGAGTTCATACCAGCCCCAAGGGGGCAACAGGAAGAACCCGCAGCAGTCCTGGACAGACTACATGAGAGGCTCGGTAACCTGGCCCCCATACCCACTTCACAGCACGGTCAGATCCCGACCTGCATACCCAAAGACCTGCAGAACTGTAAGTTTCTTTTTGTACGACGGGGCGGACACCGGGCACCGCCACAGCGGCCCTACGAGGGGCTGTTTAAGGTGATCAGGAACAACGGGTCCATGTTTGTGCTGGACATTGGGGGGAGAGAGGAGGTTTTCACGGTGGACCGACTCAAACCGGCCTATGTGGACTTGGTGCAGCCGGTCCAGGCTCAGGCACCGCAGCGCAGGGGCAGACCTCCCAAACAGAGGCCGATCCAGACTGTGGACATTGGGGGAGGTATCGCCGGTTCTGGGGAGGGGGGGGAGGGTTATGTGGCGACCCACTTTCTAGCACACACGAACCGACTCACAAAACAGCGCGCGCAGGCAGAGGGCCGGCCCCAAAAAGGGCGTCAGGCCATCTTCACCAGCAGGGGGAAAATCCCGCGCACGGAAAGGGTCTGCGATTATGCATTCCCCACAGCAGTCCCGCCCAGGGAGGGCAGGAACGGGAAGGGTTTAAAAGCAGGCCATGAAGTTTGAATAAATCTCTTTTATCGCAACTCCAACTCACCAACTACGTGTGGTTATTCTAGCGCTGTGTGTAGCACACCGCTACAGTAACATCTCTGTATCCAAAGATCAAATCTCCCACAATTAACTCCCATACTTCCCTCAAAATCCTGGGATGCATTCCTTTCTGTCTTGATGAGTTACCTATTTTAAACATTTTTTTATACCTGTATGTGATTATTTTAATGCATCCAGAGCCTTAACTATCTCCTCCGTCATCGGTAGTTTAGAGGCACAGATGAAGATGAATATAAAGTATTCATTTATTATCTGAACACTGGCCTCAGCATCCACTTTGGTATTACCTCACAATGTCCCACACTCTTTTACGTGGAAAACCCTAACCATAACATGCATAAGATTCAAGAGGCAGCTGGGAGAGTCATCTATAAGGATTGCACTTGAAGAATCAGGGGACTTCTGATACGTGATATTCTGATCCTTTAATCTAATTTTCAATATGCACTCTTGGTGGTGGTAAGGTGCCCAATAGTAGTAGAGCTACTAGGACTTGACATTTCAATCCCTATGGTAAGTTGGCACTCTTGATATTGGCAGTGGGCTTGCAGTGGTGACAAGGAGGGTGGGTAGGTAAGTTATCGGGGTCATCAGGTGGGCACCTTCCTTCTTTGACGTTTCGTTGATAAGCCCATGACGTCACCAGAGGGCTCAACGTGCTACCTGGCGTCCCAGATACATCCCCTTCAGTTCCATACCCTCCTGTCTTCATCTTGCCGCCCAGTTGTTGTCTTTTCCTTTAATCCAAATCCAATTGCTGCTTCCTTCTGCTGCATTTGACAAGGACTTGATTGCTTGTTGGAGGGAGTTACCCTTCACCCCATCTTCCTCAATAGACTGGTCGTAGATGTAGCAACGAATTCCCTGCATCCCACTTCTACAGGGAAAATCTTGGTCTTCTAGCCATTCTGGGCAGCTTCAGTTGCCAGTTCAGAGTACTTGGTCTTTTTCCTCTCATAAGCTTCTTCGACACCATCTTCCCACGGTACTGTCAATTCCACAACATATGCCAGCTTGGCTGTTGTGGACCACAGGACCATGTCTGGCCGGAGTGTTGTAGCCACAATGTCTGAAGGAAACACAAGCTTTTTTTCCAAGTCCACGTCCATTTTCCAAACCCGAGCAACCTGCAGAATGCTTACATCTTTTGATGTTATGTGGTGCTCTGGAGGTTGGCCTGCTGGTACAAATCATGTGATGTGGACATTTCCTGCCGATGTTTGTGGGAGAGCATTTGTGGTGATTCGCCTCTGTTCCAAGATTGGTGCCAGCTGTCTGAGAACTTGGTTATGCCGCCAAGTGTACCGCCCCTGGGTGAGGCTCGTGGTGTATCCTGTTAAAATGTGCCTTAGTGATCCAGGTGCTTGACAAAGAAAGCAAGCAGGGTCTTCTCCCCACCACTGGTTCAGGTTCTGGGGTGTGGGTAGGAGGTCATAAGTGGCTCTGATGACAAAACTTAGCCGAGATCCCTCCACCTCCCAGATGTCACACCAGCTAAGTTTCCTCTTTTCAAAGTTGTGCAAAGTACTTAAGTTACACCCATATTGTGTTGTTATGTTACCTACCAACCAATGATGGAGGCAACATTGTGTAAATCATAATATTACATGGTTGCTGGCAGTAAAGGGCCTAGTTTATCATACATTAACACATATCATAATCAATTGCTGATCTCTACTGTTTACACTGTATTATCAATACAAACTGCTCTAAATATTTAAAGTTAAATGTCATTTTCCTCTGTTTTTCCCAAGAGCTCTTCTTGTTACTCATTTTTTTCAATTATGTCTACTTGCGTGTATCACCTCTTAATAAGGTTTTTTATTAATCAACATATCTGATGATCAGAATATCTGACATACAGTTTTTCTCAGCTCGTAGATAACTTTAATTCCATTAGAAGGATTATGGAGCATATCTGATTCACACCTGCAGGGATCTGACATATTTTAAACATAAGCCTTTTCAATTACAGCTGATGGATCTAGTTGAAGAGGGAAAAAGGAGCAAATGGGATCTTTTAATGAGAAGGGGAGGATGAAAGGTCTATTATAACTGAAGCAATCATGCACAATGTCCCCAGCAGAAAAGGGTTAATGGTTGGAAACACAGAACTTTGATTGATTTTCTGTGCCAATTCCAGGCACACTGACAATCAATTGCAGGACTCCTGCAGAGATGAATTAATTGCCAGCAGTCCAAGGATCAAACCTGCACCTTGATGTGTGACTCTGGGTCACCCTTGTCAATTCACATACTCATCGAGTATTTGATGGTTGTCAATTCAAAAATATAATCACTCATTAACCTGAGTATAAGGCATATACATTGCCTGTTTTATAATTAAAAACACAAAAGAATCCCTTCGGATATCATAAATCTGACATGAAAACAGAAATATTTGGAAATACTCAGCAGGTTGGGTACTGTTTCAGAGAGATAAACAGAATTGAGTTTTGAAAGATCATCAAACCAAAACGGTTAACTCTGTTTTTCTCTTTATATACCACCACCCAGGATGTATCCTCTTCTCATTGTCACCATCAGGAAGGAGGTACAGAAGCCTAAAGGCACACACTCAACGATTCAGGAACAGCTTCTTCCACTCTGCCATCTGATTTCTAAATGAACATTGAACTCATAAACACCATCTCACTACTTTTTAAATTTCTGTTTTTGCACTGCTTATTTTTATATAACTATTTAATATACACATATCTACTTACAGTAATTAATTGTTTGTATATGTATCATGCATTGCATTGTACTACTGCGGCAAAATTAACAAGTTTCACGACATATCTGTATAGTGGTGATACTAAACCTGACTCTGATTCTGCCTGCCCCGCTGAGCCTTTCTAGTCTTTCCTGCTTTCATTTGGCTGTATTTTGCATGGTTATTTGAAAATAAGATGACATTTTTTGCTTAAAATAAGATAATAAGATTTTGGAGATTATACTGGGATAAATGCAGTGATGATTCAGAGAAGGAAATATATGAAAGCATAAAATCTTCTTGCTTTGAAAATTCAACTCAGCCCAATTACTAGATCATGTTGACAATATCTGAACCCAAGATGTGCGAGAGCATACCCTTCAAATACAGAAATTCTGGTATCTTTTAAAACTGCCTATTTTCAGGTTTTTTTCCCTCCACAGAACTTTCAGCATTCAGTTTAATTTATGTTTCCCACAAGCAATTCAATCCAATAACTTCCCATTTTACACATTTACATTTCATGCCATGGAATAATAGCATCTACTTAGTACTCTGCAAAGGTGATGCCTTTCCAATTGGGATCACACAATTCATAAAAGAGCTTGTGTTTGCGCTGAAATTAAAAGCATATTCTTTTCTTCTCATTCAATAAATTTCAAGTGTTTTAGATTAGAAGTAGATTCAATTGCTTTGATTCAATTTATGTTTCAATTGTAAATTTCCATTGCACTATTAGCCAAGTAAATATATCTCATGATCCAGTTTTTAGAAATTTAAGTACTCTGAATATAAGCAACCGTAAAGGTCCAAAAAGATGCCCAAGCTACAAATACAGATTTCAACATGAAATCATAGCTTAATATGAATTGTAAATTGCAAGTAGTAAATTGAAGTTAAAAGACAATGGGGTTGGTATAACTGGCCTGCATCAAACCAAGCAACTTGAGTAAGTTATTTGCTCTATTGTGACTTGCATTCAAGCTGGCTAACCAGATGGATGTTATCACTTAACATGTCAAATATAGTCAAAGGTATAAACAACCAATATTTTTTGTGTACTCAGAGACAGCCCTGAGAACATTAATTTTGGGTGTCTGGCTCTCTGTTGCCAAAAGGTTTTAGAATATTTGTGTTAATTAGCTTCTCCCAAGGATGTTTGGACCATCAGAGGTGTCTTATGAACACCACTATGTACCTCGAAGGAACAATTTGTCAACTGAACGTATTGAAGTAAGAGATATCATTGTAGCTACTAAAATTGTATTGAATTACCTACTGTTACCTTTGATCTTAAGGATACAAAAACATGCTGTACCTTTGGGTTTGTGAGCCTCTACTGAGGATGTCTCCAGAATGATGCCTGCCTATTTTGATGAATAAAGCCTTCTATCTCACTAGCTTCAGTGTTTCTCTGGTCACTTTGATTACAGTCACAATACCTTACAAATAGGAATTTCCAAGTTTCTTTGCCAGAGAGTGAAATCCTGCCATATCCTGAAACCATTCCATTTTCCCCCTTTCCCCTTTCCTGTGGGCCAAAATGTGAACCATGTAGCTATGTGTTACCTGCTGGCTGTCAAGCGAGGGAGAACAATTAGTGCTCTTCCAGGAGAGGACAAAAGGCTTCAGTTCCATTGATATATCTCTGCATTTTGCTCCAGTAAGAACAAACGATTGGACAACCAGGTGGCTTCAGGCTGAACTTGTACAGGGTGAAACTAAGCCTTCAAGGGAAAAATTTTATTCATTTCTTTTTATATGGACATTGCTGGCACACCAGCATTTACTGCCCCTTCCTTATTGCTCTTGAGAAAGTGGTGAGTCACCATAAACCACTGCATTTATGATACAACTGAATGGTGAGCTGGGCTATTTCAAAGGCACACAGCTATGCCTCCAGAACCACATGCACGGGGAGGAGGCTGGACTTCTCCTGACCATCTACTGTTGGTTCCTATGACAAGATGGGTTTCGTTCTGTCAACTGTTAAAAAAAATTCAGATTATTAAATGAACTGATCTTAATTATCACATTAAGATTTGAAGGGACATCTCTAGATAAATCCCCGGATTACTAGTATAAAAACAGAACTGATACTAGCTGCTTCTGCTTGAGATGTTGACCACCAGATACTAAATTGTGATTGACTGCATATTTGAGTTTGGCCACCATCCAAGGAATAGGTACAGGACAAAGATCTCTGCTTGGCTCACATCAACATCTTGACATTGAATGGATACTGGCATTTCATTGTGGATCACCATCAGACTTCTGTTCCTCTTAAGCTGTCTCCTTCATTGTCCCAGTGGAACTCATTTATGATTGTAGGTTATTTGGCTGCTGTCAAATGCCTAAAATGCCCCGAGTGCAGGTTAATGGCAAAATGAACTAAAAGAAATTAATGGGCATTTGAGATAGAAAACATTGTAAGGTCAATGAAACATAAGAATAGGACTGGTGTTATTGGCCTGCTGGGATCTGGCAGAGACCTAATAATCTTTCTTACCATTTAACCTGCATCTCTGCTATCCTTGGGCATAGATAGAGCTCCTAGCCCTGGTGTTACCTACATGTGGATCCCACCTCCATATTATCTCCAAAATATACAAGGAATCAGTATCTGAGTCGGTGAGTGTGAATGTGAAATTACATGACAGGGAGTCTTCATTGACACTGATCTTTGATGTTCCTGTTCTGCCTGACCAGGATGTATACTTTAGGCAGTTACGCCAGCCTAGACTCAATGGGTCCAATAGCTTTCTTTTATGTTGTCAGAAAATATGAAAATAATATGTTACCTTGTGTTTCGAATGGTCCGCTGATCGGAATCAGAATCAGGTTTATTATCACTGACATGTGTCGTTAAATTTGTTAGCTTAGCAGCAGCAGTTCAATGCAATACATAATATAGAAGAGAAAAAAGTAAAAATAAATCAATAAGTAAATCAATTACAGCATATGTATATTGAATAGATTAAAATCATGCAAAAACAGAAATAATATATATATTAAAAAAGTGAAGTTGTGTTCATGGGTTCAATGTCCATTTAGGAATCGGATGGCAGAGGGGAAGAAGCTGTTCCTGAATCGCTGAGTGTGTGCCTTCAGGCTTCTGTATCTCCTACCTGATGGTAACAATGAGAAAAAGGCGTGCCCTGGGTTCTGGGGGTCCTTAATAATAATGGATGCTGCCTTTCTGAGACACCGCTGCTCAAAGATGTCCTGGGTACTTTGTAGGCTAGTACGCAAGATGGAGCTGACTAGATTTACAACCCTCTGCAGCTTCTTTCGGTCCTTTGCAGTAGCCCCCTCCCACTACCCCAAACCAGTCAGTGATGCAGCCTGTCAGACTGCTCTCCATGGTACATCTTTAGAAGTTTTTGAGTGTATTTGTTGACATACTAAATTTCTTCAAATTCCAAATAAAATAGTCTTGCCTTGTTTATAACTGTATCAATATGTTGGGATTAGATCTGATCCTCAGAGATCCTGATACCCAGGAACTTGAAGCTGTTCACTCTCTCCAACTCTGATCCCTCTATGAGGATTGGTATGTGTTCCTTCCTCTAATCCTTCTGGAAGTCCATAATCAGCTCTTTCATCTTACTGACATTGAGTGCCAGGTTGTTGCTGTGGTACCACTCTACTAGTTGGCACATCTCACTCCTATATGCCTTCTCATCACCACCTGAGATTCTACCAACAATGGCTGTATCATCAGAAAATTTATAGATCGTATTTGAGGTATACCTAGCCACACAGTCATGTGTATATAGAGAGTAGAGCAGTGGGCTAAGCACACACCCCTGAGGTGCACCAGTGTTGATTGTCAGCGAGGAGGAGATGTTATCACCAATCCGCACAGATTGTGGTCTTCCAGTTAGAAAGTGGAGGATCCAATTGCAGAGGGAGGTACAGAGACCCAGGTTCTGTAACTTATCAATCAGTATTGTGGGAATGATGGTGTTAAATGCTAAACTATAGTCGATGATCCATGGGCATTAAGAATCTTTTTGTTTCTCTGCAACAAACTCATTTGCACCACAGTCTAATCTGATGTGAATGACATCCTCTCAGTTTCTATGACACTAACTTTAGCAGGCTTAGTTCTTGATTAATTGTGTAAATAAATCCTGTGCGACAACTTCCCCGTAGAGGAAAATACAAAAGTAGGAATCAAAGAAATTAATACCCTATAATAGAGCTGATATATCAGAGGAACTTATGTTGCAAATCAAATTGCACTACAAAAGTAAATGGTTCCTGCTGCAGGCTACAATGGTACTTTTACCATTTTACTTTGAAATGTTTTGTTTATCTGTGACACACATCAATAAAAGGACCATGGCATTGGAGAAAACATGAAGAATTGGAGATACAAGAGACTATAGATGCTGGTTTCTGAGTAACACACAATCTACTGGCAAAATTCAATGGGTCGAGCAGCATTCGTTGAAAGAAAGAAATTTTTGACATTTCATGCTGAAACCTTGCATTAGAACAAGAGTGGAGAAGCAAGATGGCTAGAAAATGAGAAGAAATAGAGTGGCAAGAAGGAATCCAAGGCAATCAATGGACTAAGGAGAGGTTTAAGATGATAGTGCCAGTTAGGGCGGGTAAGTGGGGGTGGAAATGGAAGACTGTGGCAGTTGAGTGATAGATTGAGGCAAAAAGACAGAAAGAAAAAAAATATTTTGCACACCCATCCCCACCTTCCATCTGGTTCCTGTTGGTTCACCTCTCCCTTCTCCTCTAATAGTTCTCCCTCTCACATCTTTTAGTTATCTGGATCTAGCACTTGTGTTCCTGCTTATCTCCCTCCAGCAGCTGTATCCTATATTCACACCCCTCCCATCATCTGCCTTGCTCCATCTGCTGTTTTATCCCCCTTTCTGTCTGCCTCCATCACTGCCAATATCCACCAGCTCCAGCTCTGCTCACTTCTACCAGTTGAATTCAAGCTAAAATAAATTGCATAAAATGTACGTCAAAAAGAGACACCTTAAGAGTAAATATTTA
The DNA here is from genome assembly GCF_963921235.1 of Mobula hypostoma. NCBI lineage: Eukaryota > Metazoa > Chordata > Chondrichthyes > Myliobatiformes > Myliobatidae > Mobula > Mobula hypostoma. The sequence goes on from NC_086099.1 coordinate 146,919,723, forward strand.
TATTATATATGAAAAAATAAATGATATATAAATGAAAGTCAATTTAATTTTTAATATTGATATAAATCTGCTTTGTCTGGCTACCCTTATGGACCTACTTGACTTCTTTTTCACGTTAGCAACCACAATGGAAAATCAGCAGAAATGGCCATCCTACCATTGTCCAATTTACACTTGCTGGAAACTAAATTTGCTCTCTGTATCTTACCCCGCACTGCATTTATAATGTGCACCTGATGCAGACAGCATATCAACACAATATGGGCACAATACATGACCACAGTCATATATGTAAGGCTCAGGTCTATCGGCTCGTGTTTATCTAGGGGACAACCCACCCGCCCACCAAACCGTGTCTCACAGTTACGTCATTGCTGTGTAATGCCACCTGGTACAAACTCACACATCAAATATCAGACAGCACACAATGTACAATTTACCGAATTACACTTTATGAATCTTACTGGAACTATGTAATTAATAGAGATACAATATAAAAGGGAAAGTAAAAGGCGCCAGACTTATCAGAGTTCAACCACTTCGTGCACAACCGTTGGAGCTCAATTAATGGAGTCTTCTTTCCACCATTCGATCCCCTCCGATCCCCTGGACTCGCCGCCTGGGACCAACCACAGTGGTCGACCAGAGCGCGTTCAGCACGTCCTTCCTCTTCGGGTCTCCTCCCAAAAGCCCCCCACACCACACCTTTCCCACCCATATGAGACAGAATATCACCCACAAAAAGAATAACATGGACACTCATTGGTTCATTTCTTCCTCTTATCAATAATTTAACCCAAACAAGCAGAGTGAGAGAGAACTCCTTACATCGCAGTTATTATTACAGAAAAGCCATTTTTATTCTAACATAACACAGAAGCCATTTTATGAGCCTTCGCAGTAACATAAAATAAGAAACCCCTTACATATAATTTCGTCAGTAGTGTTATATGAAATGTAATTATTCAGAGAACATGTGAAGTAAATATCCACAAGCCGATCCTATTCGCTGTATTCATGTATCTTTGTTACTTGGCCTGTCCTGAAAAAAAATGTTATGGTTTTAAATTCAGCTTTTATGTTGAGAACATTTCATTATTTATGATGTACCATGTAGCGGTTTCCTACTGTGAGACACCTGCGTTTTATGTAACTTGGCTATCTTTCCTCAGCTGAAGACACTTTCTTGTAAGAGATGAAGGTAGAGGCCAAAGCTGTGCAATCCATTGCTTGAATCCACTTGAGAGGACAGATGAAAACTAGCAAAATATGCATTGGACAGAATCCAATGTTTCAGCTTTCTAGCTGGCTGAGTAAATTTGACTCAAAAGCTCTAGCGTAGCTTGGCTATGCTTCACTTAAAAATGCCATCTAAAGAAATCATTATAAAAAGCATTAAGGTCAAAGATATTACTGAAAAGTCTGTGCTTTGGAGTTTTAACGTTATGATGAGCACTGAGAATATTTCACCACATTATTGCACTGTGCTACTTCAGAAATAAGTAAGGAGACAAGGAATAGGTTTTAAAGTTTGGAATTGTGTGGAAAATAGCACTGTTTAGTAGAGTGATGACCTTTGCAAAAATGACTGTTGCCCACATGCTAGTTAAGGAAATGCACTTGCAAAGGCTAGAAAGAGCAGCTCTGTTTTTCTAAATTTGCTACATTTTTTACCCATGCCATTAAATGCATAAAATGTACTTGGTATCCTTATTGTTTTTAACCAAAATAGTTGCATAAACAATTATAGTCATTATGAGAATGAGACATTTTCCCACTCTTTGTGCTCAGTGATTGTATTGTAAAACTACTATAACAATGTGACTTTGTTTTACTTGTGTTGGATATAACCATATTTGTTATGCTTTCTGTTTAAGAATTGAGGGGATAATGCCAGCAGCTGAAATTGGCTCGGAGCTAATTGGCAACATGGTCTACAAACACTGGGTTTTCATTAATATTGAGGAGACAGATGGTAAAGATGGTAACTAAGTCATGCTGCAAAAGTAGACTTTAGTCATGTTTTGCACAATCCATTTTAAGGCAGGAGGGCACTGAAAAATCCTGGTATCCGGCATTCCTGCTGGAGAAGTGACTTTCCCAGCAAAATCACTGAAGAGACACCTGAAATAAAAGAGCTGTGCTTTACCTTGCATGGGAAAATAAATAGATTCATGCTATTCATGGATATAATTCGTAGATCTATTGAGTAGATCAACCAGTTTTCTGGCACATCATTGTAATGCTAGTTTGGTTAATATTTGTGAAGGTACGTTGGGATTTGTCCACTAATAATAATCATTCCTTATCTGAACATTGGACAAATTGAATAGCATCAGGAACTTTTGCTAAACTGTGCTCATCTGCAGGTGTTTGAGAAGGTTATTAAGGTTAATATGGCTCTCTTGAGTGGAAAAGAACCTAAGGGAATATTTTAAAAATTACTTTATTTTCAGGAAGAAACTGACTGTTCTCCTTTAATCCAATTACCAAATGATGCTGAATGTTATTAAAAGTCACTTAAAATGGGTGACTCATTGCTGGTGGGTTAACACTGTGATTTAAAATGTTTGTATTACTTGACAAAGTCATTACCAGATGCATTGATCAAAATGCAGCAGCCCACTCTTGAATTTATCAAATGATATTTTTAAAGGCATCACTTTATTTCAAAATGCCATCCTGGTTCATGGCAAGTACTGTCTTTATTGAAATGCAAATGACATGAGCAACAAATCAGAAATAAATTCTTTGGTAACTGGGAATAGTTTTAACTACAATTTAGATGAATTTCCCCAATTGCAATGAAAGAAGAGGTTCTACTTATTGTTGACATTTTGTTTAGTAAAACAGCTAAGAGAAACCTAACCTGGAATGCCTTATGGGTTATTTACTTATGCATGCTACTGTCAGGATGGAATGTCCTGAGATCAGAGATGTTTAATCAACTGTGTGATGCAGTGGCCTTTCAGCTGTTGCCATACGTTGCAGCAGTTTAGTTTTACTAAATTCTTACACTTGATCCAACGTGAAATTTTTACTTGACTTTTATTGGATAATTGATAGGCTTTATTGTTCAATAAAATATTGTACAATTCATCAAGCCGTAGAAGCCACAGATTCTTACAGCATTGAGACAGCCCTTCAGCCTAACTTGTCCATGCTGACTCTGTTGCCCAGTGAGCTCGTCCCATCTGCCCTCTACACCTCTCCTATCCATGTACTTGTCTTGTTGGCTGTTACATGTTGCTGATGCTCGTTCCAAAATATGCACCACCCTTTCCATGAAGAAGCTGCCCTGACATCCCTTTTAAATCTCTCACCTCCGCCTTTAACCACACGCCCACTTTCAGTCCCTCGAGATGTTAGATACCTTTGTCAGATCACCCCCTCAATCTCCTATGTTCTAGAGGGAATAATGTCCTAGCAGATCTCAAAATGTGGCATCTTCCTTAGTATATATATATGTGTATTCCATTGTGTCCAGACCCAAAGAAGAGGCTGAGCAACTGGAAATGACACAAAAATAGAGAAAAGAAATGTGACAGGCATAGTCAGCTGTGATTAATGCATTTTGGAAGCAGCTAAATCAAGGTCAAGTGTATATGGAAGCTTATCATCGCCATAATCAGTCAGCTGTATTTTTCAAAGCTACCAAAGTGGTTTAAAATTAGCAAAGACAATGAGAACAATAGAAAAATAAGAAATTTGATTTCCGCATCTATTTGAGATTAAACTGGAGCAGGACTATTTTTGGGAGAATTAGACAGAATCTGGCAGAGATTGATTGGGTGAGCCTGTTTGAAAGGGAAGCAATGAATGGCAAGTGGAGGCTTTTACGAGTGTGATAGTTAGTGTCCAGGAGCAGCATAAGTACAAGAGATTCTGCAAGTGCTGGAAATCCAGAGTAACATGCAAATTGCTGGAGGAAATCAGCAGTTCTGGCAGCATCCATGGAAAGGAATAGCTGACAGTACCTGTCACATCTCTTATCTCCGCTTTTGCATCAATTCCAGCTGCTCAGCCTCGTCTCTGGGTCTGAACACAAAAGAGTACACACGTATATTGAGGGAGATGCCATCATTTGAAACCTACTAATGTTTATTCCTCAGAACAAAGGAGGTTGACGGGGTGACATGACAGAGGCATCTAGATCATGAGTGGCTTAGACAAGTTGAAAGAGCATAGTCTTTTCCTGTTAGGGTAATTGGTAAACCAGGCAAGTTTAGGGAACCTTGGCTGATGAGAAATATTGAGGCTCTAGTCACGAAAAAGAAGGATGCATACATTAGGTTTAGGAAGTTAGGAATGGGTGAATACATAAGTTCATAAAACATAGAAGCAGAATTAGGCCATTTCATCATGGCTGATGCTTTTGCCTCTCAACCCTATTCTCCTGCCTTCTCCCATTAACACTTCATACCCTGACTAATCAAGAGTCTATGAACCTCTGCCTTAAGTATACCCAATAACTTGGCCTCCACAGCCGCCTGTGGCAACGAATTTCACGGAATCACCACTCTCTGGTTAAAGAAGTTCCTCCCCATCTCCATTCTAAATGGACGTCACAGTGTTCTGAGGCTATGCCATCTGGTCCTAGAGTCTCCCAGCAAAGGAAAAGTACTCTCCATATTCACTGTAGACAGGCCTTTCAACATTTGATTGGTTTCAATGAGATCCCCTGCTCATTCTTCCAAGTTCCAGTGAGTGCAGGCCTAGAGCCATTAACCACTCATCATATGATAAACCTTTCATTCTTGTGAACCTCCTCTGAACCCTCTCCAAATGTCAGCACATCCTTTCCTAGATAAAAATGCACACAATACTTCAAGTGTGGTTTGACCGATGCCTTATAAAGACTCAGCATTAGCTTTTATATTCCAGTCCTCTCAAAATGAATGCTAACATTGCTTTTGCCTTCCTCACCACTAACTCAACCTGCAAATTAACCTTTAGAGAATCCTGTACGAAGACTCCCAAGACACTTTGCTTCTTGGATATTTGAATTTTCTCCCTTTTAAGAAAATAGTCTATGCTTTTATTTCTTCTACCAAAGCGCAAGACTGTACACTTAATGACACAGTATTCCTTCTGCTACATTTTTGCCCTTTCTTCTAATCTGTCTTCATCCTTCTGTAGCCTCCCTGCTTCCTTGACACTACCTACCCCTCCAACTATTTTCGTATCATCTGCATACTTGACAACAGAGTCATCAATTCTGTCATCCAAACCGTTGACATATAATGTTAAAAGTATTGGTCCCAACACAGATTCCTGTGGAACACCACTAGTCACCGGGAGCCAAACAGAAAAGGTTCCCTTTATTGCTACTCTTTGCTTCCTGCCAATCAGCCAATGCTCTATCCATGCTAATATTTTTCCTTTAATACCAGTGGTTCTTACTTTGTTAAGCAGACTTATGTGTAACACCTTGTCAAAGCTTTCTTAAAATCCAAGTACACAACATCAACAGATTCTCTTTGTCTATCCTGCTTGTTATTTCCTCAAAGAATACCAACAGTTTAGTCAGGCAAGGTTTTCCCTTAAGAAAACCATACCCACTCTAGCCTATTTTGTCATATGTCTCTAAGTACCCTGAAAGCACATCCTTAACGATCAGTCCAAGCACTGAGGTCTGGGTAACTGGCCTATGATTTCCTTTCTTCTGCCACACTCCCTCCTTGAAGAATGAAGTGACATTTAAAGTTCTCCAGGACCATGGCAGAATCTATTGATTCATGAAAGATCATAACTAATGCCTCCACAATCTTTTCCTCCTTCAGAACCCTGGGGTGTAGTCCATCTGGTCCAAGTGATTTATCTACCTTCAGACCTTTCAGCTTCCCAAGCACCTTCTTTCTAGTAATAGCAACTGCACTCACTTATGCACTCTCAAACTTCCAGCATACTGCTATTGTCTTGTACAGTGAAGACTGATGCAAAATACTTATTAGATCATCTGCCATTTTCTTGCCCCCCTCCCCATTACAGACTCTCCAGTGCCATTTTCCAGAGGTCCAATATCTACTCTCACCTCTCTTTCACTCTTTATATACCTGAAGAAACATTTGGTATCCTCTTTGATATTATTGGCCAGCTTACCTTCATATTTCATCTTTTCACCCCTTATGGCTCTTTAGTTGCTTTCTGTTGGTTTTTAAATCCTTCTGAATCCTTTAACTTTCCATTCATTTTTGCTGTATTATATACCATCTCTTTTGCTTTTGTTCTGTTTTTGACTACCCTTGTTAGCCACAGTTGCCTCATACTCCCTTTAGAATTCTTTTCTTCTCTGAGATGTATCTATCATGTGCCTTCCAAATTGCTCCTAGAAACTTCAGTCTTTGTTTCTCCGCCATCATCCCTGTTAGTGTCCCCTTCCATTCAATTTTAGCCAGCTCCCCTCACCTGCCTCTATAATTCTCTTTCCTCCACTGTAATACTAATACATGTGACTTTATGTTCTCCCTCCCAAATTGCAGGGTGAATTCTACCATATTATGATCACTGTACCCTAAGGGTTCCTTTACCTTAAGCTCTCTAATCAATTTCAGTTCATTACACAACATCCAATCTGGAATAGCTGATCCCATAGTGGGCTCAACTACAACCTGCTCTAAAAAGTCATCTTGTGGGCATTCTACAAATTCTCTCTCTTTGGATTCAGCACCAACCAAATTTTCCCAATCTACCTGCATATTGAAATCCCCCATGACTATCGTAACATTGCCCCTTTGATATGTCTTTTCTAACTCACTTTGTAATTTGTAATCCACATCTGGGTACCATTCAGAAGGCCTGTATATAACTCCCGTCAGCGTCCTTATACCCTCACAGTTTCTTAACTCTACTCAATAAGGATTCTAAGTCTTTTGATCCTGTGTCTAAGGAAAATCAGAAGTGCACAAAGTGGGTATGAGAGATCTGGCATGTAAGCTTGTGAAAACAGGTTGAGTGAACTTGGCCTTTCCTCCTTGGAGCAACGGAGCATGTTAGGTAACCTGATAAAGGTGTATAAGATGAGGAGAGGCATTGATCGTGTGGATAGTTAGAGGCTTTTTTCCCAGGGCTGAAATGGTTGCCACGAGAAGACACAGGTTTAAGGTGTTGGGGAGTAGGTACAGAGGAGATGTCAGGGTTAAGTTTTTTACTTAGAGAGTAGTGAGTGCATGGAATGGGCTGCTGGCAATGGTGGTGGAGGCAGATACGATAGGGTCTCTTAAGAGACTTTTAGATAGGTACATGGAGCTTAGAAAAATAGAGGGCTATAAGTAAGCCTAGTAATTTCTAAGGTAGGGACATGTTCGGCACAACTTTGTGGGCCAAAGGGCCTGTATTGTGCTGTAGGCTTTCTATGTTTCTATGTTTTTTCAAAGTCCCAATTTGTTCTATAGCTACATTAAGAGTACAAGTGCGGATTGGGAGAAAGTAGGTTCCCTTGGGGATCAGCAGGGCAACTTTGCCTTAAACCACAGGAGATGGGTGGAACTGTTAACAGATATTTCTCTTCAGTATTTACTGAAAAGGAATAGTTGTTCAAGAGATAAAGAAAAAAAAAGCAGAGGACATTCATATTACCAGGAAGGAGCAGGCTTGCAGTACATCAGAGTGGATAAATCCCAAGGCCTGACCGAATGGTGGGGAGGAGAAGATGGCGGCGCGACGCAGCGCGTGTATCCTCTCCGGTGAAATGATATCGTATTTGTAAGTAGGATGCCGTGCACAATTCTGATTTGATGGAGACAGCTGTGAGAACACGGAGGAACATCTGGATTAACTTCTGAAATGCCCAGTTCGCTGCCGCTGCTACTGTGCAATTGAGAATCTCCGGAGGGAAGGCCCCAAAATCCTTGGCTTTGCCTGCTGCTGGTGACCGGGGCTGAGATCGAAGCATTCAGCAGAGATGGTGCTCGGTGCTCAGTGTCGGATGGCTGGTCGGAGCTCGAAGTTTTCGGACGACTCAGAGTCGGACTGTGGTCGGGTATGGCAGGGAGAGTTTTCTTCCTTCTCCCGTCTGTGTGAGATGTGGGACTTTCAAGAGACTTTGAACTTTTTGCCGTGCTCACGGCTTGTTCTTCATCAAGTTACGGTATTGTTTGCACTGTTGTAACTATATGCTATAATTATGTGGTTTTTGTCAGTTTTTCAGTCTTGGTCTGTCCTGTGTTTCTGTGATATAACACCGGAGGAATATTGTATCATTTCTTAATGCATGCATTACTAAATGACAATAAAAGAGGACTGCGTGTCCTCATAATCTAATCTAATCTAATGCATCCTCAGACTTTGTAGGAGAATAGAAAGGAAATTACGGAGGCCATTGTTGATACAGTATACTTGCTTCATCGTTCATCACTGGTGAAGTTTCTGAAGACTGGAATGTGTTTAATGATGTTATTTTGCTTTAAAAGGGTAAAGTAACCAAAAAGGTGGATGAGGGTAAGCAGTAGGTATTGTTTATTTGGACTTTATCAAGACCTTCGACAAGGTCTCACACGGCAGGCTGGTCTGTAGGGTTAGATTCCATGGAATCCAGGTAGATCCAGTTACATGGATTCAGAATTGGTTTGGAGGTAGGAAGCACAGGGTGGTGGTTGAAGACTGTTTCTCAGAATGGAAGCTAGTGATTAGTGGTGCGCCATTGGGATCAGTGTTGGGCCACTTGCTATTTATTATTTACTGTGTATGAATAATTTGGATGCGAATGCAAAAGACTTGATAAGTAAGCTTGCAGAAAACACAAAATTATGAGGTGTTGTTGATAAGTGAAGATGTTTATCATAGATTATAAGGGGATGTTGATCAGTTATGGAAGTAGGGTGAGGAGTGACAAATGGATTCTAATACTGATATTATAAATATGAGGTGAAGCATTTTGAAAAGTCAAACCAGCATAGGGCTTATACAATGAATAGACACCAGGACACCAGAAAGTGCAATGGAACAGAGAGAGACTTAGGGAGTACATGTGCATAGTTCATTGAAAGTGGAGTCACAGGTAGACAGGGTGGTGAGAAAGACATGAGCATGCTGGTCTTCATCATTCGGGACATTGAGTATAGCAGTGGCGACATTGCGTTACAGATGCATAAGTAGACGGTGAGGCCTCACTTAAGCAGTGTGTACAGTTTTGGTTACCCCATTATAGAAAACACATAGTTAAACTAGAAAGAGTGCAGAAAATAATAACAGTATATTCCCAGGGCTAGAGGGCCTATAGCATGTTATAGGTAGAGATTAATCAGGCTAGGTCTTTATTCCTTGGAACGTTAGAGAATGAGGGACAATCATATAGAAATGTTTAAAATTATGAGAAGCATATACAAAGTGGATAGTAACAGACATTTCCCCAGGCTGCTGAGAGTCCAAATATAGAATCAGGTTAATATGATTGGCATATGATGTGAAATTTGTTGTCGTTGTGGCAGCAGGACAATGTAATACATAGTAACAGAAACAAAACATACATCATAAATTAAATAAGCAGTGCAAAAAAAATAGTGAGGTAGTGTTCATGTGTTCAATGCCCACCCAGAAATCTGATGACAGAGGAGAAGAAGCTGTCCCCGAATCATTGAGTGCAGGGGCGGCGCTAAGGTGGTGCTAGCTGGAGCTATAGCCCCAGCAGAAATTGCAATAGCACCAGCGTAGCACCACCAAGAAATTAACTGAAATTTCACATGCAAATTGCAGCTGCTTTGCTTTCTCTGTATAGTTTTGGATACAGCTTGTTTCTCCAGTTGATCTAATGAAACAGTGCCCCCAATTACCATAGCACCCACGCAGCTATGAAGTTATAAACTCTGTCAGATCCACTCTACACTTCAGCTTATTCATTCGTTGTCAATGCCTTGCCGTTGCTGTCCTCAGATGAGTTAAAGCTGATCTAAGATCACTTCAGGTGGTGATGTTACTCACTCTCACTCACATGAGAGATTGATAGTGTACATCCAGGCGCAGATCCATGGTCTCGCGAGACTTATGGATGGCACACACACACATTGTGTTTTTACAAGCTCGCGTGGGCCTGGCACGTGCATTATTTTGGCGGCGTGAAAAATGGATTGATTTTTAGTGAGAAAACAACCTCATCCAGAGGAATCCGTGGTGTCCCAGCCTGAGCCTGTCTTAAATGAAAGAGACATGCAAAAAGAAGTAAGTGGGGATGAGGACGGCAGCAGTGCATCGAAGGAGTGTGAGGGCGAAGTAGAGGAACAAGAAATGGAGCAGGATTTGGAAGAGAACGTGGATAAAGCTGCTCTTAGTGCTAGTGGGAATACTGTTAGCGACGTTAGCCAGCAGCCTGAGGAAGGACCCCGTCGGCCAGCCTTGAAAAATTACCCTTTGTTGCTCGCAACAGTTTGGCAATCAGCAAAGGAGTTTTATTCGTGGCTGGTTTGACCGACTGGAATATTCGATCACGAAAGGTATTACGTTCTGCTTCGCATGCAGGCATTTCCTGTGCAGAGGACATGGGTTCCATTCTGAGTCTACCTTCACGGTCACCGGTTACTGCAACTGGCGGAAAGCTACAACAGCCTTCAAAACCCACCTTGTAAGTGCAGCTCATAAGTTTGCTATGGAGGCACTTACAAAACAAGACGATTCAAGATTGGGAAATATGCTTGACAAAGGACATGCAAAAATTGTCCAAGAAAATCGTGAGTATATGAGAGCAGTGGTTGATACTCTACCAAGGACAGACAGTGAATGACACAGTGGAATTTCTAGCTCCAAGGAGACGCTACCGCGATGCATTTATAGATTTATACAAACTAATCTGCTTATCACTGACTCTACCTCTGACATCTGCCTCATGCAAATAGAGTTTCTCTTGTCTCAGATGTCTCAAAAACTACCTAAGGAATAGCAGCAGCGATGCTCGGAACAGCAACTTGGCCCTGTTGGCCATACACAGCTGGAGGATCAAAGCACTTGACATCCAGAAAATCATTGATGCTTTCACCACCAAATCACAACAACAGATGGATTGTGCTTCTCTGAAAACAACAATGGTGAGTTCAGTTGATTTTTTTAAAATTTGGGCCAAGACTAATGCTGATGATTGCTATTATTTTCTGGTGGATACGCCATAGTCCTTATGTTTCCTGCAAATCCTAAACTATTACATTTACTGCTATTAAGCCTGTTGGTTTTGCTTAGACTTCCAAGCAGTGATCCTCTTGATTTTTGTTCTCGGTGGGAGGAGAGAGAGCAGCGCACAGCACGTGCGCAGCCCTCCAGTGAAAAATGATATCGTATCTGTTAAATAGGGGCCATGGACAATTCTGATTTGATGGAAAGGGACGTGAAAGCACAGAGGAACAGCTGGAGAAATTTCTGAAACGCTCGTTCGCTGCTGTCGTTACTGCGTGGTCGGGAATCTGTCAGAGGGTAGGCCTCAAAATCCCCGGCTTTGCCTGCTGTTGGCGACCGAAGTTGAGGTCGAATCCTTCAGACAGAGATGGCGCTCAGTACTCGGTGTCAGAGAGCTGATCAGAGCTTAAAGTTTTCGGATGTGTTACGTACCCCGTAACTGGGTTGCCAAACCAGCAGAAATGGATCACTCAGTTGGAGTCTGGATTACTAGAACTAAGAAAGTTTTATTAAAGAAACAAGCAACACAGTGCTCTAATCAAAAGGATAATGAATGCAACAGTTCAGCAATGATAAACATACATGTACACAGAATTCAGATAACAGGATCAATCAAGCTCTATCGTTGTCTAGGGGTAAATGAACAGTTTCAAAGTGACGCAAAGTTCAGTTCAGTTCGCAGTAATCACTGCCGTGGGAGATGGACAGTGTGGGGGAAGGAGAGAGAGAGCAAAACGAATGAATATTCAAAACGGCTTCCACACAGACCTTTGCAGTCAGCTTTCGGGGGAGTCCTTTGTGATGTCATCTGAGGTCACTGACCGTGACCCCTCCGTTTCCCGATACGATCGTTTCTCTGCGGTGAACCTGGCACCCAGACAAGGGTGGACAAACACCAGGTTCCCGCCGATCGTGCCTTTCCACCCTGTGCGTCTATGGCCTGGTCCCGCAACCGGCCTTCCAAAACTTCCCACCGACTTGTGAGAGACGCACCGCTTCCAGGGTCTCGTTACCTCGGGTGTCATGTGTGTCCTGCCTTAGCGAACCTTTCCCTTTTTATCAGCCTGCTGGGGTATCGCCTGTCTATCACTTCAAACAGTTCAGGGTTCAAAGGGGGAGCCGATCTTGACAGCTCTCCTTCTCCTTCATTAACATCTCCAAATGCTGCTCCATTGTTTTCCTTATCTCTCTCTCTCCTGAAGACAGGTGGCAGACCAACTGCTAATCCCACTGGTGCCAGCACAGGACAGCTACATCTTAATCTATGTGTATTCTTGTCACAGATGACTCAGAGTCGGACTGTGGTCGGCATGGCAGGGAGAGTTTCTCTTCCTTCTCCCGTCTGCGTGAGATGTGGGACGTTTGAGAGACTTTGAACTTTTACTGTGCTCATGGACTTCTTCATCAAGTTATGGTATTGTTGCACTGTTGTAACTATATGTTATAATTATGTGGTTTTGTCAGTTTTTTCAGCCTTGGACTGTCCTGTGTTTTGTGATATCACACCGGAGGAAATATTGTATCATTTCTTAATGCATGCATTACTAAATGACAATAAAAGAGGACTACGTGTCTTCATAATCTAAAAAAAATTCAGTAGCCGAATTAATTAGGTATTGCATGGTCAGAGTACAATTTGTCCAACTCTTGGTAAAGATTTGCATCTTTTATTTGCCTTATTTGGCTTTAATAACGGTGTATCTTTTGGCATTGTCTGTCTATATAATGCGAATAGCAGTGGACATTGTGGGTTAGTGTTGTGTTTTTCAGTTGAAAAGCACGCATTTGACGCTGATTGCTGGATTGGTGCGTGATTCACGTTGTGCGCTGTGGATCGGATGTTCTGTTGGTTTGTTTGTTTATGTTCTGTGTAGCCCGGGTTGTGTCCGATGCTGTTGACACTGTCACAGTTCACTTCTATATTATATCTATCAATTGCTGTTGCGTGTGAATCAACCGAGGCGTTTATAGTAGGCACATAATGCTTAAAACTGACTTTTGAACGCCACGCGTCTGACCTTGCAAATACATATTACCATACAGTACATCCCTCAGCACCATCACTGAATAATTCAGCCCCACTGTGGAACCAGCAAGAAAAAAATCTGTGGCGCGGCCACTGATTGGGTGTGTGCCCTTAGGCTTCTGTACCTCCTCCTGATGGCAGCAATGAGAACAAGGCATGACCCAGTGAGGGTGTCCTTAATGATGGATGTCACTTTCTTGAGGCATTGCTCTTTGAAGAAGTCCTGAATACTTCAGAGGTTCATGCCCATGATGGTTCTGACTAAATTTACAAGTCTCTGCAGCTTATTTCAATCCTGTGCAGCAACCCCCACCCATACCAGATGGTGATGCAGCTAATTAGAGTGTTCCCCACTGTACATCTATAGAAATTTGTGAGTGTCTTTGGTGACATACCAAATCTCCTCAAACTCCTAATGAACTACGGCTGCTGTTGTGCCTTCTTTATAACTGCATCAATATGTGAAACCCAGGTTAGATCCTCAGAGATATTGACACCCAGCAACTTGAAGTTGCTCATTATTTCCACTTCCGATCCATTGATAAGGACTGGTATGTGTTCTCTTACCTTGTCCTTTCAGAAGTCTACAGTCAGTTCTTTGGTCTTACTGACGTTGAATGCAAGGTTGTTTCTGTACCACCACTCAACTCCTGGTCACCATCTGAGATTTTGCCAACAATAGTTGTATAATCAGCAAATTTATAGATGAAATTTGAGCTGTGTCATAGGTGTAGAGTGAGCAGAGTAGTGAGCTAAACACAGTGGTCAATAAACATCTCTGAGGTGCACCAGTATTAATTGTCAGTGAAGTGGAGATTTTATTCTAATTTGCACAGATTGTGGCCTTCTGGTTAGGAAGTCAAGAATCCATTTGCAGAGGGAAATACAGAGGCTCAGGTTCTCGAGCTTTTGAATCCGAGCTGTAGGAATGATTGTGTTAAACACTGAGCTCTCATCAATAAACAGGGTCCTGACATTGGTATTTGCATTGTCCAGGTGATCCAAAGCCACACAAAGAGCCAATGAGATTGCATCCGCTGTAGACCATTTGTAGTGATAGGCAAATCACAATGGGCGCGGGTCCTTGCTGAGTCAGGAGTTAATTCTAACCATAACCAACCTCTCAAAGCACGTCATCACCACAGATGCTAGTACTACTGGATGATAGTCGTTAAGGCAGCTGGCCCTGCTCTTCTTCAGCACTGGTGTAATTGTTGCCCTTTTGAAGCAGGTGGGAACTTCCGACTATAGCAATGAGAGATTGAATAAGTACTTGGAGGGGTTGGGTTTAAATTGATATGGGCTGAACACAGGAATATTATGCACTTGGTGGGCTGAGGGGGCTGTATCTGTGCTGTATTGCTTTATGAATGTATGACTATGATTCAGACAAGAGAAACAAAATGCTGCAGTTACTGCTGATACCATGTCCAGCTACCATTACAGAATGACAAGGTCTGACTAAGCTCAGTATAAGGCTACACTCAAGAACTCATAATTTTCAGATGATATAGTGAAATGAAGAAGCTGGTAAAAAAAAAGGGAATAATGGAACAAGCAGTGTAGCCTCTGAACCCTTGAATGGATGCCTGGAGATTCAGTAGCCATGGCAAAAGAGGATCGAAATACCAATTACTTTGAACCATGCAGGAGTCACCTGCTTGATACTACATAATTACGTACATGACATCATGTTTAATAATACTGAAACTGATTCCAACACTAGACTGGAAGGAAACAACAAAAAGAAAGCAGCCTTAACTGCTGTTATTGAGTCAAACTTCATGGTGCAGATTGGCTGTGGAAGTTCTTGTGCCCGAGTACTTTATAGGGAGACAAAGCTGATAATTTGATGAGAAACCTGCCTCCCGTAGATGGTGTGCTTTCTGTCACCTTGTATAATTTCATTAGCGAGCGCTGTTCTTAATAAATTTCAGGGGAAAAAAAGCCTAATATATGAGAGTACATTTCTACTGCCAGGATAAAAGAGCCCAGATTACTCATATAAGAGCCAGAATGAACTTCAGATATAATGGTCTCTTGCAATCTAAATCAAACAAAGGCCAGGAAATAAGGGCCTGAACAGAATAAGAAATCCTCCTGGCTGTGAGCATATGCTCCATTAGCCCACATGAACCATCCTGCTGCAGGTAATACATTCTTAGAAATGAATTCTGACATTTTCTCTTTTATTCTTTAAGGCTTGTTTCTTGGACCTAATACTCTGTCAAATGTTATCTGATTCAATAGTGACATTCTTACTTCTAAGTTAGAAATCACATACTACAAACTCAACCATGTAGTCTGTGTGTGTGTTTTTATGCTAGTATATATAAGGCTGACCACAAGCCTTATTCTGCAGCTGATGGCATACATGGTAGGGGCCTTTTAATTTACGGATTTATTTGTAAATTACTAGTTAGGCCTTGAAGTCATACCTCTGGATCAATAGCCAGAACTCTGTATGTTAGTTTTTACATCATGAATGTAGGCCCAACTGTGGGTGTGTGTGTTTTGGGGGGGGGGGCGGTTCTTGCATTGAAACCGGAAGCAGACAGTTAAAACAAGTCTTGTAGCTGTCATCAATTACTAAGAGTTTTGCTAGAGGGACTGATTAGGAGAGAGATCAATGCCTCTTGGCTATTCAAGACCTTCAAGCTATTCAAAATCTTGGAGCATTCAGATCTTTCAAGGTAATGCTTTTGATTTTTTGTGGGAGAAAAAACAGATAGATGCATTACTTTGAGCCTTCAGTATGAACAGAGAAAGGAGGAGAGGGGCTGAGAGAGGACCCATCATAGAGAAGTCCGAAGGAGGAGAGGGAGAGGGGAGCTAGCTGTGAAGATCCATTGCCTAAAAGCTTGTGGGAGCCCTGTTCACTATCAAGTTCTTTAAAGATGTCATGAGGAGAATGGATAAAAGAAAACCAGCAGATTTAGCAAACAACAGGAATTCTGCAGATGCTGGAAATTCAAGCAACACACATAAAAGTTGCTGGTGAACGCAGCAGGCCAGGCAGCATCTCTAGGAAGAGGTGCAGTTGACGTTTCAGGCCGAGACCCTTCGTCAGGACTAACTGAAGGAAGAGTGAGTAAGGGATTTGAAAGTTGGAGGGGGAGGGGGAGATCCAAAATGATAGGAGAAGACAGGAGGGGCAGGGATGGAGCCAAGAGCTAGACAGGTGATAGGCAAAAGGGATACGAGAGGATCATGGGACAGGAGGTCCGGGAAGAAAGACAAGGGGGGGGGACCCAGAGGATGGGCAAGGGGTATATTCAGAGGGACAGAGGGAGAAAAAGGAGAGTGAGAGAAAGAATGTGTGTATAAAAATAAGTGACAGATGGGGTACGAGGGGGAGGTGGGGCATTAGCAGAAGTTAGAGAAGTCAATGTTCATGCCATCAGGTTGGAGGCTACCCAGACGGAATATAAGGTGTTGTTCCTCCAACCTGAGTGTGGCTTCATCTTTACAGTAGAGGAGGCCGTGGATAGACATGTCAGAATGGGAATGGGATGTGGAATTAAAATGTGTGGCCACTGGGAGATCCTGCTTTCTCTGGCGGACAGAGAGTAGGTGTTCAGCAAAGCAGTCTCCCAGTCTGCGTCGGGTCTCGCCAATATATAAAAGGCCACATCGGGAGCACCAGACACAGTATATCACCCCAGCCGACTCACAGGTGAAGTGTTGCCTCACCTGGAAGGACTGTTTGGGGCCCTGAATGGTGGTAAGGGAGGAAATGTAAGGGCATCTGTAGCACTTGTTCCGCTTACACGGATAAGTGCCAGGAGGGAGATCAATGGGGAGGGATGGGGGGGACGAATGGACAAGGGAGTCGCGTAGGGAGCGATATCTGCGGAATGCAGGGGGGAGGGAGGGAAAGATGTGCTTAGTGGTGGGATCCCGTTGGAGGTGGTGGAAGTTACGGAGTTAATATGTTGGACCCGGAGGCTGGTGGGGTGGTAGGTGAGGACCAGGGGAACCCTATTCCTAGTGGGGTGGCGGGAGGATGGAGTGAGAGCAGATGTACGTGAAATGGGGGAGATGCGTTTAAGAGCAGAGCTGATAGTGGAGGAAGGGAAGCCCCTTTCTTTAAAAAAGGAAGACATCTCCCTCGTCCTAGAATGAAAAGCCTCATCCTGAGATCAGATGCGGCAGAGACAGAGGAATTGCGAGAAGGGGATGGTGTTTTTGCAAGAGACAGGGTGAGAAGAGGAATACTGTAGTCGATAAGACACTTCTGAAGTCCAAACACCAGAGGAAGGAACTAATCATCACAAATATTCTAAAACCTTGTGGCAACAGAGAGCCAGACACTCGAAATTATTGTTGTCAGGACTGTCTCTGAGTACACAAATATGGTAATACACAAAAACTATTGCTTGTGACCATGTTTGATATGTTAAGTGACAACATCTGTCTGGTCTGCCAGCTTGCAGTCAAGTCACAACAGTGCAAATAAATTGGCCATGTTGCCTGATTTGATGCAAGCCAATTAACACAATTCCATTGTCTTAATGTTTTGTTCTTGTATATACAAGTTTTTAGTCCATAGAGCAGCCTGCACTTTTAACTTCAATTAACAGCTTGGTATTTTACAAAAAAACTGAAGACTAATTGATAGCTTACTGAAGTTACATTTACAATAAGAACTAAAACCTGGTTCTTGTTTGAATTAAGGTCTGCTGTATTCACGTTAGTCCAGGAAACTCCCTAACATGTCCGCCTCTTGGCCCTTGGACAGAAACCTCTCCTCGGAAGGCCAGACTTTAAGGAGGGTCTGATTAAATGGGGCATCTGAAATCCCCTTCACTTTGGATTCCTTCCCCAATTACAAATGTATGTGTAACTACATCTACACTATCTAATACCTCCATTTGGCTTATCTATAAAGCTGTGCAGAAATGGGAATTAAATGTTCCGGAAATGTGATCACATTCTCTTCCCCCCTCCCCCCCACAATCTCTGATAGCTAGATCTATCAGTAGTTACACTGTGGGCAGGGTCATGGCAAGGTAGCCTTGTTTCAAGTTTACAGGGAACAGTTCACATTCCATGTCAGGATCGAAGATTATCAGAATGAGATCATGCCAACCAGTCTTTTTGATTGATCTACTGGAAGCTTTGGAGTGGTCTCTATTCCAATAGCTGCAAGGACCTTCTCCCGATGGCACCCCCTTCTGGACTGGGCCCAACCACTGAAAGGGCCCAGCTTATCTGTGTTCACTCCCCATTCAGATGGAGTGGCTGCCTTCTGACATTCTGAATGATTTCCTCTCTCTTTCTCGGTCTGCTTTGTCGCTGAAGTTGTGGAACTTGATGTTTCTGCATGAACTTGAATCCCATCCCATCTACTCTCCCCATTATCTTTCTAACCCGGTCTGTACAACTAATTATCTACTTCCAAGAACCAGCTTTCATTGCAAACTTATATTTTAAAGTTGTTTTACAGTTCACTGACATGGTCTCTCCCTCTCCCTGTCTTCTGCATTTGTGTTTCCATTTTCTTCTATCTGTGGGATGTTCCATCAGGTGTTCTCAGATGTGACTCAGGGGGTTAGTGTTCATCACTTAGATTCTGTTAATGGGTGGACTTCATCCCTTGTTCTGTCTAAGAGGGTGACGAAAAGGTGAGTCATATGGTTTAAACTGAGTCCAGTGTTTCCACTGGCTGCCTCGCCGAGCTTGCACACAGATGTCATTTGTCAGAAGCACCCCTGTAATTCTATCCTCCTGGGACTGAATGCTCCCTTACCATGACTTGGTCACCTGACTGTGGGAGAACTATCTTAGACTATAGGATAGAGGAGCAGAATGGGCTATTTGGCCCATTGAGTCTACTCTGCCATTTCATCTCGGCTGATCAAATTTTCCTCTCAGCCCCGTATCCCTTCATGCCCTGACTGATCAAGAATCTATCAAACTCTGCCTTGTAAATATTCATAAAGCCTTGGCCTCCACAGCTGCCTGTGGCAACAAATTCCACAGATTCACAACTCTCTGGCTAAAGAAATTCCTCCTCATTTCCATTCTGAAAGGACACCCCTCTACTCTGTGACTGTGTCCTCTGATCGTAGACTCTCCCACCATAGGAAACATCCTCCCCACATTCACTCTATCATGGCCTTTCACTGTTCAATTGGTTTCAATGAGATCACCCCTCATTCTTCTGAATTCCAGTGAATACGGGCCCAGAGCCATCAAATGCTCTTCATTTGACAAACCGTTCAATCCCAGAAACATTTTTGTGAACCTTTTTTGAATCCTCTCCAGTTTCAGCACATCTTTCCTCTTTCAATATTTTTATTAGTTTCTGCATAGAACAATACAGAGTACAAGAAGATATATATTATAAGTCAAAAGAAAAACATAAAATAGCACCAAATACATTGTATTAAAAATACAGTTACAATCACAAAACACTGCATTCACAAAAATTAAATTAAATCGTAATATTGAAATATAATAATTTTGTTATACAGAAAAAAAATCTAAACCCACTACCAAAGTCAGCGCTGTTAGTAAAGCAAGAAAAAAGGGGGGAAAACCCTTATTATATAACAAAATAAATTATTAGCCACCATCTGTACTTTTACAACAAATCAAAGGTTTTGAAAATAACTCAAAAATGGTCCCCACAATGTATAAAAGTCTTGGCTAGATTCAAAAACTGAACAGCGGATCTCTAAATTCAAGCATGACATAACATCATGTAACCATTGAGCATGAGTAGGTGAAACAGCATCCTTCCATTTAAGCAGGAGCACCCTCCTAGCTATAAGAGAGATAAAATTCAACATATGCATATCAGGTGTCTCCAAAATAAAGCCTTTTCCTCCAACAATACCAAATAATGCCGTCAAAGGGTTAGGCTTAAAGTTTACCTTGAAAAGTATCGAGAAAGTTTGGAATACTTCCTTCCAGTATCTTTCAAGGCTCGGACATGTCCAAAACATGTGAATTAATGAAGCTTCTCCATTATTACATCTATCACTGAAAGGAGATATATCCGAATAAAAACAAGAAAACTTATCTTTAGACATGTGAGCCCTGTGAACTGCTTTAAATTGTAAGAGGGAATGACGGACACGTAACGATGAAGTGTTAACCAACTTAAAAATTTCATTCCAAGTTTCCTCAGAGATTGAAGTCTATAAATCTTGTTCCCAAAGATTTTTAATTTTGTCTATAGTAACATTTCTCATTCCTAGCAACATACCATAAATATTGAATATTGAACCATTATAAAACGTTTCAAATTAAAAATTACATCTAATAAGTCCTTATCGGAACTTATAGGAAATGTATATAGTTGAGAATGCAGAAAGTCTCCAATTTGTAAATAACGAAAAAAGTGAGATTTGGGTAAACTATATTTAGCTGACATTTGCTCAAACGAAAGAAGACTTCCTCCAACAAACAAATCCTGGAAACATCTAATACTCAATCTATCCCATTCTATAAAAACTGAATCAGTCATCAAAGGTTTAAAAAAAATAGTTAGAACAAATGGGACTAGACAAAGAAAATCTCAATAGACCTAAGAATTTCCTAAATTGTACCCAGATTCTCAAAGTATGTTTAACTACCTAATATTCAGTAGTTTACTAAAGGATAAAGGGAATGAGGATCCGAGAAGAGAAATAATAGCATATTTATTAACTGAGTTAGCTTCTAAAGAAACCCATATCAGACAGTCCTCACGGTTAAGATAATATGTCCAAAACGTAAGATTTTGTATATTGACTGCACAGTAATAAGACCTAAAATTTGGTAAAACTAAACCTCTATTCTTCTTAGATTTTTGAAGATGAACTTTATTCAGTCGAGAATGTTTGTTTTTCCATATATAAGAAGATATAACAGAATCAAGAGAATCAAAAAAAGATTTAGGAATAAAAACGGGTAATGCCTGAAAAAGGTATATAAATTTAGGTAAAATATTCATTTTAATAGAGTTAGTTCCGCCAATCAAGGATAACGAAAAAGGCGACCAGTTTGATAGCAACACACATAAAAGTTGCTGGTGAACGCAGCAGGCCAGGCAGCATCTCTAGGAAGAGGTACAGTCAACGTTTTGGGTCGAGCCCTTCATCAGGATGAACTGAAAGAAGAGCTAGTAAGAGATTTGAAAGTGGGAGGGGGAGTGGGAGATCCGAAATCATAGGAGAAGACAGGAGGGGGAGGGATGGAGCCAAGAGCTGGACAGGTGATTGGCAAAAGGAATATGAGAGGATCGTGGGACAGGAGGCCTAGGGAGAAAGACGGGGGGGGGCGGTGAAAAACCCAGAGGATGGGCAATGGGTATAGTGAGAGGGATAGAGGGAAAAAAAGGAGAGAGAGAAAAAGAATGTGTGTATATAAATAAATAAATAATCAATGGGGTACGAGGGGGAGGTGAGGCATTAGCTGAAGTTTGAGAAGTCAATGTTCATGCCATCACGTTGGAGGTTCCTCCATCCTGAGTGTGGCTTCATCTTTACAGCAGAGGAGGACGTAGATAGGCATATCATAATGGGAATGGGACGTGGAATTAAAATGTGTGGCCACTGAGAGATCTTGCTTTCTCTGGTGGACAGAGCGTGGGTGTTCAGCGAAACGATTTCCCAGTCTGCGTCGGGTCTCGCCAATATATAGAAGGCCGCATCGGGAGCACCGAACACAGTATATCACCCCAGCTGACTCACGGGTAAAGTGTCGCCTCACCTGGAAGGACTGTCTGGGGCCCTGAATGGTAGTGAGGGAGGAAGTATAAGTGCATGTGTAGCACTTGTTCTGCTTACATGGCTAAGTGTTAGGAGGGAAATCGGTGGGGAGGGATGGGGGGGACGAATGGACAAGGGAGTTGCGTAGGGAGCAATCCTTGCAGAAAGCAGAGAGAGGGGAGGGAGGAAAAGATGTGCTTAGTGGTAGGATCCCGTTGGAGGTGGCGGAAGTTACGGAGAATTATATGTTGGACCCGGAGGCTGGTGGGGTGGTAGGTTGATAGTGTCCTTTTTACAAAATTCAGTAAGGTAAGAAAATTTTCATTAAATAGGTATTTATAATTCTTGGTAATTGTTGCACCCAAATAGGTAAATTGATTTCTTACAATTTTAAAAGGAAGGTTAGTATTAATTGATAACAAATTATTCAGAGGAAAAAGTTCACTCTTATGTAAATTCAGTTTGTATCCTGAA
Source organism: Mobula hypostoma (assembly GCF_963921235.1). NCBI lineage: Eukaryota > Metazoa > Chordata > Chondrichthyes > Myliobatiformes > Myliobatidae > Mobula > Mobula hypostoma. Next base: position 146,942,022 of record NC_086099.1, read on the forward strand.
AACTGGCTAAAACAAGAAAGTAGGGGAGAGCACAGGAGGTAGTGAAGTCTCGACATATAAAAAGCAATAGGTCATCAGCATAAAGTGAAACTTTATGAGCAGACCCTCTCCTTAGAATACCAGTAATATCATTAGATTCTCGAAAAGCAATGGCTAAGGGTTCTAAGGCCAAATCAAGGAGCAAAGGGCTCAAGGGACAACTTTGTCTAGTTCCACGTTGAAGTTTAGAAGGTTTGGAATACTGAAAGTTAGCAAGGATCCTAGCAGAAGGAGATAGATAAAGTAATTTAATCCATTGAATAAAATCGGGTCCAAAATTAAATTTTTATAAAGTTTTAAATAAATAATTCCATTCAACCCGATCAAAAGCCTTCTCAGCGTCCAAAGAAATCACACATTCTGATATCTCGTGAGAAGGGGAATAAACAACGTTTAATAAATGAGGAATATTAAAGTGGGAATATCGATTTTTACTAAATCCCATCTGATCATCAGACATGATAGATGGTAAAATATTCTCAATTCTACAGGCCAGAACTTAAGATAGGATTTTACTATCAACATTTAGTAAAGAGATTGGTCTGTATGAAGAACATTCGGTTGGGTTCTTATTCTTTTTAAGAATAAGTGAAATAGAAGCTTCATAAAAAGATTGTGACAACCTACTCAACTTAAAGGAGTCCAAAAAAACTGCATATAAATAAGGTATAAGCAGTGAGGAAAAAGCAGAAAATCCATCAAGACCCGGAGCCTTCCCTGAGTGCAAGGAACGTACAGCCTCGGCAATTTCCTCATACGAAATAGGTTGATCCAACTGTTTTCGGTTATCAACAGAAAGGGTAGAAATGTTTAATTGATCTAAAAAATTATTCATTGCAGTGTTATCTTTGGGAGGGTCAGAACTATAAAGTTTAGAATAAAATTCTTCAAAAATATCATTTATTTCTAAATGGTCAGTTGTCCTATCACCATTGGCTTTACAAATTTCTTTAATTTCCCATTTAGCTATAAAGGTTTTTAATTGGTTAGCCAATAATTTACCTGTTCTGTCTCCGTGGATATAAAATTGACTTTTATCTTTTAAAAGTTGAGTTTCAATTGGATAGGTTAAAAGAAGATCATATTTAGTTTGAATTTCAACACGCCTCTTATATAAAGCAGGATCTGAAGCCAAGGTATATTTTTGGTATAATTGTTTTAACTGATTAGCTAACTCAATTCTCTCTTTATTAGCTTTTTCCTTGACACTTGCAGTATAGGAAATAATTTGACCTCTAATAAAAGCCTTAAAGGCATCCCATATAATAAGATTAGAAGTCTCTTGCCAAGTATTCTCTTCAATAAAAGAATGATTTGTCTCTCCAGAAATTTTAAGAAATTTTTATCAGATAACAAAGTTAAATTAAAACTCCAAGATCTGTTTATTTGTGGAAGCCCAAGGAGATTAAAGATAAAAGCACCGGAGCATGATCTGAAACTGCAATTTCTTTATATTCACAGGAACGAACTAAAGGAATCATTTGACTATCAGTAAAAAAAGTAATCAAACCTGGAATACGTATGATGGACATGAGAAAAAAACAAATACTCCCTATCTAGTGGATATAAGAAACGCCATACATGAACAATACCGCATGTCATTAAAAAAGATTGGATAAACAAAGCTGACTTATTAGGTGTAGCTGTTTTAAAGGATGACCTATCTAAAACTGGACCTAACCAGCAATTAAAATCTTCTCCCATCACCAATGAGTAAAGGCTCAAATCTGGCAGAAACGAAAAAAAAAAACACTCAAAAAATCCTGGATCATTTGTACTCGGAGCATACAGATTGGCAAATACCATTAATTTATTATCTAATTTTCCTGACACTATGACAAAACACCCATTAGTATCAAACACTACTTTATGTTGAACAAAGGGAACTGTGTTATCCATAAAAATCGAAACTGCCCTAGATTTAGCCTGGAACGAGGAGTGAAAATAAAGTCCTTTCTATCTACTGAAAAGACGCAAGTTGTCACAATTACGTACATGTGTTCCTTGTAAAAAAAATAATTGTGGCCTTAAGTTTATTAATACAGGCAAAAGCCTGGCAGCTACAGCTAATGACATCAAAACAAACTGCTGAATTTGACTCCTAATTAATTCCAAGGTCAACTGTATTCCAGGCTAGACCAAATAACAGCCAAAGAAATATGTAACCCTCATAACAAGAACATAAATAGACTAATTATTACAGTTTCAAAGCAATAGAATGAAAAGTACCCAAACTAAGCTATATTGATTAAAAAAAACCTCGAGAAAAGTGTATAAAATAAAAAAGACATCAAAATTCATAACATATAATCACACTCAGTATTAACTCATTAAACTCTTATTCTCTAAGTAAAGCATTTAAATCACAAGGAACTTTAGCTGCGAAGGTTCACTAAAAGTAAGAGAAGCAATTATTCGTATAGCAAGATACTAAACAGTCAATCCATTGTTTTTAAGAAATTCTGGGCTTCCTCACTCGAGCGAAACCATTCTTTTGAACCATCTTGCAGAGTGATTCTAAAACGAGCAGGATAATGAAGAGACGGCTTTAAGCCTTTGTTAAAATGTTCCAACATAACCTCTTTGAATTTAGCATGCTCATTCATGACCCCGGGTGATAAATCTTCAACAATCCAAATCTTCTGACCCTTGTAATCAATCATTCCTCTTTGACCAGATTCACAAATTAAACATTCCTTTGATTGAAATTCATGAAAACAAATATATAACTGATTGGGGTTTGGCTCCCAGAGGTGGTCTGGGCAAGGGCGATCTATGAGCTCAATTGATCATAGGTGCAGACGGTAAGATTTTAGGAAATATTGTACCAAAAAGCTTGCAAAGAATTCAGTAGGCTGATCGCCTTCCGTTAACTCTTCAAGACCCAGAATTCATTGGTTATTTCTTCTGCCTCTGTTTTCTAAATCGATAATCTTCTGTCTTAATTTCTCATTAGATTTAGATTGCTTTTCACAGAACTTTTGCAGGTCATCCATTCTTGCATCCAAAATCGTCAGAATTTCTTCATTCCCTTCTATTCGTTTATCATGCTCAGTTAAGTTTTTTTGAATAGAATCCAATTTTGTGTCCATTAGTTTAAATTCAGATCTAAGTTCTTAGAACTCGTCAGAAGACTCTTTTCTGTGTTTTTGAAGCAAATCCATTATCCAAGGATAATATCCAAGGATAGAATCCAAGGATGCAGGAGCATCTTCTTCTTTTTTAGTAGTTTTAGCACCCCACGTACTCATAGTAAAAAATATCATGTTTAAAAGTGAGGCTTCAAAACAGATTGGAAACAGTAAAGTAAGTGAGATAGGAGCGACTGCAAGAAGCTGTTACTCCATTCATAACCAGCAGGAGAGTTCACATCTTTTCTAAGATAAAAACAGCTCACAGTACTCCAAGTGAGACCTCACTGGTGCTTTATAAAGTCTCAACATTACATCCTTGCATTTATATTCTAGTCCTCTTGAAATGAATGCTAACATCACATTTGCTTTCCTCACCACAGACTCAACCTGCAAAGTAACCTTTAGGGAATCCTACACAATGACTCCCAAGTTCTTTAGCACCTCAGATTTTTTGTATTTTCTCTCCATTTAGAAAATATTCAACCCCTTCATTTCTTCTACCAAAGTTCATGACCACGCACTTCCCAACACTGGATTCCATTTGCCACTTCTTTGCCCATCCTCCTAATCTGTCAAAGTCCTTCTATAAACAAAAGGAAATCTGCAGATGCTGGAAATCCAAGCAGCGCACGCAAAATGCTGGAGGAACTCAGCAGTCCAGGCAGCATCTATGGAAAAGAGTACAGTCTATGTTTTGGGCCTAGACTATTCAGCAGGACTGGAGAAAAAAAGATGAAGAGTAAGATTTAGAAGATGGGGGAGGGTGAGGTCGTTCTTTAGCCTCTCTACTTCCTCAAAACTACCTGGTCCTCCACCTATCTTCATGCCCTCTGCAAGCTTTGCAACAAAACAAACAATTCCATCATCCAAATCATTGATATATACTGTAACGTTAAAAAAATCGATCTCAACACAGACCGCTGTGGAACTTTACAGTAGTCCCTGATATCCCCCTGGTAATGCAATCTTGCTCTGAGGTCTTCAGTTGTATTTTCCAGAGACTGTACATTCACAAGCAGGACAGTACGGAGTGGGAGTCTAAGGGCTCTGTGTCTCCAACTTACGTGCAGACCAGCATGCTTTCTACATTTCCTTTCTGTTAAGGAGAAGCTAGTCTCGCAACCAAAGTCCACAGTCTGGGGGCCACCAATTTTCAGGATCAAAAGATTTTTTTAACCATCTTAAAAAGATATTGCTTATCAAATTACCCATGGATGTGACTGTGGATTTCAGCTGTTGTAGTCCTAAGAAGAAATATTTGATGATTTCCTTTGGAGCTGCATGCAGAGTCATCACTTTCTGTCACTATCTTTCTGAGGCAGTGCCCTCTGGCCCTGGACTCCCGCACTATAAGAAACATCTTCTTTAGGTCTAATCGATCTAGGCCTTTAAATATTCAATAAATTTCAATGAGATCATTCCCATCTTCCCTCCCCCGCTCTGCCCTCCCCCATTCATCTAAGGCCCACTGACTACAGGCCCAACCATCAAATGCTCCTCATACATTAACCCTTTCGATCTGGAGATCATTCCAGTGAACCGCCTTTCGACCCTCTCCATTGCCAGCACATCCCTTCTTAGTTCAGGGGCTTAAAATTGCTCACAAAAACCCAAGTACAGTCTGACCGATGCCTTATGAAGCCTTAACATTACATCCTTGCTTTTATATTCCAGTCCTCTTGAAATGAATGTGATCATTGCGTTTGCTTCCTTACCACTGACTCAACCTGCAGGTTAACCTTTAGGGAATCCTGCACAAGGACTCCCAGGTCCTTTTACTCCTCCATTTTCTGAATTTGTTCTCCATTTAGAAAGTAGTCTATGCCCTTATTCCTTCTATTTAAGTGCATAACCATACATTTATTCACTTGTATTCCACCTGCAACTTCTTTGCCCATTCTCCTAATTTGCCTAATTTCTTATGCAGATTCCATGCTTTCTTAACACTACCTGTCCCTCCATCTATCTTTCTATCATCCCCAAACTTCGCCACTAAGCCATCAATTCCATCATTCTAATCATTGAAATAAGGAGTACAAATGCATAGTTAATTGAAAGCAACACCACAGGTCAATACAGTATGCTGGTGAAAAATTCATTTATTTCACTGGCCTTCTTCTGTCAGAGCATTGAGTAAAGGAGCTGGGACATTATGTCGTAATTGTAAAATTCATTGATGATGTTGTCCTTGGGGTACTTTGTACAGGTTTGGTCACCCTGTTATGGAAAGTCATGGTTAAACTAGAACGTAGGCACATGGCCAAGTGGTTAGGGCATTGGACGAGCGACCTGAAGGTTATGAGTTGGAGCCCCAGCTGAGGGAACATGTTGTGTCCTTGAACAAGGCATTTAATCACACATTCCTCTGCGATGACACTGGTGCCAAGCTGTGTGGGTCCTAACGACCTTCCCTTGGACAACACTGGTGTCATGGAGAGGGAAGACTTGCAGGATGGGCAACTGCTGGTCTTCCATACAACCTTGCCCAGGCTTGCGCCCTGGAGAGTAAAGACTTTCCAGGCGCAGATCCATGGTCTCACGAGACTAACGGATGCCTCTTAAAACAAGAAAGGGTGCAGAACAGATTTATGAGGATGTTACCAGGACTGGAGAGCCTGAGTTATTGAGACAGGTTGGCCAGGCTTTGTCTTTATTCCTTGCAATGTGGGAGAAAAGAAGCAACCTTATAAAAATGTCTCAAATTATGAGAGCCATAGATAAAATGAATGGTAACAGTCTTTTCCCCAGGGTAGGGGAGTCCAGCTCTGAAGGGCATAGATTCAGTGTGAGAGGGGAAAGTTTAAAGAGGAATCTGAGGGGAAACTTCTTTGTATAGAGGGTAGTGAGTAAATGGAATGAGCTGGCTGAAGCAGGCACAATTGCATCATTTGAGTAGCACTTGGATAGGTACATGCAGGGGCAGGACTGAGGATGATATGGGCCAAATATAGGAAATTGGGACTAACTGGGTGGGCACTGTGGGCAGCATGGATTGTCTTGGGCCAAAGAACCCATATCTGTGTTGTATTGCTCTATTTCTGTAGGACTCTCTATCTGGATTTACAAAAGATATTCAATAAGGAGTCATGTAAAAGATTATTGTGTAAGTTAAGGGTTCATACAACAGCATGGAGACTAATAGAAAGCAAAGTGTGGGGATAAACAGATCCGCTTCAGTTTGGCAACCAGAGGCTGAGATCTCTGATCTATCTACAATCTCTATTTATGTCTTATATGTAGAGAAAACTAGCATGGTTGTAGCAAAATTTGCTGACAGTACAAGGATAGGTGGAAAAACAAAGTCTGAAGACACTGAACTTGCAAAAGAAGACAAATAGGTGAAATAAGTGGCAAAACATTGGCAGATTGAGTATAATACAATGAAATGCACTTTGGTAGGAGGAGAGGAAAACACAAAGTGTAGATAAAGAGAGAGGGTACTATTTTATGCAGCCGTACAAATGTATCTGGTTGTTCTCAGATAAGAAATACAAGAAGCTAGCAAGGAGCCCAAGGAGTAATTAGAAAGGCAATGAAAAGTTGGCAATTGCAATTGAGAAACAAGAAAAAATCGGCAGATGCTGGAAATCTGAGCAACACACATAAGATGCTGGAGGCATTCAGCAGGCCAGGCAGCGTCTAGGAAAAGAGTACAGTCAACTTTTTGAGCTGAAACCCTTCGGTAGGAGTGGAGAAAAAAAGCTGAAGAATAGATTTAAAAGGTGGGGGAGCGGAGAGAGAAACACAAGGCAATAGGTGAAACCTGAAGGGGGAGGGATGAAGTAAAGAGCTGGGAAGTAAATTAGTGAAAGAGACAGAAGACCATGAAAGAAAGAAAAATGGGGACAAGCAGCAGAGGAAGGCATTGGGTGGGCAAGCAGATAAGGTGAGAGAGGGAAAAGGGGATGGGAAGGTGAAGGAAGGGGGTGGGGAACATTACTGGATGTTCGAGAAATTGATGTTCTTGCCATCAGGTTGGAGGCTGCCAAACCAGAATATAAGGTGTCCTCCAGCCTAAGTGTGGCCTCATCATGAAGCCATGGATAGACATTTCAGAATGGGAATTAAAATGGGAAATTCCATTTTTTCTGGCAGACAGAAGGTAGGTGCTCAGTGAAGCAGTCTCCCAATCTATGTCAGGTCTCACCAATATATAGAAGGCCACACCGGGAGCACTGAACACAGTATATGACCCCAACAGACTCACAGGTGAAGTGCCGCCTCATCTGGAAGGACTGTTTCGAGCCCTAAATGGAGTATATTAAGAGAATCCAGGAGGCAGAGTTTCAGAATTAGGTCCTTCATGAAAATGAAAAGGAATTTTCTATGTGTGATACTGAATTCTCTGTCCCAAAGTGCTGTGGAGTCAGAGCCATTCGATGTATTCGGGGGGGCGGGGGTGAGAAAAGTAGACTTTTGGTCTATAAAGGACCATGAGAATCAGGGAAAGAGTGATACTGAGACAAAGAATAAATTAGCCATGATTTTATTGAATGTTGAAGGGACTAGAAGGAATCTATGGCCTTCACCTCCTCCGACTTCTTATGTTTTGACCCTGAGACTCAGATGAGAACCCATTTTCATTGAACGTAGGAAGAGTCTAACCCAAGATCATCAGGACGTTGCTGCTATAAGTCCTTGGAATGGCAAATTACAATTGCAAGTTAGGGTCAGGCAGTGATAATTTACTCGGATGCATATCTCAGAGTTTCCCTTTAATTTTCAATAGCATCACCACGGAGCAATCTCAGAATGGAAATATTCGACAATTTGAAAACCAGGCCATTATTACTCAGGGCATTAGACCATATCACAGGCTATGAGGGACTCAACTCATTATTCTGCAAAGCCATTCCACCATAGAAAAGGCACAGCAAATTAATAAGAGGAGTTCTCTAAACCTCCAGCCTCTGAAGGGTGCTCTCTCAAAGAAGTTCACTCACTGTCACCTCTATTAACCTTTTCACCACAGTCCATCACTGACGCAATCCTTACATTGTACACCATGTCTCATCAAAGATTTCTCTCCACCACAAGAAAAACAGGAAACATTTAGAAAGACAGGAACTTCTGTTATTCAGGTAATGTCTTACAAGGTGAACTTCTATATGTTACACAACATCCTCAGATGGATGGTTATTTTCCTTTTCCTACATATTTGCTCATTCACTGTGTCGGAGAAGCCTAAGAAAAAAGAAATGATTGGTATTTCCATACTCTAAGCACTGAGGAAGTAGGGAGCCTTTTCTTCCACAACTTCAAAGGCAAATGATAATAATCTCCCAATGATGAGTGACGATGAATAAACAGGATGAGCAACCCGATGGTGATACAGTTCCTTTCTTTTGCCAATCACCTCTGGCACAAAATGACTAAAGTGGCAACCCTTTAGAACAGAGGTAAGGAGGAATTTTTTTAGCCAGAGAGTGGTGAATCTGTGGAATGCTCTGCTACAGACTGTGGTGAAGGCCAAGTCCTTGTGTATAGTTGAGGCAGAAGTTGAACGTTTCCTGATCGGTCAGGGCATTAAAGGATATGGTGAAAAGGCAGGTATATGGGTTTGAGTGGGATCTGGGATCAGCCATGATGGAATGGCAGAGCAGACTTGATGGGCTGAATAGCCTAATTCTGCTCCTGTCTCTTATAGTCTTATAGACTATCAGAAAAAAACAGTACTGCACTACATTGAATTTGTTTGTGTTGCCTGCAAGGAAGGAATGGGCTCTGAAGGCTGCGTACAGGTCTGAAATTGCATTTCATACTTCACACGGCATCAAAGGTTACAGGGAGAGGACCGGGGAGTGGGGCTGAGGTGGGGAAATAAGGATTAGCCATGATTGAATGGCAGACCAGACTTGATGGACCAGATGGCCTAATTCTGCTCCTTATGGTCTTATTAACTTAGAGAACTAGAATTTAAAACACAATATCTGGACTGACATTTTAGTTTAATACAGAAGAAATTTAGAATTGTTGAAGACAGTGTTTTCAGATGAAATACAATTTTCGGGATTCTGGTGATTGTGGAGAATCCCCTTGGCATTGTTATTTTAAAGATGATACAAATATAACATTTATTCTTTAACCAGCATCAACAGAATCAGAGATACCTCAGTCATGGTGTGCATTTATGAAATGCTGCTGTGTGTATTTTGGTTTTCACATTTGCCCATGTAACAAAAGTAATTTATTTGTTGAATAAAGTTGAACAGATAACAGAGCCATAGTGGGCCCATTCTCAAATCATGACAAGATGGGGTTCAGGCAGTAGAGAGCCTAGTGCCATGGTGTCATAGCAACAACTCTTCCTTCAATGTCAGCAAACCAATTGAGTTGATTATTGACTTCAAGCAGGGGTTGGTGCATATGCTTCTGTTACATCAAAGGTGCTGAGGTTGAAGGATTGTTAGCTTCAAGTTCCTATCAGTGAATATCACCAATACTCTGTGCTGGTCCAGACAAAAGAAATCATTGCCAAGAAAACTCACTAGTGCCTAAGTGTGTACAAGATGATGAGAGGCATTGATTTGTGTATACAATGATGAGAGGCATTGATCGTGTGGATAGTCAGAGGCTTTTTCCCAGGGCTGAAATGGCTGCCACAAGAGGACACAGGTTTAAGGTGCTGGGGAGTAGTACAGAGGAGATGTCAGGGGTAAGTTTTTTACGCAGAGAGAGGTGAGTGCGTGGAATGGGCTGCTGGCAACGGTGGTGGAGGCAGATACGATAGGGTCTTTTAAGAGACTTTTGGATAGGTACATGGAGCTTAGAAAAATAGAGGGCTATGGGTAACCCTAGTAATTTCTAAGGTAGGGACATGTTCGGCACAACTTTGTGAGTTGAAGGGCCTGTATTGTGCTGTAGGTTTTTTACGTTTCTGTGTCTCTACTTCCTCAGTAGGCTAAAGAAACTTGACATGTCCCTTTGATTCTCATCAATTTTAAATCAATGCACCACTGAAAGCATCCTATCCATATGCATAACAGCTTGATATGGTAACTGCTCTGCCTGGGACGACAAGAACCTGCAGAGAATTATGGAAACAGCAAGTGTCCTATAAAGCATCCTCCCCTCCATGGTCTACACTTCTCACTGTCTCAGTAAGTTAGCCAATATATTCAAAGAGCTTATCCATCTTGGTCATTCTCCCTTATTCCCCCCTCCCATTGGGTAGGAGATACAAGGACCTGAAACGTACCTCTAGGCTGAAGGACTGCTTTTAGCCAACTGTTACAAGACTATTTAATGGTCTACTTGTATCATGGACCTTTGACCCCACAATCTACCTTGTTATGGTCTTGCATGTTATTGGCTGCCTGCCCTGCAAATTTTCTGTAAGCATAACACTCTATTCTAAATTCTGTTATTGATTCAACACACACAAAATGCTGGAGAAACTCAGCAGGCCAGGCAGCAGCTATGGAGAAAAGTACAGTCGACTTTTTAGGCCGAAATGTCGACTGTACTTTTTGCCATAGATACTGCCTGGCCTGTTGAGTTCCTCCAGTATTTTGTGTGTGTTGCTCAGGTTTCCAGCATCTGCAGATTTTCTCTTGTTTCTGTTATTGCTCCCCTTACACTACCCCTCAGTGCACAGATGTTTTAATACAAAACAGAGCTTTTCACTGCACCTTTATCAATGGGACAATAATAAACCGATACACAAATAATTTATTGGCTGTGAAAATCACAAATAATGCATTCTGCATTGTTTGATTTCAGTTGTATTTCATTGGCTTTGTTTTATTGTACTTGGCAATGTGTAGTTTCAACTTAGTGCAATTATATTTTTCCAAACACCATTGACATATTTGACGTACAGTTTTACTGTGAAATGTAAGTTCCAAACAGAGCAGAAATTCAGCGTGAGGAAGCCCCAATGTTACATCACACACAGACACATTTTAAAGATGTAAACACTCAGTAAAAACAAGTTTGCATGGACAGTAAAATCATTAGAAGTGGGTGCAAACCAAAAGTAAACCACGTTTGGAAGCCCATCTCTGGCATTTTAACAGCCCTCCTACTGAAATTTTCCATTGTATTAATTGTTGGGATGTAGGCGTTGCCAGCAAGGCCAGCACATAAAGCCCACCCCAATTGCTCTTTTCAAGGTGGGGGTGAGCCATGTTCTTGAACCTGGTGTGCAGCTAGGGAAGAAAATCGGATTTTGTTTGAATTCAAATGCTTATGACTCACACCCTCTAAATCTAATCAAATTTACCTCCGGATCCCACTGAAAAATAACTAAATAGAGTAACATCTCATTTATTTCATGTACATTTAATTTTTAATGTTTTAAATGCAATAGTTCATTGAAATGCTATGGCTACTGTCATGTAGTCAAAGAGACACCAGTGAAGGATTCTAGTCAGGTGCATCATGAAGCTTACTATAGAGAGTCTTAGCATCAACAGCAGTAGGGGGACTATCTGCAGATTCCACCATCTCTTGTTCCTCAGGGGTGGTATATATGTGATGAGCTTCTTGTAAGAAACCCACGCCATATCAGGAGATGAATCCACCTGGATCCTGAAATTGTGATGGGATAGTCCACATGAGTCACCTCAGCTTCACTTCGAGCAGGGCAGCCATCTTACTGTCCCCATCTTTCCAGTCTGAGATAATGGAAGTCCAGGAACTCATGCCAGGCCACCTGCTTCACCTCGCCCAGCACCAGGACGGTGTGCCGATAGACGTGTAAGCCCCTAAGTGGGCCTGATGCAGGTGTAATTGTTCAGAGAGATGTCCACTCTGCTGGGTTCAATTGACCACAGTGAGTGTATCATCCCAAGGGAGTGACTTTAATTGCACCCTCAAGGATGACACACAGTGTAGCCAAGCAATGGTACAAAGGTTAAGAGGGCTGGTTGGACCCTTTAACTTGGTTGACGTCTGGCCAAGCATTTACCCTGATTCCTGCATTTTTTCCAAGATATCTGGTGGGGTGAGGAGGTTCACAGATAGATCACTTGTATATCTCCAGGGTGTATGTCTTCTAAGTTTCGGTAGCCTCCGTGTGGCTGGATGCACGCTTGGACCACCACCTGGAATGGGCAGAGTTCAACCCACTGCCTGCATAGGTGTGGCACGTGTACTGGCATTTCAATAACTGTCTGTTGGAGGATGCAAATTCTGGGATTTGGCAGGAGGAACATCCCTGAGACTCTGAAGGGATATGGACAAGACAAATATCTGATTGCTTTGCCGAGAATATGCATGTTGGTCGACCAAGCAGCTGATGTCTGAGATCAGGCAGCTCGAGAAGGAACCGCTCCACTTGGAGTTCCGTTTGGGGTCAATGACTGGGAATCCACTCTGCTGGGAGGAGCAGGAGAGGAAGAAGAAGGCACTGAGGTACCTGCAGCTCGAGAGGTCCTGAGGCATGTATATGAGGTCAAGGGTCAAAATACATCAAGATTTGGATGGTTCATCATCTTTCTTCTATTCTCTGGAAAAGAGTCAGAGTGTCACACGCAGTTTGTGGAGCTGCTGGCGCAGGATGGCTTCTCCAGTATGGATCAGTCTAGAATTATTGCAGAAGTCCCCTCTTTATATGGGGCTTTGCTTTTGCTGGACCTGTCCATGAATATGTGCACGGGACGCCGTGAAAGGGTTTACCAAGGATGAGTCCTCAGAGTACCGAATAGCTAAATGCTCCACCACCATTGGAGGGGTTGACCAGCGCCCTCAACCAGCTATGGAGAGGCAAGTCTCCAGTGCTGGACAGGTTAACGATCAAATTCCTCCGGAACTTCCGGGACATCCTGGGTTTTGGTGGAAAGCCTGGCAATGGGTCAGATGCCCCACTCTTTGCTCAGGGCAGTCATAACGCTGCTGCCATTGCCTGAAGAGTTGCCACCCAGTATCACCACTCAGTGAAGAATACAAGACCCTTGCCCAGGCAATGGCCAATCATCTGAGCTCTGTGCTGATTCAACTAGTCTACCGTGACCAGTCCTACATGGTCCCACGACGTTCATCCAGGATTTGGACCTGATTCATCTGTCCTGAGAAGCTGGTCGACCAGGAGAAGGCATTTGACAAGGTGGACCATGTGAGTACCTCTTTCGGACTCTGCACGTGTTTGAGCTCGGACCACATTTTGTGGCCTGCATCCAACTGTTGTATGATGCTGCAGAATGCCTCGTAAATGTCAACGGATCCTCGACAGTGTCCTTGCACCTTGGGAAGGGGGTGCGTCAGGATAGCACATCGGACCAGTTGTACTCCATTCTGTTCCTTCTTTGCCTGAGGTTGACATGTTTTGGTTCTACGTGAACTGGACATGGAGGTCATCGTTCCTGCTTACGCCAGTGATATCCTCTTTATGGTCTCTGCCCCTGGTGACTTTTAGAGGATGCGAGAGTGCCAGCATATCTTCTCAACCATGTCCTTTGCAAGAGTCAACTGGGAAAAGTTAGCTGGTCTCTTGGTGGGTCAGTGGTGGGAGGTCTTCCTGCTGGAGGAGGTTAAGTTCCTTTGTGTGGAGCACCACACACCTCCTTTATCTGGATTCTACCTGAGTTCCACTGAGGAAACTTGACCGGTGCACTGGTGGAACTTGGAGATGAAAGTCTCTGTCCAGCTGGGGCACTGGTTGGTCTGACATAGTGCAATCTTGAATCAGCGAAGCATGCTGGTCATAAATCATCTGGCGGCCTCCATTCTCTGGTACTGGCTGGTCACTTTAGTCCTGCTCACTGCTTTTGTCTTCAGGACTCAGAAGAGGCTGGTGGACTCCTCCTGGAGCAGCAGAAGACACTGAGTCTCTAGTGCAATCCTGAGACTGCTGATTGCGGAGGGCAGACAGTCACTGGTGTGCTTACATACCCAACTGGTGGCTCCTCGCCTCAGAATCCAGCAAAGAAACCTGTTCACTGAGCACCCTCCGAGATAGCACATACTGGCAATACACTTTCTCCGCCAGATACGTCGCCCTCAGGAGGGCACATGGCTCCAAGTGGCAAACATCATCCCCGCTGCTCTACAGGAGCTGAGCCTGTTTTACCGGCAGCTGTTGCAAGTCTGGGGTTTAGTCAAATGCAGTCAGAGTGACCATGTGCCAGTGGTGGGGAGGGGGGGAGGGGGTGCTCTGCTTGTGAGGGAGACTGGCCTCTGTCCCATTGCACTGGGTGTCGGAGAGTCTCCGGAGAGTGGCGGGGTCCCGCTGTGCTGATGCCTACTCAGCTGAAGTTACTCATAAGACCCAAGGCCCAAGATTTCTCTCGGGAGAGGGTCCCACTTAACATTAGCCATCTTGCAGAGATGTCCACCGTGCCATTTTTCAACGTGTCAAGGGAGTTCTTGTATGGGCTGCTTCTGCGCACCTTTCATTTTCTTACCCTCGTCTGCCGACTGGACAAACCACAGTTGTCTGGTTTACCATTAGACGGTGGGGGAGGTCCCCTGTGGAAGCCTGTTTTTGCAGGAGTCCTTCCCCTGTACCTTGGGGACCTGGAGTGGAAGGTGTAGTAAAGGGAAGTGCTATCTAACAGATTTTTGAGCCATTTCACTGACACCCTGTCCACCTGTCCTTCCTGTGGCTGGGAGGAGTCATGTTTATATGGAGTTCATGCTCATGTTGGTCTTCTCCTGTACACTGCTGTTAGTGCGTTTGTCTTTCCACCTCATCCGCCTCATCCTCAAAATCTTCACTAAAGATCTTTAGTGGCATTGTTCCAGGGCTTTCAGATGCCTACTGTAGGTGGTCCATGATTCAGATCCATACAGGAATGCGGGAGGGATGACGGCTCTATAGATCAAAGGTTTTATTTGGACCTGTTGGTCACGGTCTTCAAAGATTCTTTTCCTTAATCTTGCATAGGCTCCACCAGCACCACTCGTCTGGTGGTTGATCTCTGAGTTGATGTCTGCATCATGATAAAGGAACCCAAACTCTGATGGATAGGTCATGCCATCCAGATGTCTAACTCTGACTCCCCAGACAGCTCCCTTACTCCCAGCTGAAGGAAGGTCATGGGGAAAAAAGAAAATGCTTCAAAGATAACACTAAAATCAGCCTGGCAAAAGTCAACATTAGGTCTAAAAGCTGGGACAACATTTCACTCAATAGACACACCTGAGGAAATCTGTTCAATAGGAAGCTGCTGTACATGACAGCAACCCCTGCTGTACTGCAAAGATGATGCGGCAGCTGCGAAAGGAGAGACCAAACAACCAAAAGACCCAACCACTAACCACAGCCACCAGTACTCATATCCGCACTGCGCCAGAAAATGTGGATCTTTGACAGGCCTCTACAGCCGGCTGAGGACCCACCAATAGACAATCCCTTAGGAGAACGTCATACTTGACCCAAGTAATTGTGCTGCTACATGGAGTGTGAGAAGTTGCAGCCCCTGTTTGAGTATCTGAAGGGGCTGCTCCTCAAGTTCGGGTTGCACTTCCATTCTGCACTCCTGATATCTGGTTGCTCCGTACGGAGAGGAGCGGATCATTTGGGAGATCTACTGATGGGTTTGCTCTTGGGCCTGGCCTTCTGGGGTTATGTTTGTGCCCATGTCCTTAGAGACGGAGCATACGGTCACCATGGGCATTGTGGGGGTGTTCCCTAGATGACAGTAACCACATTTTAATTTAAAATTATAAGTAGTATTGTAAATCTCTGATCATTGTGAATACTTTGTGACTGAGTAAGCTTTTCTAGATTTTTTTAAAATGGCACTGAAATTCAAACCCACTTCCAATCATGAAGAAAATTTAAGAAATGCATATGAGAAATCTGAAATAAGAACAGAGTGCTGAATAATTCAGCTGCTCAGACAGCATCTATGGAAAGAAAATCAGTTAACATTTCAGGTGATAACTACTTTTCTTTCCAGAGATGCTGTCTGACTTGCTGAGATTTCTCAACATATTCGGTTTCATTCCAAAAATCTGCCCATCAAACCTCAAATGGCTCCAGTCAAAGATACTAGATGTTAATATTTAAACAATGTCATACCTGACCAATTATTGAGATTTTAAAAATGCACAAAAAATTACCAACTAAAATATTACTCACATAAGCAGATTATCTTTGGCTTACATTGTTTAATAAGTTGCTCAAATAGAATTTCTCCTTTGTTACTATTACTGATAGAAACATGAACTAAGGTGATTTTCACTGCTAACTGATCTGTGCACCTCACCCTATCTTATACATTCCATTTGATAAAATGTAGCAAAGCTCTAAATGAACAAATGAACTATGTTAAAATCTGAATACAGCAGAACAAATATGGTCAACATTTCACTGATGAAGGAACATAAAACAAATTTCTGTGTTTGCCCCTAAAATATTTAATAATTCATGTTTAATAACGCTGTAAATAATGTTTTGCCTGGGCTTGCACAGTTGGATATCATGCGACTAATGTAAATAGCTCTTTATATTCCCAATTTATGGCATGAATTTTTAGCACAAATAGACTGTTTTCATTTCCCTGGAGTATAGAAGGCTGCTAATTGGTCACAGTTTTTTCCCCAAGCTAGGAAAGTCTAACTAGAGGACACATATTTAAGGTGAGAGGAAAGAGATCTGAGGGGCAATTTTTTTCCACATGGTGTGGGGCGGATACATAGAATGAGTTGTCAGAGGAAATTATTTATTTATTCATTGAGATACAGTGCAGAAGAGGCTCTTACAAGCCCAATTTAATCCTAACTTAATCATGACACAACTTACAATGACCAATTGACCCACCAACCAGTATGTTTTTGGGTAGTGGGAGAAAAGTGGTCACCAACAGAATGTACAAACTCCTTGCAGGCAGCGGCGGGATTTGAACCCTGGTTTCCTGTATGGTAAAGTGTTGTGCTAACCACTATGCTACCATACCACTCTATGTTAAACTCCCACCTGTGACCTTCTTTCCTTGGAACATTTCTGTGCAGCAGAATTGTGAGCCACTTCACTGACACCCTGTCCTCCTCTTCTTTCCGTGGCCAGGAGGAGTCTGTGTGCCGTGTTTACATAGAGTTCATGTTCATGCTGGCCTCCTGCAGTACCTTGCGATTAGTGTGTCTGTCCTTCCAGCTGATCCTCAAAATCTTTCACAATGGTCTTTGATGGTATTGGTTCAGGGCTTTTGGGTGCCTCCTCTGGATGGTCCGTGATTCAGTTCCATATAGCAATGTAGGAAGGACGACCACTGTAAAGACAAAAAGTTTCGTTTGGACCTGTGCGTCGCAGTCTTCAAGTACTTTCTTCCTTACTCTTGCATAGGCTCTCCCAGCGCCACTCGGCTGGTGGTTGATCCCTGAGTTGATGTCTACACCATGATAGAGGAACCCAACTCTGATGGATAGGTCATGCCATCTAGATGCATCTCATGACTGCGCCCCCCCCCCCGAGCTAGATCCTTTACTCCCAGTTGAAGAAGGTCAGTAAGCCCCTGGTGGGAAAAGGAAATGTTTCAAATATAACATTAAAATCAGCACGGAGAAATTCAACATTACATCTAAAAACTGGGATACTCAATAGATACACCTGAGTAAATCTGCTCAAGAGGGAGCTGCTCTACATGACAGCTGTCTCCACTCTGCTACAGAAAGCAAGTGGCAGCTGCAAAAGGAGAGACTGTACATCCAAAAGACCATAAGATCATAAGATACAGGAGCAGAATTTGGCCATTTGGCCCATTGACTCTGCTCCACCATTTCAACGTCTCTGATCAAATTTTCCTCTCAGCCCCAATCTCCTGCCTTCTCTCCGCATCCCTTCATGCCCTGACCAATCAAGAATCTATCAACATCTGTCTTAAGTATACATAAATTCTTGGCCTCCACAGCTGCCTGTGACAAAGAATTCCACAGATCCTCCACCCTCTGGCTAAAGAAATTCCTCCTCATCTTCATTCAAAAAGGATGCCCCTCTGTTCTGAGCCTGTGTCCTCTGGTCTTAGACTCTCCCACCATTGGAAACATCCTCTCCGCATCCACTCTATCAATAGGTTTCAATGAGGTCACCTCTTATTCTTCTGAATTCTAGTGAATACAGGCCCAGAACCATCAGATACTCTTCAAGTGACAAGCTATTCATTCCTGGAATAATTTTTATGAACCTCCTTTGAACTCTACAGTTTCAGCATATCTTTTCGAAGATAAGGAGCCCAAAACTGCTCACAATACTCCAAGTGAGGCCTCACCAGTGATTTATAAAGTTTCAAAATTATATCCTTGCTTTTATATTCTCGTCCTCTTGAAACTAATGCTAGCATGGCATCCTGCACAAGGTCTCCCAAGTCACTTTGCATCTCAGTTTTTATTATTTTCTCTCCATTTTTAAAACAGTCAACCCTTTCATTTTTTTCTATGACTATACATTTTTCAACGCTGTATTCCATCTTCCATTTCTTTGCCCATTCTCCTAATCTGTCTAAGTCCTTCTGTAGCTGCTCTACTTTCTCAAAACTCCCTGTCCCTCCACTTATCTTCATATTGTCTGCAAACTTTGCAACAAAGCCATCAATGGCACCATCCAAATCATTGACATATAATGTAAAAGAAACGGTCCCAACACAAACCCCTGTGGAACACTACAAGTCACCGGCAGCCAGTCAGAGAAAGCTCCCTTTATTCCCACACTTTGCTTCCTGACAATCAGCCGCTGCTTTATCCATGCTAGAATCCTTCCTGTACAGTAACACTGTGGTCCTGTAGCTTGTTAAGCAGCCTCACGTATGGCATCTCTTCAAAGGCCTTCTGAAAATCCAAGTATACAACATCAACTGATTCTCCTTTGTCTATTCTGCTTGTTACTTCTTCAAAGAATTCCAATGGATTTGTCAGGCAAGATTTTCTCTTGAGGAAACCAAGTACTCTGAGACCTCATCCTTAATAATCAATTCTCAACCATTGGCGTCAGACTAACTGGCCTATAAGTTTCTTTTCTTTTCTTCTGCCTCTCTCCCTTCTTGAAGAGTGGAGTGTCATTTGCAATTGTCCAGTCTTCTGGAACCATTCCAAAATCTAAGGATTGTTGAAAGATCATTACTAATGCCTCCACGATCTCTTTAGCCACCTCTTGAAGAACTCTGTGGTGTATACCATCTGGTCCAGGTAACTTAATTACCTTCAGACCTTACATTTTCCCAAGAACCTTCTCTCTGGTAATGGTAACTTCACTCATTTCATGACCCCTGACACCTAGAACTTCCACAATGAACACTGATGTAAAATACTTGTTCAGGTTGTCCTCCATTTTGTTGTTCCCCCATTACTACCTCTCCAGCAGTGTTTGCCAGCCACTAACCACAACACGACTTACTCTTGCCCACTCTGCACCAGTAAATGTGGATCCTGGATTGGCCTCTACAGCCAGCTGAGGACCCAATAGGCAACCCCTTAGGAGGACATCATACACGAGTGACTGTGCTACAATGTGGATGTGAGAAGTTGCAGCCCCTGTTTGAGTATCAGAAGGGCTACTCCTCAAGTTCTGTTTGCACTTCAGCCCCGTAATCCTGATATCTGGTTGCTCAGTACAGAGTAGGGGAGGGATGCCGTTCACCCAGGGGATCTATTAATGGGGTTGCTGCTGATCCTATCCAAGATGGCAATTCATGGGTTCAGGAGGCAGACAGCTGAAGGCTCTGCCCGAGCCAACAGCCTGCCCCTCTTCAGGATTATGTTCATGTCCGAGTGTCCTTAGAGAGGGAGCATACAATCACTATGGGCACAGTGGGGGAGTTCTAGCAACAGTGACCGCCAGGGAACTGAGTGCTTCACAGATGATAGTACAATAGCCTCTAGAGTTTATAGAGCATTGGGCAAAAAAACAGAAGCAAAACACATCCAGTGAGTGGCAGTTCTGTGGCTGAAAGTACATTATTGAAGAAAGAGGTCAGAGGAGAATGACCAGACTGGTTTAAACTTACAGGAAGGTGACAATAGCTCAAATAACTGCATGTTACAACAGTGGTGTGCAGAAAAGCATCTCTGAATGTACAACACATCAAACCTTGAAGTGGATGGGCTACAGCAGCAGAAGACCATGAACATACATACAGTGGCCACTTTATTAGCTACAGGAGGTATCTCATAAAGTGGCCACTGTGTACATGTGACAAACAAAACTAATCCTTATCTTTAGCTTCAACTGGCACTATTAAAACCAGAAAATGCTGCAATATTAGGTAGGTAGGCCGCATCTGTGGAAAGAGATAAAGGTATAATAATAACAGAGTTGTTGTAATGAGAGATCTTAGTTTTCCAAATATCGATTGGCATCTCCCTAGAGCAAGGGGTAGAGTTTGTTAGGTGTGTTCAGGAAGGTTTCTTGACAAAATATGTTGATAAGCCTACAAGAGGAGAGACTGTGCTTGATTTGGTATTGGGAAATGAACCTGGTCAGATGTCAGATCTCTCAGTGGGAGAGCATTTTGGAGATAGTGATCATAATTCTATCTCCTTTACAATAGCATTGGAGAGAGATAGGAATAGACAAGTTAGAAAAGCGTTTAATTGGAGTAAGGGGAATTATGAGGCTATCAGGCAGGAAACTGGAAGCTTAAGTTGGGAACAGATGCTTACAGGGAAAGGTACGGAAGAAATGTGGCAAATGTTCAGGTGATATTTGTGTGGAGTTCTGCATAGGTATGTTCCAACAAGACAGGGACATTATGGTAGAGTACAGGAACCATGGTGTACAAAGGCTGTAATAAATCTAGTCAAGAAGAAAAGAAAAGCTTACAAAAGGTTTAGAGAGCTAGGTAATGTTAGAGATCTAGAAGATTATAAGGCTAACAAAACGGAGCTTAAGAAGGAAATTAGGAGAGCCAGAAGAGGCCATGAGAAGGCCTTAGTGGACAGGATTAAGGAAAACCCCAAGGCATTCTACAAGTATGTGAAGAGCAAGAGAATAAGACGTGAAAGAGTAGGACCTATCAAGTGTGACAGTGGGAAAGTGTGTATGGAACAGGAGGAAAGTGTGCATGGAGCAGGGGTACTTAATGAATACTTTACTTCAGTATTCATTATGGAAAAGGATCTCGGTGATTGTATGATGACTTGCAGCAGACTGAAAAGCTTGAGCATGTAGATATTAAGAAAGAGGATGTGCTGGAGCTTTTGGAAAGCATCAAGTTGGATAAGTCACCAGGACCGGATGAGATGTACCGAGGGCTACTGTGGGAGGCGAGGGAAGAGATTGCTGAGCCTCTGACGATGATCTTTGAATCATCAATGGAGACGGGAGAGGTTCAAGAGGATTGGAGAGATGCGGATATGTTCCTTTATTCAAGAAAGGGAGTAGAGATAGCCCAGGAATTTATAGTCCAGTGAGTCTTATTTTAGTGGTTGGTACGTTGATGGAGAAGATCGTGAGAGGCAGGATTTATGAACATTTAGAGAGGCATAATATGGTTAGGAATAGTCAGCATAGCTTTGTCAAGGGCAGGTCGTGCCTTACGAGCCTGATTGAATTTTTTGAGGATGTGACTGAACACATTGATAAAGGAAGAGTAGTAGATGTAGTGTATATGGATTTCAGCAAGGCATTTGATAAGGTACCCCATGCAAGGCTTATTGAGAAAGTAGGGAGGCATGGGATCCAAGGGGACATTGCTTTGTGGATTCAGAACTGGCTTGCCCACGGAAGGAAAAGAGTGGTTGTAGACAGGTCACATTCTGCATGGAGGACGGTGACCAGTGGTGTGCCTCGGGGATCTGTTCTGGGACCCTTACTTTTTGTGATTTTTATAAATGACCTGGATGAGGAAGTGAAGGGATGAGTTAGTAAGTTTGCTGATGACACAAAGGTTGGAGGTGCTGTGGATAGTGTCGAGGGGGGTCAGAGGTTACAGCAGGACATTGATATGATGCAAAACTGGGCTGAGAAGTGGCAAATGGAGTTCAACCCAGTTATGTGTCAGGTGGTTCATTTTGGTAGGTCAAATGTGATGACAGAATATGGTATTAATGGTTAGACTCTTGGCAGTGTGGAGGGAGTACTGTGCTCAGTTCTGGTCGCCTCACGACAGGAAAGATGTGGAAGCCATAGAAAGGGTGCAGAGGAGATTTACAAGGATGTTGCCTGGAATGGGGAGCATGCCTTATGAAAACAGGTTGAGCGAACTCGGCCTTTTCTCCTTGGAGCGATGGAGGATGAGAGGTGACCTGATAGAGGTGTATAAGATGATGAGAGACATTGATCGTGTGGATAGTCAGAGGTTTTTTTCCCAGGGCTGAAATGGTTGCTACAGGAGGACACAGGTTTAAGGTTCTGGGGAGTAGGTACAGAGGAGATGTCAGGTGTAAGTGTTTTACTCAGAGAGTAGTGAGTGCATGGAATGGGCTGCTGGCAACAGTGGTGGAGGCAGATACGATAGGGTCTTTTAAGAGACTTTTGGATAGGTACATGGAGCTTAGAAAAATAGAGGACTATGGGTATGCCTCGTAACTTCTAAGGTAGGGGCATGTTCGGCACAACTTTGTGGGCCGAAGGGCCTGTACTGTGCTGTAGGTTTTCTATGTTTTCTATGTTTTTTTCTGTTTCAGGTTGTTGACATCCTATCAGAACAGAAAGTAAATAGATTTTAAGATACAGAAAAGGAATGCCTCTGGTTGTGTTAAGTGAGGGTTGCCATGAGAGGAGCTGTTTACTCATTTCCATAGGTGCTGCCTGACCTGCTGAGTTCCACCAGTATTTTGTGTGTGTTTTGCTTTGGATTTGGGGCATCAGCAGATTTTCTCATGTTGGTGGAAATTAGTTGCTCAGTACGTTAATGAGGACCATTAGAAAGAAAGAAAATGCCAAAAAAAAAAGATCACAAAACGCTTACTGGTATGAAATGCTCAGTTGTTGATTGCTGGACCATGTTCATCACCACTTCTATCCTGGAGACTAATCTCTCAGCAACATGATCCTTGCTGACTGCGTTGCTCCAATTCCAATGGCCAGTCAGTAACAACTAACAGGAAACTGATGATCATGTAGGTTCTTATATAGGAACATAACATAACAACTCTCAGGTCAATGATGATGTTGTGTAAGAGTAAGACAAATCATTGGTTTGGGAGAGGAGCAAATCGACTTATCCACTTACTATTTACTGGGTGAAAACCAGAATGCTTCTCTTCTGCTACCCATTCATGCTTTGCTGGTTGAGTTTGTACTTTGGCATTTATTGCATACCAAGATGAAATTTCTGCTGAAGAACTAACTTTATGAACTCAGATAACATTTATATTAAGTAATAACAATAATAAGTTGTTGGCATGCTATGTTGGTGCCAGAAATATGGCGACACTTGCGGACTGTCCCCAACACAGCCTTGGACCGTGTTGTCTCGTGACGTAAATGATGCATTTCACTGCATGTTTCAATGTTTTGATGTACGTATGATAGATAAGTCAATTTGGTTTATAGTAATAAAGTCAATTTGATTTCTGGAATCCTATGGAATATATGTCCTTAGATAAAAAAGTTAAAAGCTTACGTCAAAAAGCCAAAGAAGAATGGTTAAACCAGGAATGTGAGCAAATAGAAAGAATCCCTATTACTGATCCAAAAAGGTTACATCAACAAATCAAGAATATCACTGGTAAAAAAGCTCCTCTGTTCTTCAGGTGGATATTTGAAAGCAAAGAACGGTACCATTATTATGGAAAAAGATGAGATTATGAAGAGATGGACTGAGTACATTCAGGAATTGTTTGAAGATGATCGAGGCGAAAAACCAGAAATTAAGAAGAACATTGAAGGACCAAGTATTTTAAGATCTGAAGTTCGTAATGCAATAAAGAAGATGAAGAAAGGAAAGGCAGCAGGTCCTGATGAATTAGTAATAGAACAAATTATCGCCCTTAAAGATTATGGAATTAAAAAACTTACTGATTTAATCAATGACATTTATGAGACTGGAATAATACCAGAAGAGATGAAAAAAATCAGTATTTATCACTCTTCCTAAGAAACCTGGAACAATAGAATGTGAATGACATAGGACCATAAGTTTAATCAGTCATATCACTAAGATACTTCTAAGAATTTTGATGACAAGAGCTAAAAGTAAGATACAAGCTGAAACAGGTAAAGAACAATGTGGTTTTGTGAAAGACAAAGGTACAAGAAACGCGATATGATGTTAAGGATACTATCAGAACGAGCTATTCAAGTGCAAAAAGATTTATTTGTTTGTTTTATCGACTACACAAGCATTTGATAAAGTGAAGCACAATAAGTTATTTGAAATATTACAGGAAACTCTAGATCTTAGATTTGAAAGACCTCCGTCTAATCAGAAATCTGTATTGGGAACAAACTGCCGCTGTAAGAATAGATGGAGCAGTGAGTCAGTTTACGTAAATCAAGAGAGGCGTTAGACAAGGGTGTGTTTTCTCCCTTGATTTGTTTAATATGTGCAGTGAAACAATATTACAAAAAATAGGAAACATCTTGGGAATCAAAGTTGGCGGTGTAAACATCAATAATTTCAGTTATTGTGTTAATTGCAAGTATGGAGGAAGAACTACAAAACCTAATTGATAGAGTTGTTGAAGAAAGTGCAGAAATGAGTCTATCAGTCGCAAAAAGACAGAATGCATGATGATATCCAAAAAGAAGGAGAATCCTGTCTGCAGGCTGAAAATAAATGGGGAAGACATAAAACAAGTACAGAAAGCTACTTAGGAAGCTAGGTGACATCCGATGGCAGGTGTGACATGGACATCAAAAGAAGAATAGGAATGGCAAAACACATCTTTACGAGAATAAAGAGTATAATCACCAACACTAAATTAGGCATGACAACCCGCCTCAGAGTACTGAAATGTTACATTTATCCAGTTATGTTATATGGATTAGAATGTTGGACAATATCTAGTAACATGAGAAAACAAATTGAAGCAGCAGAGATGTGGTTTTTGAGGAGGATGCAAAGAATATCATGGACAAAACGAATTTCTAACGAGGATATCATGAACAGAGCAAACACAAAAAGAGAAATAATGTATGAGATCATGAAAAGGCAACATAACTTCATTGGACATGTGATTAGGAAAGAGGAGTTAGAATGCACAGTAATTATGGGAAAGATTGAAGGGAAGAAAGTGTTACACGCTGAAGGAGATCTGTGATTTTTTTGTGAGAATGATGTAATGGTCTTTTGGAGGTCACCTGATGTGATTTTCCCACTGATGTGAGGTCACATGATGACATGTGCACCATGGGTATATAAAGGTAGACCCCAGATGACGCAGTTAGTTTCTAGTTTCTAGATTTCCAAGTAGAACGCGCTGTGTCTCCGTTTCTGTTGCGTATTTGTTTTTATGACGCAGTTTCATTTTTAAAATGGAGTGTTGCGTTCTATTGCAAGATACAATATTATTGGACTGGAAATTTTTGGCTAGATGTGCTGATTTACTCAATTCCAGCAGTAGAAGGGAGAGTGAAGACTTTATTGAAGTACAGGACTGAAACATTAAGAGGAGTCAGTGTCGTTCGGCAGTTTAACAAAGGGATCGACCTCATTGAGTCTTCGTTGAAGGAGTAGCGACCTGCATTGAGATAACTCTTGCCAAAAGAGCAAAGAGTTCATGCAAAGGTTTGGTCTCCCTAAAAGAATTTAAGGTCAGTTGTTTTAAACTGTTTATTTACTGCATCGTGAATCCTTCGGACAGAACCAGCAGGAAAGACGCTTCTCGGAAGAAATCCTTCTCCAGAGAAGTCTCTCCCAATTGAACGTATAAATCTGTTGGACATTCGAATTTACCATTTTAAGAACTATAACTGACTTTATCGCTTTACGAACTGTTTTCGCATTTAACACTTTAAGGACCAGTGCCGAGTGACGATTTGTTGAACAGCTGCATAGCGGTTAACTTCCGGTTAAAGTTTTCATTTGCTTTTTTCCTTATCATTTATCCGTGTTTAATAAATGTTTGGTTGTTTTTATATAACCTGTCTCGATTGATATTCATTGTTGCCGTTTACGTAACAAAAGCAAGAAGAAAACAAAGACAAATGATGATGGAGACAGCAGCCAGAGAACTGGAAATGAATACCAATGAATTGATCCACCTGACCCAAAACAGGAGTGTGTGGGCCATGGCAGTCAAAGCTCAAACTGGGTGCAGGACCTGATGATGATGATGACAAATAAAGCTAATCTTTTAATCTGAAACACTTATACAGGTGTCCCCTGCTTTTCAAACGTTTGCTTTATGAAACCTCACTGTTACGAAAGACCTACATTAGTTACCTGTTCTCGTTAACAGAAGGTGTTTTCACTGTTACGACAAAAAGCAGCGTGCCCCGAGCAGCTGCTCCTCCCCTGGATTTGGAACGGCATTCTAGCCGGCATTGCTTAAACACTTGCCTATGAGCATCTGTGCTTTATGTCGATTTATTTTGAGTATCCGTTTGCAAGATGAGTTCTAAGGTATCGGAAAAGCCCAAAAGAGCTCATAAGGGTGTTACACTTAGCGTAAAACTAGACATAATTAAGCGTTTCGATCGTGGTGAACAAAGTAAGGACCAAGTGAGTTTGGCTTATGGAAGTTGACGAGGATGATGTTGAAGAGGTTTTGGCATCCCATGACCAAGAACTGATAGATGAAGAGCTGATGCAATTGGAAGAGGAAAGGATAACAATTGAAACCGAATGCAGTAGCGAACGGACCGAAAGTGAAGTCATCCAGGAACTGAACGTGAAGCAACTGTGTGAGATTTTCGACGCAATGATAAAGTACAACTTTAATTTTGAAAGGGTACGTAGGTTTAGGGCATATTTGCAAGATGGTTTGAGTGCTTACAAAGAACAGTACGATATAAAAATGCACGAGGCTAGCAGTCAAGCATACTGTACTAAAGTTTTTCAAGCCTTCCACATCAACCACAGCAGACGACGAACCTCAACCTTCAACATTGAGGCAGGCAGAGATAGAAGAAGATGAGCTGCCTGCCCTCATGGAAACAGACAATGATGAGATGACACCCCAGTGGTCCCAACCTCCGGGCTGCGGACAGATACTGATTTGTGGAGAATGCAGCGGTAGCCGGGAGGCACCCAGCATATCTTTGAGAAAAAAGACGAAATAAACAAGCTAATTAATTAGGTACCGCCTGGCACGTAATTAATTAGCTTGTTTACTTCGGCTTTTTTCTTAAAGATGTGCTGGGTGCATCCCGGCCACCGCTGCATCCCTCTATTCTTCGCGGATCGGTATCGGTTCGCTGCCCGGCAGGTGGGGGCCACTGCACCACCCAGCCTCCAACGACTCAGCCTAACACACCATCATCAGTGTGCTCGGCACTGTCTTCCCAATACCGGTAAGTGATACTACACTGTACATACATTATTTCTGCTTTATATCGGCTGTGTATTTTTATGTGTTATTTGGTATGATTTGGCAGCTTCATAGCTTAAAGGTTACTGGAGTGAGTGTTTTTGCCAAGAGCGCTTGCGTGAGATTTTCGCTACGGAGAACAGTTCAGGCAATGATTGTAGAGAAGTATTTCTACTTTATATAGGCAGTGTATTTAACATACCATTCCTGCTTTTACTACATGTTACTGTTATTTTAGGTTTTATGTGTTTTTTGGCATGATTTGGTAGGTTATTTTTTGGGTCTGCGAACACTCACAAATTTTTCCCATATAAATAAATGGAAATTGCTTCTTCAATTTACGACATTCCGGCTTACGAACCGTTTCATAGGATCGCTCTACCTTCGGATGGCGGGGGAAACCTGTAATGCAGCAAAGTGCCACAGGACACCTAAATGGGAGAAATGATGATTGAAACTACACTTCATGAGCTGATCTTGAAACACGGTTTTCAGAGTGAACTTGTTATAGAATCATTGAGTCATAGAAATATACAGCACAGAAACAGACCTTTTGGCCCATCTAGTTCATGCCAAACTATTTAAAATGCCTACTGCACTCCAATACAAACTTATAATCCATATCATTTCCTTAGTACATTTCCATAATAAGTGTAGGAATATCCACCATAGCTGAAAATCCTATTATATCTATTTTTGAATTTACATTAACCTGATCTCTAATAATTCAGTTACTGAAGCACTTGGCCTGTTGATTTACTCGTGACTCATCAAATGAAAAGGCTTCATGCAGAAAGACTTGTTTCCAATCACAATTTGAAAAGATCCTATTCTGTACTTTGAGCACAGGACTCCCATTAACAGTCTGTCGGTGCTTACTGCTGAGGTTCGCAGATGAATAATGATCATTTAGACAAGGTGTAAAGGGTAGCCAGAGTGGGAAGCAACTTAGATAATGCAGCTGAAATTCTTTTTCTGTTGGGAATGGAAGCTTGATCAACTGCAACTGATGTGAACAGCAAGGTGCCTCAGAATCAATGCTCATTCCAACAGGCTCTGTGCAATTGAAGAAGGAGTGATATCTGGACCCTGTTCATCTACAATTTACTATGCAGGTTCTCATTCTCACTTTGGATTATGTTTACATGGAAACACAGATATTCTTGCCAAGTATAGGTGCAGAGGCAGACAATCTTTGCTAGCCATTGTATGCAAGTTCCTAAAGAGAGCAGTTAGCAAAAACGTGAAAAGAAAGAAACATATATACTCCGTTAGTTCCTTTCACAACATCTTTAAGTACTATATAGCCAATGAATTATTGTTTTTATCTGTAGTGTAGAAAAGCAATAACAAGCCTACACAAAATAAGCAATTGATCAACCAGTTTTAGTGATATTGTTTGAGGGATAAATGTTGGCCAAAACACTGGGAAAATTCCCCTACTCCACTTCAAAAATAATATCATGAAATCTTTAATTCCACTTGAGGAATCAAGCAGACCCTCAGTTCAGTCCACATTATCAAAAAAGCATGGACTTCATGGAAAATAATAGACTTTTCAAAATTCAGCCTTGTTATGCAAGATGTTGTTGGGGGCATACGCAGATTCATTCTGATGGTGATTGTATGCATTGCAGTCATAGCAAGCATGCAATGAAAGACGTGGGCACTGAATCCAGACACAGTGAGAATGATCAATCAAATCATTCAGTCATATTATGCCAACTTTAATGAATAATGCAAATGTTTTATTTTGGCAATGGATTTTGTTAAGGTGCTGAGGATGTGAATCCTGCAGTCACACCAGCATGTGTCTCCAATAATATTCACATCCATTTCACTGCCAATTTGGGAACAATTATATAATAGAAATTTGGACACTGAAGTCGATGTCAAATTCAATGATTCTTCATCTGAATTAGGTATTATTCTTTATACCTCTTGAAAAGTGAACCAAGGTACCCAGGAAACAGTAGATTGGTGAATGTTAGTCTCATTAGGACGCTAGCAATCTGATAAAGGCACATGAGCTATACTGCAATTGGATTGTGTTGACAGTGTCCAGCCACAATGAATCACTTAGGAATGCTCTCTGAAAAGAAGGCTATGCCAACGGAGGTTAGCTCATTAGTTGCAATATTCACCATTTCAGTGCACATGAAGTTTTTATAAATATTCTTTCCCAGCCACAAAGCTATGCAAGCAATATAAGAAATCATTCCCCTTGAGCTTTGATCAAAATTGCACTCAGCAAAGTAGTAAAATAATTAACTTTAAATAAGAACATAACTTCTCTGGATAGAAGAGAGGTTATTCCCCAAGCAGGTAATTAAGATATTCTGTGGCTCATTATAGTTCTAATTTCCACATTCGTAGTACTATAATTGCAGAAGGAAGAATCTCATCAGTTAAGGTGTAGTGACAAGGAACACGAAGAAGGCTCCAAATGCTGGTAAGTGGGATGAGATGACTACTTGTAGATTAGCACGAACAGGATGGAGCTAACGTGCCTGTTTCTGTGCTGAATGACACAATGAATCTAATTTGCACCAAGATATTCACCCTATAAACTATGTTCCCATGAAAGAAAGGACAGCAAAAAGGGAAACGGAAATGAAAAGTCCAATTAAAGGATTTGTATTTTTTATCTAGCACCTTGTCACCCCTCCTCCCAACATGCTGCTGTCATTTTTTCATTGACCAATACTTTGCATGGGTACAGGTATATTGTGAGGTCCCTCTCTGTCCATGAATGAACTCTCCAGCCAGTTGATCAGCACAGGTCTTTAGTACTCAGCTCCTGAATGATGCTCTCACATCGGCATCAGAAACTAAAATCACAGGATCATCGAGGGCTGATCAAAAGGAAACAGAATCAAAAGAAGGGAGTCCATTTCAGCATACTTAGCTATAATAAATTGAAGAGATTGCCTGACCATTGTGAGTTCATTGATGGGCTTATGGTGCACTGAGAGATCATTTAGTTTGTAGAATCTTACAAGAAAGCATTCAAAAATGGTTCCATAGAAGCACAACTTACATTCAAAAAAGCAGTTGAAATTGCTGTATCAATAGAAACAGCAGATGGAGACACAATGGAGTTGCGATTAGGAATGAATGTGAGCATGAACAAAATTGCAACATCTGAACAGAGACCAGTCTGGCCAAACAAATTGTGCTATCACCTTGTCAGGGGCTTTCGTACACCACACCAATACAGTTTTAAAGTCAAAACTGCAGAAAATGCAACGAAGTAAGACACATACAAAGAGCAAGTTGGGCAGACAGAATAAATGTGCTGCACAGGGAAGAGAAAAAGATAAAAAGTCAAGCAACTCACACAAAATGCTGGAGAAACTCAGCAGGCCAGGCAGCATCTGTGGAAAAGAGAACAATTGACGTTTCGGCCCGATGCTGTGTGTGTTGCTTGGATTTCCAGCATCTAGAGATTTTCTCTAGTTTGTGATAAAATGTCAAATTTCAGTTTCAAAAAGAGCACTAATCTACATGCTGTGGATGAAAAATCTGATAACAATGAGAGTGACACATGACTGTGTAGGCTTGGAATTTACAAAGTGAAAAATAACAAGAGGCAAGCAATATGGTTTACACCAGAAGTGAATGACAGATTAATTAAAATGGAATTGGACATTGGCTCAGATGTTTCAGTCATTCTGCAAAATGAACTTGAATGGCATTTTGAAGATACTAAACTGAAGCCTGCAGATATCCAACTAAGAATTTATACTGGAGAAAAGATCACTCCTGTAGGATTGACACTCATAACAGAGATATGCGACAACCACATGCCACATCAGGCTTGATTGTGCTAAAAATAGGAGGGCAGGCATTGTGGGGATGTGAGTGGCTGAGACAACTATAACTAGTTTGGAGATCCATCCACCATTTGCATGCCACATCCCCTGTAAAAGAATCAACAGAAAGCAAATTAAGAATGGTACTGGAAGATGCTGCAGCAGTGTTCATGGATAGCATTGGAAATCTCAAACATATCAAGGGTAAAATAATGTTAAGTGGAGTGGGACACCCAAGTTTTACAAAGCTCATCCAGTTTATTATACCATCCATGACCAAGTAGCCTGTGAGCAAGATCTCACTGAGGGTGAAGGAATTCATTCCAAGGTTAAGTGGAATCCATGGGCAATGCTAGTCTTCTCAGTCACCAAAAACAATGGGTCTGTCAGGATCTGTGGTGATTTTAAGGTCACCATCAACCCAGTACTGAAAGTAGATCAATACTATCTGCCCAGTATGGCAGATATCTTCCCCTCAGGTCCTGCTGAAGGGTCTCAGCCTGAAACGTTGACTGTACTCTTTTCCATAAATTCTGCCTGGCCTGCAGAGTTCCTCCAGAATTTTGTGTGTGCTACTTGGATTTCTAGCATCTGCAGAACTTCTCTTGTTTGTGCCCAGATTGATAGAGAGGCTTTGAGTCTGGTTTCAGGTGTAAAATGTTTCAACCAGTACTTCTATGGAAGAGAGTTCACCCTCATTACTGATCATCAACCACTGGTGTCCTTTTGCAAGCCACAGACGGGTGTCCCACTAACAGCAGGAGCATGACTGCAGAGGTGGGCTCTCTTTTTTGGAGAACACGTGCAATCTCAAATTCAAGAGGATGACTAATGATGGTAATGCTGATGGATTATCCCATTTACTCTTTGAAAAGGAAATACCTGAAAAATTTACAAAAGAGAACACTCCTCTGGACATACTCTCCCTAATGCAAAACAGAAGTCTCCCTATTATGGCAGAAATGATTCAAAGGGAAGTTGGAAAAGACCCCATACTGTGTCAGGTCTACAAAATGGCTGGAATGTGCATCGGTACCCCCAGTAGAACTTTGTCTTTTTGTGTATTTTCCCCCTAGCCATCAGTCTGTGGTTTCGTATTGCCATGTGCTCTTGTTTGTTTTCATTCACCATGTGCTCTTGTCCCTGCTCCTGCTCTACTCTGGCCCCTGTATTACTGAGTACTCTGTCTCTCACCTGTTTCTCATTATTACCTGTTTTGTTGCCGCCTGTGTCTCATTGTGCTCCACCTATCATCTGCCTCTCTGTTTATTGCTCAGTGTATTTTAGTTCTGTGTTTTCATCTGTTTGTTGCCAGATTGTGCCAGTGAGTTTTCCTGAGCCTTTCCAGCATTCATATCTGTACTCTGTTTATCTGAATATGGACTCTGCCTGTTTCCTGATTCTGGTTTTTGGACTTCTCTGGAATTTTTGACCTCCGCCTGAACTTTGACACTGACTTTGTTGCCCCTCTGGATTTGCTACTCAGTAAATGTCACAGTGTGCACAGTATCTGGTCTGTGATTGGGTCCCTGCTTCTGCGCCCTGACAATGGGCAGCATTCCAGTTCCCCAATTTTGAGCAGTGCTGGGATGAACTTGCTCTTGATGGAGTTTGCCTTGTGTAAGGATTGAGAGTTGTTGTACCATCCAAACTGAAAGCTAAAGGTTGAAGGAGCTACATGCCAATCATCTAGGCATGGCTAAAATGAAAGCCCTGGCTTGAAGCTTTTTCTAGTGGCCTAGGATAGATCAGCAGACAAAGCAGCTGGCCATGCACTGCTTGGGATGCCAACACATGCTGAAGAAAAGTGTCCAGAGCTGTCAGAACGACTATCTGCAGTCACAGAGTCACCTCCTACAACCATCACGGAGGAGACCACAGAACTGAGATTGTTGCACAATCACAGGTATCAGCTGCCAAGCGGGGTGACTCTAAACCACATTCTCCCGGTTTCTCTATGTTTCTGTTTCAATTGGTTTTATGCTTTGGAACTACAAAACATAACACCAACCTCTTCATGACTGTTCCATCTTCTCTTTCTCAGTAACCCTGATCCAATAATTACTGTCCACTTCCAGGCCATTCCTCCGGTGGGACAGTGATTTACTTCCAGTCTGGTTTACTGTGTCTGTGGCGACTGATGATGCCATGTGATCTGCAAACTCCAACAGAGGCAGAGGTGTTTATGTGGTGGTTGTGTGGGAGATACAGAAGCTCTTTCATCATTTTTCCCTGCGCTTCCCTATAATCAAGATGAAGCAGCTTAAGGCTTTCAGTGTATTTGTGAATACCCCTTCTCTTGAACAGTGATGGGCCAGGAGCTACTTGAAAGGCTTTGAGGATATCACTGGGTTGTTTCCTCTGACCCCTTGTAATCCCTTGCCATAGTGGACCTCTGAGTAGAATTCTTGTTTTGGGAGTCTGGGGTTAGGTGTGTAACTGAAATAGCCTTCCCAACTTGTGCAACTGGGTCTTCAATTTCCTCGTTTGCAGACCCCAGTCAGTTAAGATTGGCAACAATATCTCCTCCACTATCTCCATCAGCACAGGTGTACCATAAGACTGTGTGCTTAGCCCCCACTCTACTCCTTTGATACTTATGACTCTGAGGCTAAGCACAGCTCCAATGCCATAATTAAGTTTGCTGATGACACCACTGTCATTGGCCAAATCAAAGATGGTAACAGATCAACATATAGAAAGGAGACTGAAAATCTGGTGTGGTGTCATAACAACCATCTCTTACTGAAGACCCAGGAGCTGATTATTGATTTCAGAGGGTGAAAATTATAGATCCATAAGCCAGTCCTCATCAGGGGATGAAAGGTGAGTGGAAAGGGTCAGCAACTTTGAATTTCTCAGTGTTATCATCTCCAAGGACCTGTCCTGGGCCCGGCACATAAGTGCAACTGCAAAGAAAGGACAGCAGTGCCTGTACTTCCTTAAGGAGTTTGCAAAGATTCAGCATGACGTCTACAGCTTTGACAAACTTCTATCGATGTGCGTTGGGGAGTATATTGACTGGCTGTCTTACAGCCTGGTATGGAAACACCAATGCTCTTGAACGGAAATCCTTCAAAGAGTAGTGGATTTGGCCCAGTCCATCATGGGTAAAACCCTCTCCAGATCTACACAGAGCATTCTCACAGGAAAGCAGCATCCATTATCAGGGAACCCCATCACCCTGGACATTATTTCTGTTCAGTCTGCTATCAGGAAGAAGGTACTGCAGCAATAGGATTCACACCACTAGATTCAGGATCAGTTAATATCAGTCAACCATCAGGCTCCTGAACACAAAATGCTGGAAGAAAGCAGGCCAGGCAGCATTTATGGAAAAGAGTACAGTTGACTTCTCAGGCCAGGACCTTCAATAGGGCTCAAAGGATCCTGCTGAAGGGTCTCGGCACAAGATGTCGACAGTACTCTTTTCCATAGATGCTGCCTGAGTTCCTCCAGCATTTTGTGTGTGTTACTTGGATTTCCAGCATCTTCAGATTTTTTCTTGTTAGGCTACTGAACCATGTGGGATAACTTCACTCAACTTCACTTGCCCCATCAATGAACTGTTTCCACAACCTATGGATTCACTTTCAATGATTATTCGTCCCATATTCTTGATATTTATTATTTATTTATTTTCTTCTTTCTTTTTGCCTTTGCACAGTTTGTTGTCTTTTGTACACCGATTGTCCACTCTTTTGGTGTGGTCTTTAATGATTCTATTATGGTTATTGGATTTATTGATTATGCCCACAAGAAAATGAATCTCAGGGATATATAGATGACGTATATATACTTTGATAGTAAACTTACTTTGAACTTTGAAGTTTATGAAACCTAAAGAGTTCTGCAATCTACAATGGTTTTGATTCAAAATGTTCCTGCATTAATTTCATGATATCAGCAAAGCTAATTTCAGCTGGTTTGGTTGGAGCAGTCAAACTTCTAAGCAAAGTATATACTCTTCCACCCATGCACTCAGCAAAACAAGCACTCATTTCTTATTGGGTATTTCATTTGCTTCAAAATACTGCTGAATTATTTCTGTATACAGTAGCCTTTTATCTTTTGTACAATTAAACACATCTTTCCTTCCAATGTTGTTTTCCCTTTCCACGGCATCGGGCAGCAACCTTGCCATTTCTTTAGCACTTTTTATGTTTTTTATGAGGCCAAGTTGCTAGCTCAACGCTAACCCAGTACAGATGGAAAGCGTGCAAGGAGCCGACTGGATTCTGACGCAGGACCACTTGCCTCAAAGTCCAGTACGGTCCACTATCTTTTCAATGTAGCCAGCCACCTCTACTTGTTTTTTAATGTATGACTATTATCACCTGGTACCCACTGTTGATGAACTCGTGAATTTTCCCATTTTCTGAATTTTTTTAACTCAACCGTGCCTGTCCCTTCCTGAAGAAGCACAGGCTGCGCTTTTATTTTTACTTGACAACTTCTCGTTGTGCTTATTTTTAGCTCGAACATCTTGCTGCACTTCAACAGGTAGGTAGACATCTTGTGTTCATTTAAAACTTCCTCATCGCCATGATGTTTCGTAGCTCCAAAACATAAAACCAATCGAAATAAAAGCATGGAGAGACCGGGAGAATGTGTACAGCATGCGCAAAATGAGGGAGGAACTCAGCAGGCTAGGTAGCATCTAGGAAAAGAGTACTGTTGACATTTCGGGCTGCAGTCCTGCTGAAGAGCTTCAGCCTGAAACATCGACTGTACTCTTTTCCTAGATGCTACCTGGCCTGCTGAGTTCCTCCAGCATTTTGTGTGTGTTGCTTGGATTTCCGCACTTGCAGATTTTCTCTTATTTGTGGGAGAATGTTTATGATTTGTTTCTTTGCTTTATGAGACGTGGTAGTGCACATATGACGTGGTAGTGTGATGAGGTATACAATTCTTATACTCTTACGTATAATCTGTAATAAATTATTTAAGCAAACAAGAATGCTTACTCAAACAATAGGTCTCATCTACTACCCCACCAGCCTCTGCATCCAGCACATAATTTTCTGAAACTTCCTCTATCTTCAATGGGATCCCACCACGAAGCACATCTTTCCCTCCCTCCAACCCCACTTTCTGCAGGGGTCGCTCCCTATGTGACTCCCTTTGTCAATTCGTCCCTCCCCACTGATCTCCCTCCTGGCACTTACCTTTGCAAGCGGAACAAGTGCTACACCTGCCCCTACACCTCCTCCCCCACTACCATTCAGGACCCTAAACAGTCCTTCCAGTTGAGGTGACACTTCACCTGTGAGTCTGTTGGGGTCATTAAGTGTGTTTGGTGCTCCCAGTGTAGCCTCTTGAACATCGGTGAGACCCGATGTAGACCGGGAGACCACTTTGCCGAGCTTCTACACTCCATCCGCCAGAACATGTGGGATCTCCCAGTGGCCCATTTTAATTCCACTTTCCATTCCCGTTCTGGTACATCTATCCATGGCCTCCTCCACTGTCGTGATGAGCCCACACTTGGGTTGGAGGAACAACACCTTATATTCTGTATGGGTAGACTCCAACCTGATGGCACAAAGATCGTTTTCTCAACCTTTCAGTAATGCCCCATGCCCCTCCCTCTCCTTCACCATTACCATTTCCTATCTCCTTTTCCCGCTCTCATCTTATTTCCTTGCCCACACCTCGCCTCCCTCTGGTGCTCCTCCCACCATTTTTCTTTCTTCCATGGCCTTCTGTCTCTTTCACCAAATCAACTTCCTATCTCTTTACTTCATCCCTCCCCCCACTTTTAAATCTACCCCTCAGCTTTATTTCTCCAGTCTTGCCAAACGGTCTCAGGCCAAAATGTTGACTGAACTTTTTTCCATAGATGCTGCCTGGTCTGCTGAGTTCCTCTAGCATTTTGTGGGTATTGTTTGGATTTCCAGCATCTGCAGATTTTCTCTTGTTTGTGACAGCTCAACGTCATACAGAGCCATCTTATCTTCAACCAAGGAGACTATTTCTCAGCTAATTAATATATGCAGATATTGAACTGTCTCACTGGCCAGGGTAGGTACCAGGAACAGTACATTGTAATTTACAAAATGGTGTGTGTGATCACCATTCTCTTGACAACAATAATTACAGTCATTGATTTTGTTCAAACATTGGACCCATGAGGGAACTTCAGTAACAGATGCCAGCCTCCCTGCAACCAAATCCGGGATGTGTGAGTGCATATTCTAAGCCCAGACTCCGGGCGATACTATCCAACAGCTGTCATCTCAAGGCCTCTGGGTTGTCACATGATAAACATAGTTCTACAGGATGCCAGGTGCATTTCATGTCTAAATCCAAGTTAACATAATAGCAGCAAAATAACGAAAGCAGTCCAAGAAATACTTATAGTTTAAAATTTAAAGTATTTAAAAAGGCTTATTTTATTATCTGCTATTTATTGAGAATAAGAATTGGATGCTTGAAGTTTCAGGCAGAGGATTATAATACAGGTCCACAGAGAGATTGCTCTATCTGTTAAATCTGATGAAGACAGAAAACAAAGGTGTGGGCAGTTACACTGCCGTATGCAAGCACAGAATTAGACAATCACCAAGGACATCAAACTTCCTGCCTCCTGCCATCACAATGTAAAGACAGTTCGATAGAAAAGCACTCACGATTTGCTGCAGTGAGAGAAAATGTTACTCTGACAAACATTGGCCGATAGTGGAGAAGGCAACAGATATGTAAGAATGGAGCCGTAAACAAAGTTGGCATCTCTGATAACATCAATTAAACAATTCAAGAGGTCTTGAAGTGATTATCATATTCATCCTGAAGATCTGATGCCAGCTCATCCAGCCTTCCATTTTATCAACAAACCTACACTAAACTAAATACTGCTAAAAGGGCTTCAAAACCTGAGCCTCTGTACCTCCCACTGCAACTGGATTTTTGACTTTCTCATCGGACGACCACATCAATAGGAATTGGCGATAGCATTTCCTCCTCACTGACAATAAATACAGGTATACCTCAAGGATGCATGTTTGGCACACTGTTCTACTTTCGCGACAGTCATAACTGTGTGGCTAGGTACAAATGCCGATGACACACTGTAGATGGCAGATTCTCAGATGCCGACAAGGAGGCATACAGGAGCAAGGAAGTTCAACTGGTCAAGCGATGTTGTAACAATGACCTTGCGTTCAGCATCAGTAATACCAAGAAATTGATTGTAGAGTTCAGGAGAGTGAAGTTGAGGGAAGGTGAAGTCGAGGGAACACACACCAGTCCTCATCGAGGGGTCAGCAGTGTAAAGGGTGAGCAGTTTCAAGATCCTGAAGATCAACATCTCAGAGGATCTGTCCTAGACCCAACATACTAATGCAATCACAAAGAAGGTACACCAGAAGTTACGTTTCATTAGGAGTTTGAGGCGATTTGGTATGTCGCCATACTCCAGAACATGAATGAGGAATTTCTTTAGCCAGTGTAGTGAATCGATGGAATTCATTGCTATAGATGGCTGTGGAGGCCAAGTCATCGAGTATATTTAAAGCACAAGTTAATAGGTTCTTGATTAGTAAGGGTGTAAGATGTTACCCGAGAGAAGGCAGGAGAATGGTGCTGAGAGGGAGCAACTATGATAGAATAGCAGAGCAGACTCGATGGGCCAAATGGCCTAATTCAGCTCCTATGTCCTTTGGCCTTACTTGATGTTGATTAACTTGTGTTTTAACGGGGCTCCCTAGTGCCATATCTGGTCAAACAGTACCTTGTAGTCTCTCTTACCTTGTCCCTGGAAGTTGAATCCTTGGTCCAGGCATTAACAAGGCCATGATTAGATTTGGTGTTGAGTTGTCCTGCCAAAACCTAAACTGTGATTCAGAGACTAGGTTATAGCATAGCTGATAACATCTTCCTTTTCTTTCTGGATGACTGACAATAGGCAAATGGGATGGTTAATGGCCAGATTGAATTTGATTTCCTTTGAACAGGATATAAAATTTTTCGATTTTCCACTTTGTTACATAGCTGTCAATGTTAGGCATAGGCTGGAAGCATGGCTGAGTCTGGAGAAGAAGGCTTCAGATAATTTACGTTAATAGAAAACTGTTGTCAATAATGATGATACAGCTACCAGACTTGTTAAAACGTATTTATTGTTGAACCTGTGTACTCATCAGAGATACAGATGTAAGCATATGTTGTGCACTATCAGAGGGAAGTAAATGGTATGTGGGTTTTCCTTTGGAACACACAATCAGCTCAAAATCATCCTGTAGGTAAGAGTGAGGAACCCTGCTATTTCTCACTATCCTTTTGCCCTGTTAATGTTAGATATACTGTGCTGCAGTAGGGCTTTCCTGTAGAATCTGCTGAAGCAGCTACAGAAAAATGCTGCATTGGAGTGGCCACAACAAAATAGTACATTTTCAGTGTTAGTCTGAGTGAAATCCAAAGGCTTTCTTCACATCTTAGCATTCCCCAGTTGTGATTCTTGATTGTAAGTGATTGATGTCGATTAATAACAAAAAAATAAGCCAAAAGTGAGCAATGAGAAGTCAACATGACCCCAGATGCATGCAATAATACAAAATTCTTCTGTAAAACACTGCTACTTCTTGCCAACTATAGACAACCATCTAATGTTACATCTGCTCCAATCAACTTGCAAGTTACCTCATACATACAGAGCCACGTTTCACAAAGATTACACCTGGTTTGTTATAGAAGTACGAAACCAAGAGACACAGAAATGATCCAGCATGAAGCAAAACAAGTCCATGTATGCAGTTTGCTCACTACCATCACAAAATAATTTACTCCGATAGACAGATTGCAGCTTACAGAATCAGGCCCACATTAGTGGAAAAAATACAAAGCTCTGTCTCTAAAATTAGGTGGTGAAGAGTTCTACCATAAATATTAATTCATGATGCACTCTTGCTGAACCTTCAGAATAATGAGAAACTATTGACCTGTACAGTATTTTAAAATGTAGGCATGTGCATGCTGAATTATGCCAAAATGGCAAAGACATTTAGATAATGTTTTAGTGCACTCTAGAATTTCCAATTTTCTGTAAAATGCTGAAGTAACGTCGTTTCATTAACTATTTGATCTCATTATGTAAATAATTTGTTAAGGCTTGTAAAAGGTTCTGCTGTGGTCAATTAATTGGTCAAAATCTTGCAATAAAGAAGATCTGCAAATGTAAAGTCTGTCTAATCCTTCTGCAATATACAGTATATAAGAATATGTTTATAATGAGGGTCAGAGAACTGGAAGAAATACATTATGATAGGCACTTTCCAATTCATGACCTTGCATAAAATATTGTAACAAGTGGATCATGGTTGTAATGCCAAATAGCACGGAATTAATACAAACTTTGTACATTCACAGTGGTCCGGGATATGTGCCATTGCGGTTAGCTGAATGTAACTTAATTAAACCGCACAGCAGAAATACCAGCATCCTAACCATAAGGTAAAAACAAATACAAAATTCACTACAGTTCAGAAGTGGAAAGGGTTACGAAGAACAATTACCAAGTATTTATGCAAGAATACAAGATGTCTGATGCACCAATAGATATATAATGAGGCTGGCAATTTCCACTTTAGCAGGAGATTGCATAGAACTGTCATTTTTATAAAAACAGGAAATTGCTGGAAACTCTTAGCAGATGAGATACCAGCTGTGGAAAGAAAAGCAATTAACATTTCAGGTCAAGAACCTTAGGTCAGACTGTGAAAGAGAACAACAAGTTAGTTAAAATTTGCCAAAAAGTAGAGGAAAAATGGATATAACAAAGGGAATATTTCTGATATGGTGAGGGCAAGCCTGCTTTAATGATATTTTGTAGAGGTCACTTCTAAGAAACCCTTGGGCAGTAATGACATGTCATGATTTTGCACTGCTGTAAGTCCTTTGGTTGGAGGGACGGCCACGTGCTGTTTTGAGTTCAAGGATTTAGGTCCAATGTCAATGAAAGATTTGGAGTGTGCTTCTGGACAGAAAAAGGATTAAGTTCTGTCGGTCATCATCTTCGACCCTGCTCTGTATTCTTTGCATTTTCTGTGAACTTCAACAGACATCACCAGATATGTCTTCACTTCACCTCAGTATTGGCATTTCAAAGGGACAGTTTCCTTTATGAAACCCTGGTCTGTTGTTCTAATTTCCATTATCACTCCTGTTCTTATGGCACTTTCCCTAGAAACTACAGGAGATAGATGCTGCTCCTGCACTTTTACCTCTTCCCTTCCAGGGGTCCAAATAGACCTTCCAGGTGATACAATGATTCACTT
Organism: Mobula hypostoma; assembly: GCF_963921235.1. Lineage (NCBI taxonomy): Eukaryota > Metazoa > Chordata > Chondrichthyes > Myliobatiformes > Myliobatidae > Mobula > Mobula hypostoma. The sequence goes on from NC_086099.1 coordinate 146,983,578, forward strand.
ACACAGTGCATTCTAGTATGTGCATTTGGTGGTCACAACGTGGTCTCGCCTACATTGGAGAAACCAAACATGAAGAGGATGAATACTTCACAGAATAGCAATGTACAGACTGCTGGGATGACTTTGAACTTCCAATTACAAGAGAGACGTTGGTGTGGCCAAATTTAGAGTGTTGTGTGCAATTCTGGTCACCTACAGATGGGAAAGATACCAGTAAGATTATAAAGTGTACAGAGAAAATTTACAAAAATGTTGCCAGAACTTATGGGTCTGAGTTTTAGAAAAAGGTTGAATAGGTTAGGACTTCTTTCTCTGAAACGTAGGAAAATGAGGTGATATTTGACAGAGGCTGAAGTCCCTGTGTCCATACTGTTGTGCTCTATGACACTATAATCTTATTTTACATTCCTTTGTATTTTCTCTCTATTTCTCGGTTAAGTAATGGCCAACCCAACTACAAGATGTCTGATCTTAAATGAAGAAGAAAATGCTCAAGGAATCCAATGCCTATCATCTATCTGTCAATTTAATTGAAATATCTTGATAATTACATGTTCAACATTAATCTGGTTATGAAGTAGTACCCCTTACTTAAAAATGTATTTAGAATTTTATGTGTGACTGTCATGCATCTTGAGACAAGTAAAAAAAATCGCTGCATAGGGGGCATTGGTTTTGTATTTGTTGGGGCCATTTTCTGCTAAAAAAAATCTTGTTTCGCTCAACAATACTGCTGCCATGATCTGAACAGAAAATTTTCTAGAACTATTTCTTTCATGATATATTTCTCAGTAAATAGAAGTTGGAGGCTGTGGCTTCTCCTGTCATGCCATACACACTACAAGAAATCAAAACAGTTTGAGGGTAACATCTATTAATTGTGTAAACTTTCAATGATTTGCAAAATGACCTGATTATTTAGTTTTACATATTGTAATATTCATACAATAGTAATTCTTCTTATTAATGAATTACCTAAAAATTTGACCTTGGGGACATCATCACATCAGTATACTTGGCACTGCTTCTGAAGCAGTTCAAATTAATAGAACACATTTGAATTTATTCAAATTAATAGAATGCATTTCAGGACCACAGACCAGTGCAATGGGATATTTAACAAATTGTTTACCTTATGGCACTGAATTGTGAATCAAGCAACATTACTGCAGCCTTTAACAGAAAACTAGATGTTCTATTATTTTTCCTACAAAATAAATAAAGGCCATTCGAGAATTCAGTTCAATTCCATAAACCATATTTTCCACTCATTTCGCTATGTTTTCTCACATTCTCATTAACTCCTCCCTGGTTTCCAGCCATTCACCAAACCTACCTGCTGTTTAGACTGGCCAATTGACCTGATATGAGAGAAAACTAGAACACTTGGAAGAAACATTCACTGTCACTGTGCAAACTTCACAGCAGAAAGCAGCCAGACCAGAATTAAACACAAGTCACTGGAACTGTGTAGAAGCTGCATTAACTCAAGAAAAAAGATACGGCCTATGGCACACAGTGAAACAATGCCATCAGTTGGAGTCTTGATTCATCTTTGCAATACCAGTGGAGAAGAATCTCAGATTTGTTCGTTTATTATTGGTGTCACATGTAACAAGGCACGGTGAAAATGTGTCTTGTATAGCGTCCATACAGATTAATTCATTACACAGTGCATTGAGGTAGTAAAAGGTAAAACAATAACAGTGTACAGCTTAAAATGTCAAATCTCTTACTATCTCTTCCTTCTTTCTTTCTTTCAAAATGGTATAGTACAAAGAAAGTCAGGTAGATAATAAAGTGCAAGAACATAACAAAGTAAACAATGAGGTCAAAAGTCCAATTTATCGTACTAGGGAAACATTCAATAGTCTGATGACAAAAGTAGAGAAGTAATCCTTGAGCCATGCTCTCAGGCTTTTGTATCTTCTGCGACATGGGAGGGGGGAGAAGAGAGAACCTCCAGGATGGGTGGGGTCTTTTACTATACAGGCTGCTTTACAGGGACAGTGAGAAGTGTAGGCAGTGTCCATTGAGAGGAGGCTGGTTTCCATGACTGTCATGGACAGAGCAGTTGCCACCAAGCAGTGATTCATCCGGACAGGGTGCTTGCTATGGTGCATGGGTAAAAACTAGTGAGGGTCAAGAGGGACATGCCAGGTTTCTTTGGCCTCCTGAGGATGTAGAGGTGCTGGTGAATTATCATGGCTATGTCATCAACGTGATTGGACAAGGTAGGCTGTTGGTGATATTCAGTCTTAGGAACTTCAAGCTACCAGCCCTCTCAACCTCAGCACCAATGATATAAACAAGGGCATGTGTATCAACCCCTTCCTGAGGTCAATGACTAGCTCTTCTATTTGCAGATAAAAGTTACTGTCATGATACCATGTCACTAGGCTCTCTATCTCCTTACTGTACTCTGGCTCATCATCAACAGAGGTAAGCCCCACTATGGTGGTATAATCTGCAAAGATGTAGATGGAGTTGGAGCAGAACCTGGCCACACAATCAGGAGTTTACAGGGAGTAGAGTCGGGTGCTGAGGATGCAGCCTTGCAAGACATCAGTATTGAGAATAGTTGTGTCAAAGGTGTTCCTGCCTGTCCTTACTGATTGTGGTCTGAGATTGAGGTGAGTTTGCTTAGAATGATAGGAGTGAACGCAGACCTGTAATCAATCATCAATAGATTAATATTGATGCGTTTACTGTCTAGATGCTCCAGAGATTAATATGGTGTCTCCCATAGACCTATTTTCAGCAGCAGGTAAATTGCCTTGGGTCAAAGTTCTCTTGGAGGCTAGAGTTAATACATGCATGAGCAACCTCTCGAAGCACATCATGATAGTGGCTGTCAGAACCACCAAGCTGTAATCGTTACAGCACGTTACCTTGTATTTCTTAGCTGCTGGGATGACAGTGACCTTCTTAAGGCAGACGGAAACATCAGATTGTAGCAGGGAGAGGTTAAAAATGTCCGTGAATGCCTCTGCTAGCTGATCTGCACTGGGTCCAAGGTAAATAGCCAGAGGCACCATCTGTACCAGTTGCTTTCGGTGGGTTTACTCTTCAGGAGACTAATCTTATGTTCGCAATAGTCTTTTTTTTTCCTTTGCCTTAGTGGTTAGCATAGCTTCCTTAACTGAGATTGTCAAAGATTTTCATAATTCAAGTGGATTTGCTTCACAAAGAATTTTTTTAAGAATGCAGAATATTAGGCAATGTGGATTGTTTAACTGAGAAGAAATATTCATGCCTTTGCTCTTTAAACTAGAATTTCAGATTAGAATCTAATTAACACAAATCCCATTAAAATGAGATGGTTGCAACAGTACAAAGTCATGGGTAGTCATTCAGAGAACAAGGAGAACTGATTCAGCAGGAACTTCAGATAACCTCATAAACATTTGACTCTCAAACAGAAGGATTCTGAAATCCCTTCTTGAGAATGTTGTGTTGGTCTTGGGATGTTCAGTTTATAACGAAGAAGTCATTTTAACTGTGAATAACTAAAACTATAATAGCCATTGGCTAATTATTCAGGAAAATGTTTAATAAAATCAACCTTTTCTTGCGTATAGTGGATTACTTTTTTGGATGTCGCACATATTTCCCTTAAACAGCCATATGGCCAATGAGAAAAACAGCCTGTAGGCTTTGATTATAATTTCTGTTTGATTAACGGAAGAGCAAATAATGGATTAAATAGATGTCAAAGACCAAATAATTCCTATGTGTGCATACACTGTGATTAATATGATTATTTTACACAGGTTTGAATAGATTCTGTCCCAATATAAATAAGATTTAATGATGAAAACTTTCACCATAAGAGCTGGCTGGCTGGTGGCACGGTGGCAAATTGACATCAGCGTTGGACTTCAGAGAGTAGGTTCCCGAGTTTGAATCCAAGTCGGGCCATCCCACCCCCCGAGCACACTTTCCATCCATGCTAGGTTGAGCGTCGAACTAGGCACTCAGCCTTGTAAAAGACAAGGGTCGAGTCAGGAACGTTCATATCGTGACCCGATTAATCCGAAAGGAGACCCGGTTAATCCTGACACCACATGCCAGACAAGAATGGCTGACTGTCTGGTGTGACACACTAGGAAGGACCATAAGAGCAAGGACAGATTACAATGATACCAAAGAGTTTTTTTTTTAGTTTCTACAAACTGCAAAGAGCATTTTCATTTCATGATCTCACCTGCCTTGTGCATATTACCTTCTTCATAAACCAGTCTAGGCAATGAACAGCTGCCCTTCACCTGGCTGTGTATGGATCTGGACCAGATGGAGTGGGACATTAAGGGTGAAGCTGGATCCCAATCATCGGCTTTCACTCTTGGCATTTTCTACTGTAAGTGATTGTAGCTAGTTAATCTTCTTCCTTTAATTTATATAATTGTGAATAACAATAGCATTCCTTAACTTAAAATAATAGTGCACCTTAACTATAAAATGTGTCCCAGGGATGAATCAGAGAAAAACAGAACTATTTTCATTTCAGTGTTACCCCATCAATACCGGATGCCTGGAACACCAATGTTCAAAGTTCAAAGTAGATATATTTTCAAATTACATATATGTCACCGTATACATGCCTGAAATTCATTTTCTTGTGAGCATTCACAGAAACTCCAAAAAACACCATGGAATCGATGCAAGGCTGCACCCAACAGGATGGACAAACAACCAATGTTCAACAGACAACAAACTGTGCAAATGCAAAAATAAATAAACAAACAATAGATATCAGAACATGAGATGAAGAGTACGGTACCACCAGTATGTTACTAACACCAGAATTAATAATGGAGTCATGAGGGTTTATAATCTAATTTCCTCTCTTTCTTCAGTAAGAGTGCAGTCAACTATAGAGGTATTATTTACATATCTATAGCAGTGTAATTAAAATAAGGTTCAATCTTCTCTTCAGGGATGGTCCATCAGAAAATGCAGATGCTGAGGTATAGAACGAAAAAAGCAAACTGCTGAAGGAACTCGGCAGCTCAGGCAGAACCTGCAGAGTGAAATGGACAGTCAATGCATCCTGTCAAGACACTTCGTCTTTGAATTTAAATGTTCATGAACAACACTTGGATTTGCCCTTATTTAATATTCAACTGGTATTTAACGGAAGCATAAATATACTATAAATAGTTCACTAATATGCAATATCATAGATAGATGAGTAAGGAATTGATTCATAAACTTTGAATAGAATGGAGACAGATGGCATCAAATTTATCACACCAACTAAAACAAAACTTTAGCAGAGCTAAGTACTTTCTCTCCAGTAACTGAAATGGCACATTTTTGTTTTGTAATAGACACCATGTACATATTTCTAGAGTTGTCAGCTCTAGAGGATATTGGAGACTGTAGTTAATTTGAAATATGCATCTAAGTAGCTACTGTATTTGTAAGAGCAAACAATGCTAGTGCCTGCCAAATATGGAAAAATGTGATGTGCTGCTGCTGTCAGAATGAGTAGATGCTGTTAAGATGTACAACCACAACCCTCCTATCAATTTAGGGCTCCTTACAATCTCTCTCTCTCTCTCTCTCACACACACACACACACACATACACACACACACACACACACACACACACACACACACAGTGCCTTTTGGGATTTTTGGAAATCCCAAAGGTCTTTACAATCCCTGAAGCATTTCTGAAGTAAGATCTGATCTCCTTCAGGGGAATGCAAGCTCATATACTAATTTACTATATATATTCTGCAATTATCCAAGACTAGAGATGTCAAAATTTAAAGAAACTGCCAAACACACCTAGGGCCCTGAAAATTAAAATCAAGCCCCATTGCTATAGTTGAGATGTTGTTCTACTGAGTGCATTTAATTGACGTTGGAATTAAGGTGGCTGGTTGTCTGGATAATGGTGAATAAAAATTACCCTTGTCACTTTCCTGTTCTGAGCATTAATTAAAAATTGAAGATTTTCTTATCGTCAGCATTAAATCTGACTAATAAAATTTAAATAATTTTATTTAAAATAACTTCCTTTGGAATTATTGCTTATCAATTTTATGAGGGTGATTAATGTAAGACTTATAGACACATTACAGTAATTCATGGTTATGCAGTAAAGGTTAATCTGAAACAGCGCATTTCCCATCTCTTCTCAATCCACTGTCCAGCCCCTGTCTCACACCTTCCTCCCTCTGTCCTCAAACCCAGTATAGGTTCTCAACTTGCAACATTAACAAGCCTGATGTTGTGGTGTTCGCTGAGCTTGGCAATTAGCTTTCAGACACTTAGGCCACACCCACACTAGACCGGATAAATCTGTAACTGAAGCTTTTTCTCCTCATTTTGACCCTCCGTCCACACTGAAACGGCGTTTTCCTCCCCCGAAAACGGAGCTTTTCTAAAACACTCCCCAGAGTGTTTAAATCTGAACACACCGGTTGGTTGTTGTAGTGTGTACAGGGTAACCGGCTAATTTTAAAAACGCTGACGCGATGTACCGGAACAAATGGTGGCAGCAGCACGGCATTTCATTGTTTTCTTGAACACAACCTCCAACACCACAACAACAATATCTGACAAAAGATGTGTAACAACCTAATGTAACGTTGTAATGAAATACAAGATAACACTGATGCAGACATGTTTAATACATTTAACAAGGCACTTTATTTGTCATGGTCCCTTCTGGCAATCCCCCACCTTACTATTCACCTCAGGAATTGGGCCTCAATCCCCACGTTTAATTTCCACTCATTCCCAGGTTCCACTAACTACACACACCTGCTTTCCATCAGAAAATGCAGGATAAAGACCCTGTGATCACAACAAGGAGCTGCCGGTTCGTTTGTCGACTCTGGTGTGAGATACCTTGTTTCATGTTTCTTAGGACTGTTAGTTCTAAGCCTAGCATCGCTCCTGGGTTCTCTCCAAACACAAGACTTCGGGTAAAGACTCTCCTGGAAACCAATTCCATATCCGACTCTGCCCCCGCACCTGTGTTCTGCACTTGGGTTTGTCCACTGCCACGCTCCTGTAACATTATTAATGTATTGCTTGGCAAACATTCAATAGATGCAATTGTCACTTTTTCCCAGTAACTTGTTTTACTGCACATGTTACATACAGCAAAATAATACAAAAAGACATGGCAAAAGTAAAGGCAAACAAATGAGGTAACAGCTAATTTCACTCTTGCCCAGTAACAAGCCTTATTGCATTTAGTTGTAGCTGTCGTCCCTTTCATCAGTGAAGAGACAATGTCTGTAGGAAATGTTTCTGGACAAATGCACACCAAGTCTTTCGTTTGGCAACTTCCTTTCAAGCTTTTCCTAGTTTGTAACTGGACAAACGTGCACCAAGTATACCGTTTCCTCTTCACTTGTTTTCTGTATCCTGTGTCCTGCACATGCCCAGTAGGAGGAGATTCACCCAAATATCCGTTCTAATGTGGACGGAGGTATTTTGAAAAAGGCCTGGTATGAACGCCTATCGTTTTTATGCGAAACCAGCCTTTTCAAAATTATCCAGTCTAGTGTGGATGTAGTCTTAATTAGCTACTCCTTCAGTTGACCTTTGAATTCAACTGGCACATGTTTCTTTGGCTCTTAGGGGATAATAGATAGAGTCTATTTCGATATATTGTTTACAGAATATTTGTTCCCATAAACGATTTGAAAGCTTATGTCTTGTCCGGCCAGCATAATTTTTGTTGCAGTCTTCACAGGTGATCCTGTACACCACATTGCTTTTTCCCATTGTCTTTATTTGTACCTTGGTCCTTGAGATGAACTTCTCAAGTCAGCGTTGGTCTGTGAGGAATTGTGATGCCACGAGGATTGAGCAAATGAGGTGTCATTTCTGAGATATTCCAGATGTAGGGCAAGGTTATGCGTTTCAATGCGTATTGAGTAACTTCTGAGAGACTTTCTCTCCTTAGTGAGCACATCCTGATGAAATTCTATGGATAAACGCTGGCCTGGAGCACTTTCAATAAGTGCTTCTCCACCTTGGCCCGACTTTCAGTGGTGTTGCAGTGTGTTTGTGCTCTCTTAAAAAAGGATGTGGATGCAACTTTTCTTGTTTACAGGAATACAAACTGGCGGTATGGGGTCATGTCCTACTGTTGCTGATCTTGGTACATGAAGACCGAGAAGGATCCCACCTTAACATGGAAACCGCGGAGGTTCTGGCGTAGGCGCACAGAAAGCAGCCACGGGAATCTTTAGAAGTGTGGTTGTCTTCTGTTAACTCCATAAACAAACATATCAAAATAGACGGCATCTACGAACCCCTAAGAGCCAAAGAAATACGACCCAATAGCATTCAAAGGTCATCTGAAAGGGTAGCCAATCAGGACCAAGGCCAGTGAACTTTGGCTTATATAAACGTGAGCAATCCCAGAGAGAAACTCCACACTGAGGCTGTCACCTTGGCTGGTGATGAAATGTCTGCAAGCTAATTGCCAAACTCTGCAAGCTCCACAATAACAGACACTTCAACCCAAGCTACCAATGTTCACCACCTTCCTAATTAACAAGTCTTTACACCTCCACAGATGTTGGGCCATCCACTGATTTCCACTATACCGTTTTTTTTCCCTTTTATTTTTCCCTTGCAATTTAAGCCTGTTAATTTGTTGACACACATAGGTATCACTATCACTATGTATCAAATACAACTGTACAATTATGGTAATGAGGTACTTGTGAAAAATTCACTGTAATTGGCATATTTCCTGATGATTACAAAACCTGTTTCCACCCATTTGGGTGTTACTAAGCCATAAAGGAAAATCAAAGCCTATTAGACTTCTCTACTGTTTTTAAGAAAAAAACTATTTTACACACAGCTAATTCAAAATCTAGTATCTGAACTGTGACTGCAGAAAAGTTCTCCAGATTCCGATTCAGATTTACCTATGACGGTACAGTGAAACTCACAGTGAAATGTATCATTTGGGTTAAAAACTAATCCACCTGAGTATGTGCTGGGGGCTGTTGGCAAGTGTTGGCACACTGTCTGTGCTTGCGTGCCCACAATGCTCAGAACACAAGCAGCAACAACAACAAAACAACAGCAGCATCACACTTCCCTTTCTAACCCAGCCATACACACAAGCAGACCTCCAGAGCCCAGTCCTTATACCAGACTCTCATTCTTGTAGACATCAGGCTCCCATCCTCTCGCCCCTGGCCCAGACTCTCAGACAGTATGCCTTTGACTACCTCAGAACTCGCCAATCATGGAACTCTGACCTTCAGGCCTCAATCCCAAGCACGTGGCATGCAACTGAATTCCACCGTGTGATGAACTGATTGCATATGCTAATTGCGCTCAGTCTTATATTGGCCAAGACACATTGGTTTTTAAGTATTGTTTAGAGTAGAAGATTTCAGTTAAATGATCAACTTTACTGGTCATCTAGTTATACTGGTTATATATATATATATTCTTTATAGATACACACACACACATATCTATATCTATATATATTTAGATATATATGGATAGATATTTTTATACAGTATGATATAATGTATATATCAAGTTATATATATAAAACTTGGCAGACAAGAGTGCATAATTTCTTAGTAGTGGAATAGGAGGTGAGATGTGCTAATTAGATGTAAATAATGAGATAATGTAACATCCATATGTGCAACATAGGATCAATTTCTCTTTCCATTATTGGTTTCTTGGTTGTATATTAACTGTGCCATGCTAGTTCAATGAAATAAAAAAGATAATCATTCATTTCCTGTCTCTTGGCAAAAGCCAGTGAATAATGATCCATCGAATGTTATGTATTTTCAGTGGACTGAGAGTAAGTTAACTCCACTTTCTGAAAGAGTGGGGCTGTTCATTTCTGGACATCCTGATGGTTTAACCTATTCAGAGTGCTCACATTCAGAAAATTTGCAGAGCTATTAGCGGGCCCTGAAGAGGGATATAAACTTGCCAGTGCTGGGGGAGGCGTGCGAGCATACCCTCACATCCTTGCCCAACATCTGCCGGGCGTGCAAGGACCCCCGAGGCCCTGATTGCCATCCTTGTCAATAGCTTGGATTATCTTTTAAAACGTACTGTTGCAGTGGGAATGGCAATTATAATTATCTGTACAGAAGTAAAATTCTATTTAAACCTTACCGAATTAGACTCATTGCCAAGATATGTGACCAAACTAGTAACTACAAAACATGAAGTTGTTGGTTTGCATGATTGAACATGGCTTCTACAGATACCGTATACTAAGAACAAAAGGACAGCAAGGGACAAAGGTGATCTATTTGAAGATCAGCGTGGTCATCTGTGTGTGGAACCAAAAGAGATGTAGTAAGTTAGACCAGAGAATTTGGGATGACACCAAGACTGAGGGTGCCTTTGTCAGCAAGGAAGGCTATCAAAGCTCGCAGCAGGATCTGAACCAGCTGGAAGTATCAGCTGAAATATTGGCGGATGGAATTTAATGCTGACAAGTGTGAGGTATTGCACTTTGGGAGGACAAAGCAGTGTAGGACTGACACAGTGAACAGTAGGGCACTGAGGAGAGCAGTAGAACAAAGGGATCTGTGAATACAGATCCACAAATCCTTGAAAGTAACACCTCGAACCTCATAAAGCAAGTTTTTGGCATTTTGACCTTCATTAATCAGAGTATTGAGTACAGGAATTGGGATGCTATGTTAAATTTGTATAAGATGCTAGTGAGGCCTAAATTGGAGTATTGTGTGCAGTTTTCTTCATCAACCTACAGAAAAGATATCACTACAATTGAAAATATTCTGAAAAATTTTACAAGGATGTTGCTGAGACTTGTGGAGCTGAGTTATAGGGAAAGGTTGAATAGGTTAGGAAATAGGTTAATTCCCTGGAGTGTAGACTGAGGGGAGATTTAATAAAGTTATGCAAAATTATGAGCAGTATAGCTAGAGTTAATTCAAGCAGGCTGTTGCCACAGAGTTGAGTGAGACTACAACTAAGAGGTCATAGGTTAAGGGCAAAAGGTGAAATATTTAAGGGGAACCTGAGGGGGAGCGTCTTCATCAGGCAAAGGTCCTGCTTTTGTGCTAAAGTGCTCTATGTTTCTATGACAACTGGGGGCTAATTAAAAGGGTGTGAACTATAATTTTTAATAGGTAATCAAAAAATGACTTCTATCATTTTATTAGTAAAAATAAATGCCACGGGCAGCACAGCAGTGTGTCGGTTAGCATAATGCTATTTCCGCGCTATTCAACCAACTGTCATTTCCTGCCACTGTCTGTGAGTTTTGTGTGTTCTCTGCATGACCCTGTGGGTTTCTCTGGGTGCTCTGGTTTCCTCCCATATTCCAAAGATGTACAGGTTAGTAGGTTTATTGATCGCATAGGTGTAACTGGGCAGTGAGGTCTCATTGGGCTGGAAGGGCCTGTTATGGTACTGCAGTACTGTGCAAAAGTCTTTGACACATATATATAGCTAGGGGGCACGGTACTGTATTTGTCAATGCAGAGCAGGGAGCACGTTTTTAAACCTGGTAGGAGCAAGGAATGCTGAGAATGGCGAGGGTGCAGTGTTGTGGGAGGGCTGTGAGACAGCTGACAGGCTGTGAGGAGTGCCAGGAGCAAGGGGTGGAATGGGTACAGACATACCCAGCCCTGAGGCACCAGGCAAGTCATCTGATTCCCAACAAATGGTTTATTGATCATTACAGAATGTCTCTCTGGTGTTTCCCACCTCCTCCCATCTCCCTTCCCCTTTTCCCAACAATGATTCCTCTCTCCTTGCCCCCTTCCACTCTCAGTCCACAATAAGTTTATCATTACTCACATACATACATCACAAAATTTGATTTATTTTGCATCAGCAGTACAACACAATACGTAAATTTACTACAGTACTGTGCAAAAGTCTTAGGCACTCTAGCTATTTATTTATGTGCCTAAGACTTTTGCACAGTATTGTATATCGCAAAAATAAATTAAATAAACAAGTTCATAACCTTTTGTTTTGAATCAGCGTGCTCAACATAACCTTCCTCCAATGCCGATTGCAGGACAAGTTTAACCTAAATCAGTGCAGTCTCGGTGCAATGCAGGAAATTGAGCTTTAAGGGATGAAAACACAAATGAAATCCAATTACATATGTAGTCATCAGATCCACAGTGAGAGAATGGCTATACATCTGGGCCTTAAATAATAGAGGTGCTTTGGCAAACACCGGGACAGAGCTAACAAATAAATAATCAAATTGTTGGCCTCAAGATCACAGCTGCACCCTGTCTTTAGTGACATTTTAAATGCTGCACGAGTTCAGTTATCAGAAATAAGTGGTTCCGTGAGAGGGACCTCTTTCAGGTAAGTCATCTAATTTAAGCAGCATTAAGACAGATTCTTAATGTTTGGAGATTGTACTGCATGTAGTTGAATGACAAGTGTCAAGTTTCTTTCAACAGGGAACTATGGCTGTTAAAGTAAACAGGAAGTGTAGACCACTCAGTTTGTTCAATTATTAAATTCAATTATGGCTGGTTTGTATTTCTATTTGACAGCCTTGATTGTGTAACCCTTAAAGTACTTACCTGCAAAAACTCTTTCAGGTCTCAGTTGCAACATTTCAATTGATCTATCCTCTGTAGCTTTTGAGTGCATTCCTGTCTTTTGTGTCTCTGTGAAAAGGGTAAAAAAAAGTGTCTTCATTCCCTTCATGAAATGTGTTTCTACACTAATGGCTGCATGTTACACTCTGCTTCGTAATTCCAGCAGGCTGGGTGAGACTAGAATGAGAGGTCATAGGTTTAGGGTAAAAAGTGGAATACTTAAAGGGAACCTGAAGGGGAACTTCTTCATTCAGAGGATGGTGTGAGTGTGGAATGAACTACCAGCGGAAATGGTAGATATGGGTTAGATGGCAACATATAAGAGAAATTTGGGTAAGTACATTGCTGAGAAGGGAATGGAGAGCGAGACACAGACTAGATAGGCCAGAGGACATGTGTTGTTCTCTAGCACTCTATGACCTTTATGTGATCAGGTTTATGGTTCAATGTGTGTTCCATTCGGTTTGCTACACTGACAATTCTCTGATGTAGTCAGGATAAGATAATCTAATCTTTTGTGATATGACTCAAGCAAACATATGAAATTCAGAACTATAGCAAACGTTATGACCAACTGATCTGAAATGCTGATAGGCACAGAACTTTGAAATTTTAAGGAATTTATGGAGGACTGTGACTGGAGAATGCCTCCTTGGGTTGTGAAGTTTTTAGTGTCATCTCTTTGTCAAATATGCTTCACTCTTTTCAACATTTTATTTTCCGATCTGCTGAAAACAGAACCACTTTTTTTGCAGCGTATTGTCAGGGTAAAGATGCTGTACAATAGAAAATCATCATGAAAAGAAACCTCAACTGAGACTACAGCAGAAATACATATACCATAAGGGATGATGAAATGTGTCTTCGATTCTATTCCCTCTCAATTGAGTTAAATCATCAGTTCCATTTCATAATTTTGGTAGAATTCTATTACGTATATAATATGAAACACCTCGGTTTCCTGGGCTGCATAACTCTAGGGAAGACAACCTCCAGCCCTGCCAAACTCGTGAGATTGAGACGTGCTTGACCCCACACCAAACCGTGGTTTGTGTGGATGCTGTGTCGTTGGCTATCCTGTTACAAATTAATGCCATGAAGTAACAGACAGTACACTGCATATGATTAAAGGAATTATATTTATGATCTTATCTAAAGGGTTAGTAAAGAATAACAAATAAAAGGGCCCATTCCAATTAAACAGTCAAATGTGCACAATTTGGAGCTTATCTTGCACTTCTCTGTCACTCATATGCTGGGCCCTCAGTCAACATGAAAGCACACACCACCTTCCAAACGTCACTGGCAATCCATCTTGAACAAACAGGTCTCTCACCGGATCATATGCTACGACCGGTTCTCCCCAGCGTCTTCTCTCTTCATCTCCTCTCGAACAAAAGCTCCAAGCCCAACCTTAGTGTCCCTCACCAGAGAAACCTCCCCTTAATCCGACCATCCTAATTGGGTGGCGCGCATTTCTCCTCATCTCTTGTCTTCAACAGTAACCCAAACATAAGCTGAAAGCAAGTAGCTCACACAGAACAGCACAAAATGAAATGCATACAGCATAAGAGAAAAAAATATGAACCAGGGCATTAAACATACAACAAAACATTACAGATGAGATCAAGTCATGGAGAAAGTTGATCTACTTCAGAACCATTCTTATCAACATGAACTTCAACCAGAAGCAAATTAGGAAATCACCTGCAGCCAATATGAATCTTCTAGATGCCAAGATCCCATGCTGGGAATGAAGGTTCTGAAGTTCAATGTGTGTCCTTTTCCGCTCATAGAGCATTTGAATTGCATGAAGTACTTGGGTTAAAAATCTGTCAACTCCAAGTCTGCGCAAAATAGATGTGAGAGTGGAGAAACTGCACAGCAGACCTGACCCTGGGCCTTATCAGTGCAAAGCTTCAGATGTTAATAAAGCATCGGTATTAGAATCACAAAAGCAAAATGCTGAAGTAGGCAGCAAAGATCTTGATTGGGAAGTGGTAACATGCTATTGGAAGATCTCTACTCTAAATAGATCCTCATAGATAGAGACAGAAGAATGTATTTGTAAGCTGCCTGCATCCAATTTCACAGCATCACACCTCAGGAAAGATTATATCTCTCAATCAGAAATTTAACCTATTGAGAAAGATGCCACAATTTGAGATCTGCTAGGACTTTATTCCCTAGAACAAAGGAGATTGATGAGGTGAACTGACAAAGGTATCTAAGATCATAAGGGGCAGAGACAGGTTGAAAGTGCAGAGTCTTTCCCCAGTGGAAGGGATGCTAAAACCAAAAGGACAAATGGTTAATGTCAGAGGTGAAAGAATTAAAAAGGATATCAGGGCAGCTTCTTTGGCAAAGGGTATTGCATATTTGGAGTGAGTTGTCAGAAATATTTAGAATTAGAATTAGAATTTTATTTTATTTCTTACATCCATCTCACGGCAAAAGGGAGTAAAAATCTTCACGTTGCATCTCCATTGCAATGTACAAGCCATAAGGAAGGGAAATGTGGAAGGATATTGCCCGAACACTAAGATTTCCTACATAATTGCTTTGTATACATGTATATACAGTCAGATGTGCAATCAGATCAATGTGTATCGATAAATCTGATGTTCTGGTGAAACCTGGCCTTAATACTGCGGTGCTGGTTGCCATATGGAAGCAGTTGAAACAGTTTGTGGCTGGAGTGTGGTGCTGGAATCCCTAATGATCCTCCGAGCCCTTTCTATGCACCTGAAGCTGTAAGTGTCCTGAGTAGAAAGAAAGTTCACATCTACAGATGTGCTGGGCTATCCACACCACTCTCTGCAGTGCCCTATGACTGAGGGTAGTACTTTCTGTACCAGGCAGTGACACAACCAGTCAGAATGCTCTTGATGGTGCCCCTGTACAAGATCCCGAGGACTTGTGGACCCATGCCAACCTTCTTCAGCCCTCTAAGGTGAAAGAGGTGTTGTGGTACTTTTTTCACTGCACAGCCGGTATGTACAGTCCAGGTGAGATCCTCGGTGATGTGTATACCAAGGAGCATGAAACTACTCACCCTCTCAACTACAGTCCCATTGTTATCAATGGGGGCTAGCCTGTCTCCGTTCCTCCTGTAATCCGTGGTCAACTCCTCTTTGTTTTTTCGACATTGAGGGAGAGGTTGCTTTCTTGGCACCACTGTGTCAGGGCGTTGCCTTCGCCTCTGTAGGCTGTCTCACCATCGTTGGAAATGTTGTGTCATCTGCAAATTTGATCAGCAGATTGGAACTATGTGTGGCAACACAGCCATGAGTGTATAGGGAGTAGAGGAGGAGCTCAGGATACAGGCCTTGGGGGCTCCTGTGTTGAAGGTCAGAGGGGCAGAGGTGAGGGAGCCCATCCTTACCACCTCCGGTGATCCGACAGGAAGTCCAAAATCCAGCTGTACAAGTCAGGGTGCAAGCCGTGGTCTCTGAGCCTCTTGTCCAGCCTGGAGGGAATTATGGTGTTGAATGGTGAACTGTAATCCAAGAACAGCATTCTCACATAAGCACCCCTGTTCCCCAGGTGAGTGAGGACGGTGTGTAGTGCTGTGCCTGTGGCATTGTCTGTCGATCGGTTGTGGTGGTAGGCGAGTTATAAGGGGTCCAGTGTGGGTGGTAGCAAGCTGCAGATGTAGTCCTTGACCAGCCTCTCAAAGCATTTGCTTATTATTGAGGTGAGTGTGACAGGATGTCAATCAGTCAGACATGTTACCTTGGTTTTCTTTGGTACAGGGACAATAGTGGATGTTTTGAAGCAGGAGGGCACTACACACCGGAAGAGGGAGAGATCAGAAATGTCTGTAAACACACCAGGTCAGCTGTGCTGTGCACACTTTGAGTACTCGCCCTGGGATGCCGTCCGGCCCTGCTGCCTTGTGGCTGTTAATGCAATGGAATGACCAATCCCTCAGCCTCAGAGATAACCAAGGTGCAGGTCGCTCGGTGAAGCAGCAGAAGAGATAGGAATGGGGGACAAAAAATGGCAGACTAATTGGACAAGTATTTTGTATCAGTCTTCACTGTGAAAGACACTAACAGTATGTCAGAAATTCGAGAAAGTCAGGAAGAAGAAATGAGCATAGTTGCTATTACAAGGAAGAAGGTTCTTGGGAAACTGAAAGATCTGAAGGTAGGTATGTTATCTGGACCAGATGGGCTGAACCCCAGGGTTCTGAAAGAGGTAGCTGAAGAGATTGTGGATGCATTGGTAATGATCTTTCAAGAATCAATATATTCTAGCATAATTTCAGAGGACTGGAAAATGGCAAATGTCACTCCACTCTTCAAGAAGGGAGGGAGGCAGAAGAAAGGAAACAATAGGCCCGTCACCCTGACCTCAGTGGGAAGATGTTAGAGCTGATTGCTAAGGATTTTGTTTTGGGGTACTTGGAGGCACATGATAAAATAGGTCAAAGTCAGCATGGTTTCCTTAAAGACAACAGATTTGTCTTGCTTAACAAATCTGTTGGAATTCTTTAAGGAAATAACAAGACAGAGGAGAACCAGCTGATGTTGAGTACTTTGATTTTCAGAAGGCCTTTGACAAGATGCCACACATGAAGCTGCTTAACAAGTTAAGAGCTCATGGTATTAGAATGGATAGAGCATTGGCTAATTGGCAGGAGGCCAAGTGTGGGAATAAAGGGAGCCTTTTCTGGTTGGTTGCAAGTGACTAGTGTTGTTTCACAGGGGACTGGATTGGGAAAAATTTTTAATGTCATATGTCAATGATTTGGATGACAGAATTGATGGCTTTGTGGCCAAGTTTATGGACGATACGAGGATAGGTGGAGGGTCAGGTAGTGTTGCAGGATTCCCTATAGGTTAACTTGCAGTTTGAGTCAATGGTAAGGAAGGCAAATGTAATGTTAGCATTCATTTTGAGAGGACAAGAATATAAAAGGCAAGGATGTAATTTTGAGGCTTTATAAGGTACTGGTGAGGCCTCAGTTTGGAATATTGTGAGCAGTTCTGGTTCCCTTGTCTAAGAAAGGATGTGCTGACATTGGAGATGGTTCAAAGGAGGTTCATGAAAATTGTTTTGGGATTGTAAGGCTTATCATATGAGGAGCATTTGATGGCTCTGGGTTGTACTCACTGGAACTCAGAAGAATGAGGGGCGATCTCATTGAAATCTATCGAATGTTGAAAGGCCTTGATAGAGTGGATGAATGGATTGTCAGGTGGATAGTTGATGTTTCCTATGGTGAGGGAGTCCAGGAGGTCACAGCCTCAGAATAGAGGGATGTCCATTTAAAAAGGAGATGAGGAGAAATTTCTTTAGCCTGAGATGGTGAATCTGTGGAATTCATTGTCACAGGTGGCCATGGAGGACAATTCATTAGGTACAGTATATTTAAGGCAGAGATTGATTGGTTTTTGATTAGTCAGGGCATGAAGGGTTACAGGAAAAAGGCAGGAGATTGGGACTGAGAGGGAAATGGATCAGCCATGATGAAATGGTGGAGCAGCCTTGATGGGCCAAATGGCCTAATTCTGCTCCTCTATCTTATGGTCTTATATATCCCCATTTATTTTGATTTAACACCTACATGAGTCTTAGTGGATAAACGTAAACTTCTATAAGAGCATAAGAAATAGAAGCAGGCGTCGGTCTTCTGGACTGTTTCACCATTCAATAAACCTTTTGTCCATAATCCTAATTCCCCTACCATATAAAATTCCATCTAACTGTATCTTAACTGTTTTTATTGAGGTAGTCTCTACTGTTTCGATGGGCTGAAAAGTCCACAGATCCACTGTTCTCTGAGAAAAGCAATCCCTCCTCATCTCTGTCCTATATCTGCTCCCTGAAATCTTGTGGCTCACCTGCCAGTGGAAACAATTTTCCTGCTCCATCCTTTTCATAATCTTATATGATTATATCCTATAAAATTCCCTCTCATTCTTCTGAATTCCAGTGAGTATAGTCCCAGGTGACCCAATCTCTCCTCATGGGCTAACCCCTTCATCTCTAGAAACAGCCTGGTGAAATTCCTCTGCTGTACCAAAGCCAGTATATCTTTCCTCAAGTAAGGAGACCAGAACTGCACACTGTAGTCCAAGTCGTGGTGTCAACAGTACACTGCACAGTTGCAGCATAACCTTCCTGCTCTTAAATTCAGTCCCTTTACCAATGAAAGCAAAGTTCCATTTGCCTTCTTCAAAATATGTTGCACGTATAAACCAACCTTTTGCAAATCATGCACATGCTCTCCAAAGTCCCTCTGAATAACATCATGCTGCAATCTTTCATTATTTGAATATTAAACTGAAGTACACACACAAAATGCTGGAGGAACTCAGCAGGCCAGGCAGCATCTATCGAAAAAAGTACAGTCAACATTTCAGGCCGAAAATCTCTTATTTGTGATTAAGCTGATCTTCCAGTTTTCCTTCCAAAATGAAGACTTTGCATTAACCATCATGGTAGTGTCATGGTCCGGATCAGGTTCCCTTTAAATTTACTTTGTTTGTGTTACGGTCCGGACCGTTGACTCCCTGTTTCCCTTTGGTTCCCTGTTTTCCCACGTCCCTCGGGCTTGGTGATTGGAGGCAATTTACTCTCGGCTGAACCGGCAGTTTATAGTCTCCGGCATTCAGCCGTTCGGCGCCAGAGCGTTAACGAATTCACCGAAGGTAGTGTGAGCCAATGGCATCTGGCCGGAGCCAACTGAGTTCTTGCCGAAGCAAGCCCAGTCTCCTCCCGAAGCAAGTGCCAGCAAGCCACCCTCCCTTGCCAGAGCGGGTCAGTCAAAGTTAACCCACCGGGGTGAGTCAAGCGCTCGCTGCTGCTTGGAGCGTACTTGGGGTCAGTTATAGTACTGTCCATCATTGTGTGGTCTCCATATCCATGACCTTCGTCTAAAAGGGGTCCTGGCCCTGTACCCTGCAAGGGTCCTGACCCTGTGTCAAGTAGATTCCTGACTCCGTCCTGTGTCTAAGGAGGATTCCCGACTCAGCATTTTACGTCCTGTGTCTGAGTCTGTCCAACGAATAAGAAGAGTCCCTGGCTGGCTCTGGAGTTTCCAAGTATCAAGTCCTGGCCCTGGAGGTTCCAAGTATCAAGTATCAAGTCCTGGCCCTGGAGGTTCCAAGTATCAAGTATCAAGTCCTGGCCCTGGAGGTTCCAAGTATCAAGTATCAAGTCCTGGCCCTGGAGGTTCCAAGTATCAAGTATCAAGTCCTGGCCCTGGAGGTTCCAAGTATCAAGTATCAAGTCCTGGCCCTGGAGGTTCCAAGTATCAAGTATCAAGTCCTGGCCCTGGAGGTTCCAAGTATCAAGTATCAAGTCCTGGCCCTGGAGGTTCCAAGTATCAAGTATCAAGTCCTGGCCCTGGCGGTTCCAAGTATCAAGTATCAAGTCCTGGCCCGGCGGTTCCAAGTATCGAGTATCACATCCTGGCCCTGGAGGTTCCAAGTATCAAGCCCATATCTGGGTCCCGAGTTCCATGTCCTGTCCCTAAGCCCAAGTCTGTGTTCCTGTCCCTGCTCCTAGTCTGTGTCCTGTCCATGTGCCCTGTCCTGTAGCCTAGCCACGTCTTGTCTTTGCCTGGATCTGGGGTCCGAGCCCGAGTCAAGATGCAGGTTCCGGGTCCCTGTCCAGTCTCTGGCTCGGAGTCCTTGTCCAGGTTCCTAGTTCCTAGTTCCTTGACCTGGTCCCACTTTCCTAGTCTTAGCCTTAGTCCAGGGCCTGTTCCTTGTCCATTACGGTATTTCCTGCTTCTGCTTTGCTCTCCTTGCAACGAGCAATAATCTCAATTTAGTTTACGTCACATAGTGTTTTTGTGTCTTGCATTTGGGTCCACTCCCAGCGCCCCCCACCCCCCGCTATTGTGACATGTAGTCCATCTGCCAGAGCCTGGCCCACTTACTTAACCTGACTATATCTCTTTGCATCGTCTGCACAATTTGCCTTTCCGCACAATTTAGTGTCATCACCAAATGTAGATGTACCACTCGGTACCCTCTTCCAAATCGTTAATGTATATTGTTTGATGTTGCGGTGTGCACCGAGTCTGGCAATTAGCTTGCAGATGTTTCATCACCAGTCAAGATGACATCGTCAGTGCACAGTTGATGGTTTTTCTCTCTGGGAATGCTCCCACTTATATAGGCCCCTGTTCACTTGTCTTAGTCCTGACGGGCTACGCTTCCAGTTGACTTTTGAATTTTATTGGCTCGCGTTTCTTTGGCTCTTAGGGGTTTGTAGATGGCATCTGTTTCAATATGTTTGTTTACGAAGTTATCAGAAGAAAACCAAGCTTCCAAAAATGTTAGTGCCTGCTTCATGTTTGCCTGGGCCAGAACCTCTGTGGTGTCCCAGTTAAAGTAGTGTCCTTCTCAGTCTTCATGTACCGAGATCAGCGACAGTGCATCATGTCTCCATACCACCAGTTTGTGTTCCTGTAAGTGGAAAGTCTAGGAGTCAAAGGAACACAAGCAAATAGAATTTAAAGGTCAACTGAAGGGGTAGCCAATTAGGGTTGAGGTAAGTCAATAGGGGCCCTATATAAACACAAAACACCCCCAGAGAGGAACACCAACAGGATGTCACTTTGACTGGTGATGGAATGGTCTGCAAGTTAATTGCCAAGCTCAGTAAACATTGCAACATCAAACGCCTCCACCTGAGCTACCAACATTCACCACCTTCCTAAAGCATATTGTTTAATAGTTACAGTCCCAGAACTAAACCCCGCAGCACCCCACACACCACTGATTGCCAGCCAGACACACCCCCATTTATCCCAGATCTCAGCCTGTTTTTGGTGAATGAAACCTTTATTCATGCTAATACACGACTCCCAACTCCATTCATGTTTATCATCTGAACAAGTTTATTGAATACTGTCTGGCAATTCAAGTATCCGCTCTAGCAATTGAACCTGTTAAATCCTCAAAGAACTAATGAGACTGCCTTCCCATTACCCGGCTTTACCAATGAACTTACAACAGTGCAACTCTATTAACAATCCAAGAGATCCTGTACTGACAGATTTATCACTTGGCATTAAACTAATAACATCCCCACAACCTAGCCAAACTAAAGCAAAGTCCTGTCAAAAGCTGAATGTTGCTCTGCAAATATGTACGTTCACAAATATATAAATGTAAAGATTATTTTTGTGCATTGTTAGATGCAGTTGCACCCTTTACTCACAATCATTTTAAATACTTCATAGTAGAGATAGAGAGGAG
Organism: Mobula hypostoma; assembly: GCF_963921235.1. Classification (NCBI taxonomy): domain Eukaryota; kingdom Metazoa; phylum Chordata; class Chondrichthyes; order Myliobatiformes; family Myliobatidae; genus Mobula; species Mobula hypostoma. The sequence goes on from NC_086099.1 coordinate 147,005,382, forward strand.
GTGAAAGAGCTCAAGGCCTGTTGCCAGGCAAATAATCTCTCCTCAAGGTCAACAAGACAGAGGAGGGGGTATGGTTATTGATTTCTGGAGAACTCACACCTTTCACACACCTCTTTAATTCAGCAGCACAGCGGTGGAAGCTGCGAGCAGTTTCAAATTCCTGACAGTGCACATCTCACATATCCTCTCATGGTCGCAGGACACATCCTACACAATCAAGAAAGCTCACCAGTGCTGCTTCTTTCTGAGGAGGCTGAAGAGAGCCGGACTATGCACACCAGTACTCATCTCATTCAAGAGGTGAGCAGTAGAGAGCATCCTAGCATGCAGCATCACTGCATGGTGCGGAAACTGGGCCAGGGCGGACGGGATCTCTCCACAGCATGTAGTCAAAACTGCCCGAATGCATCACTAGCACCAGCCTACTCGCCATCAACATGATTATATATAGAAAGGTGCCAGAGAAATGCCAGCAACATCATAAAGGATCCCACGCACCCTGCTCTTGGACTGTTTTTCCCACTTCCATCAAGGTGGAGGCTACGTAGTACCCATGCCCGGATCACTAACCTCAAAAACAGTTACTGACCCCAAGCAATAAGGCTGATCTACACCTTCACCCACTAATCGCCCCTCCACGCAGCCCCCCCATCACTACTTTATCATTTCCTAGCACCACTTTATGAACATACAATCAATCTATGTATATAAGCTATCTTATATATTTGTATTTGTTGTGTTTTTTAATTTATTGTGTTCTTTATGTTACTGTGTTTTTTTGTGCTGCATCAGGTCTGCAGTAATAATCAGTTTTTTTCACATTTACACTCATGTACTGGAAATGACATTAATCAATTTTGAATCTTGACCACCTAGAAAGCTACACCAATTAGAGGTGTGGATAAATCTTGATCACAAAACACTTTTGTTTGAATTCATTTACGATCATCTGCTTTTTTGTTCCAGTTTATGGTCGACAATGACAACTTTTCAGGTTTTTAGCACTGCAGAACTGAGCAGTGCAATTGTTTCTGCTGCACAATTTGAACATTCTGCCCTCACTTAGCAATTAATCCATAGTTCCTTGGAAATATTGGATGTTAACTCTTGAAAAATTAGGCTTTTAAATCAGAAAAGAGCTTGTGAATTAACCATCCACCATGTTAGCACTAGAATGTCAATTACTGGTTAAATGGGCAAATTGATTTCTTTTGTCCTACTTTTGTCTGTGAAGCTTTGAGATCACGTACATTATTATTACTTTTAATCATGATCATGATAGTTCTATACAGACACCTGGCTTCTGAACCTTATTCTATTCTGAACACTATTTTGTTCAAAGTGGTTGAAATATAGGTTTGGATGCTGACCTTCTCTTTGATCTCCTAATGCTGTTTAAATACACACAGTAATCTTTAATGCAATTACTGGTTGTTGTGTATTTAATATTTCAGTAATATTTGAGTAATCTTGTAAATATATTGTTTGATTAAGCATTCTTTGTTGATTATGTAATTAATTATGGTTATATGTAAAAATACATGAATTGCACATGTCATGATGCTACCATGTGATATACTCACAACACACTTAAAGTAAACATAAAGTTAGAATCACATTTCAGACTCTCATGAATTCCTTTAAATTAGTTTATTTTGAAGTTACCAAACATAACACTGGTCATTTCAATAACATATTAAATTTAGTAGCTGGGCTTGCTGTTAACCCAAAATAATTAAAGCTATCTGAAGTTTTTGTTCAAAGTTCAAAGTACATTTATTGTCAAACACTGTATACATTATACAACCCTGAGATTTGTCTCCTTACAGGCAGCCACGAAGCAAAAAAACCCAAAAGAACCCACATTAAAAGAAGACTGTCGAACACCCAATGTGCAGAAAAAAAATCATGCAAACAATAACCACGTGTGAATAGCGTTCTAAACTGAAGTCCAGAGTCCCATAATTCAACACAGTTCAGCGCAGAGCTGAGTTGTGGAGCAGCAATCTGAACCAGCCCATTCCATGCCTTGGGCCCCAACACCCTGATCTTTTCAATGTGGCCCGGCGCCCAAATGTCGAGTTCACTCACCTCAATATGCTTTGGGGCCAGCCTGTAACTGACCTCTCTGATACAGCATGTCACTTCAGTCTCCCTTCAAACACTGAGTTCACTCACCTCGATGTGCCCTGGGGCCTGGACGCCGCCACCTCGATTCGGCCTGTAACAGACCTCTCTGATTCAGCACAGCAGTTCAGGCTCCATCCAAACATCGAGTTCACTCACCTGAATACGCTTTGGGCCCTGGACATCGGCCTCTTGATTCAGCCTGTCACAAACCTCTTAATTTAGCACAGCGCTTAAGTTGGTCAAACCTGGGTTCTTCTGCACTCTTGTCGATGGGCCTATTGCCTCGTCTTACCTTACCACATCGAATTGCCTTCAAGTCCAAAGGCAAGTTACAGATTATTACTTGCAATGATCGTTTGCCAGAAAAAAGAGTGATTAACAAAGGATTCAGTTGTTTTTCTCGTTTTATTAGCCACCAGCCAGAAGTCACTGAGATTCACCAAGGCCATCTTCAACTGTTTCTTGTTTTCATGTATTTGACTTATTCAAAGGCATTACCCTGTAAAATGCACATTTTATGACACAATGTAACTGTGACTTTATTTTACAAACCTATCAACCCGTGTTTGCTCAGTCGTCCAGAGGCATTCCTATAAGTTGACCATACAACTTTCTGAATTCAATTTTTAGTTGTCAGTTTCATAAATTTCTGTATCTTTGATATCTTCACCTGAGTTCTTGCTTTGAGCACTGAATTCAGGATACAGCCTTGGGCTTGGATCTGATTTCTCAAATACATAGATCTGTAGGTTGCCTCATAGGATTTGTTAATGCACAGTACCTCCTGCTAATAACGTGGGCACTAAGTGCATCTTCCTGTCCTTCTGCTGCTGTAGCTCATCCACTTCAAGGGTTGCTGAGTTGTGTCTGCCCACCACTGTGGTAATGTGTGGTTACTTGAGTTACCGTGCACTCCCTGTCAGCTTGAACCAGTTTGGCCATTCTCCTCTGATCTCTCTCATTAGAAAGATGTTTTTGTCCACAGAATTTCTGCTCACTGGATTTTTTCTTTTGTTTTTCTGCACCATTCTATGTGAACTTGAGAGAATGTTGTGTGTGAAAATCCCAGGAGATCAGCAGTTTCTTAGATACTCAAAGCAACCCATCTGACACCAACAATCATTCCATGGTCAAAGTCACTAATATTACATTTTTTCCCCAATCTGATGGTTGGTCTGAACAACAACTGAACCTCTTGACCATGTCTATATGTTTTTATTATGCATTGAGTTGCTGCCACATAATTGGCTGCTTTGTTATTTACATTAATGTCTAGGTATACCTAATAAAGTGGCCACTGAGCGTAGATCAACTGGGAAAATGGACCCAAGGAAGATCATGGTTATGCATTCACATTAGATATAGCAGTTAGTATAATGCTCTTACTATACCAGCGACTCAGGTTCAATTCCTATCATTCTCTATAAGGAGTTTGTACATTCTTCTCACGACCGTGTTAGTTTTCACTGGGTGTCCTACATGCCAGAGACATTTGAGTCAGTTGGTTAAATAACAACATGGGTGTAATTGGGCAGCATGGTCTCGTTGGAAGGACCGTGCTGTATTGCCAAATAAAATGTCAAAAATAACAGCACTAGCAGCTGCCCCATGATGTTTCCTGTTCATCACAGGTCTGAGCGCAAACTTTTTTACATAGGAAATACCTCTTCCATTACAAGGTGTGAGCTTGAACTTTGAATCACCTGATCGGGCTGTACAGATCATGCAAAAAGGTGAAGCTTGTCCAACAACGCAGACTTGGTGAAATGATCACAGCATTTGAAATTGATACAGTAGTATGTGCTCATTATAACATTTGAAAGTTGATAACATGTTACACGTTACTGCTTTGCACTTTCAGTTAAACATTTGGGCTGCAGATCTAAGAAAAGATATGATGGAGGGGGTCGAGAGAATATTTGTGAGAATGATCCCAAGAATGAAAGGGTTAACATACAGTGTGAAAGTATTTGAATGCTTTGGGCCTGTGCTTACTGGTGTTCAGAAACACAAGGGGGATCTTTTTGAGATGTACTGAATATTGAAAGGCCTAGACAGAGTGAACGTGGAGTAGATGTTTCCATCAGTGGGAGAGTCTAGGATCAGAGGGCACACCCTCAGAATGTAAGGACGTCCTTTCAGAACAGAGATGAGGAGGAATTTCTTTAGCTAGAAAGTGTGGAATCTGTAGAATTCATTAACAGAGATGGCAGTGGAGGCTAAGCAATTGTATATGTTTATAGCAGAGGCTGATAGTTTCTTGATTAGGAAGTGCATCAGAGGTCACGTTGAGAAGGCAAGAGAATGGATTTGAGAGGGAAAATAAGTCAGTTATGATTGAATGGACGAGAAGACTTGATGGGCTGAAAGGCCTAATTCAGCTCCTATGTCTTATGGTCTTATAACATGGGCTTTAGTGAAACATTCAACAAGGATCCTCGTGGCAGGCTAATCAAGAAAATTATGGTGTATGGAATCCATGGTAACTTAGAAAATTGGATTCAATATTGGCTTGGCCTTAGGAGGCAAAGAATTGCAGTGGAAAGGGGGTTATTATGGTTGGAGCTTTGTGGCCAGTTGTGTTCCATAATGATCAGTGAGAATGTAGACTCAGCTAGCTGCATCATGAGAGCAAACCATGAACATCATCAAGACAAGGACCAGTGCCTCAGGAAGGTGGCATCCATCATTAAGTACTCTCACCATCTGGGACAAGTCGTCTTCTTATTACTGGCATCAGAGAGGAAGTGATGATAAACTTGATTCTGATTCTGAAGAAAGTTGTCAAAGAATTCAACAAGATATAGCCCAGGTGGAAATATGGGTAGAGAATGGCCATCTTCCCATATTCAGTAGCTTTATCAGCTGATAGGACATGGCTGCAGTAAAGAGAACATCAATTAAACATATTAAGTTGGCCCAGAACCATTAAATATCAAAATGTGAGCATTGGTCTAAAGTATAATGTTAACAGTTTAAAAGAAATTTCTACAAATGCTACACATGCTACAAATGCACTTTTTTTGTCTCCAAGATCCTCCGTATGTCAAAGTGACTTTGGGTTGGTCCATTGTCACTTCTTATCATAAAATGAAGAGTATTTCAGCCTTGAGTTTCCATAGACAGAGAAATGAAGAACAATATAGGTTTATCTCTCCTCCTGATACTTCTTGGGCCTTGCAAAACATTTCATGGTCTTTTGTGTTTTCCCAAACCTCATGTAATGGAATGTTTTTAATTTAAGTTATTTTGGTCATCCACCAAGGTTTGCATCAGCTTCCCGCATTTTCAGTGAGCGATCATTCTGCTGAGTTAATCTTTAATCTTCTCCCCACAGGATGCACCTTTTATTTTGCTAAAGGAATCTGGCTGCTGATCTTTCAAGGAAAAGTGAGTTCTATGAGTTAATTTCATCTGTGGATTATTCTCATGCTTAGTCTATTGTAACATGAAGATAACTGAAATGCTGCAAACACTCAGCAGGTCACATAACATCAAAGGGAAGAGAACCAATTCAATCATAATAAAAAAAAAAGGAGAAATTATTGTATGTATCCCTCTCTGTCACTAAACATTGAGTGGGAGCCATCAAGATCTGGTACCTCCTCTCTGATGAAATGATCTACATATCTCTCTCTTTCTAACTATCTCTATTTTCCTCTCCCCCCTTGTCTCTCCACAGAACTGTCTGTACCCTTCTGTTTCAATTTGTTATTTCTTGTCTGTGTTCAGCTGCTAGCTTTTAATGTAATTGTTATGTTGAGAGCTTTGATCAGCTAGCCATCACAGCTGTTCTCTCTGTGTTCTCCTCCCTTCCCCTTCCTACAACACATCTTACTTGTTTTTCAGTTCTATTGAAGGGTCCATGACGTGAAATGTTGACTCAGTTTTTCTCCCTCTGGGGTTTATTTCACCTGCTTAGTGTTTCCAGCCCGTTTTGCTTTCATCCATAGTTTTGAGGACTGGGTTTGCACTGACTTTGACAAATGTTCTGTGAACCCCTGGCGGTTTGCCAGTTATGATGCATTGTAATATTAGCAAACTAGAAAACTGGCAGCAGCTGCTGCTGGATTCTAGAAGATCCAGGCTGAGGGAACCATCCTCGGCTGCAATTGGGTGGAAGTATTTCTGTAGCCACTCTTAAGTGACCAAATAAAACAATCAAAGATCTCTAGGCTGCGTTTAATGGTGGATGGAACATGTGAATGTGAATTGGTGTGCATCATGGGAGAGTAGTTTCAGTTTTAAATGGTCCAGGGGTTCAGGATTCCCAGTTGTGTTTGGGGAGGGCATGTAGGAATGAGGCATGCGAGAACTTGAGTGGCTCCAGTTACTAGCCTAGTGTTTTTGCTTCGCCTTAAAAGTCAGCCCCCAAGTTCTGCTTTATCTCAAAATTCATTGCACCTTATTGTAATTGTTGGAATATTGTTTTGACTTTTAGAGCTCAGAAGTATTTTCTTATCAATTCCCCAATCATAATTCCAAAATAATTAATACCCATAAGTTATTACCATCATGCAAGATATAATATTAGTATGACAGGTTTTAGTATCCCAGAAAGCCACAGCATTTTACAGTGGTAGTTGAAAATATTGTACTTACATTTTATAAATACAAATCATTTTGATTCATCCCCTGCAAAAATACTGGTGATGAAATGCGACAAACTGAAATCAGAGCAAAAATAGAGACAGAAAATGTCAATTAGCAATCATTTGTGAGTAATACAGGCAATTATGGCCTCACAGAGCAGGTAGAAGTAGCCATCACTGTCAACGGTAAGTGTAAAATTATCTATTGATCTATTAATGGCAGAAATGTACTTGTCCTCAATTATGCCATTTCTTGAAGGCTTGGAAGCATCCATTAGTGGTTTTCTTTTCCCGTTGTCAAGAAAATTTAATCAACAGAATGAGTCATGCAGCGGAAAGAACAACTTCAAGCAGTGGGTTTGAAACAGTGTTCTGGAAAGCAAATAAACAGTTGAATGTGACTAATGCTTTACTGTTTGTTTAGAAATATTGCTGAAATGTATTTTCTCCTTCATTTTGTCAAGACCCAGCTAATGAATAGTCCAGCTCCATATTTCCTTTCCCCAAACTTCACATTGTCTACAGTCTAATTCCAATTACAAAACATCATAATATTGGGCAACTAGAAAACTAGCAGCAGTTGCTACTGGATCCTAGAAAGTGCTCTTTCCAACTGAATACAATGTTGAGTCTTAATTTCTGCACTGTATTGTTCCACTTTCTCAGGCTGATAAATGTTGAAAGCTGTCCTCAAATGATATTCAATGTATTCCTCAGTAATTGTTAATACTATTGTCATTATAATTTAGATTCTCATATATTAGTAATGCAGCTAGTGCAAGGTTAATTAACCATAAAGGGAGTGTTGGACATTGTCACCAAGTTGTAAGGTTTGTTAAAAAAATACTTAGCTGAGTATGAAGCTAGAAGAAGAGAGGTGAAGGGACAAGTTTCATCCAGTTCTTTTCTGCACTGTCAAATAACCCTAATTTAAATCTGAGGTGATAGCACCTGCTACCATGAGAATGTGTTGTCAACAAGCAGCGATTATTTTCTTGCCAGTATTATGGATAATACTTGGATTATGCTGGACACAGTGGTAGCAGAAGTTAGTTAAACCTCAATCAATTTGGGAATTATTGCCACAACAATTCCCTAGTAAACTGTTCCATGTTGGAGCAGCTGGCAGATATGAAGTTACAATGATAGAGAAATCAAAAGTTTGATTCAAAGAGCAAGTTTTAAGGAGTAGCTTAAAGGAGGAGATGGTGACCGACCATTTTAATGGAATTCCAGATCTAAACCAACGCATTCAAAGGCATGACTTCTTAAGGGCAAATCAGAAGAACTGAGGAAGTCAGAAATACTGAGGAAGTCAGAAATAGTGCTCAGGCCTTCAGGAGATTAAAGATGATGGGAAGCCAAAGTTTGGAGAGATTCCCAGTTCCCTCCAGATAGAATACTTACAAGTCTATTGCTATGCAGCAGAGGTAATTTTCTATGTTTACCATGCATTCAGTTTAAAGTTAATGTCTATCACAAGCCTTGTGCTTCTGCCATTTTCTGTGGCGTGAAGCGACTGAGAGTACGAGACTCCCCCCCCCCACCCCCCCGGATAGGATGCCAGTCTATCGCAAGGTTAACCCCCAGCATTTTGCTGGTACCCAGCCTGGGTAGACTGGAGCATTGTGTGGTGAAGTGCCTTGCTCAAGGACACACACGCTGCCTCAGCCGAGGCTCAAACCGACGACCTTCAGATCACTAGAACAATGCCCTAACCACTTGGCCACGCACCACACGTACATTCCGTTTGCTGGAGCAATTTAGGATAAGGTGAGCCACACCTATTACAGAGAAGTTATGTGAAACAGTACCCAGTACAGAAGCTCCTTGACTTCTAGTGTGACCGTAACATGCTCATAATTGGCTTTTAGGAGAAATCAGCATGTGATTTCACAGTGACATTTTATTTCTGATCTCATGGCAAAGAAAGCAAGCCTTTCTATTAATTTTTAAGTCCAAAAATATGCACAGTGTGATCAGGTTGATATAGTTGATGATATGCTGAGAGATGTGCTGTCAGTACCTTTCACATTCACTAATATTTCATCTTACTTTAGATGGTGAACAGTTTAGTGGTTTGTTATGAGGAAGGCTACTGGAGCTTCCTGCTGCCAGATCCTGTAGAAATCAATAGATGCTTTAAAGTTCAGCTGGAGGGCAATTAATAGACTTTGATTGCCCAGAGGAATATTTCATAGCACACTCCGTGCTGTCAAAAAATCATTGAACTATTCAGAAACAGTGTGATATAAAGTATAAATTTACCATGACAAGTGAGATTCGTTCAAGCGACAATAGGAAAGACAGCACAGTAATTGAACAAGTAACTTCTGTAAAATTTACATTGGGTTCATTGACTAGGCAGCCTGTAAAGGAAATGTCTTACTGAGTGTCCTTTTATCTCAAAAATGCTCTGGTACTCAGGATTAACTTACTACAAAGTTCACTGACATTTTCCTGCCTGTGTGGAAAATATGATTGTTTATTTAACTTTCACTTTTTTCTTCTAAAACCGTTGACTCATTTTGGGTGAAGATTCTGCAGGCATTGTCTACTTTCTGGACCTCACCTGCATCCATTTATGTTCTGCTTTTATGCTTAAATTTATCACTGTATAACTTGGTTTTAACATTCGCTATTCATTCAGAAAACTTCTTCTTTACCAGTTTATACAAGGTTTGGCCTATAAATTGAACATTTGGCGGCAGGAAAATGAGGCAGAAGAAATAATAATGGGGGACAAGAAGACAGCAGATGAACTTAATGAGTACAAGCATAAGTCTTCAGTGTGGAAGACACTAGCAGTGAGCCAGGTGTTGAAGGGTGGGAGGGAAGAGAAGTGAATGCATTTACTATTACAAGGGAGAAGGTGTTTAAAAAGCTAAAAGAGCTAAGGGTACATAAGTCACCCAGACCAGATGAAATGCACCCTGGAGTTCTGAACGAGGTAGTGGTAGATATTGTGGCATTTTCTTTCAAAAATCATTGGATTGGAAAATTGCAAATATCACTCCACCCCTTAAGAAAGGAGGAAGGCAACAGAAAGGAAATTATAGACAAGTTAACCTGACCTCAGTGGTTGAGAAGATGTTGGAGTCAATTGTTAAGGGTGAGGTTATGGAGTACTTGGTGCACAGGACAAGATAGGACAAAGTCAGCATTGTTTCCTTAAGGGAAAACCTTGCCTGATAAACCTGTCGGAATTCTTTGAGGAGATTACAGGAAGGATGGATAAAGGGGATTCAGTGGATGTTGTATATTTGGACTTTCAGAAAGCCTTTGACAAGGTGCCACACATGAAGTTGTTTACCAAGTTAAAAGCCTACAGGCATAGTTAGAGCATTGGCTGATTTGTAGGAGGCAGCAAGTGGGATAAAAAGGATCCTTTTCTGGTTATCTGCCAGTAACTAGTGGTGTTCCACAGGAATCGGAGTTGGGACCACTTTTTTATGTTGCATATCAATGATTTGGATGATGGAATAGATGGTTTTGTTGCCAAGTTTGCCGATGATATGAAGATGGTGGAGGGACAGGTACTGTTGTAGAAACAGGAAGGCTGCAGAAGGTCTTAGATAGATTAGGAGAATGGGCAAGTAAGTGGTAAATGAAATACAATGTTGGAAAATGCATGGTCATGCACTTTTGTAGTAGAAATAAATGTGCAGACTATTTTCTAAATGGGAAGAAAATCCAAAAATCTGAGATGCAAAGGCACTTGGGAATCCTTGTGCAGAACACCCTAAGGGTTAACTTCCAGGTTGAGTTGGTGGTGAGGAAGGCAAATGCAATCTTAGCATTCATTTCAAGAGGTCAAGAATACAGGAGCAGGGATGTGATGCTGAGGCTTTATAATGCACTGGTGAGGCTTCACTTTGAGTATTGTCAATAGTTTTGTGCTCCTCATATAAGAAATCATTGGAGAGGGTTCAGAGGAGGTTCACAAGTATGACTCCGGAATGAAAGGATTATCATACACTGAATGCTTGATGGCTCTAGCACTATACTCACTGGAATTTAGAAGGATAAGGGGTAATCTCATTGAAACCTTTTGGAATTTTAAAGATCTAGACAGAGCAGATGTTGAAAGAGTGTTTCCCATGGTGAGGGAATCTAGGACAAGAGGGCACAGCCTCAGGATAGAGGGGCATCCATTTAAAACAGAGATGCAGAGAAATTTCTTTTGGCAGAGGGTGGTGAATTTGTGGAATTTATTACCACGGGCATCTGTGGAGGCCAGATTGTTGGGTATATTTAAGGCAGAGATTGATAGATTCTTGACTGGACACGACATCAAAGATTATGGGAAGAAGGCCGTGAAGTGGGGCTAAGGAGGTGAAAAATGCATCAGTCATGATTGAATGGTGGAGCAGACTTGGTGGGGCAAATGGACTAATTCTGCTCCTATGCCTTAGAGTTTCATGGTAACCTGCTTAAACTTTGATGTAAATTAGAATTAAAACAAAATTTCAGTTTGGAAGATTGCATTCTTTTAATACTTAGTATCTCATTGAACAACATAACTGAACTCCATAAAGGATTATTTGTATGTGTCCCAGGAATGGCAGGGGAAATTGCTTCTTATTTCAAGTCACCTTTCAAATAAACTAAGCCAAAATTGTATCATTCTATAGTCAGAAAACATAAAGAATATCATAGATAAACTTCAATGGCCTGTACATCTTAGAAATTTGCAATCTTCAAGGCATTAGAAAATTTATGTCATAGTTATGGATAGGCAGCCATTCCAGCTAATGTATTTTGATTCAGTTCATTCATCCATACAAATATTATAATCAATTTTCTTTCAATAACATAAAAATAGCTTTTAAATGGTAATTATTTATATATTCTAAAAATCCAACTTAGATATTTAAATTTGGCTTAGTCATGAAAAAATAGAATAATTTCCTGTTGATGTTAGCACAGTTTTAATTAATAGAATCTGTTGCCACTTAAGTACCAACTCTAACTAATGTATAAGTCATTAAATAATTAAACTGCTGGCAGATCACTTATTAAAAGAATAAGTACGGATCAAGGAATGTTCAATAAATTCCATTTTATGCACTGTCAACATTTTCAAGCAGCAATCACTCTGATAAAAGTACATTTCAACTTCTTGCATTTAAACCCTTTGAGAAAGCAATATTGCAAAGATCAACAAGTGTAGTAGGGAAATATTTTTAAGAGATTACTCTATCAAATGTAAGAAATTACTAATTATACACAGTAAAATGCACAATTTGTACAGCTGGGGCTAAACGCAGTGCTTATAAATGGCCATTATCCTGAAGATGAATTCTGCTTCTTTCTCCATGGATGCTAATTGATTTGCAGAGTACTTTCAGAATCTTTTGTTCTAAACCAAATTTCTGGTTTGTTTCCCAGGAAACTACTGAAGGTGTTTTCATTACCATTACTGGTAATACCAGGCCAACCTTTTAAAAGACAGAAGATAAATTTATTTGAAAGTTAGCCAACTTTCCATCATGAATTATTTTGTTTTAGCTTTAGTGTCATAGAAAAGTACACAGAAACAGGCAGTCCATGCTGAAACATTTCAACCTGTCTTCTCTCATCAACCTGCACCCGGACCATAGCCCTCCAAAACCCTACCTTTCATGTACCTATCCAAACTTCTCTTAAATGTTGAAATCGAGCTCACATGCTCCACTTGTGCTGGCAGCTCATTCAGCACTCTCATGACCCTCAGATTGAAGAAGTTTCCCCTCATGTTCCCCTTAAACTTTTCACCTTTCACACTTAACCCATGACCTCTGCTATAGTCTCACCCAATCTCAGTGGAAAAAGCCTGCTTGCATTTACACTATCTATACCCTCATAAATGTGTATACCTCTGTCAAATCTCCTCTTAATCTTCTGCATTCTGAGGAATAAAATCCTAACCTATTCAATCTTTCCTTATAATTCAGGTCCTCCAGAACTGACAACATCCTTGTAAATTTTCTGTGTTGTCTTCCAATATTATTTACCTCTTCCCTGTAGGTAGGTGACCAAAACTGCACACAATACTCCAAATTAGGCCTCACCAATGTCTTATACAGCTTCAACATAACATCCCATCTCCTGTACTCATTACTTTGATTTATGATGGCCAAAGTGCCAAAAGCTTTCTTTACGACCCTATCTGCCTGTAATGCCACTTTCAACAAATTATGGACCTGTATTCACAGATCCCTTTGTTCTACCACACTCGTCAGTGCCCTACCATTTACTGTGTTGGTCCTACCAAAGTGCGATACCTTGCACTTGCCTGCATTAAATTCTATCTGCCATTTTTTGGACCACTTTTACAGATGATCCAGATCCCTCTGCAAGCCACGATAGCCTTCCTTGCTGTCAACTACACCCCCAATCCTGGTGTCATCCGCAGATTTGCTGATCCAGTTAACCACATTATCACCCAGATCGTAGATATAGGTGACAAACAGCAATGGACCCAGCACTGATCCCTGCAGCACACTACTAGTCACAGGCCTCCAGTCAGAGAAGCAACCATCTACTACCACTCTCTGGTTTCTCCTACAAATCCAATGTCTAATTCAATTTACTACCTCATCTTGAATGCCAAGTGACTGAACTTTCTTGACCAACCTCCCATGCGAGACTTTGTCAAGTGTCTATGTAGGCAACATCCACTGCCTTATCTTCATCCACTTTCCCGGTAACTTCCTTGAAAAACTCTATAAGATAGGTTCAACATGATCTACCACCCACAAAGCTAAGCTGATTATCCTTAATCAGTCCATATCTACCCAAATACTTATATATCTGGTCCCTTAGAATACCTTCCAATAACTTTCCCACATCTGATGTCAGACTCACTGGCCTATAATTTCCTGGTTTATGTTTCGAGGTTTTCTTAAACAGCAGAACAACATTGGCTATCCTCCAATCAGAAGCAGAATCAGGTCTAATATCACCGGTATATGTCTTGAAATTAGTTAATTTTACGGCAGTAGTACAATGAAATACATGATAAATAAATACACCCTATCCTCGTTATATGTGTCTTCAGACAATGCAGGTTCACTGTTATGTGAGGAACCTATTTCTACCACCTTCTCATCATATGCATCCAAAATTCACAGTTACGCGAGGAACACTGCTTTCCCGCCAATACAAGTCACGTGCGCATGCCTCACAGTCTCACTCCCACCAGTCTCGCATTGGTTTTGGCAATGTGTCGATATGCGATCTTGTGCTCTTAATCTTTTGTTGTTTTTACATACGGTGCAGTGACTTTGTGCTTGAAATATTTAACTATGCCTCCTAAGCGTCCGATGTCAAGTCCTGGGCCATCAGCCAAATGGCAGAGAACCGCTTGAAAACTTGAAAAAAAGTTGGAAATTATAAACAGGGCTGTGTCAGGTGAAGGTAACACAGCTCTGGGATGTTACCCTGTGCAGTTGCGGGCTATAGTAGCTGAGTTAGGCATCACACTAAAGCAGGTGTTTAATGCAGATGAGACCAGGCTTTTTTGGAAGCGTATGCCGAAACACACTTACATAAGTTAAAGATGAAAAAACTGCGTCAGGTTTCAAGGCAGCAAAGAATGGATTGACTTTGCTTATGTGTTCCAATGCCGAAGGAGACTGTAAGATGAAGCTTCTCGTAGCTTACCATTCACTAAACCCCCGTGCTGTTAAGAGTTTGAGTAAGAATATGCTTCCTGTCCACTGAGCAGCTAACAAGAAAGCATGCATCACTGGTCAAACCTTTGAAGATTGGTTTGCTGATCATTTTGCTGTTAAGGCTGAACGCTACTGCTGGGAACAGAATCTTGCCTTTGAACTTCTTTCATTGCTTGACAATGTGCAGCCCACCCTAAACATTCGGATAGCATTCATCCTAACATAACAGTGCGTTTTCTGCCGCCTAACATAACATCGCTGATTCAATCACTCGACTAAGGTGTGATATCCACATTCAAGGCGTATTTTTTACAGCGCACTGTCTCCCAGATGCTGCAAGCAACAGATGATCTTGAAAATCCCAGGAGTTTACCAACGGTGAGGGAATGGCGGAAGTCCTTCAACATCAGACATGCCATCAACAACATTGATGAACCCTGGAAAGAGGTCAGGTCTTCCACTTTGAAGCAACTGGCTGGATTTTTTAAGGCTGTGGAACACTTGGCACAAATGGCGATGGACATGGACCCAAGTTTAGAACGGAGTCAGCATTTCAGTCGTTCCCTGCAGTCAAGCCTTCTTCCCTACAAGCAAATTTATGCTGAAAAACAAAATGCTGCCAAGCAAACAATCCTCACCACTTTCTTCAAACCAGTGACATCTCCTGCTACCAGCAGCACTGAGAGTTTTGTGAGCCTTTCTTCACCCCTTGCTGTCCTTGATGATCCTGACAGCACACAACCATCCACCTCATCCACGTAAAGCTGCCCGACACCACAACAACCACTCATCTCCCGCAGTGAACACACCTGCCACTGTTAGTGAGTACTGTACACCCTAGTATGTTAACTTTCTATGATTTATTACATTGAATATTACCTTAAATTGATAAAATATAATACTAATGTTGCCTTGTGGTACTGCTTTTGTGTTGTATTGGTATGAAAATGTGAATAAATTACAGATAAAGCATATATAGGAAGCCCTCCAGAATATATCCCTATTTTCTCCATTTAAATAATTATTCACATTATGCATTTTCACATTATGCGTCGACTTCGAGGAACGTATTCCCCGCATAACGAGGATAGGGCGTATAGCAAAAATGGAATTACAGTAACTATATATATTTAAATAATAGTTAAATTAAAATTTGTGCAAAAACAAATAATAAAGTATTGAGGTAGTGATCATGGGTGCAATGTCCATTAAGAAGTGGGATGGCAGAGGGGAAGAAGCTGTTCCTGAATCACTGAGTCACTGAGTGTGTTCCTTCAGGCTTCTGTACCTCTTTCCCAATGGTACAATGAGAAAAGGGCATGACCCGTGTGGTTGGGGGGGGGGGGAGTCTTTAATGACAGGCGCCACCTTCCTCAGGCTTTGCTGCTTGAAGTTGCCTTGGATACTACAGAGGTAATGAAAATCTTACAGGTTTCTGCAACTTACTTCGATCCTGTGCAATAGCCCACCCACGCCACCCCCATACCAGATGATGCAGCCAGTCAGAATGCTCTCCATGGTACATTTGTAGGACGTTCAAGTGTTTTAGTTGACAAACCAACTCTCCTCAATCTCCTAATGAAATATAGCCGCTGCTTCCCTTCCTTATAGCCGCATCAATATGTTGCATCCAGATTAGGTCCTCAGAGATATTGACACCCAGGGAACTGAAATTGCTCACTCTCTCTACTTCCAATCCTTCTATAAGGATTGGTTTGTGTTCCTTCATCTTACCCTTTCTGAAGTCCACAATCAACTTTTTTGTCTTAGCTGTAGATATGTTAACATATCTATATTAAAGAAAAACTTTAAAGTAGTATTAATGTATAAAAGTAGAGATCAATAGAATCAGAATCAAAATCAGGTTCATTTTTGCTGATATATAGCATGAAATGTGTTGCTTAGCAGCAGCAGTACATGCTAATATGTAAAAATTAGCATCAGTTACAAAAAATTTATGAATAGTGCAAAAAGAGGAACAATGAGGTAGTGTTGACGGCTTCATGAACCATTCAGAAATGTGAGGGTGGAGAGAAAGAAGCTGTTCCTGAAGCATTTGGATGTATTGAGTCCTGTTTTGTATTTGGCACATGAATGCCTTCAAGTATGGAACGCATAAACTGAGAGCTGTATGTAGACTTAGCAGGAGCACCATTTGGGATCTGCTGGCAATTTGTTGGCATTTATGGGCACAGAAGCTTAAATATTTATACCCCATACTTCATAATATGGTGGAATTCTTCATTAATACGGGGAGTGACATAGTTAATTCAGAAACAAAGGTTCTGAACTTAAAGAGGGGTAACTTTGAAGGTATGAGACGTGAATTAGCTAGGATAGACTGGCAAATGACACTTAAAGGATTGACAGTGGATATGCAATGGCAAGCATTTAAAGGTTGCATGGATGAACTACAACAATTGTTCATCCCAGTTTGGCAAAAGAATAAATCAAGGAAGGTAGTGCACCCGTGGCTGACGAGAGAAATTAGGGATAGTATCAATTCCAAAGAAGAAGCATACAAATTAGCCAGAGAAAGTGGCTCACCTGAGGACTGGGAGAAATTCAGAGTTCAGTAGAGGAGGACAAAGGGCTTAATTAGGAAGGGGAAAAAAGATTATGAGAGAAAACTGGCAGGGAACATAAAAACTGACTGTAAAAGCTTTTATAGATATGTAAAAAGGAAAAGACTGGTAAAGACAAATGTAGGTCCCCTGCAGGCAGAAACAGGTGAATTGATTATGGGGAGCAAGGACATGGCAGACCAATTAAATAATTACTTTGGTTCTGTCTTCACTAAGGAGGACATAAATAATCTTCCAGAAATAGTAAGGGACAGAGGGTCCAGTGAGATGGAGGAACTGAGCGAAATACATGTTAGTAGGGAAGTGGTGTTAGGTAAATTGAAGGGATTGAAGGCAGATAAATCCCCAGGGCCAGATGGTCTGCATCCTAGAGTGCTTAAGGAAGTAGCCCAAGAAATAGTGGATGCATTAGTGATAATTTTTCAAAACTCGTTAGATTCTGGACTAGTTCCTGAGGATTGGAGGGTGGCTAATGTAACCCCACTTTTTAAAAAAGGAGGGAGAGAGAAACCGGGGAATTATAGACCGGTTAGCATAACGTCGGTGGTGGGGAAACTGCTGGAGTCAGTTATCAAGGATGTGATAACAGCACACTTGGAAAGCGGTGAAATGATCGGACAAAGTCAGCATGGATTTGTGAAAGGAAAATCATGTCTGACGAATCTCATAGAATTTTTTGAGGATGTAACTAGTAGAGTGGATAGGGGAGAACCAGTGGATATGGTATATTTGGATTTTCAAAAGGCTTTTGACAAGGTCCCACACAGGAGATTAGTGTGCAAACTTAAAGCACACGGTATTGGGGGTAAGGTATTGGTGTGGGTGGAGAATTGGTTAGCAGACAGGAAGCAAAGAATGGGAATAAACAGGACCTTTTCAGAATGGCAGGCGGTGACTAGTGGGGTACCGCAAGGCTCAGTGCTGGGACCCCAGTTGTTTACAATATATATTAATGACTTGGATGAGGGAATTAAATGCAGCATCTCCAAGTTTGCGGATGACACGAAGCTGGGTGGCAGTGTTAGCAGTGAGGAGGATGCAGGGTGACTTGGATAGGTTGGGTGAGTGGGCAAACTCATGGCAGATGCAATTTAATGTGGATAAATGTGAAGTTATCCACTTTGGTGGCAAAAATAGGAAAACAGATTATTATCTGAATGGTGGCTGATTAGGA
The DNA here is from genome assembly GCF_963921235.1 of Mobula hypostoma. NCBI lineage: Eukaryota > Metazoa > Chordata > Chondrichthyes > Myliobatiformes > Myliobatidae > Mobula > Mobula hypostoma. The sequence continues at coordinate 147,023,521 of NC_086099.1, forward strand.
AAAGGGGAGGTGCAACGAGACCTGGGTGTCATTATACACCAGTCATTGAAAGTGGGCATGCAGGTACAGCAGGCGGTGAAAAAGGCGAATGTTATGCTGGCATTTATAGCGAGAGGATTCGAGTACAGGAGCAGGGAGGTACTACTGCAGTTGTACAAGGCCTTGGTGAGACCACACCTGGAGTATTGTGTGCAGTTTTGGTCCCCTAATCTGAGGAAAGACATCTTTGCCATAGAGGGAGTACAAAAAAGTTTCACCAGATTGATTCCTGGGATGGCAGGACTTTCATATGAAGAAAGACTGGATGAACTGGGCTTGTACTCGTTGGAATTTAGAAGATTGAGGGGGGGATCTGATTGAAACGTATAAGATCCTAAAGGGATTGGACAGGCTAGATGCAGGAAGATTGTTCCTGATGTTGGGGAAGTCCAGAACGAGAGGTCACAGTTTGCGGATAGAGGGGAAGCCTTTTAGGACCGAGATTAGGAAAAACTTCTTCACACAGAGAGTGGTGAATCTGTGGAATTCTCTGCCACAGCAAACTGTTGAGGCCAGTTCATTGGGTATGTTTAAGAGGGAGTTAGACATGGCCCTTGTGGCTACAGGGGTCAGGGGGTATGGAGGGAAGGCTAGGGCGGGGTTCTGAGTTGGATGATCAGCCATGATCATAATAAATGGCGGTGCAGGCTCGAAGGGCCGAATGGCCTACTCCTGCACCTATTTTCTATGTTTCTATGTTTCTTGTCCTTGCTGAATTTTCTTTTCAATGTTTTTTTTATGTCATATGTAATACTCAATGGTGTTCCAGCTATTTATTGTCATCTCACTTCTGACTGAACAATGTAGCTAGGAATATATCATCATCCAACAATACCAGCCGGTGCACTTCCGAGTTTGGCTTGGAAGTTTACATGACAGCTGCTGGCACAGTGCCCTGCTCTATCTGTCTTTCTCTCTCTATGAATTATCGCAAGAGCAAAGCATCATTTTGTGTAGAAGTTATTTCAACATTCCAGTTGTCTGAGAATCAGCAGGTGGGACCTCAGTTTCTCGCCAACAAATGTGAACGAGTCAGGAGATGATCCATACTGACTGGGTAGATCCATCTCCAAGGACTTGTTTCTTCTGAAGTACATGATCTGTGCCAGGATTTTCTGTGTATCCAAGTGAAACTAAGAAAATGCATTGATATTTGAGGAGAAGTGGTCATCCTTTTCAAAGCATGAGATAGATATAACTGGAAGATTAAATTACCAGCAGATCACAAAGACCTCTATCATTCAATGCCATGAAATGGATTTTTGTGGACGGTTCCAGGTATTTTATATAAAGTGTAAAATTCTAGAGCAAAGTTTCACCAATTGATGGTTTTTTGAAAACAATGAGTTGACAGATGGATAAGAAACTGCAGGCAGCAATACATTGCACAGACAAACACTAATTTGGGCGGGGGGGAGCTATCTGAAACACTTTGGAATAAGATAGCTATAAGTTGCAAACTAAAAGCAAAATACTACAGATAAATTATCTTACATAATGTCCCACTTTCATTTTATATAGGGTGAGTTGTGCCAAAATGCAGATTACTTTAAGTCCTGTAATGAGCAGTCTGTATGGAAAAGTATTTAATTGGGGGAATTCTGATGTTATTAGGCAGGGACCTAGATGCATAAATTAGGACAGATGTACTCAGGGAAATGCACAATGGAAATGGGGAGTTTCTTTAGGGATCACTTGCATAGGGTTGAGGAGAGGTTTATCCCACTGCGGTAGAGAAAGAATGGTAGGGCGAAGGAACCATGATTGACAGGAGATGTCAAGAAGGAGAGAGAAGCTTATTTAAGCTTTAGGAAGCAAGGATCAGACGGGGCTCGGGAGAATTACAAGGTAGCCAGTAAAGAATTGACAGATAGAAGAGCTGAAAGGGGTCATGAGAATACCTTGGCAAGTAGGATTAAGGAGAGCCTCAAACAATTCTACAAGTATATGAAGAACAAGAGATGACTAGAGTGGGGGTAGGATAGAAGAAGAAACATATGCCTGGTCTCGGAGTAGGAAGGAGATGCACTTAATGAATACTTTACTTCAGTATTTACCAGTGAGAGCAAACTTCATGATTGTGAGGACAGCATATAACAGGCTGATCTGCCAGAACATGTCAACGATAAGAGGATGTGCTGGAATTTTTGCAGTAGTAGTACCAAATAATTTGAGGGTGGATAACTCTGGAAATTATAGATCAGTAAGTATTATTCAGTGGTGAGCAAATTATTACAGAAGATTCTTAGAGACAGTATTTTCATGCAATTTTTCATGCATTTGGAGAAGCATCTCTGATTAGAGGCAGTCAGAATGGCTTTGTGAGTAGCCAGTAATGCCTTCTGAGCCTGAGTAGATTCTTTGAGGATGTGACAAAACACTTTGATGAAGGTGGAGCAGTAGATGTGATGTACAACTGTGTGGATTTTATTAAGCAACTTGATAAGGTTCCCCATGGCAGGATCATTCAGATAGGCAGGAGCCATGGAATTCAGTGAAGCTTGGCTTTGTGGATCCGGAATTGACATGCCCATAAAAGGCAGAGAGTGGTTGTAGATGGAACATCTACTGCCTGGAGGTCAACAACCAGTGGTGTCTGCAGGCATTAGTTATGTGACCCCTGCTGTTTGTGATTTTTTAAATGACTTGGATAAGGAAGTGGAAGGGTGGGTTAGTAAGTTTGCTGATATCATGAAGGTTGCTGGTGTTGTGGGTAGTGTAGAAGGTTGTCGAGGGTTAAAACAGGACATTGATAGCTAATGGCAGATGAAGTTCAACCTGGAAAAGTATGAAACGAGACACTTTGGAAGGTAAAAGTTGAAGGTAGAATACAATGTTAATGACAGGATTTTCATAGCAAGTTGGAGGAAAAGAGAGATCTTGAAGTTGAAGTCGTGCATAAATCCCTTAAAGTTGCCGTGTAAGTTGATAGAGTTGTTAACAAGGCACATGGTGTGTTGGTCTTCAATAGTCGGGGGATTGAGTTCAAGAGCCGTGATGTAATGTTGCTGCTCTAAAAAACCCCGGTTAGACCACACTTTGGATATTGTGTTCAGTTCTGGTATAGAAAGAATATAGGAGCTTTAGAGAGGGTGCAGAGGAAATCTACCAGGATGCTTCCTAGATTGGAAAGCATGTCTTGCAAGGATAAGTTGAGTGAACTAGGGCTTTTCTCTTTGGAGTGAAGGAGGATGAGGGGTGACTTGATAGAGTTGTACAAGATGATAAGAGGCATAGATCGAGTTAATAGCTAGATGCTTTTTCACTGGGTGAAAATGACTAAAATGAATTGGCATAATTTTAAGGTGACTGGAGGATGTCAAAGGTACATTTTTTACACAGAGAGTGATGTGTGAATGGAGTGCCCTGTCAGTGAGAGAGGCAGATACTTCAAGGATATTTAAGAGACTGGATGAAGCAAAAATGGAGAGCTATGTGGAAAGAAAGGGTGATATTGATCCTAGAGTAGGTTAACAGTTTGGCAAAATATCAAGGGCCAAAAAGCTTTGTGAGGGGATCCTGAAGTACCCCTATTAACTGTGCTTTTGAAAAGAGAGTGAGAGAGAGAGTTATTCACCAATAGTTTGTTTGTAAAAGAGAGAGAGAGAGGGAGAGACAAAGACTAACTGTTGGACTGTCACTTTAAGAACTGGTTAACTTTTGGATAGTCATAGTCATACTTTATTGATCCCGGGGGAAATTGGTTTTCTTTACAGTTGCACCATAAATAATAAATAGTAATAGAACCATAAATAGTTAAATAGTAATATGTAAATTGTGCCAGTAAATCATGAAATAAGTCCAGGACCAGCCGATTGGCTCAGGGTGTCTGACCCTCCAAGGGAGGAGTTGTAAAGTTTGATGGCCACAGACAGGAATGACTTCCTATGACGCTCAGTGCTGCATCTCGGTGGAATGAGTCTCTGGCTGAATGTACTCCTGTGCCCAACCAGTACATTATGTAGTGGATGGGAGACATTGACCAAGATGGCATGCAACTTAGACAGCATCCTCTTTTCAGACACCACCGTGAGAGAGTCCTGTTCCGTCCCCACAATATCACTGGCCTTACGAATGAGTTTGTTGATTCTGTTGGTGTCTGTTACCCTCAGCTTGCTGCTCCAGTATACAATAGCAAACGTGATCGCATGGGCCACCACAGACTCATAGAACATCCTCAGCATCCTCAGGATGTCTGCTGAATTGGAGAGAGATGGCACCGAGCAGCTCAAAAGTTGCTATGGTGACTGAAGGCAGGTTGTTGTTACTACTTCAAGGATAGTTCGCCTGATTGTGCATTTCTTCACAGAGAGGAAGGAGGAGTTATTTGAATGACAGGTGGTACCCAGTACGGTGAGATAAATAGGAGGTCAGATGATACAGACCTCAGACACATGTTCTGGACATTGAATGAGCATTGCTCTGCCCGCAGGAAAAGTGGGTTTTGGAGGATCGATCAGGCGGATCAATCCATCGCTCTTGCAGTGGCAAGAGGAAAAGGGTTGACTGGTGGGGAATTGTCCATGTGTCCACCCTCGCCTGGGGAATAGCTCCACCACAGAAAACCGGTCCCCTTTGTTAGAGTCACAGTCGGTGACTTTTAAAGGATTTCGGAGGACAACAAGAAGATTGTCGGTGTCAGCTCACCTGAAGACTCAAATCTCTCTCTCTCTCTCTCTCTCCATCACTACTCAACTCAATACCATGAACTGAACTGAACTTTACTCATCATTGTAAGACTGTATCTTTTTACCCCTAGACTTGAAGTTTGGTTTTTCATGCATATATTTCCACACTTACTGCTATACTTATTTATATATATACATATATAATCATTGCTAAGTTGTTTGATTTATCTGCATTTATATTACTGTATTGCATAGTTACTAATAAATATTATTAGTTTCTAGCAATACTAGACTCCAAAGTGCTTTGGATCTCTGCTGGTTCTTTATTCCCGTGACAGGGTTCGTGACAGCTTGTACTGTGCTGTAATGTTCTGCGAGAACATTTCTGTGAAAGAAACCAAGAAGCAACAGGAATTACTGTTATTGCAGATAAACTTAATAGTTTTGCAATTAACTTCCTGCATGTCGGAGGGGTCTGAGATGCTCTTACATTCCAATGTGATATGTGTAATATATCTGATGAATGGCATTTACAACGTAAAGAGTGAAATCCTTCACACTCAGGGAAAATAAAATGCACAGATTACTGAAGAGATGAATGTCCACTCTTAATCTAATTATCTTCTCCATCCAGGATTATTGTCCAATCTTGCAATGTTCAATATAGAAAAAGAGAGTCAAACATTAATATTATCATGCGAGATAACTAACGTATGAACTGAGAATAAAGACAATGAATGTAGTTGCCTAAATTAGGACAATATTCGCAGAAAGAAAACTGCAGTTAAAATAAAAGCTTGTCTCAGGGCTGCTTTAGCTGTGAAAAATTACAAGTTATGTTGTTATAATGAGCTTTTCAGACACGAACAAGAGAAAATCTGCAGATGCTGGAAATCCAAGCAACACACATAAAATGCTGGAGGAACTCAGCAGGCCAGGCAGCATCTATGGAAAAGAGTACACTCGAAGTTTCAGGCAGAGACCCTTCAGCAGGACTGGAAAAAAAATGAGGAGTAGAGTTAAAAGGAGTGGGGAGGGGAGGGAGAAACACAAGGTGAAGATACTCATACTTCCATTCTGCCTAGATAAAGTTTTTCATTTCAAACATCTGTTTTGATCTCTCTGTTGTTCTAAAATCAATCACATTATCAGGTGCTGGGTTATAAATCATTGAAGCATTAGTGGCAACCAGGTGTTTAAGCTATTTCAGAAAGCCTATTGATCATTTGGCAACTGAATCAGAAGTGGGGGATGTTTCAGTTTAGAAGTACCCCTTGTACTCCAGTGATTCACTTTACAATGTGAAGCATTTATGCAGAGAATTTAGGATTTTACTGCATGGAAGCATTGGTGTCTGCTAACCAACATTAATAAGTAGATTAACCATTCATCTTAGGTCATTTTTCTAGAATAGTTAGTTAACTTCCTCTATTTATAACAATAACTTTTAATTGTTTATTTACTGTTCAAGACTGAAAATCTTTAAACCATCAACAAAAGGTTCAAATTATATTCTGTTCTGCATGGCTCCTTCGAGAATTTTGGGTTGAATTGAAATGCAAAATTAAACTGGTGTGTAGAATTCCACCGGAAAAGTATTGAACATTTACACTAAAAGTAAATTAAATCATTATATTATATAAAGTGTTATTTAAAATGTAATCAAGGAACATCAAAGTCCTGGTTTAATTAGAATTAATATTCATGCAAATCAATGGACTTTTTAGTATCTTTTATTGGCAATTTTTTAAATTTTTAAATCTTTTTATTAATTATTATTGAAAATCAACAAAAAATACATTAAAGTAATCAAATCAACATATCAATATGTACAATAAGAGTTAAACTATCAAATAACTGACTAACCAAGCTAAACAGTATACCAATAATAATAAGAGAAAAAAAAATTACACTTTTTTTTGGAAAAAAGAAAGAAGGAAAAATGAACCCCTTCTAACTAAAACAAAAAAAATCTCTTACTAGCAAAAAAAAATGAGGAAAAAAAACCCATTTGGAGCACAACCCTGGAGCTATACGCCATACAAGCTTCCATGAAAGAAAAACATCAATCCACCAACCAAATCCAATTACATAAGAATCAGAAGGAAACCACCTTAATAAAATCAAATCAAATGATAGTAGCAGGCAAAAGAACCCCACCTTTCCTCAAAGTTAAATCAAGGATCAAAAGTTCGAGTTCTAATTTTCTCCAAACTAAGACATAACATCACCTGAGAGAACCCCATTTTAATAAAATAGCCCTTCTGGCCAATAAAGTGACAAATGCAATTACATGTTGGTCTGATATAGAAGTACTGTGAATATATTGAGGAATTATACTGAACAAAACTCTCAATTTATTAGGTTGTAAATTGATTTTTAAAGCTTTAGAAATTATAGAGAAAATAGATTTCCAAAACTATTTCAATACAGAACACGACCAAAACATATGTGTCATGTAGCCGTCTCAGTTTTACATCTATCACACTGACAATCAACATTAGGAAATATTTTAGACAGTCTCTCCTTTGTGAAATAGTAACAATGCACAATTTTAAATTGAATTAGAGAGTGACTGGCATAAATCGAAGAAGAGTTAACCAACTTCAAAATTCGCAACCAATCCTCTGTTATCAAGGTCATGTTAAGCTCTATTTCCCAATCTTGCTTAATCTTAAGTAAAGGATAATTATACTGTTGTAATAGTAAATTATAAATTTTCCCAATAAAGCCTTTCACTAAAGGATTCATTTTTAAAATAATGTCTAACAGGTCAGAGTCTTGTATGTATGGAAAATTAATTAAATATTCTTGTAAGAAATGTCTGACCTGAAGATATTGCAAGAAATGTGAGTACGAGAGAGAATATTTAGTTACCAATTTCTCAAAAGACACTAATTGGCCTTCTTGATACAGATCCATGAAGGAATAAACTCCTTTATTCCTCCAAAGAGAAAAGGTGGGATCACTAAGTGAAGATTTAAATAAATAGTTTTGATAAATTAAACTAAGAAGGTTAAATATTTTAAGATTAAAAAAATTACGAAACTGGTACCAAATTCATAATGACTGCTTAATCATGGGATATAAATTTAGAATAGAAATTTTGGCCAGTTGTACAGGTAAAGAGGCGCCTAATGATGAGGTTAAGTAAAATTGTTTCACAGCTTTCAATTCCAAATCAACCCAAGGTGGTCGTTCATTTTTATCAGTCCAATATAACCAAGAACATACATAACGTATATTAACTGCCCAATAATACATTCTTAAATTAGGCAGAGCAAGATCTCCATCCTTTTTTGATTTTTGTAAATGATATTTTCCAATTCTTGGTCTTTTATTATTCCAAACAAAAGATGAAATAATAAATAGAATCAACCTGATCAAAAAACTTCTTAGTTATAAAAAAGGAATATTTTGAAATACATATGAATATTTTGGTAAAATCATCATTTTAATTGCATGAATTCGGCCAGTGTAAGTGTAACTGGATTCCATCTACAAAATAATCGCTTCTTAAAATCCACTAAGGGAACCAAATCAGCTCTAGAAAGGTCTCCATAATTTTTAGTGATGATAATATCTAAATATTTGAAAGAGTCCGTAACTTTAAAAGGAATGTCATCATATGTACACGTTGGTAGAAGCAGAATCATTTAGAGGAAATAATTCACTTTTATTAAGGTTTAATTTATATCAGGAAAACTTTCCCAATTCATTTAATAATTTCAATAGACTATGAATGGATTCTTCAGGATTCGAAACATAAACTAAGAGATCATCAGCATGAAGGGAGATCTTATGAATAGTCCCATTTATGGAAATTCCATGGATATCTTTAGCTTCACGAAGTGCAATGGCCAAGGGTTCCAACACCAAATTAAATAACAGGGGACTTAACGGACATCCTTGTCTCCTACCCCGCGAAAGTCGAAAAAAAGGAGATCTGCAATTATTAGTAATAACAGTGGCAACAGGGCTTTTATATATCATTCTAATCCACTTTTGAAAGTTAGTACCAAAGTTGAATTTCTCTGAAACATTAAATAAGTATTTCCACTCAACTCTATCAAATGCCTTTTCAGCATCAAGAGAAACAACACATTGGGGAGTCTTAGGAAGGGATGAGTACACAACATTTACCAGTCTCCGAGTATTAGAGAAGGAATAATGGCCTATAATAAAACTTGTTTGGTCCTGAGAAATAATTTTAGCTAAAATATTCTCCAGTCGATTAGCCATTATTTTTGAAAGAATTTTAGCATCCACATTTAATAATGAAATAGGCCTATATGAAGCGCAGTCAATAAGGTCTTTATCTTTCTTAAGAATTAAAGAAATAGAAGCTTCATAAAATGTGGGAGGTAACTCTCCTATCAAATAAGAATCTTTGAGCATTTCCAACATATATGGAGAAAGCAATTCTTCAAATTTTTAATAAAATCCTACAGAGAAACCATCCAATCCAGGAGCTTTACCAGATTGCATTGAAAGAATAGCTTTCTAAATTTCTTTTTCAGTAGTAGGAGTATCAAGAGTTTGTTGATCTTCAGCAGATATTCTAGGAAAATGAATCTTTTGTAAAAAGGCATTCATTTTAGAAGGATCAGCTGGAAACAGATATATAGAGTCTTGAAAAATTTTATCCATGTCTTCATAATTACAAGCTAAGCTACTATCTCCCTAATGAATTTTTAAAATTTGTCTTTTAGCTCCAGCTGCCTTTAATTGGGATGCTAATAGCTTATTATTTTTATCTCCAAACATATAAGATTTACTTTTTAATTTAAGCAAATTTCTTTCAATAGGATAAGTTAATAGTAAATTATATTGTGATTGAAGTTCAACCCTTTGTTTAAATAAATCAATATTAGGACAGACTGCATAAATTTTATCCAAGTCTTTAATTTGTTTTGAAATCTTATCTAACTCTATTTTTGTCTGTTTCTTAAGCTTATCCAAATAGGAGATTATCTGACCTCACAAATATGCTTTAAGTGTATCCCATATAATCAATTTCGACACATCTCCCATATTATTAAAAAAAATCTTTTAACTGCGTCTCAATAAATTTGACAAAGTCCAAACTTTGCAATAAATTTTCTGGAAAACGCCAAGACAGGTTTACAATACCGACATCATTCAATTCAAAAGTTAAGCTTAAAGGTGCGTGATCCGAAACAATGATAGCGTCATATTCACATTTCTGGACTTTGGACAAAAATCAGAAATCAGCTATAAAATAATCAATTCTCGAATATTTTTTATGAATGTGAATAAAAAGAATAATCTCTATCATTAGGATGTAGATTTCTCCAGATTTCGATCAAACCATAATCAATTAAAAAAGAGTTAATAAGTGATGCTGAACAACTCGGAAGTCACTGATTGGTTGAACTCTTGTCAATCAAAGGATTCAAACAACAGTTAAAATCACCACCCATTAACAACATATATTCATTTAAATCTGGCAACAAACCAAATACATTTTTAAAAAAAGAAGGATCATCTACGTTAGGTCCATATAGATTAACCAGGACAATTTTTCTATTACAAATTGGTCCTTTGACAATTAAAAATCTACAATTAATATCTGACACAATATCTTCTTGGGGATAAATAAAATATTAGATTTAATAAAAATAGATACCCCCTTTGTTTTATTTTGACAAGTGGCATGATATTGAAGGCCCTTCCATGTTTTAAAAAATCTATTTTGATCGCCTGTTCTGATATGCGTTTCTTGAGCAAAAATTATATCGGGCTGGAATCTATGAAAAATTTAAAAGTCTTCTTTCACTTAATAGGGTGATTCCAGCTGCGTACGTTCCAACTAATAACGTTTATCTGTTTAGCTGCCATAAAATATTTTTTAACACAAAAATACACGCATACCAATGCGGGCCAATCGAAAATGGCGGTGATGAGTATAACCAGAAAGAAAACATGCATGCTCCGGAACTCCGTAATGGGAAAAAATACAAGAGAAAATAACTGAGAAAAATAAAATTAATCCTACAATAAAACCTATAATTCAAAACTACCCCCAATCCTCCCACCATCCCAAAAGATAGAAATCCGGCAAAAAGAAGAAATAAGCTGGAATGCGTCCCCATAGAAAAAGAAAAAAGAAACAGAACTCCGTGAACTGCTCAATTTAAGTAGTGATTTTAAAAGTTTTTCTTAATTCCCCCCTTACAAAAAAAAACACACACAGCCCTAAGATAAGAAAGCCCTGCAGAGAAAAAAAAGATGTGTATACTTAATCATTAAAAATAAACTAGGGAATGCAAAAACAGTCTCCAGAGACATCAAAGCAATAAAATTAAACCTAAACAATATAATCTCTAACAAAAAAAATCAGCGCCATTATCCCTTTGACTTACAGCCCGATGAAAAAGCACTGTTTTTGACAGAAAAACTAAAACTAATTACGGAAACACGAGGAAATCTGCAGATGTTTGAAATTCAAGCAACACACATCAAAGTTGCTGGTGAATGCAGTTGGCCAGGCAGCATCTATTGGAAGAGGTACAGTCGACATTTCGGGCTGAGACCCTTCGTCAGGACTAACTGAAAGAAGAGCTAGTAAGAGATTTGAAAGTGGGAGGGGGAGGGGGAGATCCAAAATGATAGGAGAAGACAGGAGGGGGAGGGATGGAGCCAAGAGCTGGACAGGTGATTGGCAAAAGGGATATGAGATGATCATGGGACAGGAGGCCCAGGGAGAAAGAAAAGGGGGAGGGAGGAAGCCCAGAGGATGGGCAAGGGGTATAGTGAGAGGGACAGAGGGAGAAAAAGGAGAGAGAGAAAAAGAATGTGTGTATATATGGGGTCCAAGGAGGAGGTGGGGCATTAGTGGAAGTTTGAGAAGTCAATGTTCATGCCATCAATTTGGAGGCTACCCAGACGAAATATAAGGTGTTGTTCCTCCAACCTAAGTGTGGCTTCATCTTTAAAGTAGAGGAGGCCATGGACAGACATATCAGAATGGGAATGGGATGTGGAATTAAAATGTGGGGCCACTGGGAGATTCTGCTTTGTCTGGCGGACAGAGCATAGGTGTTCTATATTTTGGCGAATTTACCACCATTCCAGGCCCCAGACAGTCCTTCCAGGTGAGGCAACACTTCACCTGTGAGTCAGCTGGGGTGATATACTGCGTTCGGTGTTCCCGATGTGGCCTTCTATATATTGGCGAGACGCGACGCAGACTGGGAGATCGTTTCGCTGAACACCTATGCGCTGTCTGCTGTTCCATAACTTCCAGTGGATAGTCTTCATAAAAACAAATCTCAGAACTGTTAAATTTAAAAACTCTCTGTTTTCTTGCACATTTTATGATTTGGTCTTTAACTTTAAAATGAAGAAAACTGACCAAAGTTGCCCATGATTTAGCTGAATCTTGAAATTTCGAAGTGAAAATTCTATGTGCTCTTTCAATAGCGGGAGGCTGCTGAGGTAGAATATCTGGAAACAGTGACTGAAACAAATTAGCAAAATAGTCCAATAAATTCCCACTTACAGATCCTTCCTTCAGTTCAACAATTCAAATGTTATTCCGACGAGACCTTGCTTCCAAATCGATTATCCTGCGTTGAGCCTGTTCTAAGCAAGCTGAAATATCCACTATCTGACACTTCGACTCATTAAGCTCAGTATGCAAGGAAATAATATTTTCCTCTACAAACTGAACACTCTGTCGGAACGACTTCATCTCAGAAGCGTTATTGTCTATTTTCTTGTCGAGAGCCATCAACGTACGTTCTAAAAGTTCAGCCCAGACAGACATATCCTCTGATTTTTCTTCTGAAGTTTTTCCCTTTCCATTGCTGGATTCAGAAAGCCGGTTTCAACTTCTTAAAGATTGTGACATAATGACAACTATTCCCCTCCAAGCTCCAACAAATAAAAGTTAAAAATTCAAAGTTTAAACTGGGGAAAAGGAGGAATTAAAGGCAGCCACAAAATTTGTGTGTTACTCATTGAGTGGCAGGCGGAAGTCCCCTTGTATTGGCAATTTTAGTGATTCAATCACAACGAAGGTGGAAAGGTCCCCTCTGGCATGTGTCGCTCTGCAATGTTGTTTGAAAGTACTTGAAATATTAGTATAGATTCTTTCAAATCCACAAATAGTTAAATGTATAGTAGAAAATCCAGTCAACAATAGACTGATTTGTGCTGCTAGAATTTTCAAACATCCAAGCACAGGTTGCAATCTGTTGGCCAGTCATGAACAGTTTTGATACTTCAGTTTTGCTTCAATGACAGGAAAGAATGCATGGACATATACCTGCACATTAAAATATGTTAATAAACTTTTATCCAGTCATTTTTGGTGGCCCATGGTAGCCCAGCATTTATTGCCCATTGATACTTGTCTTTGAGAAAGTCGTGGTAAATGTCTTATCTGGAACTGTCCTTGTAGTCAAGATTTTTCTGGAGCTGCTTGTTGAAGAGGTCCAAGATTTAGATCCAGCAATGGTGATAGAATGGCCATGTACTTTCAGGTCAGATTGGTGTGTGATCTTGGTTGGGCATGAATGCCTATTTTTAAAAGGAAATGAAATTTCTTACAGATTGTGGTTTTCCATCATGTCCGATGATCTCCGATGCTTGGGAGAGTTCTTAAAGTGGAAAAGCCACTGCACTGGGGCAGTTCCACTCTCTTGCCCCAGAGCTCTGTGTCCAATTGTACAAACAAATGTCACAAACTGGGGTCTTCCTTGGTTGCAGTGGATGTCTATGACATCAACTGTGCCTGTCATGCCCTTCGCTCTCCGCAGAGCATTGCAGAACGGTCTTCCTACCCGTCGGATCTCACTGTAGATTTCATCCACCCTGTCTGCAGGAGCTGACTGTGCATGCTAGGACAGGGAGGTCCCTATCTCACTGGGGTATGAGGTCCGGTGGCTACCCTCACCCAGTTTAGCCTGCCTGTCAAGGCAGTGTACCAGGATGTGGCTGTTGTCACATGCAAACAGCTACTTGGAGTCACAGGTGAGAGTTGAGTGTCCTGTGGGAACTAGAGGTAGAAACATAGAAACATAGAAAATAGGTGCAGGAGTAGGCCATTCGGCCCTTTGAGCCTGCACCGCCATTTATTATGATCATGGCTGATCATCCAACTCAGAACCCCGCCCCAGCCTTCCCTCCATAACCCCTGATCCCCGTAGCCACAAGGACCATATCTAACTCCCTCTTAAATATAGCCAATGAACTGGCCTCAACTGTTTCCTGTGGCAGAGAATTCCACAGATTCACCACTCTCTGTGTGAAGAAGTTTTTCTTAATCTCGGTCCTAAAAGGCTTCCCCTTTATCCTCAAACTGTGACCTCTTGTTCTGGACTTCCCCAACATCAGGAACAATCTTCCTGCATCTAGCCTGTCCAATCCCTTTAGGATTTTATACGTTTCAATCAGAACCCCCCCTCAATCTTCTAAATTCCAACGAGTACAAGCCCAGTTCATCCAGTCCTTCTTCATATGAAAGTCCTGCCATCCCAGGAATCAATCTGGTGAACCTTCTTTGTACTCCCTCTATGGCAAGGATGTCTTTCCTCAGATTAGGGGACCAAAACTGCACACAATACTCCAGGTGTGGTCTCACCAAGGCCTTGTACAACTGCAGTAGTACCTCCCTGCTCCTGTACTCGAATCCTCTCGCTATAAATGCCAGCATACCATTCGCCTTTTTCACCGCCTGCTGTACCTGCATGCCCGCTTTCAATGACTGGTGTATAATGACACCCAGGTCTCATTGCACCTCCCCTTTTCCTAATCGGCCACCATTCAGATAATAATCTGTTTTCCTATTTTTGCCACCAAAGTGGATAACTTCACATTTATCCACATTAAATTGCATCTGCCATGAATTTGCCCACTCACCCAACCTATCCAAGTCACTCTGCATCCTCTTAGCATCCTCCTCACAGCTAACACTGCCGCCCAGCTTCGTGTCATCCGCAAACTTGGAGATGCTGCATTTAATTCCCTCATCTAAGTCATTAATATGTATTGTAAACAACTGGGGTCCCAGCACTGAGCCTTGCGGTACCCCACTAGTCACCACCTGCCATTCTGAAAAGGTCCCGTTTATTCCCACTCTTTGCTTCCTGTCTGCTAACCAATTCTCCATCCACATCAATACCTTACCCCCAATACCATGTGCTTTAAGTTTGCACACTAATCTCCTGTGTGGGACCTTGTCAAAAGCCTTTTGAAAATCCAAATATACCACATCCACTGGTTCTCCCCTATCCACTCTACTAGTTACATCCTCAAAAAATTCTATGAGATTCGTCAGACATGATTTTCCTTTCACAAATCCATGCTGACTTTGTCCGATCATTTCACCGCTTTTCAAATATGCTGTTATCACATCTTTGATAACTGACTCCAGCAGTTTCTCCACCGCCGACGTTAGGCTAACTGGTCTATAATTCCTCGGTTTCTCTCTCCCTCCTTTTTTAAAAAGTGGGGTTACATTAGCCACCCTCCAATCCTCAGGAACTAGTCCAGAATCTAACGAGTTTTGAAAAATTATCACTAATGCATCCACTATTTCTTGGGCTACTTCCTTAAGCACTCTGGGATGCAGACCATCTGGCCCTGGGGATTTATCTGCCTTCAATCCCTTCAATTTACCTAACACCACTTCCCTACTAACATGTATTTCGCTCAGTTCCTCCATCTCACTGGACCCTCTGTCCCCTACTATTTCTGGAAGATTATTTATGTCCTCCTTAGTGAAGACAGAACCAAAGTAATTATTTAATTGGTCTGCCATGTCCTTGCTCCCCATAATCAATTCACCTGTTTCTGTCTGTAGGGGACCTACATTTGTCTTTACCAGTCTTTTCCTTTTTACATATCTATAAAAGCTTTTACAGTCAGTTTTTATGTTCCCTGCCAGTTTTCTCTCATAATCTTTTTTCCCCTTCCTAATTAAGCCCTTTGTCCTCCTCTGCTGAACTCTGAATTTCTCCCAGTCCTCAGGTGAGCCACTTTCTCTGGCTAATTTGTATGCTTCTTCTTTGGAATTGATACTATCCCTAATTTCTCTTGTCAGCCACGGGTGCACTACCTTCCTTGATTTATTCTTTTGCCAAACTGGGATGAACAATTGTTGTAGTTCATCCATGCAACCTTTAAATGCTTGCCATTGCATATCCACCGTCAATCCTTTAAGTGTCATTTGCCAGTCTATCCTAGCTAATTCACGTCTCATACCTTCAAAGTTACCCCTCTTTAAGTTCAGAACCTTTGTTTCTGAATTAACTAAGTCACTCTCCATCTTAATGAAGAATTCCACCATATTATGGTCACTCTTACCCAAGGGGCCTCTCACGAGAAGATTGCTAATTAACCCTTCCTCACTGCTCAAAACCCAGTCCAGAATAGCCTGCTCTCTAGTTGGTTCCTCGACATGTTGGTTCAAAAAACCATCCCGCATACATTCCAAGAAATCCTCTTCCTCAGCACATTTACCAATTTGGTTCACCCAATCTACATGTAGATTGAAGTCACTCATTATAAGTGCTGTTCCTTTATTGCACACATTTCTAATTTCCTGTTTAATACCATCTCCGACCTCACTACTACTGTTAGGTGGCCTGTACACAACTCCCACCAGCGTCTTCTGCCCCTTAGTGTTACGCAGCTCTACCCATATTGATTCCACATCTTCCCGGCTTATGTCCTTCCTTTCTATTGCGTTAATCTCTTCTTTAACCAGCAACGCCACCCCACCTCCCCTTCCTTCATGTCTATCCCTCCTGAATATTGAATATCCCTGAACGTTGAGCTCCCATCCTTGGTCACCCTGGAGCCATGTCTCTGTGATCCCAACTATATCATAATCATTAATAACAATCTGCACTTTCAATACATCCACCTTATTACGAATGCTCCTTGCATTGACACACAAAGCCTTCAGGCGCTCTTTTACAACTCTCTTAGCCCTTATACAATTATGTTGAAAAGTGGCCCTTTTTAATGCTTGCCCTAGATTTGTCGGCCTGCCACTTTTACTTTTCTCCTTAGTACTTTTTGCTTCTACCCTCACTTTACACCCCTGTGTCTCTGCACTGGTTCCCATCCCCCTGTTGTGAACTAACCTCCTCACGCCTAGCCTCTTTAATTTGATCCCCACCCCCCAACCATTCTAGTTTAAAGTCACCTCAGTAGCCCTCGCTAATCTCCCTGCCAGGATATTGGTCCCCCTAGGATTCAAGTGTAACCCGTCCTTTTTGTACAGGTCATGCCTGCGCCAAAAGAGGTCCCAATGATCCAAAAACTTGAATCCCTGCCCCCTGCTCCAATCCCTCAGCCACGCATTTATCCTCCACCTCATCACATTCCTACTCTCACTGTCGCGTGGCACAGGCAGTAATCCCGAGATTACTACCTTTGCGGTCCTTTTTCTCAACTCCCTTCCTAGCTCCCTATATTCTCCTTTCAGGACCTCATCCCTTTTCCTACCTATGTCATTGGTACCTATATGTACCACGACCTCTGGCTCCTCACCCTCCCACTTCAGGATATCTTGGACACGATCAGAAATATCCCGGACCCTGGCACCAGGGAGGCAAACTACCATCCGGGTCTCTGGACTGCATCCACAGAATCGCCTATCTGACCCCCTTACTATCGAGTCCCCTATCACAACTGCCCTCCTCTTCCTTGCCCTACCCTTCTGAGCTACAGGTCCAGACTCTGTGCCAGAGGCACGGCCACTGTCGCTTCCCCCGGGTAAGCTGTCCCCCCCAACAGTACTCAAACAGGAGTACCTGTTGTTAAGGGGCACAGCCACCGGGGTACTCTCTATTACCTGACTCTTCCCCTTCCCCCTCCTAACCGTGACCCACTTGTCTGCCTCCCGTGGCCCCGGCGTGACCACCTGCCTGCAACTCCTCTCTATCAACTCCTCACTCTCCTTGACCAGACGAAGGTCATCGAGCTGCAGCTCCAGTTCCGTAACGCTGTCCCTTAGGAGCTGTATCTCAATGGACCTGGCGCAGATGTAGACGTCCGGGAGGCTTGGAGACTCCAGGGCCTCCCACATCCGACACCGAGAACAGCAAACTGCCCTCACACTCATACTGCCCCTCTCCTCAAATAACAACAGAAAATGAATGCCAAACCTTCCTCGCCTCGCCCGTTTCCGCCTAAGCCCGTTGAGCCGAAGCCCTTAAGTCTTCACTCTGCTCCCAAGGTGAGTGAGCTGCCCCAGAATGGACACGACAAGCCCATTCAGCAGAGATGCTACACCGCACAAATTCAGTGACTCTGTACTGATAAATAAAATTTTAAGATATTGATTTCAACGAAGTTTATGTGAGGTGTTGTGAATATGATTAAGTCACTGGAGGAACTGGTGGATATGAAACACTTCATTCATCATGACAAGCAGACATTTTCTTGGAGACCCTCTGTTGGTAGTGTCCCCCAAACTCAAAGCACGTCAAGATTTTATACTCTTAAGGTCAATGGTAACAGTAGGTGATTAGATACAATTCCAATAATTACAGTGACATTATTTTCTTCAATATTTTGTGCCTGACAAATGGTTCCATTAAAGTACATATTCATAGTGGGGGCTCATTGTAACTGATAATCTCTGAAATTTCAAATATCTTTGTTGGGTCAAACCAATTCACATGGATGGTCTAAAAGCTTCTGTGGGCAGAGAACTGAACCCCTAAAATTGATGTTGTGAATAGAGACTCTCTGAGCACAGACATATAACATTTATTGATAGAGCAAAGATGCCTAAGACTATGTTTGATAAGATAAATGGAAGCATTTAGTCCAGTCTGGCAGCCCTCCTTGATCTCTGGAAAAAGGATGCAAAATAACTTAAACTGTAGCTGCCTGGTTTATATTGGCCAATTAAAATAGACTCATTGTCTTATGTTTGGCTGATGCAGACAAGAACATCTCATTGTCACTTCACTTTGAAAACCTTATCTTTTTAGCAGCTAGCCTCCTCCTCTGAGCCAACAGCTTATGCTCCGTAGATACTATTTGATTTCAAAACTAATTACTGTTTGTATATTAAAATTCAGCAGGTATTTTGAAGACTGGTTGGCTTTTGTTTATATTAATATCTGCTATCCCTACTCCATAATCCCTAAAATATCCCATGTCTGACAATTCAGTAACACAAAGTCAATTGCCAGTGCTCTTTGAAAAGTAATTGAATTAGCTGTGTAACTTTGCTGTTATATGGTTTCTATTCCTATAATACTACAAACATCAGTCCAGCAACACACATCAAAGTTGCTGGTGAACGCAGCAGGCCAAGCAGCATCTATAGGAAGAGGCGCAGTCGACGTTTCAGGCCGAGACCCTTCGTCAGGACTAACGAAGTCCTGACTTCGTTAGTCCTGACGAAGGGTCTCGGCCTGAAACGTCGACTGCGCCTCTTCCTATAGGTGCTGCTTGGCCTGCTGCGTTCACCAGCAACTTTGATGTGTGTTGCTTGAATTTCCAGCATCTGCAGAATTCCTGTTGTTTGCGTTTAAACATCAGTCCCATCAATTTTAATGCATTTGTGATATTTTGACAACATTTTCTGGAATTTACTGATTTATACTTATAATATATAGGAGCACTTAACATATTAACTGAATGAATAGAGAAGACTGTGTTGGAATGGGTCACCTGCCCGAATCCAACAGCCACAGACCCAATAGAACTTCATTTACCTGAGTGATATGCAATTGGACAAACTCACTAGTTCTTCACTCTCTCAATATCTGAATAACAACCAAGCTACAATCATTGTTGGATAGAGGGTTCGCATCTGTAGGTCTCTCGAGGATGGCCTTTTGCCCTCTATCAAAATTGCCATAGAATTCGTTTAAAAACTGATACGCAAAGACCATAAAACCTATTAAAACTAAAATATTAATTTAAAAATTATGATTTAAAACATAAATATGGTTGGAAACAATTAAAACAAGAAATTAAAGCTAAATATTTAAGGAAGCATAATTCCTTAACTCCTCACCTGCATGTTTCTAGGTACTGTATTAGCTCCGCATTGTTAAGAATTCCCAACTAGAATGGCTCTGCCATTGAACGCAATAGGATAAACATATCCTTTGAACCTAGCCATGAGTCTGAAACTCACATGGTGTGTGTGCAGGTCTGGAACTTCAGGGTGAATGGCTGAACACTGGCTGTTCTGTTGGATACCTCTCCATCTCACCCAGTGCAAATGGACGTATGATTATTCTGAATGTTTTAATCCTGCAGTTTTATTTCAAAAATTCCCTTTTTGAGACACCAAGAATGTTTATCATCTCCTTTAATAGTTTTCCAATTAAATTATTACTTGGAGGAAGCATACATTTAATTAAAAGTGGTTAAGCAATTCAATTTATTTTCTTCTGAATTAATTTTGTAGTATTAATTCTGTTCACTGCTTTGGAGATAAATTCATTATTATTTAATATTTTCCCAGATTCATTTGCATCACATATAGGTGAACCAAGTTGTGTGTTGTCAACCCCTAAATGAACTTAAAATCAAAAAAGACAAAAACTAAATTTCCTCTTCCAACCAGGAGAGAGATATCAGGGAAAAGATGGGCTGTCAGTTTGGTCACGGGACATGTTGAAGAAAAAAGTAAGAAATCGATTATGAAGTGTCTATCACTGAACATTCTTATGGCAGGCAGGATATCACTGATACTTACACTCTTTCCTAGAACACCACACATTTTAAAATATCACAGTTTTGTTCAATTGGAACTTTGCAGGTGAGTGACAGGCAGGCAAATGGATTTTTGCTGCTACTTGCTTATACAGCAATATTATCAATTGAACACAGAGAATGTGATAATCTTACATTTCTAAAATACTCCGCTGACTGTAACATGCTTCAGCACATTCTGTAAAAAAACATGAAAAGTGCTGTATCATCTATGGCCTAGGTGCTGTATAAATTTGTCTCTCTTTTTAAATCATAGTGAAGTCCTGCCTCTGCCATTTCATCTATCAGGATGGAAAGAAACGACAGCTGAGCAACAGAAATCTTTCTATTAGTTCCGTTACAAGCTGAAACTGAGATTTTCAAATATTTATAATAACTATTTATGTAACAACTTTATATTTTCTCAGCAACACTCACAACACGCTGGAGGAACTCAGCAGGTCGGGCAGCATCTGTGCAAATGATCAGTCAACGTTTCGGGCCGGAACCCTTCGTCAGGACTGTAAGGGGAAGGGGCAGAGGCCCTATAAAGAAGGTGGGGGGAGGGTGGGAAGGAGAAGGCTGGTAGGTTCCAGGTGAAAAACCAGTAAGGGGAAAGATAAAGGGGTGAGGGAGGGGAAGCAGGGAGGGGATAGGCTTCTTCAGTCCTGACGAAGGGTTCCAGCCCGAAACGTTGACAGATCGTTTCCACGGATGCTGCCCGACCTGCTGAGTTCCTCCAGCGTGTTATGAGTGTTGCTTTGACCTGCAGAGTATTTTGTGTTTATATTTTCTCAGACATGTAGCCAATGACTTTCGATAGATTTTGAAAAAAAAGTACCAAGTTAATGAATGCTGTCGTCTCAAAATGGTTACTTTCTGGAGACATATAAAAGTGACCCTGAGGGACAAGGTGCGGAGAACATTTTTATTCATTGTGTCTTTTAAAGAAAGAGTAAAAATCGATGTTCCACATTCAGAAGAAAGGTAACAAAATTGAATAAAATTAAAGATAATTTGTTTATCTTTAATCTTATTGAATTGTGTCTGGAGATATATGACCAAGCCACAAATGTATGATGCCAAGGCATGTGACACAGACGCTGAGAGTTACATCTCCCACCTTAAAGATGACAGTGCAATGCTCCTAGAATTGTAATGGCCTTAAAAACACCAGTAAGACAGCAGATCTGATGAATGGTCATTGAAATGGAACATCAAATTAATTTCTTTCCCTCCCCTGACCTCCTGAATGATTGCAACAGTTTCTGTCTTTATGCCATTTTATCACCTGGGAGGTTTCATAGTCTTCCATACCCTGTGAGTTAAATGTCTTTCAATCTTTTAAAATACCAACTACACAAAAGCTTTCTCCACTTTGTGGCCCTGGCCCATAATCATACATCATCTATTATTCAGTTACTTGCAGACTTAACTGGGGGAAAAAAACTCTTCTTGCAGATTAGATATTGACATTTTAGATTTATCATGGTACATTGGCATTAATTAAGATTTCTGGACAGTAAGGGAGGAATTTTGTGATTCTGACATGCTTACCAAGGTGTTGATGATTGGAATGGTTATCCAAAGAGCTGATGTGTAATCATATGGAAGGAAGTGTTTTAGTCTGATGAAGTATCCCTTCAAGAAGGAAACAATATCAGAGAAAATTTTCAATTCATTGAAGCAAGGAGGAAGGACTCTGATTTCTCGTCCAATAAACTCTACTGGAGAGTTACTTGAACTTCTTCACCTTCATAAAAATATGTTTGAGGATATGGCATGCCATACTGTTCAGAAACCCTAATTGAGTGCAGAGGGTATGTTTGAATGCACAACAAATGGTGAGATGCTGTAGATATATCTGAAGGAACAAAAGTGTAATGACAACACTTGTTTCCCCTCAGTGGAACTTACCCTCAGCGATAGAAAACACGGCGGCTTTGAAGCTGCAGCAGCTGCTGTTACCCCTATCCCTCACCTCAACGTTTATCATTCAGATCATCAGGGACCTTCGTGTGGGGTTAGTGGGCCGCAGTCAGTGCCACAGCAGGACAATATCGTTTAGTTTTAGAAACAGTTTGTACCATTGGACAATGCGAATTATACTGGACCTCCCTCATTGACTACAGGTGGAAGACATATAGTTTCATCAAAATAACCCTTAGAAACTTTCCTTCATATCTTCAAGTATATACAAAGTGCCTGTTGATAAATGTTCTTTAAGTAGCTCGATGAGTGGCTTCAATTCAACTTTCCATTCCCATTCTGACATGTGGGTCATCCAGCCTTCTCCACTACCACACTGAAGCCACACTCAGGTTAGAGCAGCAACATCTCATATTCCTTCAGAGTAGCTTCCAACTTGAGAGCATGACCATTGATTTCTTCAACTCCTGGTAATTTCTCCACCATCTCCTTTTCCTTTTCCATTCCCCACTCTGGTTCTCCTCGCCTCCCATCACCACCCCTCTGGTGCCACAACTCCTTCCTTTTTTTCCATGGTCCGTTGTCCTCTCTTATCAGATTTCTTATTCTTCAGCCCGTTATCTCTTCTGCCTAACAAGAGATTCTGCAGCTGCTGAAAATCCAGAGCAACACCCACAAAACACTGGGGGAACTCAGCTGGTCAGACAGCATCCATGCAAATGAATAAACATTCATTCAATTGACATCTCAGGCTGAGAACTATTCATCAGGACTGGAAAGGAAGTGGATGGGGGTTGGGGGAGAGCTTGCTGATGTCTTCCAGCCTTTTCTGTGCCTTGCTCAAGGTTTCCAGCATCTGCAAAGTCTCTTGTGTTTAGTAATAAAAGAAGTAACCTCAGAGAACAATGGTTGGTCTTAATAGAAGCCCGAGAAGGAGAAGAGTGGTTTATATATCCAGGGTGATCTTCCTGAACTTCATTGTAGACCAGGGTCTAAGATTACATTTCTCATGTGAAGCCATGATACAAATTTGTTGAATTCAGGAATAGAAGCTGCAACAGTTGTCACCTTCATCTTCAACTTGCTCAACTTCAACACCTCAGGATTCTTCCAGGCTGTAAAACTGGAGCCAGTTACAGCCAACTCAGGCCACAGTGCATCCTTACAGTTAACAGCCCTGTGTTCCTACTACAGCGACTGCCATTAAGAAAAGGAAGCAGAATTTCCAGCCATAGTTAGGCTGATAGTACATATAGACCATAAGGCCAAGTGTGCAGGAGGTCAGGAGATGCACACATATATTCCAAAATCCCTTGTAAAGTGCCTAGCATCTTCATGAAGATTATGGGGTTTCACACCCTTAATGTTGAGCTAACTTTCCAGACAGTGATTATATAACTCAAGTGATCTCTATCTCTTTAGGACAAAGTAAAACATTGCAGAATCCCTTATTGATTAACAATTTGGACTGATCTCATTAATGCATATTGATCTTATTGCACGTTAAGATGTTGCATAATCACACAGGTCCATATCCTATCATTGCACGCACATTGCGTTCTGTACGAAAGGATATACAGTAAATGAAAAAACGCAGTCAAGTCTAAAGCCATATGTGCACACCATATATCATGCAATTTGAATTTAGTACACTATACAAGATTCAAGGTTGTTTAGTGTCAATTCCAGAACATAAGTGTAAAGGAGAACAAAACAATTGTATCTCTAGATCTGATGCAGCACAAAAAACACACAATAAGATAAAGAACACTAATTCGATTTGCAGCCGTTCAACAAATCATCACTTGGCACTGGTTCTTAAAGTGTTAAATGTGAAAACAGTTCTTAAAGTGGTAAAGTCAGATATACTTCTTAAAATGGTAAATTCGAAAGTCCAAAAGATTTATACGTTCAATTGGGAGAGACTTCTCTGGAGAAGGATTTCTTCATAAATTTCCTGTTGGTTCTGCCCAAAGGATTCATGATGCAGGAAATAAACAGTTTAAAACAACTGACCTTAAATTCTAGAGAGCACCTTGCATGAACTCTTTGCTTTTTTGGCAAGAGTTACCTTCGATGCAGGTCACTACTCCTTCAACGAAGACTCAATAAGATCGATCCTTTGTTAAACTGCCAAACGATACCGACTCCTCTCAATCCTTTGGGTCCTGTACTTCGATAAAGTATTCACTCTCCCTTCTACTGCTGGAATAAGGTACATCAATACATCTAGCAAAAATTTCCAGTCCAGCACTATTGTACCTTGCAACAGAACGTAACACTCCATTTTAAAAATGAAACTGCGTCATAAAAACAAATACACAACAGAAACGGAGACACATCAACGTTCTAGCTGGAAAACTAAAAACTAAAAACTAACTGCGTCATCTGAGGTCTTCCCGTATATACCCGTGGTGCACATGTCATCACGTGACCACACATCGGTGGGAAAATTACATCAGGTGACCTCCAAATGACCATTACATCATTCTGCCAAAAAAAATCACGGAACTCCTTGAGGCATGTAACACCTCCCTCCAAAAAAAAAAATTTTGGTCTCTTAAAGAACAAAATTTTAACAATTAACAATTTATACTAACAAAAATACAAAGGTATAAAATTTACAACATACAGTCTTATCTTTCAGCACTTTACAAACTAATATACAGTAGGAGTGTTACAAATGTTAAAATACCACTCCATAAAAAACAAATTTTCATTGTACATTTAACATCTAGATAGAAAATTAGTGATCACATTATCTTTACCCTTAATATGAGTGATCAAAATATTGTACTCCTGTAACATTAAACTATGTTATTAAATTGGAGTTTAATTTCCTTAACCCTTTCCCTTAATGGTCACAGTGGCATGACAAAATTCACTTTTAGCTAAGTTAATAGTTAAGTTACCTTTTGTAAGTCTCTCAAATAGTTTCTCGACCACAGTAACATGTGTTTTCCACGTATTATTTCCTGTAACTAAATCGTCAATATAGGCATCTGTATCTTTTAATCCCTGAATCACGCTATTAATCATCCTCTGAAAAGTACCTGGTGCATTCTTCATCCCAAATGGAAGAACATTATATTCATATAACCCAGATGGGGTTAAAAATGCTGAAATCTCTCTACCTCTATCTGTCAATGGAACACACTAATAACCTTTTAACAAATTAATCTTTGTAAGGAATTTGGCTTGTCCAACTTTATCCACACAATCATCTACCCTAGGGATTGGATATGCATCAATTTTTGTCACAGCATTTACCTTGCTGTAATGTGTACAAAACCTAATACTATTGTTAGGCACCAATACACATGGTCAACTCCAATTCGAATTAGAATGTCTAGTAATATCATTCTCTAACATATATTTAATTTCTTGTTCAGCAAGTTCACACTTTTTCCCTGTTCATTCGATATGGATGTTGTTTTATGGATTTTGCATCTCCAACATCTACATCATGTGTAGCTATGGTGGTTCTTCTAGGGACGTCTGGAAATAAATCTCTATATTTAAAAATCAACTGTTTCATCTGCTCTGGCTGTAAATGAGTTAATTTTTCATCAATATTTTCTAGAATTTTTGAATTTGGTAACCTGGCTGAAATAATGTTAGGTTTAAAATGAGTTTCAGATGAATCCTCCATTAAGTTTTTATCAAGATCAGACTCATTATTGATCACAACAGTCATAGTAGCAGCTTTTCTCTCATAATACGGTTTTATCATATTTATATGATACAGCTGTATTGTCCTTCTCCGATCTGGGGTTTTTACCACATAATCTACCTTAGATCTAATCTCATAAGGACCATGAAATTTAGCTTGCAATGGGTTCGTTTGCACTGGGAAAAGAACCAACACCTTATCTCCAGGCTTAAATGATCTCATCCTAGCTTCCTTATCATACCAAGTCTTCATCTTCTCTTGAGCTAATTTTAAATTTTTCTTGGCCAAGCTACAAGCTTTATATAATCTTTCTTTAAATTTTAAAACATAATCTAGCAAATTAGTGTGTACCTCTTTATTAATCCACTGTTCCTTCAACAAGGCCAAAGGTCCTCGAACTCTATGCCCAAGCACAAGTTCAAAAGGACTAAAACCTAATGATTCCTGTACTGCCTCTCGTACTGTAAAAAGTAGTAAATGCATACCTTCATCCCAGTCCTTTTCATTTTCCACACAATATGTCCTAATCATAGTTTTTAGTGTAGAATGTAATCTCTCCAAGGCTCCTTGTGATTCTGGATGATAGGCTAATGAAATAATCTGTTTTGCTCCCAGTTTATAAACTATCTGCTGAAACAATCCCGACATAAAATTACTACCTTGATCCGATTGTATTTCCTTAGGCAACCCAAAATAAGTAAAGAATTTTATAAGAGCCTTTGTCACAGCTTTGGCTGTTAAATTCCTAAGAGGTACTGCCTCTGGAAACCTAGACGCTGTGCACATAATAGTTAATAAATATTGATATCCAGTTTTAGTCTTTGGCAAAGGACCTACACAGTCTACAATGATTTTTGAGAACAGCTCACCAAATACTGGAATTGGTTGCAGTGAGGCCATTGGAGTAACCTGATTAGGATTACCCACAATTTGACACGTATGACATGTTGTACAATATGTCGCCACATCTTGTCTTAAACTAGGCCAATAAAAATGTTTAGAAACTTTGTACATAGTTTTCTTTACACCTAAATGACCATCCAAAGGAATACTATGAGCCATAGTTAAAATCTCATTTCGATAAACTTTAAGAACTACTACCTGATGAGTAACTTCCCATTCCTCACTAGCAGGAATTGTAGGCAATCTCCACTTTCTCATTAATACCCCCTTTTCAAAATAATATCCTACTGGTACTTTTTCAATTTCACTATCTGGAAGAGATTGCTCTTTTAATTTAACTATTTGAAGATCTCTACCTTGAGCTGTTATCATCTCCTTCCGAGATAAAGACAAATCTTCCTGGTCAGACTTACCACCAAAATCCTGATCAAATAATGTAGGTAAGAAAATATCTGATACATCCTCAAAATTCGAATCTTGATTTGAACTGTCATGGGTAACAACCTCATCCTTTACATCAGTCTTTTTAGCCATAGCTCTTGTTACAACACAGGAAGAATCTGTGTTAGAATCCCTCTGTGGTTCCTCAGAATTTGAATTTATTGTCAAATGCACTTCAGGAAAAACTTGTCCACCTGCCAAGTCATTCCCTAACAAAAGAGAAACAGGTAAACTGGATTGTAGACCTACTTTAACAACCCCTGTAACTAATCCTGACCTTAAATTTACTCTATGTAAATGTACTGGCATAACGGCACTCCCAACTCCTCTTATGTAATTTACCTCACCAATGTCAGACTCATCACTAAACTTTAGCACACTGTCTAATATTAGTGATTGAGAAGCTCCAGTATCTCTAAGTATTCTTATTGGTACTGAATTGGATCCTTCTTTCAAGGATACAAATCCTTCTGTTATAAATGTTTCATATCCCTTCTTAACTTGGTCAGACTCGGACACATCTTCATTAGTATTTTCTAAACCCTGTGAATTTACAGATATTTCAATATGCTGCACACAAGCATCTGGGATGGCATCTTTCTCTTTCTTTTTCAATCGAAAGCAATTAGCTACTACATGTCTAGGTTTCTTACAATAATTACAAATAATACCAAAATATCTTTCCTTCACATGTCTCCCTTCATGCTTACTTTTCTCACTAACTTCAGGTTTAATTTCTGGTTTACCTTGACTCTCTGTGCTAGTTTTCCTTTTAAAAGTTCTACCTGGAAAAATTTATTCTTGTGAATTAAAACATACTCATCAGCTAATTTAGCAATTTCCTGCAATGTAGCAATGTCCCATTCATTTAAGTATGTTCTCACTTGAACAGGGAGGCTTCTTTTAAATTCCTCCTGCAAAATCAACTCTTTTAATTTATTATACTCCCCATTCACATTTTTAGAGGAAACCCAACTCTCAAAACACACAGATTTCTCATAGGCAAATTCCACATAAGCTTTTTAAACTGATTTCTTCAAATTTCTGAATCTTTCTCTATACGATTCTGGAACCAACTCATATGCCTTTAATATATGTTGTTTAACAATATCATAATCCAGTGCTTGCTCAGCATTTAAAGCTGTATAAACTTGTTGTGCCTTGCCTTTAATAACACTTTGTAACATCACTGGCCATTGCTGCTTCGGCTACTTTAAACTCAGAGCAACAGTTTCGAAATGCTGGAAATATTTGTCCACTTCAGCTTCATTCAATGGAGGAGCCAAAATAACCTCACGACTAGCAATAAACTGTTTCGTAGAACCAGAAGACTGATTCCCCATCCTTAATTTTTCCATCTCTAATTCAAATTTCCTCTGGTTTTCAGCTTCTCTTTCTTCAAATTCCCTTATTTTATTTTGCTCTCTTTCTTCAAATTCCCTTATTTTGTTAGCCTCTCTAGTCTCGAATTCCTTCTGTTTATTTACAGCTTCTAACCGACTTCTTTCCAAATCAGCTTCTAATTGCTTTAACTTTATCTGTTCAAGATGTAACTGCATTTCCAGATTACTCATTGGAAACCTATCTAACACCTCATCATCAAACATTTTCAAAGTAATATAATGCTCAGTGATTTTTCTTTGTATTAAACCCTTGGTGGCATTCTTCGTAATTCCTTTAATATCCAACCTCCTAGCAATCTCCAATACCTCAGCTTTTCTCTCATTCACTAAAGACCCCGAGTCAGGCGTGTCCATAAACACATCAATATTCATTGTTGCCGAATACCACTCACACACCAACCAAACTAAAAAAAAATCGGGTATTTCCCTTTTCCAAATCAGAATGGCAATTACCAGCACTTAAACTCAAAATAGGAACATCACCCGCGAGCCGCCATAGATTATGTTACGTAACCGGCAACAATGAATATCAATCGAGACAGGTTATATAAAAACAACCAAACATTTATCAAACACGGTTAAACAATAAAAAAAAACAAATGAAAACCTTAATCGGAAGTTGACGGCTATGCAGCCGTTCAACAAATCGTCACTCGGCACTGGTTCTTAAAGCGTTAAATGCGAAAACAGTTCTTAAAGCGGTAAAGTCAGATATACGTCTTAAAATGGTAATTTCGAAAGTCCAACAGATTTATACGTTCAATTGGGAGAGACTTTTCTGGAGAAGGATTTCTTCATAGACGCGACTTTCCTGCTGGTTCTGTCCAAAGGAGTCATGATGCAGGAAATAAACAGTTTAAAACAACTGAACATAAATTCTAGAGAGCACCTTGCATGAACTCTTTGCTTTTTTGGCAAGAGTTATCTTCGATGCAGGTCACTACTCCTTCAACGAAGACTCAATAAGGTCGATCCTTTGTTAAACTGCCGAACGATACCGACTCCTCTCAATCCTTCGGGTCCTGTACTTCGATAAAGTCTTCACTCTCCCTTCTACTGCTGGAATAAGGTACATCAGCACATCTAGTAAAAATTTCTAGTCCAGCACTATTGTACCTTGCAACAGAATGTAACACTCTGTTTTAAAAATGAAACTGTGTCATAAAAACAAATACGCAACAGAAACAGAGACACATCAACGTTCTACCTGGAAAACTAAAAACTAAAAACTAACTGCGTCATCTGAGGTCTTCCCGTATATACCTGTGGTGCACATGTCATCACGTGACCTCACATGGGTGGAAAAATTACATCAGGTGACTTCCAAAAGACATCATTCTCCCAAAAAAAATCACAGATCTCCTTGAGGCATGTAACACATGTGCCACATCTTCACATGGTACTAAAATCACACTTGCTTCAGCCTTGAGAGAACTGGGCCTGTCTCAATGGAAAAACACTGGATGAAGCCTAATTGGTTAGTTAGCAAAATATGTTTACTGAGGTAATCTTGTATTAAACAAATGCTTACCGTGCTAACTTTGACGTTTTGTCACGTTATAAAATCTTGGCATAATACCGATTGGATTATATATTTCAAAACTAATACCGTGGAAAATTACAGTGCAATTCATTAGACCTGATTGCTTGGTTCAGAAGGACAGCTGGATAATTCATTACTTTCACTCTTCACATACACTCAGTGGTACACCTGTACACCTGCTCATTAATGCATACAGTATATCTAATCAGCCAATTGTGTGGCAACAATTCAATGCATAAAAGCATCCAGGTATGGTCAAGAGGTTCCGTTTTTGTACAGGCCAAACATTAAAATGGAGAAGAAATGTGATCCAAGTGACTTTGACTGTGGAATGACTGTTAGTGCCAGACGGTGTGGTTTGAGTATCTCAGAAACTGCTGATCCCCTGGGATTTTCATGCACAACAGTCTCTAAAGTTTACAGAAAATGCCACGAAAGACAAAGAGCATCCAGTGAGTGGCAGTTCGGTGGGTGGAAAAGCCTTGTTAATGACAGAGGTCAGAGAATTGCCAGACTGGTTTGAGCTGACAGGAGGGCAACGATAACTCAAATAGCCACACTTTACAACATGTTGAATCTTGAAGTGGATGGGCTACAGCAGCAGAAGACCATGAGCATATAGTCAGTGGCCACTTTATTAGGTACAGGAGGTTAGGTACAGCGGGGGCCCCCAACCTTATTTGTACCGTGGACCGGTTTATTATTGACAATATTCTTGGGGACCGACCGACCCGGTTGGGAGGGTAGGGTTGCCAACAGACAAGAGTAGCAGTCAAATACGTTGTGTTTACCCTGAGAAAGACTACCATGACCATGAAGACTTGCGCGGGCACTGATGTGTACATGCGTGACGTGTACTTGCCAATTTTTTTCTACAAATCGTTTTTGGCGATTCTGTTCCGGGGGGGGGGCGGGTGTTAATCACGAACATAGGTGATAAATGGCTAATACACTCAATTTCGTTTCTAAAAGGGTTTATCTAACGAATTTAATATTAAACACACAGCGTATTTTTTCCTGGCATGAATATAGTGATAAGTCAATTATCAGGAGAGGACAGGGGAACTTGAAGTAAGTGTTGAACGAACTTCCAGTAGAAATGGTAGGGGCAGGTTCGATATTATCATTTAACAAAAAATTAGACAGATATATGGACAGGAAAGGAATGGAGGGTTATGGGCTGAGTGCAGGTCGGTGGGACTAGGTGAGAGTAGCGTTCGGCATGGACTAGAAGGGCATAGATGGCCTGTTTCCATGCTGTAATTGTTATATGGTTATATAAGTCACTTATAAGTCAATAGCATCATAACATTTTAAGTAACGTTTTGATATTAAACACACAGCACATATTTTCCCTGTATGAACATATAAAATCATTGCAACACACCAATATGTCTGAATTAGTGGGAGCCCTGGGTTTGTTTCCCTGGAACAAGGCGGTGCCATCGAGGGGTGATGGGAGACAGTTTCGCAGAGATATGTTGGAAATGGAAGCAACGTTTTCAGTGCTTTCGTGGTTATCTCAGGATATTTAGCCTTGACTTTGAGATCCAGAATGCCGACAGAGATGTTACGTCAAACATACTTTTCAGCCTGCCGTTACTTGCAAGCTCGAGGAGTTGATCTCCTTCCCGCGCTGACGTGGATGACGCGCGGGTAATGACCTCGCGTGCGTTCAAGCTCAACAGTGAGTGACAGGGAATGAGGAAAGGTGCAGCTGACTCATATCATTTCATATCGCCAAATTATATCGTTTCCTCACGGCCCGGTAGCACATGCTTTGCGGCCCGGTACCAGTCCATGGCCCGGTAGTTGGGGACCGCTGATGTACAGTATCTGATCAGATTGTGCATTAATGAGCAGTGTACAGGAATACCTAATAAAATGGCCATCGAGTGTATCAGGGGACTAATTCTCTAACTGATTACAGTGTTTCATGCCTTCAGATCGGACATCCTAATGTATACATCCTAGTTACCGTTCAAGTAGTGGTAGTACGAATCTAGCTAACTGAGGAAAGTTTGCATTAGAAATATTTAAGATATTTTTGAAACAGATCTTATTTTCTGATGAAATAGGATACAATGCAGCCTATCAGTTTTATGCTCACTCACAGATCAATATATTTAATCTCATTTCACGATAACCTATTCTCTCATCCATGCTCATTAGCATTACCCTGATTGTCCTACTATCCACCTACATCGTGGGGAATTTAGAGATTTAGAGTGAACCTCTCAGTTAGCGCATTTTGGATAACTCTAGGGGAAAGACCCATGGTCATAGACAGAACATGCAAACTCTACACCAACAGCGCCAGATATCAGAATTGAATATGGGTTGCTAGAACTGTGAGACAGCTGCATTACTTACCCTTCCTGTCTCATTTGAAAGATTGCGAAAGGAGAGGAAATTGTTTGCCATTCGTGATTCCAGGATACCATCTCAGCACTGGAAATGCTGGCAACCCTGTTTACTGTCCCTTCACCAATAATAACCCTACATGGATTGCTCACTGGGTCCTCCTCGCACCTACTAGCTGGTTAGATGTGTAGGAAGTTTCAAAAGTTAACCATCCAATGTGTTTACTTCTGAATCAATGACAGATTGGCTTTAATGTAGGTCAGAATATGTCTGCATCCATCACCTCAAGGTGTAATCTGGGGAAATTAATCACTTATTTTTAATAGAATCTGTCTGAAGATTACTCTGTTTCAATTACCTAATAAAAAGAATAATAATTCTATGTATTGTATTTACTTCTAAATTCTAAAGATGTTGCTGGCTTGTGAACCTTTCGTTTTTTTTAGTTGAATAGATGGTTGAGATACCTCTAGAAACATGGAGCAACATCCCTATGCTTAGCAAAAACTAGTTGTCACTGAAGTCAAGCTTATCATAACTTAAGAACATTAGAATGTTTTGGAGAAGAACAGGCTATTAGTCCAATAAAGTTTGCCAAATTCCTATTCACATAGTGTGAACAAGCAGCAATTAAACTATTCCATCTATTCAAGATGTGTGCATAATACATTATGTTGCATATGAATATGATTCTCCTAAGTTCACTATCGTAATTTGACATGTCTTTTCAGTCCTTACGGATAGCTTGTACATAGTGAAACCATCCTGGTGAAAAAGTGAGGTGAGAATTTGATTAGTGTTGCAAAACACTTTTGTTACTCTCATTTACCATTGCTCTAAACATTGTGATGTATTTATGATCTTCAACAGAGTTTCACTCACTCCATCACTGTCTATCAGAAACCTTTTATTGGTTAATTAATGTTGTTTCGACAAAAGATAAATTGACAAAGCAGGGAGGTCCTCTCCCACAATGAACAGTGGCCTACTGAAGCCCCTGTGTCGGAGGCAGAACGCTCTGTTCTCAGTAAGGGCCTCACGTTTGTCCCCCTTCGCCCACACCTCAGCGAGTTCCGTGTTCGCCACGATGCGGAACTTTTCTTCCGCCGTCTCCGTCTCCGAGCCTACTTCTTCGGCAAGGACTCTTCCACCCCCACCGATGACCCCTTCTCCCGTCTTCAACCCTCCTCTTCTTCATGGACACCCCGCTCTGGTCTTCTGCCTGCTCTGGATCTCTTTATTGCCAACTGCTGACGGGACATCAACTGTCTCGACTTCACCGCACCTTGTCCCCATTCCAACCTCACTCCTTCGGAACGCTCTGCTCTCCACTCCCTCCGCACTAATCCTAACCTTATTATTAAACCCGCTGATAAAGGGGGTGCTGTTGTAGTCTGGCGTACTGACCTCTACCTTGCCGAGGCACAGCGACAACTCGCGGATACCTCCTCTTATTTACCCCTTGATCGTGACCCCACTAAGGAGCACCAGGCCATTGTCTCCCACACTATCAACGACTTTATCCGCTCAGGGGATCTCCCATCCACTGCTACCAACCTTATAGTTCCCACACCCCACACTTCCCGTTTCTACCTCCTACCCAAGATCCACAAACCTGCCTGTCCTGGCCGACCTATTGTCTCAGCTTGCTCCTGCCCCACCGAACTCGTTTCTGCATACCTTGACACTGTTTTATCACCCCTTGTTCAATCCCTTCCGACCTATGTTCGTGACACTTCTCACGCTCTTAAACTTTTCGATGATTTTAAGTTCCCTGGCCCCCACCGCTTTATTTTCACCATGGACGTCCAGTCCTTATATACTTCCATCCCCCATCAGGAAGGTCTCAAAGCTCTACGCTTCTTTTTGGATTCCAGACCTAATCAGTTCCCCTCTACCACCACTCTGCTCCGTCTAGCGGAATTAGTCCTTACTCTTAATAATTTCTCCTTTTGCTCCTCCCATTTCCTCCAAACTAAAGGTGTAGCTATGGGCACCCGTACGGGTCCTAGCTATGCCTGCCTTTTTGTTGGGTTTGTGGAACAATCTATGTTCCGTGCCTATTCTGGTATCTGTCCCCCACTTTTCCTTCGCTATATCGACGACTGCATTGGCACTGCTTCCTGCACGCATGCAGAACTCGTTGACTTTATTAACTTTGCCTCCAACTTTCACCCTGCCCTCAAGTTTACCTGGTCTATTTCCGACACCTCCCTCCCCTTTCTAGATCTTTCTGTCTCTGTCTCTGGAGACAGCTTATCCACTGATATCTACTATAAGCCTACTGACTCTCACAGCTATCTGGACTATTCCTCTTCTCACCCTGTCTCTTGCAAAAACGCCATCCCCTTCTCGCAATTCCTCCGTCTCCACCGCATCTGCTCTCAGGATGAGGCTTTTCATTCTAGGACGAGGGAGATGTCTTCATTTTTTAAAGAAAGGGGCTTCCCTTCCTCCACTATCAACTCTGCTCTTAAACGCATCTCCTCCATTTCACGTACATCTGCTCTCACTCCATCCTCCCACCACCCCACTAGGAATAGGGTTCCCCTGGTCCTCACCTACCACCCCACCAGCCTCCGGGTCCAACATATTATTCTCCATAACTTCCGCCACCTCCAACGGGATCCCACCACTAAGCACATCTTTCCCTCCCCCCCTCTCTCTGCATTCCGCAGGGATCGCTCCCTACACAACTCCCTTGTCCATTCGTCCCCCCCATCCCTCCCCACTGATCTCCCTCCTGGCACTTATCCGTGTAAGCGGAACAAGTGCTACACATGCCCTTACACTTCCTCCCTTACCACCATTCAGGGCCCCAAACAGTCCTTCCAGGTGAGGCATCACTTCACCTGTGAGTCGACTGGGGTGATATACTGCGTCCGGTGCTCCCGATGTGGCCTTTTATATATTGGTGAGACCCGACGCAGACTGGGAGACCGCTTTGCTGAACATCTACGCTCTGTCCGCCAGAGAAAGCAGGATCTCCCAGTGGCCACACATTTTAATTCCACATCCCATTCCCATTCTGACATGTCTATCCACGGCCTCCTCTACTGTAAAGATGAAGCCACACTCAGGTTGGAGGAACAACACCTTATATTCCGTCTGGGTAGCCTCCAACCTGATGGCATGAACATTGACTTCTCTAACTTCCGCTAGGCCCCACCTCCCCCTCGTACCCCAGCTGTTACTCATTTTTATGCACACATTCTTTCTCTCACTCTCCTTTTTCTCCCTCTGTCCCTCTGAATATACCTCTTGCCCATCCTCTGGGTCACCCCCCCCCCCCGTCTTTCTTCCCGGACCTCCTGTCCCATGATCCCCTCGTATCCCCTTTTGCCTATCACCTGTCCAGCTCTCGGCTCTATCCCTCCCCCTCCTGTCTTCTCCTATCATTTTGCATCTCCCCCTCCCCCTCCAGCTTTCAAATCCCTTACTCACTCTTCCTTCAGTTAGTCCTGACGAAGGGTCTCTGCCTGAAACGTCGACTGCGCCTCTTCCTATAGATGCTGCTTGGCCTGCTGCGTTCACCAGCAACTTTGATGTGTGTCCCCTGTGTTATATGCATCTTCATCCACTAGAGGGTAATATATTACAGCAACTTGATTTCATTAGCCAATAATGAAATAGCTTCTGCAAAAGCAGTTATTCAAAGTTGAACAAATTATGTTACAGTTATTCAATAAAATAATAGACATCTGCCTTTAAAATACTTGCTTTAACTTTCAAAGTCTCAGTTGTTGCATGCTGTTCATTCTGAGCCTTACTAAAACTTTTGAAACAGGTAATCAATTATTTACTAAAAGTTATTTGTTTGCATTGTTTTTAAAGATAACCCATTCTGATAATGCAGCTGACAATTGTTCTAAACTAGTTAGTTCTTGAAATCCTCAGGGTTTTGATGTGAATAGATTGATCAGGCATGAACATGGATGGCCATTCAACAAGCTAATTACCCTTTAGAACAACTTCTTCTTGACGTGCATACAGACTGTTCAGCTAACAGTTAGTGCATGTTGTCATTGACAGCGTGGCACTTAATATGTTGCCATTGGTAATGAGGGCATCACTATTTTTTTAGAGCCACCATGGTAACACCAGACCCTATTCTGTTTGTCACAGACTCTCGAGATGATATGTCGGTTATCGGGCAACTGTTTTATGTTGCCATGGTCACTAAAAGCTCAATGGCATAAAACACTTTCATAATAATATATAATACGATTACTTTCAGGACTGGAATATTGGAACAACTTTAACTGTCAAATCTAAAGTTGAAATTTTACAACTCGGTTTTCTGAGAATACTGGATGTTGGGGAAGAGGTGGTGGTGTGGGTGTGGGGGCGAAGGAGAGCGGTAAACCTTTATTTCAATTCATAAGAAATAGTAAAGTGAGTGGCTCAAATGAAAAGGTATGATGTCCATTTCATTCCTACCAAATGCCCATTTAACTTTGCTGATTTTTTACAGAAATTGTATATTAAGTCCCAGCACTCAGAATATGCCTGAACTACAATTAACATTCCAGTGTGTTGTTCCCTCTTACTCCCACCAGATTCCCATCAGGAATAACAATTGTTGCTCAGGTATTCAAATACCACAATGCCAGAAGCTTTCATGCGATAAATCTCATCACTCTGCTCAGTGAACAGAGCCACAGTCTTTATCGTGGTTTAATATAGCCTGTACAAAATTCAATGAATTCAAGGAAGGCAAGCAGGTGTTCAGTGCTGTCTGTCTGTGAGTGACTGGTCTCGTTCTCGCTGACCCGGAGGAAGGGGCTTGTGGTCGATCGGTCTTGCTCGATGCTGCCAGAGTCTTGGGACGCGAGCAGGGTTTAATCAACGCAGGTTGTGGACTGTACACTGCAGCACGTGCTATCATGTGTTTCTGGTTTCTGCTTGCTCCTTTTTTTGTTGCTATTTTGCATGATTTTGATCAGGGTGGACTGCCTCTGCGGCACAACGAAGCGCTGAATTGAACTGAACTGCACTGAAGCTGAATATTCCCGCACTGTTTCATTGACTAAGTGGTTTGATGCTTTATATTCTGTGTTCTTCTCTCATCTTTTTGCTACTTGCATGACTTGTTCTCTTTTTGGGTGTTTGATGTTTTCTTTGAACAGGTACCATGGTTGCCTTTGTTTCATGGCTGTCTGTGGGAAGACGAGTCTCAGGGTTGTGTACTGCATACATATTTTTTGATAACGAATGTACTTTGAATCTTTGATCTGAGTTGTGCTGAAGCTTGTGGGCTGGCCAGCAGAAAGCATCCAGCAAGCTGTGGTGCAGGTGCAAGTGAATCTCAGACTGTGGCCGGCAGGACAGAAGTACAGACCATGCTGGGTAGTGATGCAGGTACACCTGACCCCCTGCTCTGTTCTTGGAACTACCATTGAATCTGGAGACACTCCATAACGACCTGGGCCAGGGAGTCAGTACATTTCATACCTGGCCCTCAGCTTTATGCTAGCCTTAGTCTTAACTTCATCAAAATATTAAATGAAAGTAAGTAATCTGTTTTTATTTTAACTTTAATAAATATTATTTTAATTCATTTCAAACAATTGTGTTTGTACAATAATTTATGATAGTTTCGATATTTAGTAATTATTTTAAATCTTTTAAACTTAAACAGTTTCATCTGGGCAACACAGTGGTGCAGCTGGTCTGGCTGCTGCCTCACAGCTCTAGTGACTCAGGTTCAATCTAACCTCCAGTGTCTGCTCTGTGGACATTGCACATCCTCCCTGTCACCACATAGACTTCCTCTGGATGCTCATGTTTCCTCTCACATCCCAAAGTTACAGTGTTAACTGGCCACAATAAGTTGTCCTTGGTATGTAGATAAGTGTTGGGATCTGGTGGACGCTGATGAAAATGTGGGGTGAATAAGATAGGACGTGTGATGGACAAGTGAAAATGGGTACTTTTTTTCAGTTGGCTGAAGGGCCGGCCAGCTTCCCTGCTGAATGACTCTGAATCGATTATCGTTTATAACTATCTCATCTGTAAGGGTAGTGGTCAGAAAGCCATTCAGGGCGTTTCAGGGGTGTGGCCTCAAGTTTGCACTGCCTGGGAGCTGCCCTGCTGTGAGGAGACAGCCCAAAGGTCTGCAACTGCAGAACATGGGGGCCAATGGCCATTGAGCTGGTTGGTTGTGACAGGATATCAGCAGGTGACGGTGAAGTGTGATCTGGATCCATCACTGTCTGGCCCAATAACTCAGCAAATCTCACCTCTAACCCTTGTCCCTTTTGACGTTCAAAAGTTATCTGCTGTTAGGTACTTTGACTGATTTTGAGAATAACACAGGAGAATGAAGCTTTTCTCCACCTTTCACAGAAACCAACAACTATGTCAGTAGGTTTTATCAACGACATACTACTGGTTCCTAATGAGTTTGATGTCGCTTTCTCTTTGCAAGTGGTAACACAAATGAGGTCTGGGATCTATTAAAAAGTCATTGCATCAAATTTCGAAGGCGTCCTACCAATAAGTAAAGCATTTTGGATTTAAGTAACAAACAATCTGCTGGAGAAGCTCGGCGGGTCAAGCAGCGTCTGCAGTAGGGAAGGATTTGTAAATATTTTGGGTCCAAACCCTGCATCAGGACTAAGAGCGGAGAGACAAGATGGCCAGTGCAAAGAGGAAAAGAGGAGTGATGGGACACAGGTCCATAGAGACAGGTACTACAGAGTGAAAGAAGACAGGGAGGTGGTGAAGGGAGATGATGAAAATGGTTTCTAAAGAATCTGTAGACTGATCTTTGACTTTTCCTTTCGATATGGAGAACAGTCTGTAGTAATTTAATTGGAAATATCACTTAATAACATTTGGTATCTAAAAAGACAAGCAACAAACTTTTAAACAAATATTCATCAATCATGTTATATTCATTGGAACTGTGTCTTATAAATTGGCAAGAAAACTGTTTTACTCACCCAGATGCCCATTTTACTGTGCAGGTACTCTCTGCCAAAGTATTTGGAGTAAGCATTTACACATGAAGAAATGCTGGCAAGATCAACAGGATGATAATTATTATAAGACCATAAGATATAGGAGTATAATTAGGCCATTTGGCCCATCGAGTCTGCTCTGCCATTTCATCATGGCAGATCCATTATTCCTCTCAGGTGGATTAACCTAGTAGCATATGCTACAGGCCCTGCATTTTCGAGAGCCCTACCCGCACTAAATGTTTGCAAGCTGCAGTCCGGTGAAATCGGCATCCTATCTCACCATATTCTCTCAACTGTTAGAGTGAGTTTAGGGTAGACGATTCATTTACACTTAAATAAATGATTTCAGCCATCAGTCTTCTGTTCTTTGACAAAGTACTGTGGATTGAGTTCATAACAATGCATTTCCTAAAAGCTGTGAACCCAGTTTCATTTGTACCAATGCATCTCTGGCGCGGCGCCTCTGAGTCAGGAATGCTAAGTTTACAGGTAGTTGCGAAGACACCAAATCTATGCTTTTTGAATATGAATTGTCCTCTCTGTTAGCATGTAAGATACCAAATAATGTATTACGGATTTTAACTTGCATTCCTAAAGGCCATGAATGCCAGCTTAGGCATACTGGCACCGGTAGAATGAATTTAATCAAAAGATGCGAAAACTTCAAAGAATTGTCTATACTTGTAACTATGAACTGCCCTTTATGTTTAGCAAATAAATATCGAGCCTCAGTCACAAGGTGGTTAGACCTGTTCTGCCAGGGGTCTCTGCCTGTTGTAACCTTGTTTTGTCGAATAAAGAAACTGCCTTGTACCTACCAGTAATGCAATGCTCTGTGATTTCATCCACGCCACAACAACGACGATCTGGCAACGCTGTTGTTTTCGTGTAGATAGCAATGAGCAATAGAGCCAGAGATATTGGACGTCATTATGCTTCTGGAAGTGCAAAATGTAAAGCGAAGGAAGAAAAAGAAAGAAGAGACCAACTTGTGATATCAAAAACACATCTGAC
The DNA here is from genome assembly GCF_963921235.1 of Mobula hypostoma. Classification (NCBI taxonomy): domain Eukaryota; kingdom Metazoa; phylum Chordata; class Chondrichthyes; order Myliobatiformes; family Myliobatidae; genus Mobula; species Mobula hypostoma. Next base: position 147,064,128 of record NC_086099.1, read on the forward strand.
AGAATATTTTGATGTTCATGGAGATGGTGATGGTGCTATAACGGCTGAAGCTGGAAATATAGGAACAATTAGTACTAGTGCAGCAGAAGGCATGATACAGCAACAGCCAGCATCCATTGAATGCGAAAGAACAAGTACTCTAATGATATTGGTGAATGGCCAAACAATCTAGATGATTGTGATCGTTAATATTAGATAGCCAAGGGAAGTGATGAATGTCAACATGCTGAGAGTGACTCTCTTCATCCATGCGATTGTATGACAATGAAAAGAAACCTCGGCACTGTCAGAAGTCTTATTTTACATATGTTCATAAATCTACAAACAAGCAACATGCAAGAAATTGGTTATGCAAAGGAAGCCTATTCTGTTTCTCATGCAAGGTTATGACTTCAGGATGTTCATCAAAGTTTAGTGAAAAGGGGTTTTAATGACTGGAAAAATGCAAGCAATCTATTACGTCGACATGAAGAAAGTTCCTCACATAGACAAGCTTTAATTTCACTGTCGATGGGCAAAAACAAAGCTAAGCATGTTGATTCCCACCTTGTGAAAGAAATAGAGACTGAATAAAAGTATTGGCGCACACTTCTAGAGCAAATAATTGAAGTTGTAAAGTTTTTAGCAGAACGAGGCCTTTCATTTCGTGGTAGTCATAGTCATAGTCATACTTTACTGATCCCGGGCGAAAATGGTTTTCGTTACAGTTGCACCATAAATAATTAAATAGTAATAAAACCATAAATAATTAAATAGTAATATGTAAATTATGCCGGGAAATAAGTCCAGGACCAGCCTATTGGCTCAGGGTGTCTGACCCTCCAAGGGAGGAGTTGTAAAGTTTGATGGCCACAGGCAGGAATGACTTCCTATGACGCTCTGTGTTGCATCTCGGTGGAATGAGTCTCTGGCTGAATGTACTCCTGTGCCCAACCAGTACATTATGTAGTGGATGGGAGACATTGTCCAAGATGGTATGCAACTTGGACAGCATCCTCTTTTCAGACACCACCATCAGAGAGTCTAGTTCCATCCCCACAACATCACTGGCCTTACGAATGAGTTTGTTGATTCTGTTGGTGTCTGCTACCCTCAGCCTGCTGCCCCAGCACACAACAGTAAACATGATCGCACTGGCCACCACAGACTCGTAGAACATCCTCAGTATCGTCCGGCAGATGTTAAAGGACCTCAGTCTCCTCAGGAAATAGAGACGGCTCTGACCCTTCTTGTAGACAGCCTCAGTGTTCTTTGACCAGTCCAGTTTATTGTCAATTTGTATCCCCAAGTATTTGTAATCCTCCACCATGTCCACACTGACCCCCTGGATGGAAACAGTGATGAAGCTGTTGGCTCTCCTCATAATGGAAATTACTTGGTGTTGTTAGAATTACTGGCCAAGTTTGACCCTTTCCTGGCAGAGCATATAACTGCTCATGCAAACCAAGGAAGGGGACATAAATCATACCTATCTAAAACAACATGTGAGGAATTCATCAGTCTGATTGGATGCAGCATACTGGATCACGTTATCAGAGAAGTGAAGAAATTCAAGTATTATTCTGTTTCATTGGATTCTACTCCAGATATATCTAATGTGGACCAGCTGACTTTGACTGTGTGCTATGTTTTGCCGTCTGGACCAGTTGAAAGATTTGTGAAGTTTTTGGATATGGAAGGTCATAGTGCTGAACAGCTCGCTCAAAGTTTTCCTGATTTTTTAAAGGAAAATGATATTGATATAAAAGACTACCATGATCAAAGTTATGACAATGCCACAAACATGAGTGGCAAGTATAGTGGCTTACAAGCACGAATTAAAGAGCTGAATGAGTTTGCGGATTACATTCCATGTTTTGCACATTCACTAAATGTGGATGGAAAATGTGCTGCTGAATGTTGTCAAGAAGCATTAATTTTCTTTCAATTCGTAGAAAGCCTGTACACATTTTTTTCTGCTTCTACTTATCAGTGGGATCTCCTTTCTGCTGCATTATCTGATGGTGGTGCTTATTTGCCCATTGTGAAAAGAATGTCAGATACCAGGTGGTCAGCTCGTGCAGATGCAACAAAAGCACTTTTACACAGCTTCTCTGCAATAAAACAAGTCTTGGATGACATTTCAAATAACAATGATCAGAAGGCAGAGTGTCGATAACAGGCTCGTGAACTACTTTCAACCATGATGAAGTTGGAAACAGGAATAATGGTCATATTGTGGGATCAAGTATTATAGCATTTTCAAGTGACCAGTGCAATCTTCTGGCCAAGACTTGAACACAGTTTGTGCACTCTATGAATCCTTGCATGGATATATTCAAGCTATGCAGTCTACTTTTTCAGGCATTGAGCAAAAAGCCAAGGATCTGACTAAATGTGAAGATTATCAACAGCAAACTTGAAGAAAACACAAGCAAAATTGCGCGTATGATGATTTCAGTGGTTCCAACACTCTTGATCCACTTGTTGAATCTCAATTGCCTTCTCAGAAGTTTAAAAGCCGAACATTTCTTACCATTATTAACATCTTGCTTTCTGCCCCGTCAAAAAGGCAGAAAGCTTATCTAAAGGTGAATGGTGTGTTTGGATTTCTTCATCAGTTACAGTCGTTTACATCTGAAGAGATCGTAAAGAGGTCATCAAATCTTATTAAATCATATCCGGAAGATCTGGAAGAAAGTCTTGATGAAGACTTTGTGCAGTTTACTGAACTGTTGAAAACTGATCTTGCTTCTCATATTGGCGCCAAACAAGACCTTGTAGAGTTACAGTTGTACCGTTTGATAACTGACAATTCTTTGGAGTCCATGCTTTCCAAATGTAGAAAATGCCTTGCACGTCTATTTGTCACTCATGGTTACCAACTGCAGTGGAGAATACTTATTTTCAAAACTGAAAAGGATTAAAAATGAACTAAGGAGCACCATGGGTCAAAACAGATTGAACAATCTCACTCTAACGAGCATTGAACATGAACTTCTGCGTGAAATAGACATTTCCAGTATCATCAACAAATTTGCTCATGCTAAATCTAGATAATGTAACTTTTAAATTGTAGTTTTGTTACTTTTGACATTTAAAATTGATACCTACATGTAAGTAATACCATTACTGAAGTGTCAGACATTTGTCATATTATCTGGCTGTTTAGCAAATGAAAAAATTGAATTACTTTACTTTGCGAGTAAATAACTTATGTTTTAATACTTATGTGCATTTTTAAAATTTAGGGCTCTGTAACATATGCTACAGGCCCCGCACTAGCTTAATCAGGCTCTGTTCTCAGCCCCAGTTTCCCGCCTTCTCCCCATATCCTTTGATGACCTAACCAATCAAGAAATTATCAACTTCTGCCTTAAGTATTCATAAAGACTCGGCCTCCACAGCTGCTTATGGCAATGAATGTTGCAGATTCACTACTCCTTGGCTAAAGAAATCCCTCCTCAACTCCATTCTAAAAGGATGCCCCTCTATTATGAGGCTGTGTCCTCTGGTCGTGGACTGTCCAACCATAGGAAACATCCTCTGCACATCCACTCTGTCAAGATCTAATGCCATTCGATAGGATTCAATTAAGTTGACCATCTGTACAGCATAGAAAAACATACATGGCAGTGCTGGTAAATTGAGCTGGAAAAGAAATCCTGGTCAATTACTTCAGGTCCTCCTCCAGCAAGTAGTTTGTTTAAAATAGTATTTCAATTAGAAAGTCCATTGTGCAGTGACTCCCAAAATCTCAACCTCAATGCATTGCCATAGCACCATTCACAAGTATATTTAGAAGTTATTAAAATTGATAGTAACATGTGTTCAAATGCAATTTGAAACATATTGCTTAACAAAATTCATTCACTATTCATCTTAAGAAAGATGTTAACCCATAGAATGAAGTAGTGAATGGTTATAAAATAGTGCAAAGAGGAAATTTAACCCAATTTTTACCAAAAGAATGCAAAGAAATTTCAAAAGTCCTAAATTATCTCCAAATAATTGATAACTTCCTCCTTCAAAAACCTCCTGGGTCTTCCTCTATTATTTGGAACTGATGTGATTTTCCCACTGAGTATGTGATGAATTGGTTTACAGGACAAACCTCACATTATAGACTGAACGTCCTTAGCTTTCTTGAAGACAGATGTAACATAATCTAGTTTGGCAGAGGGTGGGTCCAGAGCAACCGGTCAGAAAGTGGAGGGATGGTGAGGAAGGTAGATCCCATGACCAGTAAGAATAGGCAGGAGCAAGGTAATAGACAGGTAGAGGTGCGTGTAGTTTAATGCAAGGAGTATTATACAATTGGTAAAGGTAGTGAATGTGTATACATGGAACTTTTATATTGTGGTCATAACAGAAACTTGGTTGAGAGAAGCGACAGAAATTGATGTGGAATTTTGATATTTTAGGAAAGAGAAAGAAAGAAGTAAAAAAGTAGGAGGGAAGAAGTTGTGCAAATAAACAGGGACAATATTACAGCTTCAATTCATGGAAGGCTCATCCACTGAGTCTATATGGACAGAACTCAAAGATAAGAACAATTAAATCATGCAATGTTCAATTTGAAAGGTCCCACTTTCAAATCTCTTACTAGCTCTTCTTTCAGTTAGTCCTGACGAAGGGTCTCGGCCCAAAATGTCGACTGTACCTCTTCCTAGAGATGCTGCCTGGCCTGCTGCGTTCACCAGCAACTTTAATGTGTGTTGTATGTGTGGATTAGTAAGTTTACAGATGAAACAAAGATTGGAGGTGTTATGGATAGCATTGAACATTGGCAAAAGATACAGCAGGGTATAGATTAATTGCAGATATGAATGGAGAAATAGTAAATGCAGATTAACCCAGCCAAATGCAGAGTTTTGCACTTTGGGAGATCAAATGTAAAGGGATGGTACACTGTTAATGGTATAAATTATGGAATTGAGTTGGTAAGTTATGTAACAGCTTTATAAAACTCTAGTTAAGCCATATCTGAAGTAATACATTAATTTCTTAACAGGAAGGGTGTGGAGACTTTGGTGAGGGTGCAGAAGAGGCTTACCTGGATTAGAGGGTATGTGCTATAAGTAGAATTTGAAAAAACTTAGGTTATATTTTCTGGAGCGTCAAAGGCTGAAGACAGACCATTTGGAGGTTTATAAGATTCCGAGAGGCAAGTATAGAATGGATAGCCTGTATCTTTTTCCCAGGGTTGAAATATCTAATACCAGAAAATATACATTTAACATGACAGCTCAAAGGAGATGTGGGGCAAGTTTTTTTTTACATGGAGAGTGGTGGGTGCCTGGAATGCACTGCCAAGTGTGGTCTTACAGGCAATTAAGAGGCCCTTGGATATGACTATGCAGGAAATGGAAAGATATGGATGGTGTAGGAAGAAGAGATGCATTTAGTTGGGCATTTTACTACTAATTTAATTAATATGGCATAACATTTTGGGCCAATGGGCCTGTTTCTATGCTGTGTGGTTCTATGTTATGTGTATTTCTGCATTTTGTACCAAAATTATGGATTCAAAGCATTTTCAGTCTTCCATAGGTGAAGTATTAAAACTAATGAAGCTTCTTTAATGAAAACAAATTCTGAATTTATTTCTTTAAAGACTTCCACTTAGTCCTCACCTCAATGGTGTGTGCATAGCCACTGCTCTACTCTCTCCCGTAATGACTGTGTGGCTCAGCACAGCTCAAACTCCATCTACAAATTCACCGAGGACACCTCTATTGATGGCAGAATCTAAGGTGGTGACAAGGAGGTGTACAGGAGCGAGATAGATCACCTGGTTGAGTGGTGTCGCAACAACAACCTTGCACATAACATCAGCAAAATAAAAATTGTGGACTTCAGGAAGGGCAAGTTGGGAGAACACTTGTTAATCCTTATCGAAGGGTCAGTAGTGGAAAGGGAAAATAGCTTCAAGTATCTGGGTGTCAACATCCCAGAGGATCTATCCTGGACCTAACATATTGATGCAACGATGAAGATGGACAGTAGCTGTGCTTCATTAGGAGTTGGAAGAGATTTGTTTTGTCACCAAAGACTCTATCAAATTTCTATAGATGTACACTGGAAAGCCTTTTGACTGGTTGCATCATTGCCTAATATGGAGGCTCCAAAACATAGGATCAAAAGAGGCTGCAGAATGTGGTAGATTCAGCCAGCTCCATCACAGGCACAAGCCTTCCAACTATCAAGGACTTCTTCAAGAGGCAATGCCCCAAGAAGTTGGTATTTATTTACAGTTATTTCATTTTAGAGATTCAGTGTGGAAGAAGTCCCTCCGGCCCATAGAGCGTCACCATCCAGCAAGCCTGCCATTTAACTAATCACAGAACAATTTAAAATGACCAACTGACCTACTAAATGGTACATCTGTAGAACATGGGACAAAACCAAAGCATCCAGAGGAAATCCACGTGGTTCACGGGGAGAATGTAGAAACTCTTTAGAGATGGAGCCAGAATTGAACTCTAAACTCCAGAAAGCCTGAGCTGTAATAGTGTTGTGCTAACCGCTACACTACCATGGCATCCCTCATTAAGAACCCTCGTACTTGAGACTTGCCCTCTTCTCATTACTACCATCGGGAAGGAGGTATGGGAGACTGAAGACCCACACACAAACTTTAGGAACAGTTTCTTTCCCTCTACTATTAATTTTCTAAATGGTCCGGGAACCCATGAACACTACCTTACCACTTCTCTTTTGCACCATTCATTGTTTGTTTACTTGTTTATTTATTATCTGTCCATAGAACTTAACAACTTTCACAATTTCTGCTATGTTATGTCAATTATGAGAAGTGGATGAAATGATGAGGAACTTATAGTAATGTGTTATGTCTTGTACTGTACCGCTACCACAAAACAACAAATTTCAAGACAAATATCAGTGATAATAAACCTGATCTTTAAGTAGCATTTGCTGAACAAATGATGTGCAACATTCTAAAATTACAAATTTTAAGGAAAGGGAAAATATCATGTCAGGCCCTACACATTAATAAGGTTCTTACTTCTATTACGGAGACACTAGCATTACAATAAAGGTTTGAAGACTAAATTGCTTGTTTAAAAAGTTTTCATATTATGAATGATTTGACAAAGAACGATTTATTATAAGTGGAAAGGTCTTTCAAAATGATTTCTTGTAAAAATAATGATATTAAAATGATCTCAAATTTCTAGAAGATGATTATTGGGTTAATTGGTTTGAATCTATGATCACCAAAAGAACAAAGAGAGACAAGTAAACTTTTAGCATTGCTAGGACAAAAAATCCTTTCATTTCACTTTAATGTGCATTAGCCGAATTTATTTTAAATTTCTAATTCATTGAGTGCAATGATTTGGATGATAGAATAGATGGCTTTATGGCAAAGTTTGCGGATGATACACAGATAAATGTCGAGGAAGTAGGGAGTCTGAAGCAGGACTTAGATAGCTTGGAAGAATGGGTGAAGAAGTGGCAGATAGAATACAGTACTGGGAAATGTATGGTCATGTACTTCAGTGGAAGGAATAAAGACGTAGATTATTTTCTAAATAGGAAGCAAATCCAAAAATCACAGGCAGTTCCCTAAAGGTTAACCTGCAGTCGGTGATAAGGAAGGCAATTGCAAAGTCAGCATTCATTTTGAGAGGACTAGAATATAAATGCAAGGATGTAATGCTGAGGCTTTATAAGGCATTGGTCAGATCATACTTGGAGTACCGTGAACAGTTTTGGGCCCCTTACCTAAGAAAGGATGTGCTGGCATTGGAGAGGGCCCACAGAAGGTTCAAGAGAATGATCCCAGAAATGAAAGGGTTAATGTATGAGGAGTGCTTGATGGCTCCTGGCCTGTGCTCGCTGGAATCTTGAAGAATGAGCTTCATTGAAACCTAGTGAATATTGAAGGACCTAGGTACAGTGGACATGGCGAGGATGTTTCCAATAGTAGGGGAGTTTAGGACCAGAGGCCACAACCTCAGGATACAAAGATGTCCTTTTAGAACTGAAACAAAGAGGAATTTGGAGTAAGTTCTACAGCCAGAGTGTGATGAATCTGTGGAATACATTGCCACAGACAGCTATGGAGGCAAGGCGCTGGGTAGATTTAAAGTGGGGGTTGTTGTGTTTGTGATTAGTAAGAAAATCAAAGGTTATGAGGAGAATGCAGGAGAATGGTGTTGGAGGGTTAGTAAATCAGCCATGATGGAATGGTGGAGCAGACTCGATGCTAATTCTGCTCCTATGCCTTATGGTCTCGTAATCTTTATTAAAATAATAATTTAAAAGCATAGCAGTTTCATGCAATAAAAACATTTCTGTTAAAACAATGCTAAGAAAATACTTTGCAGATCAACATGATTTTAGCTATTTGAGTTAGTGATGATTTTATTTGAGAAAGAAGGGAGATGCCATTAATGTCAATTATCATTTGATCCATTTTTCCTTGTATAATCTGTAATCTGACAGCAACAAGGTCTCAGTGGATTTCTTACATGAAGGTAATTTGACATAGCTTGAACAAACAGAAGAGTACGAAACCATGGAAGCAAAACCTAACCTCAGCTGTCACTCTGTAGCCTGCGGAATTGCTTGCTTGCTTCAGGGACAGCACAACTTCATATGTCTGTTTCTATAGGCTCCACATGAAAGGTCAGGAGAGGGTCAATTTTTACCTCTCCAGCAAAATAAATATTAGCAAAGGACAAGGTTGATGACAATTTCATAATACTTTTTTAACATGCAAGTTCATCAGTCTGTAAAGATGGAAATATATTGGAAGTGTTTTGTCAAGACAAATTTCAATCTCTTTAAAATTCTGTCTGCAACAAAAATTTGTAACTCTCTGTCTTAGCACAGGAGGATTATACAAGCGCTGGCATTAAGAAACATAAAGAAAATGGTGAACGTAGAGAGAAAGCATCTTTATTTGCCTAACAAATAATTTTTAATTGGGTTACTTATTAAGCCTGGGTAAAACATATCCAGAGAACTTAAAGGAAGCAAATTGTTTCCTAACGCACATTGTCTAACGTTACAGTTCTAGAAAGCTGAGTCTTGTTGATTTTGTACCTTCATTTTAAAAGGAAGAACGGGGAAAAGCAAGTGACTATAGGCAAGTCGGGCTGACATTGGTGATTGTGTGTGCTAACTATTGGTAAAATATCTGAGGGATGGCTTAAATCAGCAGTAGGAGACGTATCTGTTCAGCAAGGACATTCAGTATGAATTTGTTAAGGGAGAGCCATATCTATACTAATTTTGCAGGGTTTGTGAGAATATGAGGGAGGTTACAGCAAGCATGGATTTGGCAATGCATTTAACGAAGTCCTGTGGGTGAAATGATTAAAAAAGTAAAATCCCACGGGAATCATGGGAAAGTAACAAATTGACTAAAGTTGGCTTGTTGACAGAAAGCAAAGGCTAATGATTAATGGAAATTTTAATGACTGTATCGTGTATGCAGTTACATTCTGCAGGGCTCAGTAAGGGGCCTTGTAATATGAACAAGAGGTTAAATAGAGAGACCGCATTTAAGAAATCTCCCAAAATTGAATGTGCGGTTGAAAATGAGTAAGATATTGCTGGACTGGTTAGTTGGGCAGAATTTTAGCAAATGATATGTGAGGGTAAGATTTTAAATAAAGACAATGAGGCAATGACAATTGAAGGGAAGTAACAGATTCGTTAGCACAGAATGAATGGTAAATATCATGCTCGTGTCTGAAGGTTACAGGATTGTTAGATAAGGTGGTTCAGCTTTAGCCTTTAAAGATTATCAGTCATGGCACAGAATAAAAGAGCAGGAAAATCATGCTAGATCTATTTAAAATATTAGTCATCATTTTGAATAAGCGAGTGAGGGAGAGAGACAGAGAGAGATCATTGCAGGGTGGAATCCATTTGAAAAGACAAGTCTCACAGGAGTGAGTTCTATTTGTGCCAATAAAAAGAAGGGAGGTATAAGCAGAGAGGCTATTATTGGAGTGGACCAGTGTTAGAGTGGGAAGCTTTCGCTCAACAGGCTTCGGCGAGAATAGGCTTGGGCAAGCACTGGTGGAAGTTCTAAGTAAGTTTCGAGTAAGTGTTTTTTCTGTTTCTTTGCCTATAGTGAGTGCGCTGAGAATGGGCTGAAGTTAGTGGCATGTTCTTCGCATGAGATCAGGAAACTCTGGGAGACCTCCTGTCTCCCTGATAACCTCATCTTCACTAAGTACATTGAGCTGCAGCTCCTTAGAGACCTTGTTAACGAACTGGAGCTGCACCTCAATGATCTTCTGCCCACAGGGGAGAAAGAGGAGGTGATAGATAATAGCTACAGGAAGGTAGTCACCCTAGTTGCAGGAAGCAGGTATCTGGGTAACTGTCAGGACAGGGAATAAGCAGGCAGTGCAGCCATTCCAATCAATAATAAATATGTCACTGTGGACACTGTTGTGAGGAATGACCTACAGGGGAAAGCTGCAGGAACAGGGTCTCTGGCATTAAGTCTGGCTCTGTGGCTCAGAAGGGAAAGGGGAGAAGAGGAGTGCAGTAGTAACAGGGCATTCTATAG